>NC_089509.1:38367491-39039991 GCF_036850995.1 Saccopteryx leptura
CTTTCCCAGGGCGCTGGGGCTGCCCAGAGACTCTGCCCTCGGCCCATAGAAAGGCCTCTGACCCTGCCTCTCCGTGGGGCAACACAGGCACCCACTTCCGGGGCTTAGGAAGAAATCTCTCGCCCACTAACTGCGCACCAACCAGGAGACCGGGTAAAATGTCCGCGCCGCTTATCTTTCTTTGTTTGGGTTTGGCGCGAGTGTTAGCTTGTATTGCCCGGGTTGCCACAGGATCAGATTTTCCTTGGCTTGGATCTCCGTGCCACAGCCTGGTTCGGCCGTTTGTGTCGCGGCCTGGATGTATTCACCCCCTTTGCCCGCCTCAGTTTCTATATTCACAGTTACCAGAGAAAGCCGCCTGTTTAGGTTAGTGAGGAAGGCGGAGCATTTCTTACTCCCTATTTCCTTCGGGGTTTGGTTATATATTTAGCCAATTTTTCACTCAATCATACCTTTGGGTGTATTGCGAAGCATCTGGAAGCTCCAAGTATAGGTTTTTCTGTTTCTGGTTGAAGATCTTGTTGAGTTTTGGGGGAGATTTATCGGTATCGCTTCCTACCCCGCCATTACTCTGACGTCATCTCCCTGTTTTCTATTTTTTTAATGCTATAAATTAGGGGCTAGCAAATTATGTCCTGTGGTCTAAATCTCTCCAGCTGTCTGTTTTTTTTTTTTTTTTTTTTATTTTTTTTTTTTTATTCATTTTTCAGAGAGGAGAGGGAGAGACAGAGAAAGAGAGCTAGAGGACAGAGAGAGAGAGAACAGAGAGAGAGAGAAGGGGGGAGGAGCTGGAAGCATCAACTCCCATATGTGCCTTGACCAGGCAAGCCCAGGGTTTCAAACCGGCGACCTCAGCATTTCCAGGTCGACGCTTTATCCACTGCGCCACCACAGGTCAGGCTCCAGCTGTCTGTTTTTATACAGCCTGAAAGCTAAGAGTAGATTTTACTTTTTACAATGGCTACATACTCAGTGGTTGTATAAGTACCTATATAGTATTGTCAAATTTGTCTCTCGGTCTATGAAGTCTAAAATATTTACTGTCTGGCTCCTTAAGAGAAAATATACCTGTTCTTGGTCTTAAACATTTTCTCCATAAATTCCTCTATACTATCCATCTAACGAATATTTATTCAGTACCTTACTTTGTGCAAGATGTCATGAGAACTTGAATTAGGCAGAGAACCTTCTTTATATGAGTTCATAATTTATCAGCAATAACACAGAGTTGAGTGAAAGGAGAATCAGCGGTAATAGTTAAAGTCTACTTCCTAAAAGAATAGCTGGCTTGGAGCTGGGGAAATTAGAGGAATCTCATTGGAGGAGGTGACACTGGGGCTGGGCTAGGAAAGATGGGTAGAATTTGAATACACCAAGGCACCTCTTTTCTCTCCTCTAGTCAATCTTTAGCCTGAGTTTTCTTTTGAAGTTCTAAGGGATTAAGTAACAGGTTTGGGGGAGTTGTTTTTCCAGCTGACTTTTCCTATTTGGAATTTCAGTGTGTTTAGGAAAGAGCTAGTATTCTCTACTCTCATCTCAGATTGGAATAATTTTGGCCAAATAACTACACATATCATTCTGTGTATGTCTGTGTTCAGCAGGGAGAACTCTGCTAAGATTTACTTCTAAGCTGCACTCTTTCTTCATGGAGTTCTATGGCCAGCAGCATCTCTCTCTTTGTAGCTTTGCCAGGCTAGAATTCCTGCTTGTGGTAGGGAAGGGAGGAAAATCAGATTTAATATTAGTAACATTTAGAGATTGCTTTTTTTTCTCATGTAAATAAGAGTCTTAATGGTAGGACCAAAGAAACTAATCTAAGCAAAAAGAGAATCTTTATATCCAGGTTTAATAGAAATCTGAATACACAATGAGGAGATGAAGGCAGTAGTACCGTTTATCCTAAATGAAATGAGTATAAACTGAAAGTAAATTTCTTATGGAGGAAAGTTTTTAAAGTAGAATTGGAATATAAAAAGATTATTTAAAAGACTGAAACATAATATTGAGCTTTTCTATTAAAATAATCTTTTAACCTGATTTGAAATGATGGCATGGTTCGTGATTGATGAGTTAAAGGTTAAAAAATAGTTTTTGGGAGAATAATTTTACCTGTTCTTTGAAGGAAAAGTATTTTTTGTTATTAAAGGCTATTCATCCTTGAATTTGAATGCTGATTAATACAAATTCCCTGAAATCAATCTCTATTCATAGACATATATAACAGTACTTATTAGTCACAATAACTGAAAATTTTCATGATGAATTTAATGCATTTCCATTTGGCAGTCAGAATAATGTTTTTCCATATCACAAGTACACTGATTTTGTAACACCTTTTCATGGCCTTTGCAGTTGAGTTTGGATAATTTTATGTTGTTTTCAGTTAAACTTTATTTTAATATTGTATAATGATTTTACTGGCTTATCCAACATAAGGGTAGTGAGAATTGAGTTGAAAGTTATATTAAAGAATGATGGAGTTATTGGACTTGAAACAGACCAAATAGAATATTTTGGGGAAAGTACTTGCATTTATTTGACAACAATAAAAATTCCTTACATTTGTGTAGTATTTTAAAATGTTTCCAGTGCTTTGCCATATCTTTTAGTATATCCTTAGTAGTAAGTGTCTGAGGTTTAACTCAAAAGAGATTAATTTCAAAAAGATACTGTGTTGTCTTATATTGTTGCAAAGTCTAGAGGAGGCATCGGTCTTTAGAAATAGCTTGTTACATGTTTTCAGCAATATGATTAGGGTTTTGTTTGTGTCCATCACTTGGTTTGATTTTCTCTGTGTTGTTTTAATTCTCAGAGAGTCTCTACAATGTGGCAAGGTCACTCACAATTCTAGGCTTACATGTCCTTATAGCTTAATATACAAAAAAGAAAAAGTAGCATCTTTACCCACAGCTCTAACAATCTTCCCAGACTGGACTCTGATATGGGTCATACATCTTAAATATGCTTAGGGAATAAGACACCGATTGACCAAGGCTGTATTATATGCATACATTCAAGATGAGATGTATTACTATGATTTGAGATGGGGCTTCAAGATCAATTAATTAAAAGTCAATTCGTCAAAAGACTAATGAGAAACTTACTGAATTCATTTTCTTTTAAGAGTTTATTTTAACTAGGTTTCATTTTGCATTCATAACAACAATTTGAAAGATATTTATTAAAAAACTTTTTTTTCATTGATTAGAGAGAGGTGAAGGAGGGGAGAGAGAGAAGCATCTACCTATTGTTCTATTTAATTGTGCATTGATTGGTTGCTTCTCATATATGCTCTGACCAGGCAAGAACCCATGATGTCAGCATGTGGGAACAATGTTTGATCCATGGGACAATGCTCTGTCCACTGAACTACCTAGCCAGGGCTGAAAGGTATTCATTTTATCTTATCCTTTTCCTTATTACTATAGCTAGAGATGGTGGCCCAGAGAAGTGGGGAATGAGGAACGGAGAGAAGAGAGACACCTGTATCTATTCTGCCATTGCTTTATTGGTAGTATCACTTCACTGGGGCTTTTATTTGACAAATCTAACATCTAAGACCTAAGTGACTTCATTTATTAGCATTAAGGGGCTCTATATAAATGAAGCCTGATTTATCAGTAGAAAAATTCCACTGACAGCTTATTTTTGAACTGAAGCTCCTAATCCCAGGACCACAAAGCACTCATAGGAGACAAGGTGGGACTTTGCCAGCAATATAGTATGAGTTTGTTGTTCACCTGTCATATATTGTATGATATGCCATTAATCAGTTTATATAAAATAAGAACAAAGTATTTTATCATGAATTTTCTGAAGGTCCTAAAGGCAGGGGTCAAAAAAGGAATTGCAGTGATTCCTTGTATCTTAGCCATTAACTTGGTCCACATGTCCTTCAGGGTTTCAGACTTTGAGAACACAGAAGAAGGTATAGTTTTGGGAAAGGAGGCTTATGTTATAGGGCACTTTGTACTCACAGTAAGGAAACTGTTAGGGTGTACTGCAAAGAGCATATAATTAGGGACCGAAACATCAGAACTTAAGTCCTATTTTTACCTTGGATAGTCTTTTGACTTGAGTTAAATGATAAATTTCTAACCTGTGACTTCCTTGGTGATATAGCTGATTAATAAGGATTCTTTTTAAAATGGATACTCATAGTTACATTATGAATGTTACAATGACAGACAAAGATGAGATGAAATAATTGATACAGTATTCAAAAGAGCTAAGTGCCTTAAAAAAATATTTCCAGTGTTCTTATCAACTGCTTGGAATAAAAGGACCTTTTTACTTCCCTACAAGGACATTTCAAATACAATGCATCTTAGAAGGGTGGTGAATATTTCTGTCAAAGTGATAGTGGGACCTGCAACTGATCATTTCCAAAATCTACTCCTTTATATTATAAAGTATCTTACTCCTTCCTGCATTATACCAAATGACCAATATAGAAATGGCAGTGCAGTGCATAGTCACAGTTTGAAATATCAGTAGCCACCAGTTAAAACACCTAAGATGTCTTGAAACATTGTTGTTATGTCGGGATAAAAACCTGTCTTAATCAAGAAATTACATCTTGGGGAACTACTTTTTATTGTAGATATTTCTTAAACCAAAATACACTTTGTTGTGCAGTGTGGGTTTAAAAAATTCCAACTATCAATACGATTCTAATATGTGAAACCCTAAGGTTTATTTTTCTTGAATTTTCAAAATTACTTATGCTTGGCATCCATTCTTTATGCTCTGTGGCATCACATCATGGCAGTGTAGTTCAGAGATCTTTGTGGAAATACAATGATTGATGAGATTAATAATCAATTAAGAATTCCACATCATTAAACCAGTGATTTATTGATATAAGATATGAATATAAAGTACAATTTAATGATTGAAATAGTACAGAAAATTATATTTATTATGGAATTTTACTTATTGAAAGGGTTGACAAAGATAATTACTTTTGTGCAACACAAGAGGATTATCTTTATACAAACTTCAGCTAAAGCAGAAATATAAATTTTAAAAAGTGAACTGAAAACAACTTAATAAAAAAAGCTACACTTGAATCATTATTCTTCTCAGTAAAACTAAAACCAGGAGAGAAAGAAAACCTATTACAGCATATGCTGGTAGAAAACAATAACTTCATTTATTCAATTGATGTTTGGGACACACCTACCATGTGTATAGTGCTAAGTGCTAAAGATCAAAGATAATCAAGACACTGAGAGATAGTTTAAAAAAAAATGACTTCATCTCCTAGATAGAAAGCAGGCAGACAACTGGAATGAGGAACTGGGAGAGTGGGATGTAGGTATTAAGCAAAAAAGGACAAGAAAAGCCACTTATGGATAAGGACTACACTGGCAGGGGTCGTCAAACTTTTTATAAAAACCGCCCACTTTTGCAGTGCTGGTCTACCTGGTCCCTACCGTGCAACCAAACAGCGCCGCGATTGGCCCATCATGAAAGCTGGACCACCCACTAGTGGGCAGTAGGGACCAGGTCTACCAGCACTGCAAAAGAGGGCGGTTTTTATAAAAAGTTTGACTACTCCTGCGAGGATGGGGTTGGAGGAGGGCATGGGGTTGAACCTGGTGATGGGAGACAATGAAGACTTGACTGGGGCGGGGTGAACACACACTGGGGTGTACAGAGCTGGGTTGTAAAATCAGATACCTGAGATCTGTGTAATTATGTCAACCAGTGCTACCCCAATAAATTCAATTTAAAAAAAAGATTACATTTTTTCCTTTGATTACTAAAAAGTACTTTGCTTTGCTTTTATATTATTAGAACAAAACACATTTGTTTAGCTAAATGAGACCCAGTGCCATTAGCACAAACATTACCCTTTCTCCCCTTTTTAAAAAAATCCATCTATTTAATGTCATTGGCATGTATTAAAGTTTTTGTTTTGTAAATAGTTGGAAAGGAAGGTTTGGGTTGGGTTTGGTGAGGAGAGCCCAGAGTATGGATAAAATGGTAGTGCTGATTAGTGATCCCTAGAGGATATGCTACCGTTCCTGGTGAGAGTGTTTAACAAGTTGTGAGGGCATTTTGGAAATATTTGAGACATTTTCACAATGATGGAGGAGGAATACTATTTGTGGCTATCAAGGATATTAGATTATCTGCAGTGCATGAAACATTCCCACATCATGAAGAAATGTCTTCCGACTCCCATGAATAATGATTATCCAACCAGACATTCCTGCATATAAAAAAATCTGTTTATAACCAAGGCTAGATGCAAAAAAAATGTTTACATATAAGTACATTTTTTTGCATGGTATTATATATTCTCAATTTTCCCAGAATGAAGTTACTTAGTAAATTAAGGGAAGATTACACTTTGTTTGGCTCCTAACTTTACCCAAAATTATTCATTATTTTGAGAAATCGCATATTGAAGGAAATGATAATGCAAAATACCAGTATCAGGTTTTCTTTGCAGTAGTCTCATTCATTGTGATTGTATACATGGAAGTAAATATCAGATTACTTCACCAGATTTTTTAGTGTAATTTTGTTCAAGCATTTTCATATTGAAATATATAATACTTTATTATAAATTGGTTTCCATTTCTTTTTCTTTTTAAATATAGTCAAAGCTTTGTGTACATTATAATTTGAATTTATAATATGTAATTTGAAATTGTAGATTTAGATAGGTTATCTGTGAATTTTATTTCATATATTAAAAGTGGCATTGAGAACCACAGATGGCAATGATATGGCATCTGTCCCTCTTTGGAAAAATCTAATTTGAATTCTTATGCATAGAGAATAAAGGACAGAATTTATAGAACTGTTCCTATTAGTACACTGTGAAATTCTGTGCTGACAAGAACAAATAAAAAAAGACTCTGAAAGACTGCGGAACAAAGTTGGACACAGAAGTCAAGGCGAAGAGCATTCTTCTTGTCTCTATACTAATCTCTGTATTGTATAAAATTAGGGAAATCTGGAGAGAAAACACTTAACACTCCTATGACGTTATATGCAGGGGTAAGGGTTTACAAAGGTGACCTTGAGGGACGTCTGGCTGGGTGCAGGAACTTCCAGAAAAGCAGGGGACCAAAGCCAGTGGTCACTCTGAGGCAACTGCCACAAATTAATGGGCTTGTAAGGAATTATTTTGGGGACTTCCAAAAATAATAATGAAACATAATGAAGGGGCCAGATTTCTATCAGTTATGCTATGTGAGGCTATCCTAATTTGGTCACTGAAACTAAATATAAGTATTCATTTGAAAGAAAACAAAGTTAGATTCATCCACATACAAGGTACTGAAATACATGTTAGATGGATTAAACATTGAAATGTTAAAAATGCTGTAAAAATATTAGAAGAAATATCAGGATAATATTTATATTATTTTGATATGAGGAAGGTCTTCAATCCCTTAGTAAAATATGCAATTTAATACAATTATTAAATAAAAAATTTCACAAATCTGATTATCAAAATTTAAAGATCAATATCCAATCTTGGTGATCAGATGCAAAAGTCACTTTTAGATATTGTAACTGTACAGGCGTTTGAAAGTGTAATTTGGCAGTATTTCTAAAAATTAAAAATCCACATAAACTATACTTAGAAATCTTACTTTTAGTAACTGAATCCAGAAGGAGCAGCATGAATGAATACACACACACACACGTGCACACACACATCCACACACATACACGCACACAGACATGTTCATCATGAGGAGAGATTAAACAAATTATACTACTAAGATAAAATAGAATATTATGCAGCCATTAAAATGAAGATGCACTTTCTTTGAATACATATATGAATGTGCATATATATAATCATACATATATGAATCTATATATGTATTTGCCTGGGAAGATAGGCTTAATCCCTTAAAGGATGACAACACATTTCAGAATAATGTGTTTATCATCTCTCCATGTTTGTTAAACAAAACAAAACTGGACCTGGACTGGATTATAATGATATCTGGTGGCATTGTGGCCAGTGACTCAGAAATACAGTAATCAATGCTCTGCCCTGCTAATCAACTGTCTTCCCAGGTGTGCCATAATTCATACCTCAAGGGGCAAGCACAAACATTTGAATTTTTCAGTGCATGGTATAGCCATTTCCTTCCATGGAATTTTGGAGGCTGATGAATATTAAAAAGATAATTGCAGAATGACCACATAGTCAATAAACTTTAATACAGAATCCTCATAAATGTGGGCTGGCTTTTGTAGCACAGGCCAGAAGCCCAGATTATATTTGTATCAATTTTAAAATTCTAAATCCAAATTCTAAGTCTAAAGCTGAAAGCTTTTCCTGTATGATCAGGGGCAGGACAAGGATGCCCACCCTCACAACTTTTATTCAACATAGTATTGGAAGTCTTCACTAGAGCAATTAGGCAAGACAGTAATAAAAAGAATCCAAATTATAAAGGAAGAAGTAAAACTATCACTACTTGCAGATGACATGACGTTACATATAGAAAACCCTGAAGAGTCCAATATAAATACTAAATTTGAACTAATACATTCAATAAAGATACAGGACACAGAATGAATATACAAAATTTGTTGTTATTTTATATACTAACAAAAACTGTCATAAAAAGAAATTAAGAAAACAATCCCATTGACAATTGCATCAAAAAGAATAAAATACCTTAAGGATAAATTTAACCAAGGAGATGAAATACTTGTGTATTGAAACCTATGAGACATTAATAAAATAAATTGAAGAAGACACAAATAAATGAAAAGATGTTCATTACTCATGGATTAGAAGAGTTAATATTGTTAAAATGTCCATACTACCCAAAGCAATCTACAGATGCAATGCAATTTTATCAAAATTTTGATAGCATTATTTACAGAAATAGAAGAGGAAGTCCTAAATTTTGTATGAAACCTCAAAAGACTCTGCATAGCCAAACCAATCTCGAGAAAGAAGAACAAAGCTGGAAACATCATGCTCCCTGATTTCAAATTGTGTTACAAAGCCATAGTATACAGATGATATATTACAAAATTGTACACCTGATTTAACATTACATCTATATAATTTTATTAACCAATGTAACCTCCAATAAATTCAATTTAAAAAAAACTTAGTAACAAAAGTATGATGCTGACATAAAAACAGATATATAGATCAGTGGAACAAAATAGCAAAAAACAAACTCACACACCTGCGGTGAGTTAATTTATGACAAAGGAATCAAGAATATACAATGGAGAAAGGACAGTCTCTTCAATAAATGGTGTTGGAAAAATTGCACAGCCATATGCAAAAGAGATTACACTAGATCAGCATTCCTCACAACAAAAATTAACTCAAAATAGATTATAGGTTTAAATGTAAAATCTAAAACCACAAAACTGCTAGAAGAAAACATAGCCTATAAACTCCTTGACATAGATCTTGGTGATAATTTTTCCAATCTAACAACAAAAGCCAAAATAAAAAAGTGAAACTACATTGTGCTAAAAAGCTTCTGCACAGCAAATCAAATCAAAACAAAAACAAAAACAAACTAAAAAATCCACAGAATGAAAAGATAATCTACTGAATGGAAGAAAATATTTGCAAATCATATATCTGACAAGGGGCTAATATTTAAAATATATGAAGAACTTATACAACTCAACAGCAAAAAATAGGCATATTTAATTATACTTCTTTTTTCAATAAAAAGACAGACAGATGGCTAATAAGTACATGAAAAGACATTTTACACCATTAATCATCAAGGAAATGCATATCAAAACTACAATAAGATGTTACCTCACACCTGTTAGAATGGCCACTATTATAAAGACTAGAAATGACAAGTGTTGGTAAGAATGTGGAGAAATGGAAACCTGGCACTGATGGTGGGAATGTAAATTGTGTAGCCACTATGTGAATCAGTAGGGAAGCTCCTCAAAAATTAAAATAAAACTATTGTATTATCCAGCAATTCTACTTCTGGGTATTTATCCAAAGAAAACAAAAACACTAATTTGAAAAGATATATGTATATCCAATACTGCAGTATTATTTACAATAGCCAAGATATAAAAACAAACTGTCTATCAATAGATGAATAGATAAAAATAATTGTGATATAGATATATATCTATCACAAAATATTATTCAGCCATAAAAAAAGAAGAAAATTTTGCCATTTGTAACAACATGAATGTAACTTGAGGGCATTATGCTAAGTGAATTGAGTCAGACAAAGAAAGACAAATACTGTATAACGTCTCTTATATGTAGAATTGCATACATACGTATGCAATGTAAAATACACATATATTTATATATACATGTGTATGTGTGTCATAGAGACAGAGAACAGATTGGTGGTTGCTAAAAGTGGGAAGGGGTGGGAAGAATGGGTGAATATTTTTTAGTTTAAATAAATTGAATTAAAATATGTTTTACAGGCCCTGGCCGGTTGGCTCAGTGGTAGAGCGTAGAGCGTCGGCCTGGCGTGCAGGGGACCTGGGTTCGATTCCCGGCCAGGGCATATAGGAGAAGCGCCCATTTGCTTCTCCACCCCCCACTCCCTCCTTCCTCTCTGTCTCTCTCTTCCGCTCCCGCAGCCAAAGCTCCATTGGAGCGAGGATGGCCCGGGCGCTGGGGATGGCTCCTTGGCCTCTGCCCCAGGCGCTAGAGTGGCTCTGGTCGCGGCAAGGCGACGTCCCGGAGGGGCAGAGCATCGCCCCCTGGTGGGCAGAGCGTCGCCCCTGGTGGGCAGAGCGTCGCCCCTGGTGGGCGTGCCGGGTGGATCTCGGTCGGGCGCATGTGGGAGTCTGTCTGACTGTCTCTCCCCATTTCCAGCTTCAGAAAAGAAAAAAAAAAAAAGATGTTTTATTTTGGCTCTGTGGTGGAGCATCGGCCCGGTGTATGGAAGTCCTGGGTTTGATTCCCAGCCAGGGCACACCAGAGAAACACCTACCTGCTTCTCCATCTTTTCCCCTCTCCTTCCTCTCTGTCTCTCTCTTCCCCTCCCGCAGTCAAGGCTCTACTGGAGCAAAGTTGGCCCCAGGGGGTGAGGACAGCTCGGTGGCCTCTGTCTCAGGTGCTAGAATGGCTACAGCTGCAACGGAGCAATGCCCCAGATGGGCAGAGCATCACCCCTTGGTGGGCATGCCGGGTGGATCCCAGTCCTGCGCATGCGGGAGTCTGACTGCCTTCCGGCTTCTAACTTCGGGAAAAAAAAGTTTTACAATGAAATGAAAAATTAAAAGTAAACCTGGAGAGAGCTTTTGCTAAAATAGGCAGCCCTCAAATATCTTGCACAACAATATTGACCATCTTTAATTTACTTACCAATGTAAACAGTGATGGGAGTGAGGTGAGTTGAAGGATGATACAGGGGGCATAAATGGCGATGGAAGGAGACTGAACTTGGAATGGTGAACACACAATACAATGTACAAAAGATGTGTTGTGGAATTTACACAATTCTAAATCTAATCTAAATTCAAACCTTAGGGTTTTATTATCTTTTGGCTATAGCATAGAAGAATAAAGTCTAAGGGTAAGAATGAAGAAGAGGTTAAAGAAGACAGAGAGACAGAGAGAGAACCTGACAGAAGAAGAAAATGAACCTACTTAAAGATCTAGGTTTTGCTGTACTTAGCTGAATGAAAGAAAAAATATTTATGGACATGTGTGAACTTTTAAAATAAAGTAGCCCAGCCCACTAGTAAATGTGGCTCAATCAGTATCTGAGGACCTTGTTAATCATACTGATTGTTTTTAGGAAAAGCAGAAAGGGGATTCATGGAAAGGTAAAGAGAGGAAATATATGCATGAAATCTGAAAGAACATATACCAACTATAAATACTGATTACCTTACTGAGAGAGGTGGTGAATAATGCAAGTGGGAAAGAGAAGACTGAGAACTTTTGTTTCCTAATGGGGGAAAAAAAAAGCAAGTATGACTTTATTTTGTTGTCACACCTGGCAAAGTATGGAAAATTTGTTGAGATAGAAACTAGCTAGATGTTATTACCTTCTAGTTTCTTTTGTAGGGCATACATTACCCAGCCTCACTTGCGGTTAGGCTCTGGACAGTGAAATGTTTCCAAAGTGACATTTCTAGGCCTGTGCCCTAAAAATCTCCGTGAGATTCTTGGTTCACTTTCTCTTCCTAATCTGGGCAACTGAAAGTGATACCCTGAGCTGGCAATGCCACAGGTAGAATTAATCTGCATTCCTGAATCACTAGCTAGAGAACAGCCCAGGAGAACTCCCCAATTGCATCAAACTGTGATGTGGGAGACTAAACCTTTGTTGTGTTAAGCTGCTGAGATTTCACTGTTTATAACTTAAAGGCCTTCCTGACAAATACAGAATTTGTACTAGAACTGGGTTACTGTGCTCTAACAAAAGTATCAAGTACATAGTTTTGGCTTAGTTGTTGAGCTGTGAATGGCAAAGAAAGATACATCAGGCTGGACACTAGAGGTCCATTTTCTGTGCTGGGAAAATATTTGATTAGGTGGTTGCAGGTCATACCTTGGAAGGCAGACCCCATGCCAATGAAGTGGCAGCTATCGTGGAAGAGGTTGGAAAATTGCATTTTAACAGTTTATACTGGTTATTAATATCCATTCTTGGTCAGGTATCATAAGAAAGAGATGGGATCCGGAAACAAATGGCAGTTTCAAGCAGTAGTGAAAAGAAATAAAGAGAAATCAGATACTTGGGACCTAGCAGGATTGGGAAAAAAATCATGGCTTCTATATCAAAATTGTAAGAGTTGATATTTAAAAAATAACAACTTTGAGTGATAAAGGTGCTAAATAGTCTCAGTTTCGTAAAAAGAGTCAGAAAAAAAAAGGGGGGAAAACAATCAGGAAAAAGATTTCATGATGAGTGAAACTTCTCACCTGTTGTCCCAGATAATAGCCTCACAGTGGCCAGCATTAAATTGAGAATGAGAGTCATCAGGATAAAAAGAATGACAAAAGTCATATTTGAGAATTATATCTAAAGAAGACTTTGAACACGGCACACAGAACTATTGGAAGTAAAAATGCTAAGTACCTAGTATGTTTCTGAGGAGCCCGTGTGGCAAAGAAGCCACGCACCCAGATTAAATCACTTGGACTATTTGAGACTTGAAATAATTCTTTATTCCTCAACTTCCCACAGCGAGAGGCAGTTTTGAGGGCTAGGTTTAGATCTCAAGTAGGTTCTTCTCCCAACCACTCACTTCAGATGTGGCCAAGATGAATAATAAACAAGGAGAAAACTCTCTGAGGACAGAATTAGTTATTTTAGAGGGCAATAAACCATGGAGATCATCTCAAAGAGCAGAATCAAGGACCTACCCCTAGATGAGAGGGCTTTTACAATGTCTGCCTAAGGGGATATCACGATTGCCATAGACTTCTGTCTACTGTGTTTCTCTATGTCTTCCCCTTTCACAATGGTACTGCTTATTGTGGTTAATCTGAACCTGTTCAGCCACTATATGGGATGTAGGAAAACATCTTTCCGGTTTAATAGGATCCTGGGCCATGAGAAGCCACACCTAGACCTGATGGAGAAGACAACCAACACCTCATTCAATGATCCTGGACTGGCCTGACTAGGCGGTGGAGCAGTGGATAGAGCATTAGACTGGGATGCGGAAGGACAAAGGTTCGAGACCCCAGGGTTGCCAGCTTGAGTGCGGGCTCATCTGGCTTGAGCAAAAAGCTCACAAGCTTGAACCCAAGGTCACTGACTCGAGCGGGGGTTTACCGTGGTCAAGGCACATATGAGAAAGCAATCAATGAACAACTAAGGTGTCACAACGAAAAATTGATGATTGATGCTTCTCATCTTTCTTCGTTCCTGTCTGTCTGTCCCTAACTATCCCTCTATCTGACTCTCTCTCTGTCCCTGTAAAAAAAAATTAAATAAATAAATAAATAAATAAATAAATAAAATAAATTTAATGATCCTGGACTGCAGCTGCAAGCAATGACCTACTGAGACTTGAGTCTGCCACCCCTGCAGGTAGAGAAGTATTTTCTATATGGGTAAGAACGAGTGAAAAACATCTTTAATGACAAGAATGGGCACAAAATTCAAGAGAATGTCTAGGATTTTATTAATACTGTTTTCTTGAGTGAAGTTGATATTTACAGCCTCCTTGCTGGGGAGGAGCTGGTTTAATGTGTAAAGATGATTCTACATCTGGGGCACTCTGATATACAATAGATCCACTTATACAGTGTATGATCAATTGACTTAAATAAACCAAGGGGAAAAAAGTGAAGAGAGTAAGCAAAAACCAACAAGCAAGGAAAGAAAAAACCAAAAGCCAAAACCAAAAACCTCATAGACAACAGTAAAGTGATTAGCAGAAGGAAGGGGGCTGGGGCGATAAAAAGGGTAGAGGGTAGACAATGGTGGAAGGAGACTTGACTGGGGGTGGTCAACACACAGTACAATAAAAGAAACATATGACATATTATAGAATTGTACCTCTGAAACCCATATAATTTTATTAACCGGTATTACCCCAGTAAATTCAGTAAAAAGGGAAAATAATCTCTATTCTTCTACTTAGCTCTTTATGTTTACTTTCATATTTAGGTCTTTTATTAACTGGAGTTTATCTAGATATATGATATAGAAAGATATCTAAATTTATTTTTTATATAATAAACTGACTTTCTCAATACTATCTACTAAGTTATTAGTCCATTTCCCTTTGATTTGTGATCCTATTATTTTCATATGCTAATTGTGCACTCATCCTGGGTGTTTCATTACTCTCTTTATCTGTTCCTGCACTAATATCATACTAGTTTCATGGAAAGGTAAGATCTGGAAAGGTGAATTCTCCAGATTTGCTTTTTTAAAAAAATTTAATAGCTAATCACAGATATTTATTATTTTATATAAATTTAAGTATCATAGTGTCATATTTCTAAGCTATTTGGGGGGATTTTAATATGAATTTTATTAAAGATATACATTAATTTAGAGAAAATTGGCATCTTTGAGATGGTTTGTCATCTTACCCGTAAGCACGCTATCTTATTCCATCTTTTCAGGTATTTTTATAGTTTTTTAAAATACAGCTTTGAAATTTTCTCCATAAATGTTTCATGAATTCTTTGCTAAATTAATCCCTAGGTACCCTGTAATGTTTGTTCAATTGAAATTAAACTTACTTTACTTCTTTATTAATTGTAATAGTTTGTTGATTTTCTTTTAGTTATATGCTAAGAGAAATTTAGTGTTTTTCTAAAATTCTTATCTGTATTTTATTTTAATAAACTAGTTTGTTTATTTTGTAGGACATTTTGTACTATATTAAATAATAACTGTAATTATGGGTATTTCTGCCTTTTTTGGGGAATTTGAAAGGCATACATCTGAAATTTTCTCTAATAACTGTAATGTATAATTGTTTTACTATGTTTAGCAGGTTTAATTTATTCCTAATACTTAATGGTATGTTTTATAATAATAAATTTCTGTTGATGTTTATCAAGTAATTTTGGCATTAATGAGAACATCTCTGGAGCAACTCTTCTGGACTTCTGGGTATGACTCATGACTGGTTTTGCAGCCAGACAAAAAAGGCAATGTTCTATGAGCTTGGCCACTTAAGGCGAAAAAGCTTGTTGGTCTCATTTGCTACCCACTTTTGCTCCCAAGCATTCTTGTTTAAAAACTCTAATTTTTGACATAATTGAATAGTTGGGACAATATGAATCATATGTGACTAACCTGAAAATTTAATAATAAACATTCATTCTTATTAGGATGAAAATATTCATAAAACTATTAGCAATTGAGACTGATAAAGTAGTCTTAATACTGCTATTTTTTTATATTTTGGCAAAAAAGTGACACTTTAGTAGAGTTTTGATTGTGTAGATTTACTTAATAAAGAGAAATCTAAATGTCAATAATATAAAGTGTATGCAAGTTTGAGTGGCAGGAAAACAAGCCTTTTTAGATGACCATTTTCTGTTACTATTTTAATTTGATTTACTATGGTTTTATAGTTACACATGCTTTATCAGTTGTAACCACTGTTTAGGAGAATGTTGTAAGTTAATGAGAATCATGGAAAACCCTTTAAGCTTTTTATTTGAAGAAGAGGAAAAGAAACAGAATTGTGTGTAAAATTTCATTTGTAATCTACAGCCAATAAATAATTTTGTGGCTATTACAAAGACTGAAATCATAAAAAGAAGAATTTAAAAGTTCAAAACATGCTAGGTACTACAGACTTAGAGGTAACAAGTAAAAGTGAGCATTATGTGTATCTCCAAAAAAGAGAGTCTATTTTTTATTCTTTCGCTCAGGTTATTGACTTTTTGATATCTGAAGCATAAAAAACAGAAGTTCTTTGTGAAACTCTTATGGCATTAAAAAAAGCTATAAAAATCGAATAAGTGATTCTGGAGCCAACTATAAATAACTTCTTGGAGGAATTCAGTATCACTCGTGGGGATTTTTTGTTCAACTGCCTTCTCCTTCTTTTTTTCTGTAAGTGAAACTACATTAAAAAAATTCCAAGTTGCCATCGTATGCAGGAATGGTTCAGATGTGAGAAATGGAAAATATTTAGTGAGTTCAAAAAATAGGACCTGAATGCTCCTCTCTTTCTCTTTTTTATAACTAGCATGGCTCAATCGTCTGGCACTTAATGCATTGAAGGGCTGTTGTACTCTTCCTCTCCATTATCTGTCAGGATAAAGACCCAAGTCATGTATGAATGATGAGGTACGGAGAAGAATATCATAAATATTGCACTAACTTCTCATATTTCCTGCTTACCTTTGTACTTTCCACTTGGTTCGAGTTTACAATTTAGCCAGAAAAGTAATGGTAAATATAAAAACTTATTATAAAGGTACATTGGAAATCCTGTAAGCAAAACCAGAGTTTAAAGAGAAGTTAATTGTGAAATTATAACAGTTTGGTTAACTTTGCAATGATATTGTACTTACAAATGTAGTAAAAATATAATGATTTTCTTTTCTAAATTACTGTTTACTTCAAGAGGGCGTTGTTTTAAGTGTATCTGAAACATGAATAGAGGCTTAAAACCTAAGATACACACTTTTGGTAAGGTGGGGCTTTCTCTGAGAGTGAGAACTTTGCTCCCATGCTCCCGTGCTCCCCAGACAATACACTCAGCTTTTCTCCATTGCTACTGCTCTTTCAGCTGAAACCTACTGCCTTTACTATGGCTCTTCTCCTTGACATCCCCCACCATGCCTGTTTCCTTCCTCATAACTTAATCTGATCTCTTATGTCCTCTCTTTAACCTCCTGGCTACTATTTGAACATTCTTTTACTTTTGGGTCCCACTGCTGACACTGATTCTCATTGTATTTCTCATCTACCAGAGCAAGATTTTTAATAAATTCAGTAAGCTTTTCACAACAAGCCAATTTATGGACCACTGGACAGCTAGAAGATCATCTCACACCCACATTCCAATCACTTGTAGTCCAAGGGAGGTTAGGGGAGGAGGATTGTGTAATACAGAACATGGTTTCCCCTCAGAAGGAGCCATGGTTGATTTCTTCAGCAGGAACTCTGCAAAAGCAGTTTCCTTGGAAGCGGTGGTAGGCACTTGATTGATGTGTCTGCTGCAGCAGCACACACAGACTTCCATGGTTTGTAAGGGGGAGCTGGGCCATCACTCTGTATGTAATGGAAGACACTAGTCCCAGGTGACTCACACAGCAATATAAACATTCCAGAGGAGAGCTTTCCTGCTGGAATGTGATACACTAAGACAACAAAAGCTTTCTTGCAACCTATAGCTGTTAATCATTAGTGGAGGTTCTCCTATAGTGATCCACATTGAAGGGATGGTTTTATTGCATGTGAGTTTATCTATTTTGGGTGACTGTTTGAGAATATTGATTAGTTTTGTCACACAAGCAGAAGAGATGCCTTGCACCTTTTTCTGTGCTCCCTGGTTACCATATGCTGTGTGATTTTCTATCTCATCAGTAGGCATTTGCAGACTGATCTATGATAATTAAAAGTAGATTAAAATGTGACAAGATTTAATATAGATCTCTATGCTTCCAAGGAAACTACAATTAGTGAAGCTTACACTCCAGACTTTTTGGAAAAGGACAGGGACTTCCATTTTTCTCATCAATTAGCTCTCAGCTTTGAATACACTCTGGTTTTGGAAGTAGAGAAAATATTTTTCTGTTCAGTAGAAATGATGGCATGTTTATGAATAGAATAAATAAAATGGCTAATGGAGATCTGCTTCTTTTAAAGTTATGCTATTAATGTGTTAAAATAGTAAATAATTCATTTTTCTTGGAGTTATGCAAAATAGAAAAATCATTAGATGAGTCAGCAATATTATTTAAATTTAAGATATTATAAATATTTGAAGGTTTTCATGATTATTTAGTATAAAGGTAGGTAATAATCTATACAAAATATTTGGTTCACTAAACTTTAAAACCCATGTGCTTTATAATGATTTACTTTTTAAAACATTCTTGGTAGTAAGATTTGATACGAAAACTTCTGAAGTGTTTTCTTTTTACTCTCCATGAAGTATAAATAAAATAAAAATCAGCAACAAATCAGTAATAAGGCCAAAACTCTCTTTAGTCATAAAATAAAAATTACATTTATCAAAAATAAATCAGTAATAAAATAAAAACTAGCTTATTGGCAACATTATCATAAGTTTCCTTATAAATTATGTCATTTAATGTTTAAAGTTTTAACTTTATACCTGGACAGTGTTGTAATATATTTAATATTCTCTAACTTGCTTCTTTCATTCAACATTAATTTTTTTATTGATTTTAATTTGTTGTGTCTCCATAGTTACAAGTGTTCCACAAAATATATATCCCTCCCAACCCCCTGTGTTTTCCTTGATACACCCTTTGCCCCCTCTCCCCATCGCCTTCCCCCTTTCCCTCCATGACTTACTATTCTGCCCTCTATCTCTCTGTTATGTGTAAATAGTTTCACTAATCTCTTTCCATTCTTTGATCCCCTCCTCTCATCCCCTTTCCCTCTGACCACTTTCCCTCTGGACTCCTTGACTCTTTCTCTGCCTCTATTCTGTTCCTCAGTTCACATTATTCATTAGATTCCTCATATGAGTGAGGTCATATGATATTTTTCTTTCTCTGCCTGGCTTATTTTGCTTAGCATAATAGACTCCAGGTCCATCTATGTGGTCTCAAAGGGTAAGATTTCCTTCTTTTTCACAGCCACGTAGTATTCCATTGTGTATATGTACCATTGCTTTTTAATCCACTTGTCTACTGACGAATACTTGGGCTGTTTCCAGATCTTGGCTATTGTATACAATGATGCCATAAACATGGGGTGCATTTCTTCTTTTGAATCAGTGATTTGTTATTCTTAGGATACATTCCTAAAAGTGGGATAGCTGGGTCAAAAGGCATTTCCATTTTTAATTTTTTGAGCAAATTCTGTACTGTTTTCCATAATGGTTGCACCAGTCTGCATTCCCACCAGCAGTGCAGGAGGGTTCCCTTTTCTCCAAACCCTCGCCAGCACTTATTCTGTGTTGTTTTGTTGGTGAGCACCATTCTGACTGGTGTGAGGTGGAATCTCATTGTGGTTTGCATTTCTCTAATGATTAGTGATGTTGAGCATTTATTCATATGCCTATTGGCCATCTGTATGTCCACTTTGGAGAAGTGTCAATTCATTTCTTTCACCCAATTTTTGATTGGATTGTTTATTTCCCTGGTGTTGAGTTTTACAAGTTCTTTATAAATTTTGGTTATTAACCTTTTATCAGATGTATTGTCGAATATGTTCTCCCATTGTGTGGGTTGTCTTTTTATTTTGTTAATGGTGTCTTTTGCTGTGCAAAAGCTTTTTAGTTTGATATAGTCCCATTTGTTCATCCTGTCCTTTATTTCACTTGCCCGTGAAGATAAATCAGCAAATATATATTGCTTTAAGAGATGTTGGAAAGCTTACTGTCTATGTTTTCTTCCAAGATGATCATGGTTTCATGACTTATATTCAAGTCTTTTATCCATTTTGAGTTTATTTTTGTGAATGATGTTAAGTTGGTGGTCTAGTTTCATTTTTTTTCATGTTCCTGTCCAATTTTTCCAACACCATTTGTTAAAGAGACTGTCTTTACTCCATTGTATGCTCTTACCTCCTTTGTCAAATATCAATTGACCCTAAAGACATGGGTTTATTTCTGGGTTCTCTGTTCTGTTTCATTGATCTGTATGCCTGTTCTTATGCCAGTACCAAGCTGTTTTGAGTATAATGGCCTTGTCGCATAACTTGGTATCAGGAAGTGTGATACCTATGCTTTACTTTTCCTTTTCAAGATTGCTGAAGCTGTTTGTGTTCTTTTTTGGTTCCATAAAAATTTTTGGAATATGTGTTCTATATCTTTGAAGTATGTCATTGGTGTTTTAATATGAATTGCATTGAATTTATAGATTCCTTTATGTAGTATAGACATTTTAATGATGTTTATTCTTCCTATCCATGAACACAGTATATGCTTCCACTTGTTTGTATCTTTCTTGATTTTTTTTAATCAATGTTTTATAATTCTCTGAGTACAGGTCTTTTACCTCCTTGGTTAAATTTACTCCTAAGTATTTTATTATTATTATTATTATTCTTTTTTGCAATAGTGAAGAAGAGGATTGGTTCCTTAATTTCTCTTTCAGACAGTTTATTGTTGGTGCATAAAAATGCCACTGATTTCTGAATATTAATTTTGTGTCCTGCCACCTTGCCGAATTCATTATCATGTCTAGTAGTTTTTGGACTGAGACTTTAGGGTTTTATATGTACAGTATTATGTCATCAGCAAACAATGATAGTTTTACCTCTTCTTTTTAATTTGGATGCCTTTTATTTCTTCTTCTTGTCTGATTGCTGTGGCAAGGACTTCCAGAACTATGTTGAATAAAAGTGGTGAAAGGTGGCACCCCTGCCTTGTTCCTGATCTTAAGGGGATTGCTTTAAATTTTTGCCCATTGAGTATGATGTTGACTGTGGGTTTGTCATAGATGACCTTTATCATGTTGAGGTATGTTCCCTGTATTCCCACTTTGCTGAGAGTTTTTTATCATAAATGGATGCTGGATTTTATCAAATGCTTTTTCTGCATCTATTGATATTATCATGTGGTTTTTATCCTTCCTTTTGTTTATGTGATGAATCATGTTGATTGATTTGTGAATATTGGATCAGCCTTGCCTTCCCAGAATAAATTTCACTTGATCATGATGTATGATTTTTTTCATGTATTGCTGGATTTGATTTGCTCATATTTTGTTGAGAATTTTAGCATCTAAGTTCATCAGGGATATTGGCCTATAGTTTTCTTTCTTTGTGTTGTCTTTGCCTAGTTTTGGAATGAGGATTATGGTCACCTCATAAAAGGAATTTGGAAGTTTTCACTCCTCTTGAGTTTTTTGAAATAGTTTGAGAAGGATAGGAGTTAGTTCTTCTTTGAATATTTGGTAGAATTCGCCTGTGAAGCCATCGGGCCCAGGACTTTTGTTGGGAGTTTTTTGGTAACTGTCTCAATCTCATTTGTTGTAATTGGTCTATTTAGGTTTTCTGATTCTTCCAGACTGATTTTTTAAAGATTATATTTTTCAAGGAATTTATTCATTTCACCTAAGTTGTCTAATTTTTTTGGCATACTGTTCTTCATTGTATTTTCTTACAATCCTTTGTATTTCTGCTATGTCAGTTTTTACTTCTCCACTCTCATTTCTAATTTTATTTATTTGAGTCCTCTCTCTCTTTTTCTTGGTGAGTCTGGTTAAAGGTTCGTCGATCTTGTTTACCTTTTCAAAGAACCAGCTCTTAGTTTCATTAATCTTTTGTATTTTATTTTTTTTCCCTCTATGTCATGTATTTCCACTCTGATCTTTATTATTTTCTTCTTCTACTTCCTCTGAATTTTATTTGCTGTTCTTTTTCTAGTTCTTTTAGGTGCAGGGGTAAGTTGTCAGTTTGAGCTTTTTCTTCTTAAGGTATGCCTGTAATACTATAAACTTCCCTCTCAGGACTGCTTTTGCTGTGTCCCATAAATTTTGAGTTGTTTTATGTTCATTTTCATTTGTTTCAAGGAAGTTTTTGATTTCTTCCTTGATCTCATTGTTATCCCACTCATTATTTAATAGCATGCTATTTAGTCTCTAAATGTTTGATTTTTTTTCAGTTTTTTTAATTTTAGTTGATTTCTAGTTTTATGCCATTGTGATCAAAGTAGATGCTTGATATGATTTCAAACTTCTTAAATTTATTGAGACTGCTTTTGTGCCCTAACATATGGTCTATCCTTGAGAATGTACCATGAGCACTTGAAATGAATGTATATTCTGCTACTTTGGGGTAAAAGGTTCTGAAGATATCTATTAAATCCAGTTGACTTAGTGTGTCATTTAAGGCCACTGTTTCTTTGTTAATTTTCTGTCTGGAGGTTCTATCCATTGATGTTAGTGGAGTATTAAAATCCCCTACTATTATAGTATTGCTGTTGATCTTGCCCTTTTTGTCCATCAAAATCTGTTTTATATATTTAGATGCTCCTATATTAGGTGCATATATATTTATAATAGTTTTATCTTCCTGTTGTAATTCTCCTTTTATCATTATGTAGTGACCTTCTTTTTCTATAGCCTTTTTTTTAAAGTTTATTTTGTCAGATATTAGTATTGCTACCCTGGCTTTATTTTTCCTTTCCATTTGCTTGAAATATTCTTTTCCATCCCTTTACTCTCAGTCTATGTGTATTTGTTGTTCTGAGGTGGGTCTTTTGTAGGCAGCATATGAATGGATCCTGTTTTCTTATCCATTCAGCTACCCTATGTTTTTTTATTGCAACATTTAATTCATTTATGTTTAAGGCTATAATTGATATGTAATTGTTTATTGCCATTTTATTCTTTAAATCTACAACCCTTTTTCTGGATTTTTTTTCTTTGCTCTGTTTACAGAAGGCCCCTTAACATTTCTTGCAGTATTGGTTTAGTGATGAATTTCTTTAGTTTTTTTTTTTTTTTTTTGTCTGGGAAGCTTTTTATTTCTCCTTCAATTTTAAATGATAATCTTGCTGGATAAAGAAGTCTTGGTTTTAGGCTCTTGTTTTACATTACTTTGAATATTTCTTACCATTCCCTTCTGGGCTCAAGTGTTTCTGTTGAAAAGTTGGATGTCATTCTTAATGGGGGCTCCTCTGTAAGTAATTGACTTCTTTTCTCTTGTAGCTTTTAGTATTTTTTCTTTATGTCTTAACTTTGGTATTTTAATTATGATGTGTCTGGATTTAGGCCTCATTGGGTTCCTCTGTACTGGAACTCTCTGTGCTTCTTGAAGTTGTGTGACTTTTTCCTTCATCGATTTAGGAAAGTTTTCAGCTATGATTTTTTCAAATAGGTTCCCCATCCCTTGTTCTTTCTCTTCTCCTTCAGGAACCCCTATGATGCAGATGTTATTTCTCTTTATATTGTCACAGAGTTCTCTTATAGTTTCCTCAGACTTCCTCTTTTCTTTTTGCTGCTTTGTTTCTGTGTTTTCATTTATATTTTCCTCTATGTCGCTGATTTGATCCTCTGCTTCACCCAGCCTGCTGTTGATTCCTTCTAGTGTAGTCTTCATTTCTAATATTGTAATTGTTATTTCTGATTGATTCTTTTTTATGATTTCAATATCCTTTTTGATGCTCATTATGTCCATCCATTGTAGCTCTAAGATCCTTAAGCATCCTAACTCATTATTTTAAACTCTGCATCATGTAAGTTGGTTACTTCCATCTTATTTAGTTCTTTTCTGGGGATTTCCTTTGTTGATTCATTTGGATTGCATTTCTCTGTCTTCCCACTTTTCTGTGTGCCCATTGCAAGCTTGTTGGGTTAGGGCAGCTGAGGTTGGTACAAGGAATGGGGCCCCTACTCCAGGGCTTAATCCCTCAGCCTTTGCTGGCTGCTAGAATTTTAATTCTCCCTAATAAAGTGAGCCTCATAAAAGTCTCAGTTTCCCTGCTGTTTGTTTGCTGAGCCCACTTCTGTGATGAGGAAGGGGGTAGTGGGCACATCTTGCTCTTTGGCCCCAGTTGAAATTCTATCCAGGCCTTGTTTTTTCTTTTCTGTATGGTAAGTCCACAGGAATGCTATGGTGTGACCTCTGAGAATCAGAGGAGTGGTCTGCCCAGCTACTCTCTAGGGGTCGGTTGCATTCTCAGTATAGAAAGGGGGAGGTGTATCTCATGTCTCCCCAGAAACATGAGTCACTGCCCCTCCCTTTTACTTCCTCCTTTCTGAATGGCCTTTTGTGCTGATTGGAGCTGGAGAAATTTCTGAAGGTGGGTCAGTTGGCCTTACACTAGGTTTGTGCTGGACTGAGGAAGTGCCCCTCCTCCTGCATATGAACACCTCAGTATTGGAGAATGACTCAGCACAGGTATTCTCCCCATCACTGTTTGTGTCCCTGTGCCTCGATCTCCCCATTTTGCTCACACAATACCAGTCTTCTCCACTCTCCTCACCCCCAGAGTCTCAGGTAAGTGGCTGTGAGTGAGATTTTCTGCACTGGCCCTTTAAGGCTACATCTACTTCTTCACAAGCTGTTTTCCACAGACAGAAATCCGATACTTTTCCCCACTCAATGCTGTCAGGTTATCTCTTCTAGTTTCTGGGTCTCTAGGGTGGGACTGAGGACCCTGGCCTCTCAGGGTATCTCTCCCTGCAGTGAGAGTCTCTCTGGACCCTCAGCTGCCCCTTGCTCTTAGAAGTGGGAGAGTCCCCACTGCGTCACCCCACTTCCTACCAGTCTCGGTGTGGTTTCTTCAGTGCTCCGTGGTTTTCAAGTCCTGTTCTTTTAGTTCAAAGTTGGTTTTTCATGTTGATTGTTTTTAAATTAATTTGTAATTCAGTTTTGTCCTGAGAGGTGGCAGTTTGTATGTCTGCCTGCTCCACTGCCATCTTGGAATCTCTTCACTCAGAATTAATTTTTGAGCTGTATCTAGATGACACAGCTAGCTATAATTCACTTATTTTACCGTTATATAGTATATTATATAATGTCTTGCAATTTATATGATTTAGACTGTTTTCATTCTTTTACTGTTATAACATTTTTGCATATATTTTCTTGGGCATATGCAACAGAATTTCTCTAAGAATACCCCTTGAATTCTCTAGTTTCATGTATAGACTTAAGAGGGGAATTAGGTGGGGAATTACAGATAGTGGGCTAAGTAAGTTTTAAAGTCTCCTAGATATTGTTAAATTTCACTTCAAAGGGATTGTACCAATTTGCACTCACATAGGCATTATAATAATTCTTATTTTTCCATGTTTGTAAAAAAGTTAAGCTCAATTTAAATTTTGCAAATTTGATATAAAAGGTCAGTTTATTTTAATATTTATTTTCTTAGTTACTAGTTAGAACAGGGAGAATTTCACATATTTGTTAACCATTTGAATATCTTAGACTATTAATTATTCATATACTAGACAATTTAAATATTTTATTGTATTTTTTATTTTTAATTCATTTATAAGAATTTTTTCTGGATTCTGAATAGTAATCTTTTGTGTATGTGTGTATATATATATATATACACACACACTATAAATTATATGTAAAGTAATTATGTATTTAATATAATAAATATTAAATATGTAACATAACATATAATATAATTTAATGCAATATGTAGTTAGTATAGTATAATTATCACATATAAATTAAATTATACATAATTTTGAAATTTATGTGGTTATTATGAATAATTATATATGTAAATTGTCATATAAATTTGAACTATCTTTTCCTAGACTCTTTTATATCATTTAAAAGACAAATCTTTTATTTGGCAGAATTGTTTAATTTTAAATTAGTCAGATGTATCTATTTTTAAAAATAGTTTGTGCTTATACATCTTGTTTAGTAAATTATCCTTCACACTAAATTCATTAAAAATATCTATATTTATTTCAAAAAGTTAATTTTTTCACGTTTAATCCACTTGGAAAAGTTTTTTTTTTTTTTTTTTTTTTACATGAGAGAAGGAGATAGACAACCTCTGGCATACTCCGTGACTGGGATCCATCTGGCAACCCCCTTCTGGGCCATGCAATTAATTGAGCTAGTTTTAGCACCTGAGATCAACGGAGATAAGGAAGAGGGAAAGAAGGGGGAGAGGGAAGGAAGAGCAGATGGTCGATTCTCTTCTGTGTCCTGACCAGGAAACAAATCTGAGACATCCCTATGCTAGGCTGACGCTCTATCCACTGAGCCAATGGCCAGGGCTGGAAAAGTCTTTTTAAATGTGGTGTAAGTAAGGATCTTTATTCATGTAAAAAGCATATTTTCTCAGTCTCCTTTACTGAATATTTTTTCATTTACCTATTTGCATTGTTGCCTGTCATATACCAAATGCCCCAAAGTTTAAAAGGGCCTGTGTCTGAGTTCTCATTCTATTAGTCTATTTGTCTTTCTTTGCATGAATATCATACAGTGTCAATTATTATAACTTTATAATGTCTTGATATCTTTTTAAATTAATTTTTCTATTGATTTGAGAGAAGGAGAGAGAGAAAGAGAAAAAGGGAAAGAGCAAGAGAGAGAAAGAGAAAAAGGGAAAGAGTGAGAGAGAGAGAAGAGCATCAACTAACTCATTGTTTCACTTAGTTGTGTTCTTATTAATTGTTTCTACAAAGTTTCCTGACCAGAAATTGAACCTGCAAACTCTGGTATGCCAGGTCAATACTTTATCCACTGCACAACCCAGCTAGGGCCAATGTCTTGATATCTTAAAGAACTAAGTACCCATTTTGATTTTCAAATATATTTTGGCTATTCTTGGCTCTTTATTTTTATATTTAACTTTTAGTGTCCACTTGCCAAGGTCCATGAAAACCTGTGTTGGTAGATATATATATCTGCTCATTTATTTAGTTCTGTATTATTTCTTTTACAGTTTTAAAATTGCCTTAATACGTCTTGAACATCTTTTGTTAAGTTTTTATTAGGCCCCCTATAATTTTTTTGGATAAAAAAATGGAAACTTTTAAAATCACATTTTCTAATAGTATGTTTTCTATATAGATACATTGATTTTTATGTATTGATCTGATTTTTAACAAATTTACTAAATCCTCTTATTAATAATAGTTTGTAGATTTTCAAGATGAGTATAAAATAATTTTGTTTTTTCCTTTTTGTCCTTATACCTTTTTCATCCTTTTTCTTTGTTATCATTCTGGTTAAGTTTCTGGTGCAATATTGGCTTTAAGAGAATTTGTTTCTTAATCTCGCTTATAGAGACTGCAGCCTAGATTGTTTTCCTACATACACATACACTCATTCCTGAGTTGTTGCACCTGTTTCAAAAAATCAAATGAAACTGGAAATAAGCAGTGATGGCACTCTCTCCATCTCCTACCCAAGGTATTCTCAATCTCAGTAAAATATGGGAGAAGCATTAGATACAAAAGATTGGCACAAATGTTAAACCTTCAATTTAGTTTATAAGTGCTACCAGTTGAGTAAACCCTGGCTTTTTCTTGTTCAGGAGCTAAAGATGAAACAATGCTAAAAGTAGAGAAACTTATTTGAATCAACTTACATAGGTAGCTTCCTTAAAAGTGATAGAAATGACAAGCTTGTGCAGGACCAAGAAGTTCTCAAGTATGGCGATATTATTCTGTTATTGTCTTTATATTTCAATGCTTATCTAGATTTGCAAAATATTTTAAAATAATTTTTGCTTGTTATTGCTTTCTATCTGTACCTTACTCTTTCCTCTGTCATTAATTTTGTTCTTCCAGAAACATATTATTTAACTTTTTTTTTTTTAAATAGCAATCTCTGGGTGGTAAATGATTTCATTCTGTTTTTATGAAATTGTATTTATTTTTTGCTTTACTCTTGACTTCTATTTTCACTGGGTTTATAATTTTGTTTGACTGTTCCTTCAACACTTTGAAAATGGTACTTCTAGTTGGATTCTATTGCTGTTTATGGAGAGTCTGTTGTCTAATTGTTATTCCTTTTGGGGATTTTTTTCTCTCATGTTATTTTTAATGCCTTTCTCTTTATCTGAGATAATTTTCAATATTACTGTAATATGTTTAGGTAATGATTTACTGTTATTTGCCTCTGTGAATTCTCTGCTTCTTTCAATTAAAAAAATATTTTCACTCATTAACTCCTGCCTCTCCCCCAATTTTTTTATTCCATCTTACTGGAACACTTATTTAATGTATGATAAAATTTCTCATTTTACACTCCCTCATAACCAGTCTTCTGTGTTTTTCAGCTCCTTTTTAAATTAGTGCTATATTCTATGTAATTTCCTCAGATATATCTTCCAGTTTACCAATTCTTCCTTCAGCTTAACCAAATGGTCAGCTTCTATCTGTGTTTAACCAATTGTTTAGCTTATCAAAATTTTAGTACCAATTATTATATTTTAAAATCTATGTTTCTTATTTTGGTATCCTATACTTTAGTTACATTTTTCATTCTTTTTTTAAATACTCAAAAATTATCTTTGGACTGATGTATTATCTCAAGTTTTTTAGGTTTCTAGTACTCCTGTTCATTCTGTCTCATTCATGATTCCTTTGTATACTTTCAAAATTTTGATTATGAGCTCATTTTTGATGAGAATAACTCTTTGCACCCTGAATAGAGACAGTGTCTCTACAAAATTTTAGGTTTGTTTCTGCTAAAATCCTAGGATTTCATGATTTTTTATGTTGAATTCTGGGTTTTAGGTTTCAACAAGTGTGTGAGTAGTATAAATGTGAACTCCTTACTCATGTACAGATGGTAGCTTGGTGTTACGTTTTTTATGGGATGTTTGCTTCCTGCTTCCTGAGCTGGTTTGGTACATCTATTCTACTCTTGTTTTCATGAAGTAGTGTCAATTCAAAGCTTCTTGCTTTGCAAGAAATGCAATTCTAGCTTTTTGCCTTATCCAGGGTACATTTCTTGGCCTTGCTTGGTATTTGGAGCCCCAGCACTGAATCCTTAGGACTTATGTGCAGGAGTTATATGCCTGAGCACCTGATATACTGGTCCTGAATTCACCATATGGCTCTCAGTTTTCTCACTCTTTTTTTCCTGATACTTAAAATTTTTTTTTTTAGTTTATCTTTACACACACACACACACACACACACACACACACAAAAGAGAGTTATACTTTATCAATCCTTGCTCTATAAGTAAGATGTAAGATGGGAGTTTATATCAGTTCAGTCATCCATTTTTTTGTTTGTTTTTTTAGTCTTCCATGTTCTTGAAAGACTGTTTATTCACCTGAATTTTTTAGATATTAAAGTGGAAAAGGCACAACTTTGTTTATGTAGTACTAATTGAGTTTAAAGGTGGCTATTCTGTTTATTTGTACTTTATTTAAAAGAATCAAGCAAGTTTCTTCTTGCTTATCAAAAATTTAAGGTTTTTTAAAATCTAGAACATTCTAGCCGACATTAAGGAAGTGAAGAGGGATGGACAGGGCTATCAGAAATAGGGATGGGGAGAATACTTTTAAAAATGCACACTGCTTAAGTTAAGCATTAAATGGGCTTTTAAAAAGATGACTTAATTGAATATATTGACATAAATTACTATTTTATAAAGAATTTGTCTTCTAAATGAGATGTAGTTCTGTGAGGAACAACATAGGACTCTAAGAAGTCATGCAACCACATTGAGTAGCATCTGAAACTAGTTCTATATGTACATTCTGTAAGTTTATATCTGGGGTTTTAGCTGAGGAGAACCATAGGAATATAAGTTGGTGACTGCAATGGGAGACTAGAAGCTCTGCTGAGAAACCATGTGCAATGTACCCCAGGACCATCCATTTGTGGACTGGAGGAGAAAGGGAGAAGCATTGACTTGCTGGCTTTTGTTTCCCATTGGCTAACCTTTGCCTATGGAGTATTACCTTCAAGGTTATATACGGGTAAAGTATGATTATCAATATATCCACAGAGAAGCTTGGGCTTAGGGGGAAGAGACATGTAGTGGGATGGAGGTACCATGTGAAGCTAATCAGACCCTATAATGAACTTGTTGCACTCTTGACTAGAATAAAAGTCAGGAGAAGTTAAATAGATCTGTAGAAATGAATAAGAACAAATACAAACCAAAAAACAGAGCCTGCTTTTTGTGTGTGTGAAATTAGCAAATTTTTCTAATAATATATTATTATTAATTGATGATCAAATAACTGCTTTTTACTTTGGACACTTCAGACAAGATTCTTAATATAAAAAATGGATTATTTTGGCATCAGGAAACATGATGAAGACAACTAATTTGAAAGTATGGGGTAGGATGAGAGTACCAGGGCAGGTAAACATATTATGTGTTTGGAGACCCTCACCCCTTGGTTCCAGAATCACATTAGGGAAGGCAGACTGGAGGTAAGTATGAGTCTGGATTCTGCTGATGCGCAGGGGAAGAGCTCCCAACACCCATGAATTACGCATGAAGTTGCAGTATCGGAATACATATATCAGTATAGAGGAGACAAATATTTCTTTCACAAGAGGGTACTTCAACAACTGGTGATTTAGCCAGTACTTTCTCCTTTCTCTCCATCAAAGTCTTTCCTCTGTAAAAATTTAGATCTTTTGGTGTGTATAGGTAGTAATTATTCACTTCATAATCTACCACTTGCCTTTTATTCTCTCCCACCTGAATAACGTGTTGGGGAAGGCCCCCAGTAAGTTTTCTTTTTTTTTTGTATTTTTCTGAGGTTGGAAACGGGGAGGCAGTCAGACAGACTCCCGCATGCGCCCGACCGGGATCCACCCGGCATGCCCACCAGGGGGCGATGCTCTGCCCCTCTGGGGCGTTGCTCTGTTGCGACCAGAGCCATTCTAGCACCTGAGGCAGAGGCCATGGAGCCATCCTCAGCAAGGGGAAGAGAGAGACAGAGAGGAAGGAGAGGGGGAAGGGTGGAGAAGCAGATGGGCGCTTCTCCTGTGTGCCCTGGCTGGGAATTGAACCCAGGACTCCTGCAGGCCAGGCCGACACTCTACCACTGAGCCAACCGCTAGGGCTAGTAACTTAAATATTTCTTTTCCTCTAACAATATCTATGTCATTTTTGATAGAATGCAAGTACATACTAATTGCTCTTACAGATTATACAGATTTGTGAGTAGCATTGCCCTACCAAATATCAACATATTAAATATTCAGAAGATGCAGATAAAGCCAGGGTTTAAAGGTCCTTGAGTTGAACATTTTAACTACCTATCAATCTTTATACTGTGGTTTGGAGGTAGAGATGAGGAATATTGAAATGGGAAGATATAGATCAGGGATAGTCAACCTTTTTATACCTACCGCCCACTTTTGTATCTCTGTTAGTAGTAAAATTTTTTAACCACCCACTGGTTCCACAGAAATGGTGATTTATAAAGTAGGGAAGTAACTTTACTTTATAAAATTTATAAAGCAGAGTTACAGCAAGTTAAAACATATAATAATAATTACTTACCAAGTACTTTATGTCAGATTTTCGCTAAGTTTGGCAGAATAAATCTTTATAAAACAACTTACTATAGTTAAATCTATCATTTTATTTATACTTTGGTTGCTCTGCTACCGCCCACCATGAAAGCTGTAACACTCACTAGTGGGCGGTAAGGACCAGTTTGACTACACTGATCTAGATAAACAAAATTCGAAATTTTGTGTAGTGCCTATCTCATTTTGGAATAAAGCTGACATTTGATTTGATGTATCTAAGATGCCTCAGTGATTGACCAGATTTCCCAGTTTTTGTCTGGAGCTTTTGGATGAGGTCATTGAGAGAATGTGGCCACTGGTTGATCCCAGAGCTAAGCCTGAGCATGGACATCCCTAACTCCTCCCCGTGTTTGGAGTGTATGCCCTCCCCACCATTCTCATAGTAGGACCCGTTTTCAAGGGTCTCTCAAACACATGACCTTGAGAGAGCAAAATGTTGTTGAGATTATCTGGACAGTACATGTGACAGAACCCAGTGGAGGCCTCTATATAAACTTAAGATTCTGGAGGGCAGTTGCAGAGATCTACTCATCTTGCAGCCACCCAAGGCAGTCCTTTAAAGTAAATTCCCTTGTTTATTAAAGCTGCCACCTACCAATCTGGAGTGGTTTGCCTCTTTCCTTGGTCTCTCCTTGCCCTCTGGTATGGTGACCAGTTTGTGAACCAACACATAGTGGGTTTTGGATTGAATAAAAGAAGGAATGGAATAGATTCAACCTGTGCATTGGTTATTTACCAGGAAAACTAGGGATTTATAATAGAAATTTCTCCATCTGCAGGCATTTAAACTGAGATATATTATTTATTAATTTTGGGTGTGGTAGTGGTATAACTGAACTCAAGGTGTAAAAAATGACCACTTAAATGTCAGTGATCTCTTCTGGTTCCATGGTTAGGAACAGCTTCTACTAAATTGTGATATTCAATTACAGTTTAGAATTTAGTTTCACTTGAATATTTTCCCTAAGGAAATCTAACACTTTTTATTCTACTGTCTTCCCTAAATTTAATAAATGTGTGATGTGATTGTTTTTTTAAAAATTTCTTTTTATACTAGCGGGTTGTTCAACCTGCTCCCACAGTGACATTTCTGGGATATTTTCCAATCTTTCCTTCCTCTTAAAATAGACTGAGACCTTATGTTCCATCTTGGAAAGCATTACATTTATTTGCTATTTGGTGTCTGAACTATGCATTTTCAATGCTGCTGACAGGCAGTTCTCTGAAAGACATATAGTTGTTTGAGTTTTATCTGGTTTGAATTCTCCATAAGGTTTCCAGTTTGTGTTTGAAATGTTCTCTGTTACTAAGTGTAAAGAAATATGACTTCTTATAGGAGCAATAGAAAGGATTAAACAAGATGTAGGTAGTAAATATCTTTGCAATAAATTCCCAAGAAAATTTCAAGAATCTTTTTTGGCATACAGATCCTTAAGATGAGAAAGATTTGGTCCTTCTTGAGGCTTCAAAGTACATATTTTCATAGACAAAGGAAAATATAAAAGTGCTGCTATTTTACTATCAAGTAATAATTTAAAAGGCTGTCAAATCCTTTAATGAAACAAATATATGAATCATACAAACCTTTATCATAAAAAATTGAGTTAACAATTCAAACTCAGTGTAAAATGTATGTATTAAAATGGTGTAATGCATCAAAATGTTTAAGAATTTTTATTAAGGGAAGATATTTTTGCAGAAGTGAATTAAATGTGGTCTATATACAAAAATAAATATGAGGGATTTTTTTTTAGATATTCCACATGATAAAAACAAATAATTTTCCAAAGGGAAAGTGCATTTTGTCTAGGTGCCTAGTGTTCCTCAAAATGAAGATTAAGAACTACTTGCACAAATCTTACCTGAGATGTTGGTGAAAAGTGAATATTCTTTGGTTTCACTCAGACCTAAAATATCAGATACTCTGAGGTTAAGGCCTCAGAACTTAAGTTATTAAAATGCATCTGAGGTGTGATTCTGGTTATGTTAAAGTATGAGAAACTGGTATAGCATAGTGGAATTTCAAGTAACTCAGGTGAGTGGGGGGAGGGAGGAGGAATAGAGGGATTGAGCAAAAACCAAGAGAAAATATTTCTGGACACAACAACAGTGTGGTAAACAGTGTGCTGTGGGGGTGGGGGGGGGTAGAGGATGGTAGAAGAGGGTAAAGTGGGATAAATAGTGATAGATGAAGACTTGACTTGAGGTGGTGAACACACAATACAGTGTACAGATGATGTATTGTAGAATCGTGCACCTGAAACTATACGTATAATTTTGTTAACCAGTGTTACCTCAAAATTTTAATAAAAAGAAAAAAATTAAAAAGAAAATAACCCAAAAAACAAATAAATACAAAAACCCACTGGAAATCTAAAACCCCATTTTTTTTTTCAAAAAAGCAGTTTTATCAAATTGCATTGTCATAATTAGCTTGCCAATGACAAAGATAACATGTAGATAAGAATACTGCAAAAACCTTTTTAAAAAAATTCTGGCCTGACCAGCTGGTGGCCCAGTGGATAGAGCATCGACCTGGAATGCTGAGGACCCAGATTTAAAACCCAGAGGTTGCCGGCTTCAGTGCCAGCTCATCTGGCTTGACCTCGGGGTTGCCAGCTTTAGCAAGGGATTATAGACATTACCTCATGGTCACTGGCTTGAAGTCCAAGGTCACTGACTTCACTGACTTAAGCAAGGGGTCACTGGCTTGACTGTAGCTTTCCCCTAACCCCCAGTCAAGGCACATATGAGAAGCAATCAATGAACAACTAAGGTGCCACAACTATGGGTTGATGCTTCTTATCTCTCTCCCTTCCTGTCTATCTGTTCCTTTCTCTCTTTCTCTCAAAAAAATTCTGAAAAGACTATCTTCTAGATAGAAATAAATCTCAATAAAAGTGGTTAGATGTGGCGGTGACAATGAACCACTCAGAGACCAGATGAAGTGCTCCGAGGGGCTGAGAGGAGGCAACAGCCCCGGTCAGCAGTCAGAGGACTGAGCCCTGTCCCCAGCCTTACTCAGAGACCAGATGAAGTGCTCCGAGGGGCTGAGGGAGGCAACAGCCCCGGTCAGCAGTCAGAGGACTGAGCCCTGTCCCCAGCCTTACTCAGAGACCAGATGAAGTGCTCCGAGGGGCTGAGGGAGGCAACAGCCCGGTCAGCAGTCAGAGGACTGAGCCCTGTCCCCAGCCTTACTCAGGTAATTACTAGCCAGTACACATAACTCAAGGAAGGAGATAGAAAAGGTTTTCAGGGAGTGAAGTAAAGGACAAAGGACATGCTGACTTCTCCGTCCTGAGAGCCTAAACATTTCTGTGTCGCTGAATCTTATCCTGCTGTTTTGCTGTTTCCAGTACAGGTCAGAGAGGGCCCTGACCTCTTGCTCAGGGCTTTCTCCCTAGGGTACCTCACTGTCTCTGATTGTTATTCTAACTCTGTATATTTTCAGAGCATATTCCTACATATCCCCCTTTGTTTTAGTCAAGATTAACAGAGAGTAAGATGGTTAGGTTGTTGCAGTGGAAGGAGGAGGGCAAGGATAGAGAGGAACTATTTTTTAGGGGTCACAGGAATGTCTGTATTTTGCAAAACTTTTTCCGTATGCCTGGTGAGATGTTTTCAAGTGTCCTAGGTGATGTCAGGTACTCCCTGAGTGCTTGAGAAGGAGCTAGGTCTCCTTCCTCTTTTTCAGGTTCACTTCTGGAAGTGGATTCACTATGAGCTTCTGACTCTCTGGAACCAGGTTGCTTTCTAGGGGCTGATGCCAACTCTTGATAAGGCTTCACGGTTCTCGCTGGTATCCAAAGAGGACCTGTAGGTGACAAAACTGGAACATACCTTTGCTCCCAGGTTAGTAATTTGATCGGTCTGCCACTCAGGGCCAGCTAATATATTCCAGTACAGCATGAGAGGCTTAGGCCATTGCTTGGCTGGTATAAAATGCCTCCAGGCTGCAGTAAGTCCAGAAGAGGAAATGTTCAAAAAAATTAAGAGTAAAAAGAGCCTTATACAATTGTTCTTGTGGGGTAATTTCTCCTGACTCCTCCTTTTCTGTTTGTGTAGTTGGGGCTTAAGAAGGCTATTGGAGCTTTCTGTAATACCTTTAAGTTTGAGTGAATTTCTCAAGCTCTTAAGGCCCCTAAGAATGTCCTAATATTCCTTTTTACTTTCCTTATAGGACAATCTTTTTTCTAAAATCCTTCCTTCCTCTTTTTTCCCCCTCACTTTTGTCTACTTTTCTAGTTTCTTCTCTTTTTGTTTTTTCTCTGCACAATCCTTCTATAACCTGCACAAACCTTCTGCAACTTACATAAACCTTCCTTACCATTCAGAAACAACCTGCTTTTAGAAGAACTTAATTTCTTCCTTTTCCTTTCAAAGTATCTCCATAGTTTATACCTTTTATTATTAAAACCATACAATTTCTTTCTAATTAACCTGAATTCTCAATTTCTAAAAACCTTTACTTTCAATGAGGACTAAGTAATTAGTAACTTTAGATTGATACTTTTATGAACATATTTTATGACCTTTAGAAACAGGATCTTTCATTGGCAAACAAACTTATAGTTTTAGAAGAGATAACAGGAACATTTTGTAAACCCAGGCAAAACAAACATATTTTTTGTTAAGAACTTCAAAAGAGATTAATCAAATTTAAACTTAAAGTAGTAATATCAAGTGTTTTTCTAGACCACCTGGTTAAAATGTTTTTGGCATAACTTTATATATGTTTTACAGTATTATTAATAATTACAGAGAAGGCAGGACTCTTTATTTGTCCTTGGCAGCCTTTCAGGATGACTGAGAAGAAGGGAGAGGATAAGCTACTGTGCTGCTTGGATTTTAAAAGTGTCCTCCCTTTTTTTCCCTTTATATTGAGGTCCTGGTGTGACCCCTCTCATTAAGAGTTGTTAATTCTCCTATTATCAGGATTATAGTAGTGTCTAGGTCTCTAGAAGGCTGTAGGATATTTAAAAGACCTGGTTTATCTTTTTTTTCTTCTTCCTCCTAAAATTACCCTTATTATTTATTTATTTATTCATTTATTTATTTAAAGAGCCAATTAAAATTATCCAAGTTACAGTATTAAGTCTAGTTTTAAATTGGCCTGGTAATTTGCATAAATACAATAAGAATAGTAATTGATCACATTGGCTTTTTACAATCTTTTTTGCTGGAACTTTATAAGAAATTTTAGACTGAGTTTTAGTTAGCCTCTCAGGGCACACACAAAAGCCAAGCTACATAGTTGCTATTAGGCTTTTTCTGTATCTTTCTGAAAATGTCTTTCTTTCCCACGGTTGTAACAGGTTTGTGGCCTTGGTCACAGACTGTCTCCATTTCCCAACCCCCAAGTCCCTCCTGAAGGCCTTGTCCCAAGGATACTTCCCAGAACCTTCCCAGGGTGGGGGCAGTTACTTAAGGGAAAGGGGAGGGCAGGTGAGGGGAATTTGAGTTTTTAAAGGGGTTCTGGATTTAAATGAGCCCTGGACCTAACCTAACATTCCAGCCTTTTGTTGTTTAAGAAAAAGGGGCATAGGTCTCTTTTTCTGTAGCTACTTTCTGCTGGTTAGGGTTGGTGAAACATCTAGTGAAAGGGGGTGGTCTGAGGTTCTGGCTAGGTGGTGACAACAGTTTTTACAAGTCCTTTCCAATTGCTAGGGTCATTTCATATTCCATCCTGATTGCTTCATGCCGCAAACCAGCACAGCTAGTAATTCCAGGTCCTGAGGGAGAACAGCAAGAAAATAGACTCACCGAGAAAAGAGGATGGGATCAGGAGGCCTCTGCAATGCTGATGGCAAGAACAGAGAGAGAAAACCCCTGGTCTTGCTTTATTATATAGCATAGACCAGGGGTAGTCAATCTTTTTATACCTACCACCCACTTTGTATCTCTGTTAGTAGTAAAATTTTCTAACTGCCCACCAGTTCCACAGTAATGGTGATTTATAAAGTAAGGAAGTAACTTTACTTTATAAAATTTATAAAGCAGAGTTACAGCAAGTTAAAGCATATAATAATAATTACTTACCAAGTACTTTATGTCGAATTTTTGCTGTTTGGCAGAATAAATCTTTATAAAACAACTTACTATAGTTAAATCTATCCTTTTATTTATACTTTGTTTTTTGTTGTTTTGTTTTTATAAATAAATTTTTATTAATGTTAATGGGGTGACATCAATAAATCAGGGTACATATATTAAAGAAAACATGTCCAGGTTATCTTGTCATTCAATTATGTTGCATACCCATCACCCAAAGTCAGATTGTCCTCCGTCACCTTTTATATAGTTTTCTTTGTGCCCCTCCCTCTCCCCCTTCCCCTCTCCCTCCTCCCCCCGCCCTCATAACCACCACACTCTTACCCATGTCTCTTAGTCTTGTTTTTATGTCCCACCAATGTATGGAATCATGCAGTTCTTGTTTTTTTCTGATTTACTTATTTCACTCCATATAATGTTATCAAGATCCCACCATTTTGTTGTAAAAGATCAGATGTCATCATTTCTTATGGCTGAATAGTATTCCATAGTGTATATGTGCCACATCTTCTTTATCCAGTCTTCTCTTTTTTTTGTTTGTTTTTGTTTTTTTCATTTTTCTGAAGCTGGAAACGGGGAGAGACAGTCAGACAGACTCCCGCATGCGCCCGACCGGGATCCACCCAGCACGCCCACCATGGGGCGACGCTCTGCCCACCAGGGGGCGATGCTCTGCCCATCCTGGGCGTCGCCATATTGCGACCAGAGCCACTCTAGCGCCTGGGGCAGAGGCCACAGAGCCATCCCCAGCGCCCGGGCCATCTTTGCTCCAATGGAGCCTTGGCTGCGGGAGGGGAAGAGAGAGACAGAGAGGAAAGTGCGGCGGAGGGGTGGAGAAGCAAATGGGCGCTTCTCCTGTGTGCCCTGGCCGGGAATCGAACCCGGGTCCTCCGCACGCTAGGCCGACGCTCTACCGCTGAGCCAACCGGCCAGGGCTATCCAGTCTTCTCTTGAAGGGCTTTTTGGTTGTTTCCATGTCTTGGCCACTGTGAACAATGCTGCAATGAACATGGGGCTACATGTATCTTTATGTATCAATGTTTTTGAGTTTTGGGGGTATATACCCAGTAGAGGAATTTCTGGGTCATAAGGTAGTTCTATTTTCAGTTTTTTGAGGAACCACCATACTTTCTTCCATAATGGTTGTACTACTTTACATTCCTACCAACAGTGAATGAGGGTTCCTTTTTCTCCACAGCCTCTCCAACATTTGCTATTACAAATGTCTTGTTAATAACAGCTAATCTAACAGGTGTGAGGTGGTATCTCATTGCAATTTTGATTTGCATTTCTCTAATAACTAATGAAGATGAACATCTTTTCATATATCTGTTGGCCATTTGTATTTCTTCCTGGGAGAAGTGTCTGTTCATGTCTTCTTCCCATTTTTTTATTGGATTATTTGTTTGTTTGTTGTTGAGTTTTGTGAGTTCTTTGTATATTTTGGATATTAGGCCCTTATCTGAGCTGTTGTTTGAAAATATCATTTCCCATTTAGTTGGCTGTCTGTTTATTTTGTTATCAGTTTCTCTTGCTGAGCAAAAACTTTTTAGTCTGATGTAGTCCCATTCATTTATCTTTGCCTTCACTTCTCTTGCCTTTGGAATCAAATTCATAAAATGCTTTTTAAAACCTAGGTCCATGAATTTTGTTTATACTTTGGTTGCTCTGCTACTTCCCACCATGAAAGTTGGAATGCTCACTAGTGGGCAGTAGGGACCAGGTTGACTACCACTGGCGTAGACGATTAAAGCCTTTAAGCCAGTATACAAATAAGGAAGTCTCTAATACAAAGCCACTTATCGGAAGCATAAATGGGATTCCTCATAAGAGTGTACCACCCCACATCATGCAACAGTCAAAGGTGTGTGGAAAATCTTAGTATTAGAAGGGTGGAGAAGAGCTTAATCTTAAACTATACCCTAGGCTGTAAGGATTTTGCCAGTTTACAGCCTGTCTCCCACAGCTTCAACCATTCCCTTGGTAAAAGTGCTTTCCCAATCTTCTAAGTCTAAATTTTTTTCCTTAAGATACCAAGGGCATTGTTGTCAGATCGTGAGCAAGAGGACAGTTAAATTCCTATCCGACACTGCAGCTCGAAGATGTCCCTGTAACTATAACTTGAGACTTCACTGCTCAGGGGAAAGGGGATTCTCCGCGATGAAGGAGAGATGAAGGGAAAGGGAAATCCCGTGGTCTGATCCCTAAAAGTGACCTTGCCACAAGCATTCAGGGGCTATTCCGTTGCTGCTCGTGTCCCTTACCAAACGGGATGAGCAGACGTCCTTTTCCTTTGCCAGGCTTTGGAAGGTGGTTTCTTCTGGTTCCTCATGCGGGGAACCACTTGTGATGACAATGAACTACATGGAGTAGTAAACTTGTCATTTGGTTCCTCTTCCTCACACAGGGCACCACTTGTCTTGGTGACAATGAACTGCTCAGAGATCAGAGACATGCTTCGAGGGGCCCTAGGGGAGGCAACATCCCCAGTCAGTAGACTGAAGGACTGAATCCCCATCCCCAGCCTTATTCAGATATTTATTGACCGGTACAAATAACTCAAGGAAGCGAACAGAAAAAGTTTTCAGGGGTGAAGTAAAGGACAAAGAACATGCTGATTTCTCATCTCTGCTCCGAAAGCCTAAACATTTCTGTGTTGCCAAATCTTATCCGGCTGTTTTGCTGTTTCCAGTGTGGGTCAGAGAGGGCCCTGGACTCCTGCTCAGGGCTTTCATTCTAGGGTGTTTTGCTGTCTCTGATTGTTATTCTAACTCTGCACATTTTCAAAGCATATTCCTACAGTTAGATATGTTACATACAGCACTGCATTTTTTTTGTGTGTGTGACAGCAACAATGAGAGAGACAAAAAAGGGACAGATAGGGACAAACAGGAAGGGAGAAAGATGAGAAGCATCAGTTCTTTGTTGTGGCTCCTTAGTTGTTCATTGATTACTTTCTCATATGTGCTTTGACTAAGGGGCTACAGCAGAGTGAGTGACCCCTTGCTCAAGCCAGTGACCTTGAGATTTCAGCTAGTGACTTTTGGGATCGAGCTAGTGACTATGGGGTCATGTTTATGATCCCATGCTCAAGCCAGCAACCCCATGCTCAAGCTGGTGAGCTCATGTTCAAGCCAGATGAGCCTGCGCTCAAGCCAGTGACATTGGAGTTTTAAACCTGGATCCTCTGTGTCCCAGTTTGATGCTCTATCCACTGTGCCACTGACTGGTCAGGCCAGCACTGCATAATTTTAATGTGTACAACATAATGCCTTGATTTACATACATTGTGAAATGATTACCACAATAAGTTTAGTTAACATTCATCATCTCATACAGATACAAAAAAAAATCTCTTTTTTTCTCTGTGAACTTTTAGGATTTACTCTCAACAACTTTCCAATATGCCATACAACTGCATTAACTACAGTCATCATATTGTAAATTACATTTTCATTGCTTATTTATCTTGAGGTTTGTATGTACATTTGACCACCTTCACTCCATTCTCTCACCTCCCACACTCTGCTCCTGGTAACCACAAACCTGATATCTTTTTCTATGAGTTTTATTTTTTTTAGATTCCACATATAAGTGAGATTATATAACACTTGTTCTTCTTTCTGAATTATTTCACTTAGCATAATGTTCTCAAGTTTCACAAATGCTCTTTCAAATGGCAGGATTTCCTTCTTTTTATGACTGAAGAGTATTCCACTGTGTGTGTGTACGTACATTCACCTGTTGATGGACACTTAGGTGGTTTTCATGTTTTGGCTATTATAAATAATGCTATTATGAGGGTGCAGATATCTCTTTGCCATAGTAAAATAGAAGATATATCTTTTGCAAATATTTTCTCTTAGTCTGTGGCTTTTCTCATTCTCTTTATTCTTTTGCTTTTCCCCCCCCCCCCTGTAACATTTTGGCACCTATCTTTTTCTGTCATAGAGAACAATTGTCTGAGTAATTCACTCTAAGATATAAGTGCCCAGTGTTGTAAGTTTCTCAAAAGAGAACTGCAGGGAAGTGGCAAGGCTTAACATAAGGAAATAAATCCCAACGATAGAATTTAAGACCTCATATTATTGACATATTATATTTTGGAAGAGGTATTTTTTTATTCTCCTCAACTACTGGTGACTATAATGTATAAATACAGCCATATATCTCTACCCATGAAATTTCAATTTTCTACCATTACTTGACATTTCTACCATTACTTGAGATCCTTTTTTTTTTCCTTTTTTCAGTGAGAGGAAAGGAGGCAGAGAGACAGACTCCCACATGCACCCCAACCAGAATCCACTTAGGTAAGCCCACTAGGGGGTGATGCTTTTACCACCTGGGGTGTTGCTCAGCAACCGAGCTCTTTTTATTACCTGAGGCAGAGGCCATGGAGCCATCTTCAACGCCTGGAGCCAACTTGTTCCAATCGAGCCATGGCTGCAGAAGGGGAAGAGAGAGAGAGAAAGAGAGAGAGAGAGAGAGAGAGAGAGAGAAGCAAGAGAAGGAAGGGTGGAGAAGCAGATGGATATTTCTCCTATGTGCCCTGACTGGGAATCAAACTGGGATATCCATGTGCTGGGCCGACTTTACCACTGAGCCAACTGGCCGGGGCTGGAGATACTTTTTAAGACAAATGAAAGTAAATATGACTTTCTACTGCTGCCAGTTCTCTTAAAGAACTCATCTTCAAATCCCAGGTTCCTAAATATAACTATATTCAAGAGGGAATTAAGTAACTTCATGGCTGAGAGAATTGTATCTGTCAAATGTTTTGCTTGTTGTTGAAACTCACATCAAATCAGATTAGGCAGAAAGAAGTATTTTGGCTCCTGTAACCATAAAGGCCAATGGGAAAGCTGGTTCCAAATGATACTGTTCTGTTACTCACCTCTGCTTCTTCTGTGTTTTTTTTTTCCAGACAAAGATCTCCCTAAAAGGTAAGAAATATAGGTGCTGGTAACACAAGCCTATATCCTTACAGATCACAATCCAGAAAGGAGACCCCAAAGCTCTTACTCTCTATATAGCAAACTTCACTGAAAAGTACGATTAGACTTCTTGGATAATGTAGTGTGCCCAATTGCTGTGGCCAAGGAGATGCAAACTGTTTAGTTAGGGTCCTGTACCAAGATCTGTGGTCAAGGATGTGTTAAGTTCAAGTCTGCTTAAACTGCAAGGAATGGGTTTCCCCAGGTAAGAGGAATTTTATTACTAGAGAAGAGGTGTGAGGATTTTTTAGACAGCAAAAACAACAGATGTTCATTTCATACATTCCTTATCTTGACTGTACATTATTCATTTCTTATCTACATAGTGATTATCAAAAATGACTCTTTACTCTCAACAACAAAACACTTTGGATGACTCACTGGTTAGATGCTATAACTTATTTTTCTCTCTGAAAATAAAGATATATTCATTAGATACCTACGAGGTTAAAAGATGCAACAAAGAATGAAGAAAGTATTCATTTATTATATATATAAAATGACTAGTATTAAGCATAAAACATTTTTCTCTATTTTGTAATTATTTAAAAATGGAATGGGGAGATAAGAAATGTTCATTATTTTTAGTACAGTTGTGATATCTTTTATGTAGTTGGTTTTCTCTGCTTCATGGTAACCAGGCAACAGAAATTGCTATAAGAATGAACTGTGAAGACTAAACTTTTATTAATTTTTAAAAATTTTTCTGTAATTAATATTTTCTAGCTTATCCTAATTATTTTTAATATAAATCCTTAAACATAAACCCAACTTCAAGATAAAAATGATGAAATATTATATTTTAGTTAGTTCTTATTTTATTCAGCTGTTATTTAGAAATATTGAGAAAACCTGTTTTTTTCTTTACCCATGCTGTTTTGCATTGTTTTCTAAAATGTTGGGAAAATAATTTCTTATAATACTGATTCAGTGTAGCACTAAGACCATGGATTTTTAGAGCCCAAAATTCTGATTTTGGTACTATTTTGCCAATTTCTAATTTTGTGTCAACACTTGGGCTGTTTCCAGATCTTTGCTATTGTGAACAATGCTGCCATAAACATGGGGGTGTATTTCTTTTTTTCAGTCAGTGATATGGTGTTCTTGGGATATATTCCTATACGTGGAATGGCTAGGTCAAAAGGCAGTTCCATTTTTAATTTTTTGAGGAATCTCCATACTGTTTTCCACAGTGGCTGCACCAGTCTGCATTCCCACCAGCAGTGCAGGAGGGTTCCCTTTTCTCTGCACCCTCCCCAGCACCTATCCTGTGTTGTTTTGTTAATGAGCGCCATTCTGACTGGTGTGAGGTGGTATCTCATTGCTTTATTTTGTATTTCTCTAATGATTAGTGATGTTGAATATTTTTTCATCTGTCTATTGGCCATCTGTATGTCCTTTTTGGTGAAGTGTCAATTCATTTCTTTTTCCCATTTTTTTGATTGGATTGTTTGTCTTCTGGTGTTGAGTTGTCCTTTAGGACATCTGATTGTGGAGTGAAGGTGAATATACTATAAAAATGAAAAGATAGGAATAAGTGAATTATCTTAATTAGATGCTCCAAAAGTCATTGCTGGATATAATTCAGAATCATTTCATACTTTGAAGTATATATTTGATTTGGGTAAATGTATGTTTTAGAATAAAATTGTGTAAAATTTTTATACATTACTATAGAATCCATTCTCATTTTATTTTTTTCTCAATAGGTTTAATTTATTATTTTTTTATATGTGAGTTAATTTATATTTTAATCTAACTTATCAGGAAAAGAATATAACAGTTTTTGTATCAATTTATAACTTTTATAGTTCTAATGAGAGAATCTGCCCATTAATTTGTTGGTGCATATATGATATAACATGAACCAGCAACAGACAAATTTAGAAATTTTTGTAATCCACTTGAGATGTTGCTGACATTTAATTTTGTATTATACTCAACTAAACAAATTAACAGTATAAATAAGACTGAAAAATGTTTATTTTGCACAAGAGAACATATAGTTTTCAAATATTTCAGAGCATATATACTTTATGAAAAGTTTATAATTCACAAGTGCAATTATAAATACAAATGTATTGTTCTTATAAATACAAACATTAAGTGTCTTCTGTGTGGAATAAATTGGGTAATATTTTGTAAAACTAAGACTAAAAAGCAAAAAAAAGCTGTTGAATAATTTAATGGGTAATGGCCTCAATAATATTATTTACATTGAATTTTAAGGCAGGATATACATTTGTAAGTACATTTTAATGATTCTTGATAAAAACAAAAATTGATTTTAAGGGGCAGTGATAATTAGGCTATGAGGAATGAAACTGTTTTCAATAGGATGGTCTATCAGAGTTCTAACTTGATTTTAAATTCCTTTAAGCAATCTTCTCACCATATCATATCTTTTATCTGGGATTTGTTTTTCAATTGTGCTTTCTTGGAAACAAACTAAATTATACCCTGATAAGCTTAGCACATTATATTTTGAATTTTTCATATTTGAATATATTACACATTTACTCTTCTAATTTTTAGCTTGTTTGGACCAGTCTTATGCACAATTAGTCTGAATTTGTGAAGGTTTATGATACAGCTTAGATTTTTTTCAGGTAGCCTGGTGGAAAGTAATTATCTTCTGTTTGAAAACCTGAGCTATTATATCAAGATATAGGAAATCTGACAGTTACCAGTAACCACTTCTGACATGGTTTTCATCATTGATTTTCTTCTTCTCTTTCACATGCTCTAGTTGCACTTTCTTCATTACAGATGCACAGGAGATAACTATTCTGTTTATATTTTATGACACATTGTGAACAATGATGCTGTCAAGAGTGAACTTAGAATATAGGTAGAAGTTTGCTTCAGATGACAACCAATTCTTGATTAAAATGAGAAATCCCACCTCAAATAAAGCCAGGGTTGAGATTCTTATTTGATGTTATGAAGGGTAATTTTGTTTTTCTAGGAAAATTTATCTCATCTTATTATTTGTTATTATTTTACATTTATATTTACTAAGATGTAATTGACATATAACATTGTATGAGTTTAAGGTATACAATGTATTGCTTTTATATATTTACATATTACAATATGATTGCCATCATAGCATTAGCCAAAAGCTTTTATCATGTTATATAAATATCACCTTTTTTTTTTTTTTGTGGTGAGAACAACAAAGATCTAGTCCCTGAGCAACTTTAAAGTTTATAATACAGGATTGTCTATAATTACTATGCTATGCACTAGGTCTCTAAGGCTTATTATGCACTAGTTGCAAGTTAATACCCTTAAACAACATCTCCTCAGTTCCCCCAGCCAGGTCCCTAATATAACTGATATACTTTGTCAGCTTTATTTACACCAGTGGTTCCAAGCTTGTTGAAGTCAAGGCACATTTAAAATTTTACAAATAATTGTAGCCACACTATATACAAATTTCTGAGAAATATGGTATAATAATTAAGTCAAATATTAAAGAAAAAATATAAAGTCCTAGCATGTTTTTATGGTAATTAAATGAAATAAATATGACAAAATTAAATTTATTCTGACATTAAAAAACATTTTTATGTTACATTTTTTGTGTTATGCTTTTTAGAATTTGTAAAAAAGAGGGGTTAAAAAATAAAAAACAACAAAAAAGTTATCTTTTTATTTATATAGATACATTCTTAGTAAGGTTTAGTAAACTCAGCAGGTCATACCATGAATCTGTTAAGATTTCATTCTTGTGTTTATGAGAAACATGAGCCTAATGTGTCCTAGTGATTTCTTCAATGTTTCAGCATATATTTGAAAGGCAAACTCTCATTTTCTTGTCAACACTTTGAAGAATTTGTCTCTTTTTACTCTTAATTGTGTTGAGGGTAGAAAATCCTAATTCACATAAGCAGGATGTTGAAAATTGTAGTAAAATGTTCAAAGCTTTTTAAGATATTGCCACATATTCTTCTTTTATAGAAATCCAAAAGGCTTCAAGAGACAATTCCATATGTTTAATTATCAATCCATGATCAGTGGATATAGCTGCCAGTTCTTCTTCTTCTGTTAATGTTAAACCAAAATCATTTGAAACTTCCATAAATGGGCTTTTAATCCAATCGTATTGTTCAGTGTTAAGTGATGGAAAATGCTATAAATTAAATTCTGCCCATCAGCCTTCAAGTCCTATTTTATTTACACTTAACTTTTGCTCACTTCCAGAATCGGATTCTTCAATGTCATACTTCTTTTTGAGAAATCTATCCATTTTATTTGGGTGTATTTACTTAAAAAAATATAATTATGTGTTAGTAATAAATATAATAATGATGTGTTAACAAAAAGAGTGGTATTTCCATAATGAAATGGTATAATAGAGTAACTATATTTATTTTTATATCTGGGCACATGCCGCGAACCAGCACAGCTAGTAATTCCAGATCCCGAGTGGGAACAGTGTGGAATTAAGAAGATACATGGAATTAAGAAAACACGGGGTTGGGAGGTCCCTGTAATTGCTGCTGGAAAGAATAAAGTGCACCCAAAAACCTCATCTTGCTTTATTTATAGGGCAAAGTGGACCATTAGCAAATCAATGAGATCTTTGATCATGTTTCCAAGGCAACCCAAGTGCAGAAAACCCCCACCATACATATCATCTTAACTTTACACCAAACAAAGGATAGAAGAAACTTGCCTCCAGTCTTTCCAGGGAACATGGGGGTAGTGTAAACAATCCAGCACCACAGCTTAACAGCCTTTTTCAACCTAATCAGACAAGTGAGATGGGGGGGGGGTGGGCAGACTGTCAGCTTACAGCCAATTCCCCACACCTCTGTCCCCCCAAAAATCTAAACTCCTAAAACCCTGTTGGTTTTTTGGTCCCCAACAGGCACATATTTCTCTGAAATACCATAGGGTGCACCTGGAAATCTTCTAGGGAGTACCAGGGTGCCCTGGCACACACTTTGAGAACCACTGATTTATACACACACAAAAAGTAGAATGTTATTCAGTCACAAAAAAGAAGGAAATCCTGCCATTTGTGGCAACATGAATGGACTTTGAGGGCATTGTGCTAAGTGAAATAAGTGGGACAGAGAAAGACAAATATTGTCTGATAGCACTTATATATGAAATCTAAATAGCTGAACTAATAAAAATAGAGAGTGACAATTCTCTGTTTTTCATTCTTCCACACAGAATGTCTCTTGATGTTATAGAATGTTGACAAGAAAGGGCTATGAATTAGATTTGTCTTGGTTTGACATTTCTATGTATCATGGTCGTTTAGGGGATAGAATTCTGACCAAACCACAAACAAATAAACACCATTCAAACATCATGGATATTATCAGTTAAATTATTGTACAATTTGTTAATTTCTTTTCTTTGACTCACAAATTTCACTTACCAATGTGATTTAGTCATGTTGTCATATTATTTGAAGACCTTCTGAAAGATACCTACTGCTTTGTTTGTTACTCTATATGATTATTTGCTTCTTAAAAAAATGTTTTTAATCATAAAGTTAATTCTTTTCTTTTGTTTTTACATTTTAGGTCCTTTTTCACCATCTCAATTCCACTTTCTAAATTTAATTGGATAGTCTGCTTTATATCATTTTAACCTTATCTATCAGCCTCTTTTTATGTACACACACATTCTGACACACATATTCTGTTTTAGAAATGTAATCACACCCTTTTGTTACTGTATCTCCTCTTAATATATTATTAATTAATGATATATTGTGAAAGGATTTTAATTTTCCTGCATATAAATTTATGTCATTTGTTAAGGTTTATGCAGAATTATATTAAAGACATATACTATAATTTATTAATCAGTTTCTTGTTGCTTGTTTTCAGATTTTCCAATGTTATAATTTCTTGTGTGTGTGTGTGTGTGTGTGTGTGTATGTGTGTTTGCACACTTGGATAACAGGTCGGTCAAAGGGAATGTACATGTTAGGTTTGGTTAGTTATTGCCTAAAAGCTTTTATCAACATGAACTCTCCTCTGACATCATGGGGAGTTCTCCTTTTTTTATGTTTTTGCTAGTAGTTGCATATTGTCCTGCACCTCCCTGCCTGTCTGCCATTCTTCAAGTTGTTTCCATAGCCTGAAATGCCCTTTCCTTCTCTGAGTGTAAAGTCTACCTATCCTTCCAAATCTGACTCAAAAGGCAATTCTTCAGAACATTTTTCCTTAACCTACTTTTTCCCCACTTACCAAATGGCAATAATTTGCCCTTTTCATATGTCCTCTTTTCTCCTGGAAGCATAGGACTTCCATCTTTCCTCTGTCAGAGGTTTTAAATTATTGAAAGAATCAGCTTTTCTGGTTTTTGTTTATATTCTTTTTCCTAATGCTCTTAGTATGGTGTCTTGAACATCATAGTACTCAAAATTATTTCAAAGTAGATGGACATAGAATCACTATTACAAGCTACTAACTAGTTACTTTGACTACCTGACACACATAAGAGGACACCGGGAATATTTTTGACTGTGTATACCACATGGCAAAGCAAAACATTCTGTGGATATGAAGATAGAAGAAGTCACATATAAATTTGACACTGATGTGTGTAAGCACTAAAGATTGCTACTGTGTGAAATTTCTGAGATGGTTAAGACTATATTTACTATAGAATTTTATTTCTGTATAAGTTTTGAGAGAAGATAGAGGTAGTTTTAAGCAATTGCCTCCTTTTTAATGGAGGAGGGTATGTGTTTATATACCTTATGAAAGACAGATTGTGTTCTGTGGTTCTATAAAGATAAATTTCACAGATTAATGCTAAACTGGCAGTGTATTCTTTGGTGTTAATGGACATTTTTAGTGACAGGCATTCAGTTCTTTATGTTTTGAAGTTCATATAAAAATTCATTTTATTCAGGCTTGCTTTCTTAGTGAATCTCTTAGTTTTTTGCTAGCAAAATTTTATTTCTTATGCAATGTCTCCCTTGATTATATTTGCATTAAGAAATATCTGTTTGGATTTTGTTACTCTCACTATTTAGAAAGATATACTCTACATATTCTTGAGGGAAATTAAGATGACTTCCATTAAAAGTGGAAATACTGCATACAGAAAAGTAGTTACATTCTGAAAATAGAGGTTTAAAGTTTTTATATAAATTCTCAAATTCCTTTAGAACTAAGAGTGACATTTTCAGTAGGCATGTATGTGTAGGGTAATATCTGCCACATTTCTGGACAGATTGCCATGTAGTTAGACCATGTGTCCATGCCATGTCTTATGAATGGATGTTTTTTCTAAAAATTTGTTAAATACTTTAATTATCTTATAGTGGAAAGAGAATGGGTCTTGAACTTGGGAGAGTGGTTCCACCCTTCAACACTAGACTGTCTAGGTCAGGGGTAGTCAAACTTTTTATAAAAACCACCTACTTTTGCAGTGGTGGTCAACCTAGTCACTACTGCCCACTAGTGGGCGTTCCAGCGTTCATGGTGGGCCAATCGCGGCGCCATCTGGTTGCTCTAACACCCATCCCCAGCCTATTTTCCCATCATTTGCTTCTGTTTAGTGTCTTGGTCTATGATACAGATAAAGATGAGAAACTACTCCCTATGATGGGCAGCCAGCCTGGAACAGTTCTCAGGATGTTCCGGTGCATCTTCTGTGTGTGTAGACAGATGCCTCAGGGGAATTATTGGGAACTGTGGAAGTTAAAAAAAGTGCCATTTTAGAGGATTGTAAGCGATTTATCTCATCTATGACAAAAATTATGTTTTGTTTATATGGAGAACTCCTTTTTTATAAATTGAGTCTATTTTATACATGTAGATACTTGGTAAATTTTTATATATTATATAAAGTTAGAAAAGTGGTCCAAATGCTGGTGACTGAATCTGAGAAGTTTAATAATCTATTTAATAATATAAATTCAGAGTATCATTAGGAAAATTTGGGTGTTTTGGAATTAGAAAATTTGTTTCTCCTACCTCTTTACTTAGGCTGCCCTATAGGTGAAAATGTTGTTTGTTCTCAAGAGATTTTTTTTGAGAAAATTCTGAGGCTTTATCAACCATACAGGGAAGGCTCTGCAAGGGGTTGAATCCAGACTACTGTAAGCTCTGAGAAACACTATAAAATATGTAAAATATTGTGATGGCTTCTCTGGACCTTGGAATTAGGTTGCACTTTGTGAAGAGAGGTAAAAGTTTCTCCAAATAATTGAACCTCTCTACCAAGCAGGTCTGATCTTGTGGAGGAAGAGACTTCTTCTTTTCTTGGTGATAAAAAGAGAGTTAGGGTCCTGAGCTGAAGATGTGGTAACGGATGGGGATCCTGAATTGTGGGAGCCATTCTGAACCCCTGCCTTCACCAAAAGGAAGCCTGAAATAGACTATGGTTAGTTATTAAAAAATAGGTAAGCCTGACCAGGAGGTGGTGCAGTGGGTAGAGCATTGACCTCAGACACCAAAGATACAGGTTTGAAACCCTGAGGTCACCAGCTTGAGTGCAGGCTTATCTGACTTGAGTGCCAGCTCACCAGCTTGAGCATGGGGTCACTGGCTTACACGTGGGATCATAGACATGACCCCATGGTTGCTGGCTTGAGCCCAAATGTCACTAGCTTGAGACCAGAGGTCGTTGGCTTGAGCAAGGGCTCACTGTCTCAGCTGGACCCCCCCCCCCCCCGCATCAAGGCACATATGAGAAATCAATCAATGAACAACTAAGATGCCACAACAACAAGTTGATGCTTCTCATTTCTCTCTCTTCCTGTCTGTCTATCCATGTCTGTCTGTCTCTCACTAAAAAAAAAGTAATAGTTCTTGGGTTAAGAATAAATGACATGTTAAAGAAGAAAAAGGAGAAGAAAAAAATAGACACAGCTCATCTTTATTCACCAAGTCACATGATGAAAACGTAAATTTGCAACTATAATCAAGGACTGTAACAAAGTTCCATGTTGCTATGTGAATATATAATATAAACAATACACTAAGTCTGAGAGGACCTTTCTCTCAGAAAATAACCAACTGAGAAAGAATTGACTAAAGAAAGAGTGAGGCAAGATCAGTGTAAGAAGAGAATTAAATAGTAAGGGCAGAGGTGCTGTGGCAGAGGAAGTATGAAAAATATGAAGGACTGAGAAAGAACTCATTCAGCTGTAATGGAGAGGGTAGCTGGTATGTGTTGAGGCTGAGGAGGCATGTAGGAGCAATATACCAAACAAGACTATAGGAGTTTGTAGCCTTCTTAAGGTATTTTATCTTTACCATTAGAGTACTGGCAAGTCATATTTATAAGAAGGAGAAGAGATGATAAGGTTTGGGTTTTGAAAAGATTACAATGTTGAGATTTCTATAGATTTTTCACTTTGAACTAATTGTATTAGAAAAAGGACAGAGCCTGCAAGTCAGTTATATTGGGGCATAGACCCACCTTTACCACTGTGGACCAGCAGTAGATTTGTGGAGGAAGTAAGTCTCTTTGAGAATCCTAGACATTCTTGAATGGGGATCCTGAGAGAAGCATGGATTTCTGTAGAATAGAGGCTTATATAGATTGTCAACCGTCTGTTAAAGAGATTGTGGCTTTAGTTAGCAGTCACAGGCCAATCAGATCTTGGTAAATATGATTACATTTATAACTAAATTGAGATAATACTAGATGACAGTGAAATATTAAATATATCACTTCTTTTATATATTAATACAAAGAGCATCTTAATTTTATTAAATGTTTATCTACAGTATCATTTTAAGTTGTTTTATGCTATACCATTGCATGAACATACTATAGTTTCTTTAATGAATGGAATTTTAGTGAGTAGTTATATTATTTCTAAGTTTTTAGTGTTATAAGCAATGTTATAATGTATCATTGCATATATGCTGGACATGTCCTCAAAATTAATTATTCTGGAAGTGAGAAAGGGGGCATTGCTGAGGCTATATGCATTTTAACAACTTTTTATATAATAACAATATTCACTTTTTTTTCTTACTAATTTGATCTCTTATCTGTAGTGTTAAAAGGACTTGCCCAGAGTGAAGAGTTACATTCTTTTCATTTTTGCCAATTTGATTAGTAAAGTTTGGATCTCATTTTAACTAGTGTATCTTGAAATTAAAAAAAAATAACTCTGGAAGAAACCATAGAGAGTATCTAATTTCACCTATCATTTAACAAAGCTCACAAAGGTTATATCGTGGGTGGTGCCTAGGATCGCACAGCTAGTGAGCTGCAGAACAGGCATCAGGCCCTGTTCGGGGTCCTGGGTCTCAGCCCAGGGCTCTTCCCACTAAGAGAAGCTCAGCAGTGTTCTTGCTACAGTTCTCTTTCAGGAGGCAATGGACCATAAGACTGGGGAGGGAGTGGGGTTTTGTTCAATAAAAGAAGATCAGTTGCTGATTGTAGCCAATAGCAGCAATTAGGGGAGCCAGTTTCCTGGAGCTGCTTCTGCCCAGGGAGGAGGCTGTGAGGGATATCAGGCTGTCCTAGTCCCAGAAGCACATCAGGAGAGAGCACTGAATTGATGAAAACTCTTTTGGTTGCCATTTCTATGAAGTGTCAACCCTGGTATAAGTCTGACTGGGGCCAGCCCTTCTTGTCAATGACCCTTAAGATGGGGATAGAAGATGTTTACCCATCTTCTGTATAGAAAGAATAACAATGTCTTATCAGGACATTGGACAGGCATAAGACCTATACAGTTTGGGAAGAAACTTGAGTAACAGCTCACACTCTAAATTGTAGTCTATCCTCCAGTTTTAGTCTCTGAGGGATGCTGTCGGGAGAGAAGTTATGGCTTCAAGTTGCCTTTGCCCCTTTCAGTTTCTTTTGCACATGTCAGCAAGGCCATTGTCTTAAAGTCTTTTTTACCTTTCATACAACATTTGCCTTACACCAAGTCCCTAGCCAATGGCTTTTTCTATATGATACAATATTTCATTGCAACCAAGAGATGATGGTGATACAAGGATCAAGGATGAGAAATCATTTCACAGAATAGAACGAGAAAATAAAGATGGAAACCAGACAAAAAGAATCAGGATAAATAGCACTGAAATGAATAAATCACGAGGACTTCTTGTCTGCCTGCAGAATAAAACCAGAAAAAGGTTTGGTGTTAGAGGCTGTGGTGTGGTTCCAGACTTCTCTGCCAGACTCATTCACCCGCTTCTTCCTTCACAGTCTCTTTGCTCTGCTTAGATTGATCTGCTATTGTCTTGGCATGCCTGGTTCTTCTTGTTTCTGGGACATTGCCATTTTCTCTCACTGGAACACTACTTGTCATCTTCCTCTTACAATGTATCCATTGTGCCTATCCTATTAACCACTGCCTGCACTTCGCTCCACTTCTTCTGAACCACCCATGTAACATTTATTACATATTGAAATTCTGATACATAGCTTTTAATGAACACATATTTTGCTTGTAACTATAATGTAAGCTATTTTGGTAAAGGAACTGGATACTCTGCAGTGATGGGTGTATAATGTGGCCACTTGGTTAGAGATACTTTTTTTTTTGAGAGGAGGGGAATTAGAGAGACTCCCATGTGTACCCAGACAGGTATCCACCCAGCAACCCCTGTGTGGGGCTGATGTTCAAATCAACCAAGCTATTTTTAGCACCTGAGGTCAATGCTTGAACCAATTGAGCCACTGGCTGCTGAAAAGGAAGAAGGAGAGAGGGGGAGGAGGGGAGAAGTAGAGAGTAGCTCTTCTTGTGTGCCCTGACCAGGAATAGAACCTAGGCTGATGCTCTATCCACTGAGCCAACTGGCCAAGGCCAAAAGAGATACTTGTATGGGATTTGGAGGCCAGAAGAGAAGCATCAGCTATTTTCTAGCTCACACAGGCTGTGGATCATCTGCTGCCTCACTCTGTAGCCGCAAGGTGCCGACTGACCTGCAACTGCCCCACCCCGATCTTCCTTCAGGACTCTGTATCACTGAGGTCAGAAGCAAGAGAACTGACAGATTTAAGTCCATTTTGTGCTGTAAGTTCTAGCTTTATCTTGCTTTCCCACCATATATACATCCACTTTCCCGTCCTGCTGCCTGTCTATGAACTTCAAACTCAAGCATTAGATGTGAAGATGACAGACAGCTTCACAGCAACTGCCCTACCTCCCTCCACAATTGTGTGAGGGTCACATCACTGTAATATCTCCCTTTTAGAAAGAGGCTTAAGCACACAATTGGCTTTACACACACATGTGCATGCACACACACACACACACACACACACTCCAACATATAAATCAGATACTGATGTGTATGCACATAGTTTCACAAAATCAATTTCTTTTCTTTACAAATTGTTTTTTACAAATTTACAATTTAAATGCAATAAATAAATAATAATAAGGAGATTTAGAAATCATTATAGAGGAGAAGAGAAAAATTAATATAGAAATCAGGAAAAAAGAATCAGAACTAATGACAGTGAACAGATATATCATGATTACCAAAAAGAACCAACGAAAAGAAATCATAACTGGAGTGGGGATATAAGCGAAGATGAAACAGGGAGGTGGGGGAGTCCGCATAAAGGAAAACCAACAGTTGGTAGGACCAGAGGTTTCTACACTTCCTTCGTTCCTTGACTGTCTCAGTGATTTTTTCATAGGGCCTCTAGGCTCATGGAGATACCTAACGGTTTCACTTATTCTAATTAGGGCCAACAGACTTAATGAGTATTTATGTTCTGACAACTTACTACCCATCAGGCACCACACATCTTCTCAAACTTGGAGTCAAATTGACACCTACCATAATTTCTGTACTATATTGATTTCTACTCGATGCTTCTTTTTTATAACAGTCACTATTGAAAACCCAGCTTCATGAAGATATGACATTTTTGAGAGAAATGTAGTTATCTAAAGTTGAGACTCTGAACTCCCTTGAGCTAGTAATTTGCATGGTATCTGACAGATGTTGTCATGCTTTCCTCGACAATTAAAAGTATCTCATGGTGCCTGTGAGTTTGCTAAGGCATTTTGTGACACCTGAGCACACAGATGGGAAAACCTGTGAAACAGGGATAGGACTTTAAAAGAGTAGTGGAAGAGGTTATAGGGAAAAAAATAAGTATATTTAACAGGAAGGATACTTTAAAAAGAAGTGGAAATAAAGACCAAAAACACAACATAAAATTTGAAATTTATTCATCATTTATTCATTCAACAGATATTCGTTGTGCACTTACCTTATGTCAGATGTAGGCATTACACTATGTTCAGAGGCTATTGTGTGAATGAGGTGTATATAGTCTCTGCTCTCAAATAGCTTTTAGTCGAGCATAGACAGCAGGCATCAAAAAAAGGTGAAAATTCTGATAGGAGATGAACTTGGAGCTAAGAAAGCATACAGGAATGACTTCAATCTAGGTTGAAGGCCAGACCAAAACACCTCAATAAAGTGTATTCTGACTTGAGATCTGAAAGACAAGTAATGTTAGCCAGAAGAAACAATAGTCAGGAAGAATATTCAAAATGAGGAATCAACATTGTTGAAGGCCCAAAGACCAAGAAGGACATGGCAAGAAAGGAACAGAAGGAATTTCAGGATGCTTAGAGTATTAAAATTCAAGGAGATGGATTGGACAGGGTGAAGCTCGGGAGACAGACATCAGAACTTGGAAGACTTGTGAAATAGCTTAAAAGATTTCATAATATGTTAATGTGCAGAAGTGACTTCGACAGGTTTTAAGAATTACAATGACACTGACAAATATATACCCCAAACGAATCACGTTGGCTGGAGAAATGATTGCAGAGGAACAAGACTGAGGTTAAAGAGTTTTGTTACCTGTCCATTGAAGTAGATAGGTATTAGATGAGGTGATGACAGGGCAGGGGCAAAGGTTTCTGTTATTTCTCCAGGAACTGAGAATATGGTGTTGGGTGAACTGCAGAGCACAGACAGAAGATTAGCATAAGATGGTTGTTCTCACACTTGAGCATGCACAGAAATCACCTGGAGGGCTTGTTAAAACCCAGGTCACTGGGTCCCACCTCCAGAGTTTCTGATTCACTAAGCCTGCTAGAGTGGGGTCAGAGAATTTGCATTTCTATCAAGTTCCCTGACTGTGTATTTGAGAACTAACCTTTGAGAACCACCGGCCTAAAACATATAGCAATGAGTAGAGGAGGAGGGAAGAAGACAAGATAAATAGGGAGGCACAGACTGGGCAATGGAGATACTCCACACTGTTTGTCTTTTCTTGTTGCTGTGAAGTCGGAGGAGAAGTCATCTGTTGAGAGCAGGTGGAGAGACAACAAAGCACCACAATAGGTACGCTGGCTGTTTAAGACAGTGATAACATTACACAGGGCAGAGACTTGAGTAAGGGTGCACAGTGGTATTTTGGAATAATGCTGAGCTTCCAGGTGAGGTTGGTGATCTTAAATTTATAGTTACACAAGTCCGCCAATTTCGGTGATTGTATTCACCAAAGCTTAACTGTCCAAGTTCACCAGCAGAGAAGGCAGACATTGGGGTTCACCCAGGGTTGGTATTCTCCTGGACTAGAATTCCAGTGGGCTAGTGAGGCAGAGGAGATGAGGGAGTAATTGAAATGTTGGACCCTGAATATGAGCTAGAGTGGGAGTAAAAAGAAGAGAAAAAGATCCTGACAAAGAAAAAGCTGAGAACTAGATATCCTAATAAATTGGGAAAACTGGTATATTGAGGGTTAAATAAATAAGCAAGGTAGGAGCGTGAGATATTTAGTTAGAGAATAAAAGGTCTAAGTTGATGATTTCATGACTAGAACAGTTCCACATGATAATGAATCCCAGAGTGGCCATGAGAGTAGATGGTGAACTGAAGGAGAAGGAAGGCCATTGGAGATGAAGAGTCAGAATACTAAGATTTCAGATAATTGTTCTCCCCCAAGGATGTTAATGATAGGCTAGGATGGTGGAAGAAGTTAAGGTGATGGCAGTGAGCCATCTGCCAAAGTCTTCAATGAATAAGATAGACTAACCAGGAGCTTGTTAATTATTATGGATAAAGAAGAGTGTAAGATAATATAACCTATGACATAAGTGAATCTCAAAGGGGAAGGAAAAGCTTGCAAAAGAGAAAAAGAGAACTTGTATGTGAGCCAGAGTGAGGAGCACAAAGTGCCCTGATTCAGACCGGAAAGTGGATGGGCTTTTGGAGAATGAACAGCCTTCCCTGCACTGACCTTCAAGGGTAGTGGAATCCTCACAGGAGAGCTAGTTTCTCTAAAGGAGACAAGGCAACACTTAGAAAGAGGTTGGTATTATGGGGAAGTTTGTTAATAATTAAATATGAGTTTTAGAGGACACAGTGAAAACATTTTAATTTATGGAATAGAAGCAGCATATTAGAGAAAATTGTTGCCAAGGAATCAATAGGTTTGTCATAGCCTCACTGCTTAATTTATAGTTTGCTGAAGATTAGTGAAATTGATTTGTACATTTGCTCAGATTGTCAATTAACTAAAGGAAATCACTCAAATGCTCTTTGAATTCTAACTGGTTTGATAGCATAGAGGAAAAGAGTCAGAATATGTATATAATTAGAATATTGATCATTTAAGAGCAGGAGCTGAGTTTGCATTATCTTATGTACTTTATAAATTACATTTATAAACCATATTATAATCATCTCAGGAATATGGATGCCAAATTACCTATATATGACTGACCAAAAAGGTTAATGTGATTAAGATTTATTATGCTCATTGTCCCTGTTGCCATTTAATACCAAAAGGTAGGTATTTGTATTCAAAAAGAAGAAATTCTACTGAATTTATTATATTGCTAGGCTAGGTATCTTTTTCCCCCATTTATTTATTTATTTATTTATTTATTTATTTATTTATTTATTTATTTATTTATTTACAGGACAGAGAGTGAGTCAGAGAGAGGGATAGACAGGGACAGACAGGAACGAAGAGAGGTGAGAAGCATCAATCATTAGTTTTTCATTGCACGTTGCAACACCTTAGTTGTTCATTGATTGCTTTCTTATATGTGCCTTGACCGCGGGCCTTCAGCAGACTGAGTAACCCCTTGCTGGAGCCAGTGACCTTGGGTTCAAGCTGGTGGGCTTTTGCTCAAACCAGATGAGCCCGCACCTCGGGGTCTTGAACCTGAGTCCTCGGCATCCCAGTCCAACGCTTTATCCACTGTGCCACCGCCTGGTCAGGCTAGGCTTAGGTATCTTAAAGTATATTTTAGAACATTTTAGATCTGAGTCTTTTAGGATAAAATAACTGTATATATCTGGAAAAAGATTATATTCTGGTGTAGGTGTGGGTGAGATTGGTACCCCGAAGCTCATCCAGAAAACTGTCTCTTGAGATTATATGAAGAGACTGAATGCATGTTTAATTTCACATGCATACAGCTCAACTATTGACTAGAAGTGGCGTGGTTTCCCCATTTGAAGAGAAGAGGGGAGGTTATGCTGTGCTGGTGTTGAAGATTCCTTCTTGGTCTTTTATTCTCCAGCTTGGCTCTCTCTATTTGGTGGGAAAGATGGCCCCTATAAGATGCTTTTTCTGGGCTTCTGAGCTGAGGTAGGGAAGCATTGGCAGGAGATTAGAGTGTGGAGGAAGAACAATGGGGATTTCTCAGTAATCCTGAGTGTTTTTCCTTTTCGTTCTCCACCTTGGTAGTACTTCTAGCACTACTTGTTTCTTTTGATTTCACCACTCTTGAGCAGCCCTTCTATGAGTTCGGATTCTGTAATTCATCCCTCTCTCTGTTACCTCTAGCTCTCATGGTGACAGTTTTTGCTGTTTCTAACCACAGGTTGCCTCTCTGATCCCTCTCTCCGTCCTCATCCTCATCCTCATCCCTGTATTAAAATTACCTTTGTTTTGAATACTTAGAAAGGTTTCTCTTTATTCCACTGGATTTTGACAGACAGAAATGCCTAGCTTATCAGGTTGTGATAAGACTCAACAAGTATATATATATGAGTATATATATATGGCAGTGACTTATAGGTGCTTGAATTATTGAGTGGGAAAAGAAACTTTACAAAGCTGTTATGCATCATCCTTCTAAATGGTCCAAATACACAGACCAAAAAAAAGGCATCTCAAAACAATGTATAGACATATTAAATAGTTGTGATCATTTTCAAAACTCCTGATAAATCATTATAGTAGGAAAGCATTTTGTAAAAAAAGGAGACAAAATTGAGGTGATTTGAATCATTTTGATAGTAGTTTGATGAAAACAATAGCCATCAGAATAATTCCCAAATCTGAAAGCCCTATTGCCTCAGTTGTAAGTAGTTTAAGTACTAGACATTTACATTTTATGCAAAAGGTGCTTTTCTGAAGACTACCCACAATTCAAAACTCTATAATTAAAAACTAAATTTTCCATAAGCTTGAATAAGTCTACAACTTGTTTAGCTAGTATAGGGTATCGCAGCAATTGATTGGCTTCCTTCATGGTCTTTTATCACACCTTCCTTCCATAATTAATTGATTTTGGTATATTCCTGCATTAACACTAGCCCCACCACATGATCAATAATCTATAGAATATTTTACATATATGCAAAAAATTGAAGCATGATAAGAGTGAATGAAAATAACAGAAAAGAATCTTGCACAGTTCTGGTGCAGATAAATAAAACATGACTTATGTGTTATGGAAGAAAGTCTGTGAGTGGATATTTCTGTTTTATAAGAAATTCTTATCTATTTGGCAATAGCATACACATAATTCACAATAAAATTGGTTTGCCAGCTTCAAAATCTAAAAATTTTAGTTAGCTTTTACACATTAGAGATATTTAAATGGTTTTTTTCAAATTTTATACCCAAAATGAGAATTTAATATCATGTTATTTTGCATATCAAATTTGCATAGTTTAACATAAAATGAGAACTCAAGTCACTGCAAAAAGTTTTAATGTTTACTAATCTGAAGTTGAAAGGTGTATAAGTATAAAGGGTTTTTAAAAAAATTATTATGTAATATTTCAAGGACAGTTTCAAAGAATTCTTTCCTTCAAGCTTTGAATGAAAATAGGATTTGATTTAACAGCATTTGGCAACAGTGTGAGAATATCTCACATAGACATGCACACACATCTTTGAATATTGCATTAACCTATTATCCTTTTAAATTTAGTAATTAGAAATAGTGTTGAAATGTTAATTAAAATGTTATTTATGTCTGCTGCCTGTTTCCTATTAAAGCTAAAACATAAGACTGAGGTATTCACTGTCTTAGGGAAAGGTTATTACAGCATAAGAACAAAAGATCAGTCAACTCTTGGATTTTAGTTTTAAAAAATAAGCTTATAAATGCAGGGGAGAAATTATAGGTTTGAGAATAAGAATGCTTTTGAGTTCTAAGAACCTGGACATCTGAGAATTTGTATTGGCTTAAAAAGTCAGGGCACTAAAGTGCTCGGGGAATGAAGTTATGCCATGCACAACAGAAATAAAAAACATTGCCAAAGACAGTTCTTTTTCTCTTAGACTAGATAAAAATCTCAAGAACTGAGAGGATGGAAGAGTCTGAGAGAAAGAAGAGAGTGAGTTCAAAGTATGTCTCCCTGATCAGTGGGCCTGTGCCCTGATCCCCGAGGTTGAAAGAGAGAGGATGGAAAAGAAAACCCCCAGGTAGGTGTGGGTGTTCCAGAGCGTGGCAACTGAGGCCGTATTTCAGGGGCGGAGCCAGGAGAGACAGCAAGCTAAGAAGGGAAGCACTCCTGAATTCCTGAGAACTCAGGGGAGGTGGAGCAGAAACATCTCTGTGGCAAATGTAGGCAGAGGAGATTTCTGAAAGCCTCATAAAGCTCTCTGCTGTTCTGTTCCCAAGAGGCACGGGAAAGTGGCCACAGCTTTCTGTGCATCCCAGTCAGAGGCCAGAAAGTAAATGGGGAAACTAGCACTTCAGAGACATTTTGGATATTTTAAGGAAGAGATAGGCAATGTTTGGACCTTGTATCTGGAGCCCCTATATACCTCAATGTCTTATGTTGTGTTTTTCAGTAATTTGGCACATGGCTTACAACAAGAAAAACATTTTACATTGTGGCCCAGGACACACAAAATGTTGATAAAATAAAATTTGTAATACTGGCTTATTATTGATTTTTTTAATTGATTGATTTTAGCGAGAGGGTAATTGACAGAGAGAGAAAGTCAGGAACTTTGAGCTGTTCCTGTATGTGCCCTGACCAAGGATTGTACCAGCAACCTCTGCACTTTGGGATGATGCTGCAACCAACTGAGCTATCCAGCCAGGGCTTTATTTTTTATTTATTGATTTATATTTAGAGAGACAGAGAGAGGAAGGGAGAGAGCGGAGAGGGGGAAGGGAAGCATTTATTTGTTGTCCCACTCAGTCCTGCATTCATTGATTGCTCCCATATGTGCCCTGACTGGGGATCGAGCCTGAGACCTTGTTGTTTGTGGAAGATGCTCTAACTGAGCTAACTAGCCAGGGTTCTGTTCTTTCTTTCTCTCTTTCTTTCTTCTTTCTTTCTTTCTTTCTTTCTTTCTTTCTTTCTTTCTTTCTTTCTTTCTTTCTTTCTTTCTTTCTTTCTTTCTCTCTTTCTTTCTTTCTTTCCTTCTTTCTTTCTTCTTTCTTTTTTTTTCATTTTTTAATATTTTTGCTTATTGATTTTAGAGAGAGAGGAAGGAAAAAAAGAAACAGAAACATCAACCTGTTTCTACATGTGCCCTGTCTGGGGATCAAACTGGCAACCTTTATGTATCAGAATGATGCTCCAACCAACTGAGGTATCCAGCCAGGGCCTAGATTATGGATTATGTTTTCTTTTTTTTTATTATTTTATTTAAAAGGATGTCATGGGATCTACCAAATTGATGTCATAGATTGAAACCTACAGTTTGAAAAACATTCTCTAGTGGATGCCAGTGAATGCCATGTCTTGACACAATCTAACCCTTCCCCACCTATAGGACATATATTCAGGGGTGGAGACTTCCAAATTAACCGAGATTATAAAAAGCATAGTTATATTTTATGAACACTTGGCTGTATGGGAGAGATATTTGCATCTATCACAATATTCAGTACTTATATTTAATAAAGAAGTATACCTGTATTGAAGTGGAATGGAAATGCTAATATCTTGCTTTTCATAAACTGTTCATGAGCTTTTCTATTTTTTTGACATAATTGGCATAGTGCCATCCAGCTAATGCTAGCTTCTTAAATCCTAAGGGAAATACATGGATGTAAATAATATCTTGAACATCAAGTTTGCCAACTCAAAGCTATCACAGAGTGATAAGCATTTCTTCAGAAGTGTGGATAATGTTTTAAAATTCTTTCAAATAGAGAGATATATTTTTTTCTTATGCACATTGAAGGTAAGATTGAAGAGAACATTTTGCCAATATTCAAGTAAGGGCTTGAAATAAATTCACCTGTACTGTAGACCTTAAAGTTCTATATCATTTTAACCATTCTTTTCCTTTAAGATATTTGCATTCTTTTCTTATATTTATGGCATTCTTGTCTATCACTCTCAATGATAATAGTCTCTTGGAAGAAACTGACTCAAATTCTGCCAATACAATTAGATTGTTGGCATTCTATAACATTAAATCACTTAATTTTGTTGGCCTATACCTTAAAAAAAATCATGGTAGATCCAAAAGTGAGTTTCTTAAGAACCCAGAAATATTGACCTAGGACAATAGCAAGGGGGAAGAGAATCCTTGATTTTTTGTCTTGGTCCATTCAAACTATAATAACTGTCTGTACCTGAATTCAGATTTGGTCTACCAGTTTGCCTTTTTTTTTTTAAATTTTATTTATTTATTTATTTTTTACAGAGACAGAGAGTGGGTCAGAGAGAGGGATAGACAGGGACAGACAGACAGGAACGGAGAGAGATGAGAAGCATCAATCATTAGTTTTTCATTGTGCGTTGCAACACCTTAGTTGTCCATTGATTGCTTTCTCATATGTGCCTTGACTGCGGGCCTTCAGCAGACCGAGTAACCCCTTGCTGGAGCCAGCGACCTTGGGTTCAAGCTGGTGAGCTTTTTGCTCAAACCAGATGAGCCCGCGCTCAAGCTGGTGACCTCGGGGTCTCGAGCCTGGGTCTTCCACATCCCAGTCCGACACTCTATCTACAGCACCAATGCCTGGTCAGGCCCAGTTTGCCTTTAAACAAGAAATAGAGAATTCAGCTAATCTCAGAGCGGTACAATGAGAATATAAATACACACTGACCAGTCCAACCAAACTCAGCTCAGTCCTGCTGACAGCCCCAGGTCTCAAATCACTTTCCTGTGAAAGGAGAGAGGGATCAGAGATCAACGAGTGGTTAGACTGTGTGGTATATAAACAATAAATACTTATTTCTCATAGTTCTGGAACATGGGAAGTCTAAGATCGAGGTACCAGCAGATCTGGTGTCTGGGGAGAACCTGTTTTCTGGTTCACAGACGGTCATCTCTTTTGCTGTGTCTTCACATGGCAGAAGGAACAAGGGAGCCCTCTGAAATTTCTTTTATCAAAGGACACTAATCTCATTTGTGAGAGTTCCACTGACATGACCGAATCATTGCACCACGGTCCAATCTCTTTTGGGTGTTAAGATTTAATGTATAAATCTGGGGGAAACACAAACATTCAATCTATAGCGATTTGCTAGTCAAAGAGGACTGTCATGCTGACACACCACCGGGAACAGTGTGACCTAATCTGTAATGGCAAGAAAGTGACAGAGACATAGACTGATGACAAGGTTTCAAATCCAAACCGCAGGCAGCCCATGAGTTCCAGGATAAAGTTCTTTTGTTCTCTTTACATCGATTATCCACATGACCCAGACTCGCTTTCGAGCTCTTGAGCCTCACTATTGATCTGGAAGAAGCAAGGTCTTTGATGAAAAGACAATGATACAGAACAATTACACTTGTCTTGAGAAAACTTCCATTCCATCTCTAATTATTTGTCACTTATTTGGGGTTGGGAAATCTTTGTTGTTGTTGTTTTTTTAACAGAGACAGAGAGAGAGTCAGAGAGAGGGATAGACAGGAACAGATAGACAAGAATGGAGAGATGAGAAGCATCAATCATTAGTTTTTCATTATGCATTGCCACACCTTAGTTGTTCATTGATTGCTTTCTCATATGTGCCTTGACTGGGAGGCTACAGCAGACCGAGTAACCCCTTGCTCGAGCCAGCGACCTTGGGTCCAAGCTGGTGAGCTTTGCTCAAACCAGATGAACCCACGCTCACGCTGGCAACCTCGAGATCTCAAACCTGGGTCCTCCACATCCCAGTCCGACTCTCTATCCACTGCGCACTGCCTGGTCAGGCAAATCTTTGCTTTTTAAGGATGTTACATCTTTATAAAATATCTTGTCAACCAGGAAGTCACAAATTAAATCTCTCTAGGGGCCATTTATTTGGAAACAAATAAATGAATAAAATCTGTTGTAAGAGTAGAGGTGATTATAGAAAACAAAAAAAGTTTACGCTCTATCTAAAGACAAGCAAACACACATTTAAACAAAAACCACTGTGTGGACCTAAAAGAACTATTTGTAGCTGAATTAATTCAGATTTGGTCTAGTAGTTTGCCTTTAACCAAGAAATAGAGAATTCAGTTTATCTTAGAGCAGTACAATGAGAATATAAATACACTCTGACCAGTCCAACCAAACTCAGCTCAGTCCTGCTGACAGCCCCAGGTCTCAAATCACTTCCCTGTGAAAGGGGCTTAAAGCAGACATTAATGCGGGTCAAGGGAAGGGGAAACTATTTATGGTAGGGATGGAAATGTGTGGGATTGGGATGGTGATGTAGCATTACATTGGTTACACCTGGAAACGTTTTCAAATTGTGTACATTCATTCACTTTCCCTTCTACCCCTAGATTGTGATGTGAACCACTGCAGCCAAAGCTAGACGCCCCTCCCCAAATACAAATGATTGCAATAATGAGCTGTCGTTACCACTGCTGATGGTATTTGTTATTACTTTGATGTGAGGGGAGTATAAACAAGATGGAAAACCATTGCCTTTGAAAGTCACTTACCTCAACAAGAGTTTTACTGTTATATGATATGTAAATTCTTTCTCTAACTTCAATATCTAGTCCTAATAATGAATCAGAAGAAAATCTGATTTTTTTCTTGTAAAAACACTATTTCCTTTCTCTTGAATCAGTGTTTCCTCATTATTTCAGATATAGTCCTTAAAAAAATTCTTTAAAACATAAATCTGAAACATTTCTTTATAATGGGATTGCCCTTGCATGCCTCCTGCCCCAACCAGGTGAAGAGAAACACTTTTTCAGATGCTACAGATGTGCATCATATATATGCAAGTGTGGTATGCACTTTTTTTTCAAATGGATACTATTTTAAGGCAACTGAATTTGCCAGAAACCAAAGAAAATGTTTACAATAGTTTTTTACTAATTATACCCAGGTATGGGCACACCCCATTTGATTGTTCTTCACTTTATTGTGCTTCAGAGATGCTACATTTTTTATAACTGGAAGGCAGGATCCTCCACCTGCAAAAAGATTATGACTGGCTTTATAGGGATACTCACTTTATCGGGGTGGTCGGGAACCTAACCCAATATCTCTCAGGTATCCTGCAGTGTGTAATAAGATAGAGAAGACGTTATTCTCCAGAATTCCAGGGACTGAAAGAAGCAGACTGGCTTGACTAGGCTGCTTGACTTGAACTAAATACCTGACATGGGGAGAGGGAGCATTGGCATCTGGCAGAGGTGTGTGTGGGTCAGGGAGAAGTTTCTAGAGGCGCATGAGGTGGGGAGCCAGTGAGATAGACACCTGTAACTCTTTTAGCCTTCATAAACCACAAAGCTCCTGTATTGTCACAAATGTGCTGGAACTTTTAAATGGAAAGCAGTACCATGTTGTGATTTTTGAAGTCTACTTCACAGTGCAAGTTTTTTCTGTCTTTCACTATAGTTACTGAAGTTATGTCTTATGAAGTCGGTCCTTTTATTCAGGTAACTCTTCTATCGAAAACATTTTTGCTCAGCTGCCAAACCGATGCTTCTAAAGCATTTTAAAAATTGTACCCTATTTAAAAAACATATGGTGACTCTTCAGTTGCATTACAAGAGAATGCCAAACTTTTTATCATAACATATACATGACCCTAGATTTATCCCCCACCATTCTTTCTTCCAGTCTTTGTTCCAGTAATGAAGGGCTTGCTGGCAGTTTCTGAAGGAGCCATGCTTGCTCACACTTTTGTTTCTCTTTGTTCACACTGACAAACGTAGTGTTTAATGACTATAGGGGCAGGAGTTGTCTGTATTGAAAACTAGTTTACACTAAGGAGGAGAAAGCAATATTATATTAGGAAAAAAGACAGTCAAATGTGAGTGACAGTGATATCTCTAATTTTTTTAACAATTTACTTATAAATGTTTACATGTTCTTGATTTAAAAAGTATTATAAAAAGGTGTGTTTGCCCTCAGTTCTTTGGATAAGAGTTGGATACTGCATTGGCTTCACTAATTCATCTAATAAGAAATCTAGGATCATAAATCCAGCTTGAAAATCAGACTTTTCAACATTGCTATTAGCAATGGTGTCTGACTTTTTCTGTATAGCCATGGCAACCAGTTTTCTGCAAGTTATTTAGGTATAGTTCACATAGGGTCTCTTTTGTAGAAAAGCTGTAAGCAATTCGTTTTCTTGAAAAAAAATAAATGGGGTAAAATAAGATTATACAATATGAAAGTATCAAATTGTATTATGTAAATGCAAAATAAAATAAAATATATTCAGTATATTCTCTCTAAAGTGCCATGGGGTATTAAGAAGAGCCTAATTAGATTTACATGAATTCTCATAAATAAACCTCCTCAAGTTACCGAATCCTCAGATAGGAGGCAAAGGACAGTCAACTGGCAATCTTTGACATTTTATGAAATCACATTTTTTTCCTACTTTTTTAATACAGAAATAACTTAATAGCTCTCTTGATGAAATGATAGGAAAATTTTAAAAGATGTTGCTTCAACCATTGTTTCAGCATACAAATTTCATTGGACCCAGTTGGATTTCACTGGTTTGTAGATAAGAGGGTCATTTTGAGGGCAACATTCTGTAGTCAAATTCATGCCAGGTTGCTGTCATTGAAAAATGATAGTAATATTGTTCCTCATTTAATGGAAAACTATGGATAAATTGTAATACCACTCAAATTAGAAGTTCCATATGGTAAAAAATTGAATTGTAATTGCAAAAAGCTTTCTGCTTTTTTATAAGGCAGTCAAAGTAAGAAGGTCATTCAGGCATTTGAATACTGAAAACTTAACACTTAAAGCTGAAGTAACCTTTTTTTCCCACTGAATAATTCAGACAATATAAATTATATTAAAATGATATTAAAGCCTTTTAATTTTTTTAAGGTCATGTTTAGATTTTTCTTTTTAGCTTGCCTGACTCTTATTTTTTCTATAATCTACAGCTTTTATCTGTATATACATATAAATTGATGTGCAATATGTAACTAGTGTATCAATTTAAGGGCTAGATTTTTTATAGTTATTTTTGTTATTATAAGCAGTGGTGTGCTGGTAAATCTTTAATAATAGTCTTTGGTGGGGGGGCTGATTTGTAATATTTGCTGATTACCATGGTATAAACACTTCTACTGTGGCTGATTTCAAGCAGTCAATAATGTGACTGAGTGCAGAATTGAAAAGATGTTTAGGCGTGGAAAGAGAATTTGCATGGGGCATGGAGGGGCACAATGCGGTGTATAGATGTTATTTTGAGTGAGACACTTGAAACACAATAAATTAAACATATGTCAACACAATAAATTAAAAATTACAATTAGAAGAAAAGAAAAGAAAGGAGATGTGCAATGGCTCACCACTATATTATATTTCTGCTGTAGAGATACATTAGACATAAATAACCTTGAGAGCATAGAAAGTAGTAAAATAATATTTTTTGAGTATTAATATATTTTTAATAGAATCTGTTTCAATTCAACATAATTTAATTTTTAATAGCTGGCTATAATAACAAACTCATGAAATCTTGGTAATATGTCCTGTTCTGAGGCAGCTCCTGAACATCACTGATTATAGGTGATGTACAACTGGTATAGAGTTTGAATCTCACTTTAAGAGATTAGTAGTTAATTCATTGAGTGGTTAAGCTTTGAATATGTTTATAAACTTGTCAGTTCTTTCCGGAAGTCAGAATGCAGAAAGTTAATCAAATGAATGAGAACTGCCTCCAATCTGTGGCTTAAACTTGAACTCTGAACAGTTTCTCAGATGCACTACCCTCTCCCATTTTGAACACATCTGAAATTGGTATGTATCTCATAATTGAGATATGTACTTTCTCGTTATTTACTTTGCAATGTTTTTCTAGAGTACTTAAAATAATGGTGCATCTTAAGTTATGGTGTTTTTGAGTTGATGAAATATAGCACTTTAAAGTAAGACAAAGTGCTGATTTGGCTAAGACATTGTTAGGTTATTTTTTTCTTACTAGAAAATGCAGAAAATCCACTTGTCCACTGATGGACACTGGGGCTGTTACCAGATCTTGGCTATTGTAAACAATGCTGCAACAAACACGGGAGTACATATTTTCTTTTGAATCAGTGATTTTGTATTCTTAAGATATATTCCTAAATGGACCTGGAGATTATTATACTAAGGGAAATAAACCATGCAGAGAAAGACAAATATCATACGATCTCACTTATATGTGGAATCTAATGAACAAAGTGAACTGAGTAAAGGAATTGAGGCAGAGGCGGGGTCACAGGGAGCAGAGGGACAGCTGTCAGAGGGAAGAGGGTGAGGGGATGGGATCAGAGAAGGTGAAGGGATTAGTGAAATTATATCTAGATAACACATAGATACAGATAACAAAACAGCAAATCCCAGAGGGAAGGGAGGGGGGAGGGAGGAGCAGGGAAAGGGAGTTTAAAGGGGACAAAGGAGTGGGGGATGAAGGTGTTATATTGAGTGGGACACTTAAATCCATGTTAACACAATAAATTAAAATTAATAAAAAATTTTTAACAATGTAAAAAAAAATGCAGGGAAGTTCCAGGAGTTGAGTATCTTAACATTAATTCAAAATATCTAAGTCCTGTGTTAGTAGAAGCAAAAAAGGTCTAAAATATAAAATGAAGGTAGTTGACATTAAAATATTCTAGCTCTTAAAGTAAAAAACTATCATGTTCTGAGAAGAAAAGACTGTTATTTTTCTACTCATCATAGCCTTAATGTTAACATCCAGTGTGTAAAGAACGAAGCATAGACTTATCTATTTCTTGTAGAAATTGGCTATATCCATTATGTATTTTAACAATGATATGGGGTTGTTGATGCAGAAAAAGCCTAGATGATATCTGAAACATAACTGAGTATTAAGAACCAAAGAGACAGAAAATTGCCTAGAGTTCACTTCTGTTGTCAAGTCATTCCATCTTTTGGTTTAGAGAAAAACTACGTTGATTCCAGGTCAAGGCAGAGAAACAAATAGGGATTTATATTTCTCTCTGCACATGGTCTGCTGTGGCAAATTAGTTCACCCATATCATCCTCGTACACACTGATGAAATAAAAGTAGAGAAAGTAAAAGGATGGTGCTTCTTTTGTGGAGTTTAATTGTTGGTTTATGTTTTATCTTTTAAAATAGAAAATAATTTTACTTTGATTTTCTATTTATAATGACTCTACATATATATTGAGTGAAAAAATTTGAAAACTACATAAAATTATAAAAATGAAAATAACACTGCGCCCAATAACCCCATTACTCAGAAACAACACTTTTCTGCAAAACTTTTTCTGAATATCTCTGATTTTTCCAGAAGAAAATTCTTTTAAGTGATATTAGTATATTAAGAGAATGAACATTTGTTAAGCTTTGTAAACTGCCACCAGAAATGTGCGCCTGTTTACATTTTTAACAATAGGATATGTGTACCTAGTTATTGCATCCATGCTAACATCAGGTATTATGATCTAATTTGCAAATATAAAAGTAAACCATGGCACCTCATTGCTTTAATTAACTTGTGAATATTTGAATAATAATGCATTGATTAATGTTGAACTGCCCTGCACGTGTTCTTTAGCTCTCTATATTTCTTTTGGGAATAGATTGTTCATGTCTTTTGTCTACTTTTATTTTAGAATTTTATGTTTTACATGGTAATATATAAAAACATATGTATGTAAAGGATAAAAACTCTTGCCGTGTATATTTTAAATATTTTTTCCCATTCAATATTTTTAAAAATAAGGTTTTAAATTATAAAAGTAATAATGCTTAAGGTGGAAAGTTTAGAAACTATGAAACGTAGGGAGAAAAAGTAAAGATAATAAAAGTCCCTCTTCTTAGATATAATTATTATTTACATTTTTGGGATTTTTTTTTCCTTTCTTTGCTTTCACACATTTGTTAGGTTTGGGTCCAGGGCCCCTTTAAACTCCAACTCCCCTCACGGAACCTCCAACTGGGACGACTTCCTCATTAAGCATCCCCCTCACTCACTTGACCTCACCTTTGCCCTTCAACCCTGGAGGATCTGGGAAGTGTTCTTGGGAAAGGCATCCGGGAGGAGCCCAAGGATTGGAAGAGGAGACAGTCTGTGACCAAAGCCACAAACCAGGATAGCAGCAGACACCTGCAGTAGTCCTTATATCAGACACCCCTTTCCTGTAGCTCTCTGCTGATGCCACTAGGATCTCAGGCCATCTGTTTTGAAGATGCATAAAAAAGTTCTTATAAAACTCATCAGGCCTTGTGCATCCTTCCTTTGGCAACCTAACAACATTAACATAGACTCTATCTACAAATTTATATTCATACATAGTATGTTGTGTTTATGTCCATATTTTCTCTTTCTTTCTTCTTTCTTTCTTTCTTTCTTTCTTTCTTTCTTTCTTTCTTTCTTTCTTTCTTTCTTTCTTTCTTTCTTTCTTTCTTTCTGTGAAAGAGAGAGAGAGAGAGAGGAAGGGAGAGATCAGAAGCATCAATTTGTAGTTGTGGCATTTAGGTTGTTCATTGATCGCTTCTCATATGCGTTTTGATGGGATGGAGGCAGGGCTCCACCTGAGCCAGTGACCCCTTGCTCAATCAAGCCGAGGCAGAATAAACCCCCCCACTCCAACCCCCACCACAAGAGATTCATTTCCTAATTCCTGGCACCTATGACTATGTTACCTTACAGGACAAAGGGCAATTGCTAATTAGCTGACCATAAAAAAGGGAGATGACTCTGGGGCATTCAGGTAGGGGTAATATCACAAACTTTCTTAAAAGTGGAAGCTGGAGGCAGAAGAGTTGTCAGAGTGATGTGCTGAGCTAGGAGGATTCAGTCTGTCATTGCTGGCTGTGAGGATAGAGGAAAGTGGGAGGGGACACAAAACAAGGACTGTGGGTGGCATCTGGAAGCCGAAAAAGGTAAGGAAACCGATTCTCCACCAGAGCCTCCAGAAAGGAATACAGCTGTGTAGACCTTGGTTGTAGCCCTGTGAGAATCCACGTGATTTTGCTTGGAAAGTGGTGAGTCCTTGTACTTCGCGAACTTGACCTTTTTTCTTAACCAAAAAAGTTTTCTTTGCTTGTTTCTCTGCTCCCATCACGAGTGACTCTTCTCATATTTGCGATATTGGATCTATGTTGTCTGGGTGTCTGTTTTCTTTCCGTTACTTTTATTATCTTTTCTGGCACATTCTAAGAGAGGTTCTCAATTTTGACCTCCACATCTCTAATGTTTTGTGGAGTCAATTACATTTAACTGTTAGATTTTTATATTACTCACTTCTGTCTTCTAATTCTTTCTCTAGGTTTCTGTTTTATCTCTTACTGGGCCTTAACTTGATCATGTTTAATAATATTTTTATCTCACTGACCATAGTTTTCTTTTCAAAAACATCTTTGTGTGTTTTATCATTTCCTTCTGAACTTGCTTTGTTTCCCCTTATTTTATCAAAAATTCTTTTCTAAATGGAAGTTTGTTGGGTAAACAAGTGTTTTTTAAGTTTGCTCCTTGTATTGGGGCAGCGCCCTGTGTGTAGTCTATGGAAGGCTGTGGGTGCTTGCCCTCAGGGCAGCAGATTGCAAATTGCGGACTGCCTTCCTGCTTGGGGAGGGTGATTCTGAGAGGGTTTTTCCCCCCAGCCTGTTTTGCTGGAGAGTGCAGAGAGAGTCCAAAGAAGGAGTCCGGGTTGTGGAACTGGAGACTGAGTCGGGGCTTGGGAGCCCTGATTTCCTGATTTCTGCCAGGCCAGTTTGGCTGGGGGTGCTCAGACTGGTGGGGTCCTGAGATGAGAGAAAGGGAAGCAGTCTTCCCTGCCTGTTTGCTTGTCCGCCCTTATGAGACTTTAATAAACGGAATGGCCCACCATTTTCTGGCTCTACAGTTCTTTAACTGTCTGCCCGAATCCAATGAGAACCTGCATGGCCTTGGTGGTGGCCAGTGGCTTTACAAAGTTATTTCTGATTCATTCATTCATTCATTCATTCATTCATTCATTCATTTATTTTTTGAGCATCCTGAGACTGAATTTAAAGCCCTTGTCAGACTATTTTATCAAATCGTGTAGTGAGTTCATGTTCCTGTGTTTTAATATTGTCCATGGTTTTACTTTGCATGGGAAGTCTGGCTCTATCCCTTCTCACTTTTTCTTTTTCCTTAGCTGTAACTGTCATTTTAGGGCTCTTGTCCCATGTGATAAGATAGTTCAGATTTAGTCATAGAGGCAGCGGGAGGCTTGATTCATTTCCTGATCTTTAAAGTCTGTTTCTGACCTCTTACCTTCCCGGCCTCCCAGCCTGCTGGAAACTCTAACCACAGGTGGTAGCTGCTGGCAGTTTTCATTTTGCTCCCCTTCTGATAATTCTGTTTATATGGCACTTCCAACTCATGTCTTCAAATAATGAGTCGGGCTGTAGGTGCCCTCTGCACCGGGAGTACTTTGCAACCCTCTGCAATGATAATGGCTGCAGTCGCTGCCTGTCAGAATTCACTAGGTCCAAGGCTTCACTTCTTTTTTCTGCTGTGTGTTTTTGTTCTATTTCCACTAGAAAAAGATGCTTATTTAGATTTTGGTGTCTGACTATAGCTTTTTGCCTTTTATTGTAATGCTCTATCATTTCTCTGTGTTTAGCACATAGTTTATTCAAGTGTGAACTTACGCCATTTTAACTAGAACTCTTACTTTGTTTAAGAAGCCATTTTTAGACTGTCAGTGTTTACCTCCAGTATTTGGATTGGTTATGCATATACGCATTTGAGAGTAAAGTTTTATCTTTTTGGTGTAGACATACTAAATAGAACACCACCCTGATATGCTTGTGCTTGTTGGGTTCCCCCTGGGTTTGTTAAGGCTTTGGTTTGTTTGTCCATTCCTAAGTATCATAGATCTAGATGCCAAATATAACTCTTCCTTCTGGTCTAACAGTGATCTAGGGGGTTACAGGGGGATGGTTGCTGAATACTTTGCTATTCCTTTGTTGTTATTTATTTGGTAATGCTCCCTACTTCTCCCCTACCAAATAAATCAAAAGAAAGAAATTAATTTGGTTTAGTTAGTGTGACTATTTTGGATGATCTGAGTCAGTTTCACTTAGGGAGTGTTGTGCTTTCAACAGTTGTCTCTCTGTTCAGCCAGTTACAGCGGGGCAATTCTGTAGCTAGAATAAGGGGAGGAATCAGGTGTAACCTCCCTTCACTCTTCAGCTAGGATGCCCTCTTTTTCTTGCTGCTCTGGAGGAGTGTCCTGTAGAGCAGTGGTCCCCAACCCCCGGGCCATGGACTGGTACCGATCCGTGGGCCATTTGGTACCGGTCCGCAGAGAAAGAATACATAACTTACACTATTTCCATTTTATTTATATATAAGTCTGAACGATGTTTTATTTTTTAAAAATGACCAGATTCCCTCTGTTACATCCGTCTAAGACTCACTCTTGACGCTTGTCTTGGTCATGGGATACATTTATCCGTCCCACCCTAAAGGCCGGTCCGTGAAAATATTTTCTGACATGAAACCGGTCCGTGGCCCAAAAAAGATTGGGGACCACTGCTGTAGAGGACAGTGAGGCTATACTATCTCCTTGTATTTCAGCCCCCAGAAGGTGTGTTCTGCCTCAGACTGGGCTGTTGTAAAGCCAGCAGCCACAGCCAGGGCCAGAATCAGAGTAGCCGCCCGGCTCATGCAGGTTCGCATTGGATTCGGACAGTCGGTAAAGAAACAGCGGAGCCAAAAACTGATGGGCCATAGCCTTTAATCCTACCTTGCACCCGGCGGGCAAGTAAAAATACACACTGGGCTCCAAAACCCAGTCACACTCAGTGCTCACAAAGCCACTGACTTATCTGAGTTTCCTAGAATCAAAGGTTTCTAGCTCACCAGCCTTCTTCTCCTCAGTTCCCCATCTCCTTCCTTATCCCAGATACAAACTCTACACAAACTGCATCTCACTCAGCACTCCACCATCTTGGCTGCTTTTCCTGGCCTCCTCCACGTGGCCTCCTCCTGCTGCTGGCTCTACTCTTTCTGCTCTCTCATGCTAATCTCAGGAACCAAGCACCAAGTCCCGTTTTGCCCCCATTTTATAGTGTAGCTTCACAACCTTTAATCCAATATACAAAATAGGGAAGTCTCTAATACAAAGTCACTTCTCTGAGGCATGATTGGATTGTACCACCCCACATCAAGACGAGTGGGAAAGGCTTAATCCCAAAACTAAGCCCCAGGCTACAAGGATTCTGCCTGCCTTTAGCCCGCCCCCAACACATTAATATCACCTGGGCAACGGCCTCCACGTGGGCAGCGGCACCATCTTTAACAAAGTGAGCATAATACATTTTATCTGCCCAACAGCTGTGATCTTTGAAGCCTAGTGGTTCACTGGGTTTACATATTGCAATGACAATACTTTCTTTTAGAAAGGTTTTGACAATTTCTTCTTTGAGGTATAACTTGTTGTCCTTTCCTATGATGCTTATTTGCTTTCTGGTTTACAGGGGCTCTTGTTTCCTTACTTAAGCAGATTCCTTTATGATGTCCCCTCTGACTCCATCTTATCTGGGATGAGTGCCAAGGGGCCCTAAAGCGGTTGGGGTGGGGAGTTGATCAAGTAACAACATCATTAAATATTATTACAACAGCAACAGAGTAAGCCTTTCACAGATTTGGCAGTGTTCCACGTGCATCTCTTTTATCTCTGGTCTTCATCTCTGTCTCCTTTGATCCATACAATAGCTCAATAGCTCCGAGTCAGGAGGGGCAGTGCTGTTTCCCCGCTGCTGCAGAGGAAGGTTCTGACTCACCGAGGCAAAGTGACTCGTTGAAATCACAGAGCGGGGACTAGCCCTTCGCTCAATCCAGCAGGATCAGCTGAGATGTAAGCTTCACAAAGTGGAGCTCCTTTGTGAGAAAATGAGTCCTACAATAGCACAGACACAATTGAAAATGGGTCAGATTCCCATTTCCTGAGCCTCTTTGTACCTACTTGCAAATGGACACATCTCTGAAAATAGGCAGATACCTTTATCTCCTTTGTGTCTCTCTGCTCTGGTGGTGGGTGCCGGCTTTGATCATACCCTGGAGTGAGAAACTATGTGCATTCACTGTATTTCTGCCACTTTTTAAATTTTGGGGGGTGATCTTATATTTGGAAATTCTATCTAGCAAAATTGTATAGCAAATTCTTGTATGAAGAACCTGTGAAAACAACTTTTGGCAGGTGAAAATATACTCTTCTGTAAACTCATGTGTTCTTCCAGGATTATTTAACAGACCTCAGCCAACGCCTTTTGGTGAGAGCCTAACTTCTTTGAGAATTACTTTTTCTGCTCTTCAAAAGAGCTGATGATAAAAACAAATAGGCTATCAAGCCAGGAAAAGACATGGAGGAACCTTAAATGCATATTAGTAAGTGAAAGAAACCAATGTGAAAAGGCTCCATACTCTACGATTCCAACTATACAGCATTCTGGAAAAGGCAAAGCTATAGTGACAGTGACAAGATCAGTGGTTGCCAAGGATTCATGGGGAGAAGTAGGAGGGATGAAGAGGTGGAGTACAGGGCATTTTTAAGGCAATGAAACTATTCTATATGATATGGCAATGGATATATGATGTTATGCATATCTGAAAACTTGTAGAACTTTACAGCTTAAAGAGTGAGCCCTAATGTAAATTATGGATTTCATGTAATAATATAACAATATTGCTTATCAGTTGTAACAAATGCCCTGCACTAATGTAAGATGTTAATAACAGGGGGAGCTGTGTGTTTTTCTGGGCGAAGAGGAGGTATATAAGAATTCTTTGTACTGTCTCCTCAATTTTTCTATAAACATAAAACTACTCTAAAAATAGCCTATTAATTTTTAAAAATGTGGTGTTCCTTGTGCCCCACAAACATATAGAGACACTAGAAGTTCTCCAAAGGGCTCTTCTTTTCAAAGGCCTTCACATCCCTTGGGGAGAGAAACTATACACGTGTATCTGTATATACATATTTATGAAAGTTCCAATGGCTTTGTGTTAGAAATATCCTTTGTTCATTTTTCTCAACCTTCTGAATAGTTTCTTTTCCTTCAATCTGAAATATCTCTAATCTTGGTCTTAGCTCAAGGGTGAATTTTAAAAGGAATGTGAAATTTAGTTTCTTAATATATGAATTATTAGACTGAGAGAAAAATTAAAAATCTGAAATTACTTTCTTATATTTAGCCCATAAACATTTTAACACTCATAAATCATAAATAACCAGTAAAACATCCAATTTTGCAGAGTTCAAATCTCATACACTACAGTTTAAAAATAAAATTTCTACCTCTTGGACATTTTTGATTGGGTTTTTTGGTATCCAAACTTTTTACAGATGCAGTAACTATAATTGTGAAAAAATAGGTTAATTTAAAGATTTATATGAATTAAAATATAAGAAATTGAATGTTTTTTATCCAGGTTGATCTAAAAGTTTTATCTGTACTAAAGACATTGTTAGCAGTAGAAAATAATATTCTAAATATTATGCCTCATTTCTGATGTGGTATTTAGCATTTTTTATGTTTAGTTTTAATGAGCAGGTAAAAGTCTTCAGCAACATAATGTCACATAAGGTAATGTTTGGCATAAATCAACAATGAGAAGAGTAACACTTTCCTAGTAGAGCATTCTATACACAAAGCCTCTAAAACTATTGGTTACATCGATCAATAACCAATTTGGTTTTACAAATGTAGGTGTATGTATATTATGTATAGGGACCTAAAAGCAACATCTGAGAAACTGCAACTGTTAATATGCAAGGGCCAAAGCCCCAAAGTGATTTTAATTAAGCAATGTAAAGCCAGAAGCCAGGGCCACCATCAGAGGAGCCTGACCCATGCAGGTTCACATTGGATTCGGACAGTCGGTAAAGAAACAACGGAGCCACAAACTGGTGGGCCATAGTCTTTAATCCTAGCTTGCACCCGGCGGGCAAGTAAAAACACACACTGGGCTCCAAAACCCAGTCACATTCAGTGCTCACAAAACTACTGACTTATCCGAGTTTCCTAGAATCAAAGGTTTCTAGCTCACCAGACTTATTCACCTCTGTTACCCATCTCCTTCCTTATCCCAGATACAAACTCTACACAAACTGGCATTTCACTCAGCACTCCACCATCTTGGCTGCTTCTCCTGGCCTACTCCACGTGGCCTCCTTCTGTTCTCTGCTCTGCTCTCTCCTCTAATCATCCCAGGAACCAAGAGCCCAAGCTCCCGCTCCTTCCCTATTTTATAGTGTAGAAAACCAAAATCCCTTAATCCAATATACAAAATAGGGAAGTCTCTAATACAAAGTCACTTATCTGAGGCATGATTGGATTGTACCACCCCGCATCAAAAAAGGGTGGGAAAGGCTTAATCCCAAAACCAAGCCCTAGGCTACAAGGATTCTCAACACACATTAATATCACCTGGGCGACGGCCTCACGTGGGCAGCGCCTATTTTTAACAAAGTGAGCATAATACATTTTATCTGCCCAACAAGCAATTTTATTGATTGGTAGATATTAGCTAATCTTAGTTTCTTGGAATTTGTTTTATAATTTTTGCAGAAATATAATCTGTATTCAAAGAAATTATCCTTTGACAGAGATTGAATAGAGTATAATTTATGGACCAAATCTGGCCAACAGTCTCTTTTCTGTATAGCTCATGGCCTTTTCCTGCACTGCTCACAAACTAAGTAGTTTTTACATTTTAAAGGGTTAAAAAAATGTAGCAGAGAACATTATATGGCTCAGAAAAACCTAAGATATTTTTATCCGGCCGTTTAACAGTAAAACTTTGCCAGACTCGGTCTCAGAAGATAGGGACTTGGAGGTTGAACCCTGTTTCTTATAACTAGATTAATTTAATTAGCTCTTATCTCTGCTTCTTCCACAAAAGCAGCTGGGATAATTTACTTGAAGCTTTCTTATCTTCTCTATTGAAGGACCTTTAGTGTATTCCTATGGCTTTTATTATTAATGAAGTCTTTGAGTTGGTCCTATAATTAGCATCCTCTTAACCCAAGTCCTAAACAAAATGTTAAATAAGACAAAAGAGAGGCAGATGAAGACCAAGCATCACCTTTCTCACTGTTAATGGCTGACTTTAGGGGCGGAGCTTTGTGTGCTGGCCAACCGGACCCTGTCTGCCCCTAAGCAGTGTGGGACCAGGACAGAACTCTCCCTGTGAAGAGCACAAAGGCAGCTTCTCAGAGGAGTGAGGGGAGGGAAGGAAGGGCAGAGCTGCACTGAGCATTCTTTTTAATTCTTAAATTTACTGACAGTCTTCCTCCAAAAAGAAGAAATGAGAAAATGGGTAATGAGAAGCCGGGGAGTCATGAGCTATGAGTGCCTGATGCACACTGAAGAAAAACTCAGGAGTAGGGAAGAAGTACTTCTTCCTAAAATATTAATCTTCACATCCTAAATTTAGCTTGCATGCTAGCCGCGCTTCCCCATCCCAGTCTGCCTCTCCAATTTTACCTTTCATTACTCTCCTTTACTTTAAGTTAAAACTATATTAAATATGATTTGTTAGAACTGGTGGCTTCCCCTTGCCTCTTGTAATCACCCTGGTTAGTGACATCCATTTATAATGTGTATCCATTCTTTTCAGAAAATCCCAGTTCAGAATTGACTTTTCTCAAGTATTCTGCTGTTTAATTTGCACAATGCTTTGCTTTGTCCTCTATTGTCTATTGCGCATCCTTTCATTGCCTAAATTATTATTGTAATACGGTAGCACGTTTTAGTAATGAGATCTGTGGATTATAGATTGGTGGTTTTGAAGCCACCAGACGTCGAGCACTTATTATATGCTAGACACGATGTTGAGTGCCTTTTATACATTCTCTCATTTAATCTTCACAGTAGTCCTAATGAAATAGATCACATGCAGGTCACACATTTTAAAATAAAATATGTTGTGCAAGAATGAGGACTGTTATTTAAGAAGGTCACAAGTCAGTTTCCTAAGACGTTTGTTTATTTTTCTCAATAAATTTCAAAGTTTTCAAGGAAAGGATTAGTTAGCAGCTGCTCCTGTGGTGGTTTCATTGCATGGAGCACATTCTTCTTCTGAAAAAAAAAAAAAAGATGTTCAACGTATTTTTTATCTTCAGTATGATAAAATTAATAATAAAAGGAATAACATCAAAATTATTTTCAATATGCTCTACAAACCAGCTGGGGAAATTAATGATGTAGCAGAGGGAAGGAATAAACCTTGAAAATAAAATAAGTACAAGCCGTATAGATTTTTCTTCTTCTTCTTTAGCTTGTTAATATGCAAAATGTCAAAATATGTAAATATAGAATGATAAAATGATCTCTCATAATCTCCATTAAGGTTCAACTATTATTGATTTATGGTCAGTTTTGTTTCATTAGTATCCCACCCACTCCAGATTAATCTGAGGAAAATTCCGGACATTGTCAGTTTATCTGTGAATATTTCAGCATGTTTTTGTGAAAGACGAGGGCTCATTTTAAAACACAAAGATAATGATATTATTGCCTCAGAACTTAATAATTCTTTAATATTAACAAGTATTTAGTTACCGATAAAATTTCACCAGTCACACTGAGTTTAGGGTGAGTGTGAATCAGGATCACACTCACTGAAGGTCAGTGCAGTTAATTGGCTGACATGTTGCTTAAATCTTTTAATTTGTAGTTGCTTCTTCATCTTGCCTTGCAATTTCTTTTTTTTTTGAAGCTGTCATATGACTGGTGGATTTGCATAGTGTGGACCTTGTTGATTTCATCCCATAATGTCATACGGTGTTTCTTTGTTCCCTGTATTCCTGCAAATTGATGGTTATATGTAGAGGTTTGATCAGATTCAGGTTCAAATATTTTATCAAAAATGTTAAGTGGTAGTAAGTGCTTCTATTGAGAATTATTATTTGTCCCTTTTGCTGACCCATCCTTGCATTTGTGGAATAAATCCCACTTAATCATAGTGTTACCCTTCTAATGCAGATATTGACTTGTAATTTTCTTGCACTCTAGTCACTTTAGTGCTTCTGTGACATTTTGACAATAAAGGAATAGATTCAAAGATAATTAAAAGATACAAAAACTCAAGACATCTTATACTTTAGACCATGCAGGAGCTTGAGCTACAAATAACTCACTGTATTCCTTACAGGACCGCATCCACAAAGTTTTTCAACTCACGGCCACACAGATGTTCCTCCTGACACCCCTCCAAGCCACTACCTTCCGATCTCCCCCTCCCCACGATGCCCCTATTCAGCAGGAAGTAGCCAGATGAATAAACAGCGCCCCTTTTCTATTTAACACAAAAGGTCAGAATGTAAAGTTGGTGGATAATGGAGGATGGTCACGTGGGGAACCCAGACCCGCAAACTTTGGCTAGGAATGCCCACAACCAAGCGCGCCAAAAGAGGCTTCACAGGAACCCTTTGGAAAAAAGCGACCGTCTGCCAGCCAGTGAGATTTCACCATATCATATTAGCTTGACTTCCTAGAGGGACCCCTTTAAATATCTCCCATGCGGTTTAATCCTTGCGACTTCCCTGGCCTCCATCTTTCTTCGGGGCCAGGGAGCCTCGCTGGGCAGGATGAGTGCTCTGTACTCAATAAAGCCTTTTGTTGTTCCACACTTGGTGGCTCTGACCCCTTCCTTCTTTCTCGGCAAGGAAAAATACCTTACACTAACCTTTGTCCTTTATCTGAAATTCAGCTTTAACTGGGTGTCCTGCCTTGTATCTGGCAACCCTAGCTATACGTTATTTAAGCAATATTAAAATGAGAATGACAAAGGCCATCACATGCTGAGGGAAGAGAATGAACAAAAGCACAGAGGGAGAATTGAATACCTTGTGCTCATGAAACTCCAAGGAAACTCACATGTGGCAGAAAAGAAATCTCTCTAGAAGCTTTCTAAGAACAGAAACTGTGTTGTACTCACGCCAAGACCAGCCCAGTGCCTCATTACTATGGAGTAGGAGGTCAGTAAATATTGTTCAGCACTTAAATGCACAGTTGCTCTGTAGCAGAGAGAAATAAGGCTGGGGCTGTGGTGTGAAGCTGGATTGTGGAGGCTAACGAGCTGGGAAGTGTAGGTCTGGAGAAGGTGGGGCTGAGGATCAGCATTGACTGGGACTGATCAGATGCTCAAATAACCAGTTTACCCAGTTCAAGGAGAACCCTGAAAGCATTCATAATTTCACACCCAGAAAACACCCAATTTTTATATTACTTCAGTGATCTTTGCTCATCTTTCCAGAGAAAGAAGTAGAAAAAAAGTTGTTCAAATAACAAAGGACATAGAAAGTTAAAATGTAAGAACATTTTTATTTATGAGTATAGGATCATTTCACTGTGTTCCTTCCAAAAATGACTAATAACCAAGGTGGGTGAGCTTCATTCTGTCTTAGGTTTTGGATTTGCTTGAAAAATTGGTGAGACTTTCCAAGGAAGAGAAATATGACACACACATGGCAATTCTGAGGCCAGCACTGTTCTCAGACGGTTTTCTGGGCACTCAGGCCTGCGAGTTGGCAAGGATAAGAGAAAACACGACTGAGGTTTTGTGAGTGCTCAGTGCACTGCTGGGTGCTAGTGATGGGCAGAGGCATGGCCACCGCCCTGGCAGTGACTGGCAGCTGTGCCACGGGTGCACATGATACTCTAGCAGTCCTGATACGGAAGTCCTGGGCGTCATCAGCAGAGGCACTTGACTGGTTCGGTGGCAGCAGCAGCAGCATGTCCAGGCAGTATAAACCCTGGTTTGGGAATCAGCAGATACAGGAAGCATCGCTGCAGCTGTCCTACACCTGAAGATGAAGAGAAAATGGCACACTCAAAGTTACCAGGGCCATGGCTAAACAAGTCACCGGGACAGGTTCATGGGTACAGTGAAGCCTGGGAATCATCTTGGGGAGATTTGGGACAGGCTTGTGTTCTTGCAGAGAAGGCACTGTAAGAGGCAGAAGAAAAAGCTGATTTGTATTGCTCTAATCCTGTCCGTTATCCATCCTGCTGGACAGGGGTGGCCGCTGTGTCCTGGTCACCGTGGGCTGCAGGGATGGCTTAGCTTGTGTTGTTTATTGTCTCTATTCTAAATTACATGCATCTCAAAAATATATCAACATTGTTCACACTGAGGTCCACTGCATACTTGTTTCACAGGTCAGTCATAGGGTTACCTGTTACAATAAATGAATAAATCGCTGTTTAAATAAATGTTAATCACAAAAACATAAATAAGTAAATATAAGGATAAATGAGTTAAGCAAATAAAGTTTTCTCAACTGTAAGACTTCTCAGAACTTTAAAATGCTAAAATATTCATTATACGTATCCAAGAGGCAGATTTCGAATTAGCATTTTTTAAATGGAATTGACCACTGCACTTTCCCTCTGGTGCTGCGTGTCTTTAAGACCAGCGCTCTGAGGAACACCACAGTGCTTTAGAAAAATGTTGTTTATCCTCACGATGATATGCAAGTGTGGGTTTATTGAAAAATCACTCCAGAAACATACTTTGTTGTTTGTGTGAATCTTATATTGGTGACATTTTAGTGAGCAGAGAGCAGCATTATTTCATTGCAGGCTCACATGTGCTTACCTTGTTTCTCCAAGGCCACTGTCTCATGAGAGCATCAGTGTACTTGCCATCGGAGAAAACACTGTGTTTTCACACAGTGGATCTCAGAGCCCCCTTTTTATGGGCTCAGCGGAAGTAGAAAAGGACTGACCATATCCAGGGAACATCGGAGTGTTCTCTGATTAGTTATCATCTGTTGTGGCTTTACTGCTGGAGAAGGGATCTGGTGATTTGCACTTTTGAGATATTATTCCTCTCACTCTCATTGTTTCAGATGCAATGTACTGCATTTTGGGGAGGAGGTTCTTTTCAATCTCAGTGCATTTGGGGCTCAACAATAAAGATGATTTGTGAAATTTAACAATAGTTTCTTCTCAAATAATAAGTAAACTCTTTAAAATTGACCTACCTGGCTATTTGTCTCTATATTTTGAAATATTAAAAAAAAATACAAAGAAGTTTCTAGTGAAAATATATCTTTGTTTAGAGTAACTCCTGTTAATTATCTTCTCATATTTTCATATATGTGAAGTCAATAGAAATAAAATTTACGTCAACCCTATCCTCAACCCTTCAATCTCATTCTCCCTTTCCAATCTCAGAGATAGCCATTGTCAGAGACTTAGTGAGGACCCTTCCCTTTTATACTTTCCCATACAAATGTGTATCTGTAACACCTATACCTACATATAATGCATATATATACATATATACATATATATACATATATACACACACAAATTCTATATATACATAAATAGTATACTTTATTTTTATGCATATTTGTTTTTAATAACTTACATGAACACATATTAGATTTAGTTTGTCTTAATAGCTGTCTAACATTTTATCTTGTATATTTAGGTATTGCTTTTGGACATGAAAGCTGTTCAAGTATACTTTAATAAACAGTGTTTTGTTTCCATGTGTGTGCACTGCTAGGCGAGTTTCTTGAGGCCACACTTCCAGGATTGTTGTTACCGGGATATGAGTTATGGGGTCCATTTTCATTTTCCCTAGATGCTGCTGACTGCATAGCAGGACAGCTGTCACCATTGTTATTTCCTCTGGTCAGATCTGAGAGGACCATTTCCCCTAAGTCCTTGTCAATACATCGTTGGATTAAAAAGCTTTGCTAGTGTGACGGAAGAGATCAATGTTATTTTACAAAGAGAGAATTGGTATATTTTCACATTTGTATTTTGAGAATTGCTTGTTCTTATATTTTTTCCATTTTATTGTTTTGATTTTTGTTTGTTTCATTAATTAGCTGAAGTTCCTTATGTAGTCAGGATATTCTTTGATGAATACTACATTGCAAGAATCTTTTATTCTGTAGATAATATTTTAACTTTATAATTAAAACTAAAAATGTTAAAATTTAAAGTTAAATGTTCTTAATGTGTCTTGCCTACTTCTGTCGTAAATTTTCCAAAATTTTAGAAATTTCTCACATTTAGAAATTTAGATATTTAATGCCCTTGGGACTGATGTTTTGTTTTATATTGTGAAAGAGTAAATTTTATTTTCTTGAGGAGGGTTACTTTTGCTAACATGATTTATTATGAACTCTATTTGTTCCTCACCAATTCATGTACCACAAATAATGTACAATGTTCTATATTTACGGGTCAGTTTCTGGGCTCTCGCTTCTAGTCCATTGATTTATTTTTGATAACTATGTTATCAACACTGTACTATCTTAATTAAAATAGCTTCACATTTAGTGGGCAAGAAACTATCCTTTAAAAAAAATTATTTGCTATTTTTTTCCTTTATATATTAAATTTAGAATCAGTTTGTTCTATGAAAATGTTATTAAAATTTTATTGGTAATTGCTTTAAACTTTAGATTAACGTTAAGAGAAGGTGTTTTTACTATGCTACTTCCAGTCACTTGGGTCTTTACCACTTTCAAAGAGTTGCATCATTTTATCCAGAAGGGACTTGTATATTTTTGTGTTAGGATATTTACTAGACAAAATAAATGCTGTTTTTATAAATTGGATCTTTCTATTTTTGGTTTTTGTTTTGTTTTGTTTTTTTGACAGAGACAGAGAGAGTCAGAGAGAGGGACAGCTAGGGACAGACAGGAAGGGAAAGAGATGAGAAGCATCAATTCTTTGTTGTGGCACCTTAGTTGTTCACTGATTGCTTTCTCATATGTGCCTTGATTGGGGGGCTACAGCAGAGTGAGTGGCCCCTTGCTCAAGTCAGTGATCTGGGCTCAAGCCAGTGACCTTTGGGCTCAACCCAGCGACCATGGGGTCATCTCTGTGATCCCACGCTCAAGCCAGCGACCTGTGCTCAAGCTGGTGAGCCCGTACTCAAGCTGGATGAGCCCACGCTCAATTGAGCAACGTTGGGTTTTTGAACCTGGGTTCTCTGCATCCTAGTTTGATGCTCTATCCACCGTGCCACTGCCTGGTCAGGCTATTTTTGCTTTTTGCTACCCAGATATTTCTGGCATAAATAAACACATTTTTTATAACACCATTTATCTACATTAAAACATATGTACATATAACAGTAATACATAAGGTATATGTGTGTATATATTTCACATAAATGGTTGCATATGGGAAGGTAGAGAAGTGGGAAGAGTGCACGAGATAAAAGGGGACAGAGAGATAATAACGAAAGCAAGTAAACCTATACTCTGTGTCTCAGTCTCTTGCGTTAATTGGAAATTGTAATAAAAGATGGAATTACCAACAAGCCATTGTTTGTTGTTTTAAGAATGAGGACATAACTGGGACATAGGCAGCTTTTCCAAGGTGGTAATCTATGGGTCTACCTTAGCAGAGTCAAACTGGAACTTGACTTCCAGTTATCTCTATATTGTACTTATTTCCACAAGCAATATTGTAGTCAGAGATCCAATGGTTGGTTTGTTCTTTCCTGTTGAAAGCTAGGACTATTTCCACTTACCTTCTAGTTATGGGGAAGCCTGGTGTCCCTGAGGGGTGGCCTTTTCGGTGACTGCACTACTTTGTGGGAAGCCCTTTCAGCCCTGGGAGTCCAGAAGCAGCAAGGTGGGTGGAAGCCAGATGTGGCCTTTTCATGACAATGTACAGAGACTAGATCTCACTTCCTAAGAATTTCCTCAATTCTTTGCGAACAAAATAGAGTATTTTCAACTAACCTTGATATATTCCATTTATTTACCAACACTATTGCTTTTGAGTCTTGATCTTGTGCCTAGAAACCCTAGTAAACTCTCACTGATTTTCATAATTTTTTCTTTTGGGAGGCTCTTTGGAAAAGAATCTACATAATGATAATATTTTAAATATTTCTGTGATAGAGACCAGTATTTGTCCTTTAATGTCCTTTTTTCTAAAATGTAGGACTGAAGACAGCCCTGCATTTTTACCTCAGCATATGGCTATGTAGGATAAAGCCTGCATTTTCCAGGCTGTTATAGTTTGGTGTGGCCATATCCATAATTAAGTCTTAACCATGGAATATAACCAAAAAGAAGTATGCACCTTCAGGGAAGTGTATTTAAAAGGAAAATATAGCCTTTTACTACCTCTTACTTGTAGGATTGCAGACGTGATAGCCAAAGCATTGGAGCATTAATCTTGGACCTTGCAGTGAAAACTATGTTTTGAGGACAGCAGAACAATAAGAAAGGGAGACTGTGAGTCCCTGATGATTCAGACAGGCCACTGAGGTTTACAGAGGGGGAAAAACAAACAAACAAACAAAAAAATAAAGAACGAACAAAAAAACCCCGAAATGAAACTACTATCTTGCTTCTTTAGATTTTCTGTTACTTGCAACAATACTTACTCTTTTCAATCATTATATATTTTCCCCCTCGTGTTGCTTCTGGTTTTGGCTGTGCCCTTCAGCCTTTTGTAGTTGAGTCAGCCTTAATATACTCCAGCATTTAATGAGACTGTATCTGAAGTACCACCATACGTATGATGTTTGTTATATGGTTTTAGAAATTTATCTTTAGAAAAAGCTTAGGAAATGCCATTCTATTCCTAGTTTTCTAGGAGTTCTAAGAAATCATATACAGAGGTTAAATTTTTCAAATGCTTCTTTTTTCTCTTAGTGTCTGTTGAAATAGCCCATATGGTTTTTCTCCTTTAACCCATTAATGCAGTAAAGTACAGTGTGTCCATAAAGTCATGGTGCACTTTTGACCAGTCACAGGAAAGCAACAAAAGACGATAGAAATGTGAAATCTGCACCAAATAAAAGGAAAACTCTCCTAGTTTCATACCTATTCAGTGCATTTCGATGTGGGCTCATGCACAGATTTTTTAGGGCTCCTTAGGTAGCTATCCCGAAGAGCCTCTACAGACTCGTCACTGATTGATGGCCTACTAGAATGGGGTTTCTCCACCAAACTGCCGGTTTCCTTCAACTGCTTATCCCACCGAGTAATGTTATTCCTATGTGGTGGCGCTTTGTTATAAACGTGCCAATATTCACGTTGCACTTTGATCACAGATTCGAATTTAGCGAGCCACAGAACACACTGAACTTTCCTCTATACCGTCCACATCTCGACTGGAATGGCCGTGGACTGCTCCACTGTATACACGGTGTTATGTCATCATCTGTGCATGCACACATGCTGCCACATCATCCTACAGAAACTGGGAGGGTTTTCCTTTTATTTGGTGCAGATTTCACATTTCTATCTTCTTTTGTTGCTTTCCTGTGACTGGTCAAAAGTGCACCATGACTCTATGGACACACTGTATGTTGATAAATACTCTAATGTGAAATTATCCTGTTATCCTTAGGATAAATGTTCTATGGTAATTATGTATTTTTATTGAAAAAATTACTTTAAATTCTAATTTTCTAACATTTTATTTAAGACATTATGCTCTTACTGACGTTGCCGGTTCAAAACCATGCACTTGTCTGGTCAAGGCACATATGGGAGTTGATGCTTCTTGCTCCTCCCCCTTTTCTCTCTCTCTCTCTCTCTCTCTCTCCTCTCTAAAAAATGGATAAATAAATTTTAAAAAAATTAAAAAAAAGACCTTATGCTCTTATATTCATTTCATATTTTTCTTCTAGTTATATTATCATGATTATGTTGATTATAATGTAAGTTGTATAATTTTTCTTCAGGAATAGTTTATAAACGAGAGAGATCATCAATCCTTGAAAATTTGGTAAAATTACACTATTGTATTATGGTGTTTTGTTCAGTATAGAAGAAGATTTTTAAATACCATATCAATATCCTTAATAATTATTGATCTATTTAGGTATATGTTTCATCTTGGATAAGTTTTTTTTCTGGCTCTCTGATTCTCAAATAAAGAGGTAGGTAAGTAGACAGGTATAGAATATATCTAACGCTTGGCCCTGGCTGGTTTGTTCAGTGGTAGAGCATTGGCCCAGTGTGTGGATGTCCTGTGTTTGATTCCTGGTCAAGCACAAAGAAGAAGTAACCATCTGCTTCTCCATTCCTCCCCCTTTCCCTTGTTTTTCTCTCCCCCTCCTGCAGACATGGCTCAATTGATTCAAGAACATTGGCCCCAGGCATTGAGGCCAATTGGCTTTCTGGAACCTCAACCTCAAACACTAAAAATAGTTCAATTGTGAGCATGGCCCCAGATGAGCAGAACATTGGCCATAAACCAGGGTGAGGGTGAGGGTTGCCGAGTGGATCCTGGTTGGAGCACACACAGGAGTCTGTTTTTCTATCTCTCCTCCTCTCTCTTGGAAAAGAAGAAGAAAAAAATGAAAAAAAGAAAAAATATATCTACCTCCCAAAATAATCTTATTTTTTTATTTTTCAGATTCATTAGTTTTATGTTTATTGTAACATAACTTTGGTGTGTGTGTGTGTGTGTGTGTGTGCACGCGCGCACACGCGCGTGCGCAACAGAAACAGAGACAGAGAGAGGGACAGATAAGGACAGACAGACAGGAAGAGAGAGAGATGAGAAGCATCAATTCTTCATTGCGGCACCTTTGTTGTTTATTGATTGCTTTCTCATATGTGCCTTGACTGGGGGGCTACAGCAGACTGAGTGACCTCTTGCTCGAGCCAGCGACCTTGGGCTCAAGCTGGTGAGCCTTGCTCAAACCAGATGAACCTGCGCTCAAACTGGTGACCTCGGGGTTTTGAACATGGGTCCTCTGTGCCCCAGTCCAATGCTCTATCCACTGCGCCACCACCTGGTCAGGCCAGAGTATTAGATATTGAAACAGCCTCCCAACTGGCATTGTGCCTCCAGGCTCACTCTTTGCTCCCACTGTATGTTTCTTGAATATCAACTCAACTGGCCTTTCTAAGGCCTAAATGAGATCATATTAGTTTCATGTTAAAATCCTCCAATGAAATCACTCTGCATCTAGAAGAAAATCAAACTCCTTACCATAGCCTACAATGATGACAAAACGTTCCATTGTCTACCTCACTACCTCAGCCTTTCTATACTACAACTACTTCACTATCTCTGCAATGCCAGCCTTCTTCCTGTTCTTGGAGTATGGCAAACCAGTCCCTTTTCAGGCCTAGTTCTCTCTGTTCCTTCTTCAGAGAGCATTCTGCAAAATCACTCTTCAGAATGACTCATGCCTGGTTTTCTTACTTGAGTGTGACCTTTCCAGAAATATTCTCCCTCTTCCCTACATAAGTCCTACAGTTGCTCTTCGTCTCTTTACTGCACATGTGATGCAAAGACAGCAATAGACAAGTTGATGAAATAAATTTCCTTTAGTGGTGGCAGTGATGGAATTTGAAAGAGACAAACAAGAACCTATTCTTCAGGTGTATGATAGGCTTTTCAGGACCCCTGAGTTAACACTAGATGTACAAAATAAATAATGCCACCTTTTTAGATCATGAGGGAGGTCTACCCTGACCATTGGTGACTTTCTTTTTAGTATCTTCCATTAATTGAAATATTTTCTTGGTTTTCTTTTTCATTTATTGTCACTCCACATGAACATGTAAGCTTTTTGAGGTCAGAGTGCCTTATTTAATACTGTAACCCATACACCCAGACTGTGTCTGAGAGATGTTCAATAGATATTGTCATCTACTGATGGAGCAATTTGGTCTCCACTGTCCCCTCCCCCCCAGTTCACTTACTCTTCCAAAAGTCTTCAATCCAAATATAAGCTCTCCTTTCTTTAAAACCTTATGCCTACTTTCTAATGACCTTATATTCTGCCTGTATTCTCACTATTTCTTTAAATTTCCTATCCTCTACACTAAAGAGTAAACTTATAAATGACAAGGATAATGTCACACTCATCTTTATGTCCTCTATTACATTTAGCCCAATTAGTGCATTAATTTATCAAATGATAGTAGTATTAATATTCTATTAATTTAGGCTTTTAAACTTTGAATTTTTGAGTTATATGCTCCTATGTTAAATGGAAGTAACATTTTTCCTTTTAAAACTATAATTGTTTCTGATCTGGCTTCATTTCTTATGTTTTCTTTTTCCAGGCAAACTCTACTTAGAAAATGCAAACTTGTAGCTCACATTCTTTTTTTTTTTTTATTTTATTTTTTTTATTTTTTTTTTTTTTTGTAGCTCCCTTTCTTAAACGTAGCCTGCAGATATGTTTTAGTTGGCTCTCACAATGTTTTAAAAAGTTTTGAATGAGTTGCTACCATTTAAAAATTAGATTTCATAAAATGTTTTGGACTTTTGGCTTTCCTGTGAATAGGACAATCTGGCAGCCCTGGCTTGACATAACCTCCTAACAACACATGTTCAAAATGCACGTGTGCTCTCTCTGGTTCACGACAGTCTCCTCTGGTCTAGCCTCATTCGCATGTAGTACATGCTTGGCCTCTTCACATACTAGAGTTTCAGATTCCAGCTTTATCCTATTTCTACAATGCCTATGTAATTTTAATTAGTGACAATCTAATAAAAACACCTGCAATCCCACCCAGCGCTGTTTGACTCCAAAGTTTGAATTGTTTCTATTATTCACCACATTTGACTACGTATAGAAGCATGTAAAGCTTTGGAAGAAAAGGAGGATTATGTTACCTTCCCACAGAAACTCTCATTTGTTTGGGGGCAGTGAGAAGAGGTGAAGTGGAATTCATAAAGAAGTTAGAATGCTTGGGTTCTACTATCAGATTTCTTCGTGATCATTTTACCCCTCAGGGCTGTGGTTCCACCTCTATAAAGTGGGAACGATATGTTGTTGATTCCTAAGGTTCCTTCTATCACCAACCATTCTGTAATATTTTTGAAAAGAAATTTAAATGTTTTCTTTCTATGTTGATTTCAGTTATTAACTTTGACACACATAGAGCTGACAAGTCTCTGTTGGTTTGACAATTGTTCATAGGGCAATGTCTTTCTAGGTTGTGCACACCTGTTTGATGTCTTTTAGTCACCTCATGGACATAGAAGTGCTAATTAAATTGAATACCACTATTCAAATAACTTCCCCAAAGACCGCATTTGAGGTCGTTGAGCTGTGTGGTTACATTTTCCTTGACATACACTTAGATTTCTAAATGAAAGGGGAGAATTCATGGCAAACATGTATTTTGGCTTTGAAAAAGAAAGTGGTGATGAATTATGCATCGTTCCCTCCCTTATGCATAGATCACTCGGCCGGTGCTCAAAGGGGTTCTAGCCTTTCACTGAACTTAACCCATCTGCACTCCCCCTTGCAGTGTTTGTTCAAGCCCACCCTCCCCCATGTGCATCCCTGTCTGTGTGGGTGAGTGAGTGAGAGAGTGAGAGAGTGAGTGAGTGAGTGAGTGATTGGTGTGCTTCACATCAGAAGCAGAGAGAAGCCGAGTCACTGCATGGCCAGCACAAATCTTCCTTGCTTCTTAGGCAAGTGTGTCCATAACAAGAAATAAAAATGAGGCGCTTCAGGCTAAGCATGAAAGGAAATCCAAGACAGCTTCACATTTGCTTTTTAATTAATGAGATGGCCAGAGATTTTGTTTTCTAGCCAATGTTAGTGTGAGATGATGTGTCCTCAAATATTAGATACCAAAAAATGTGAGTCTGAGCCTATAGTGTTAAGAGCTAAGAGAAAGGTTTCTTTATGACCTGAAAATGGAAACTAGAAGAAATATTTCTTTTTTCACAGATATGAGGCATGGAAAATAGTGCTCACCTACTATTTATAGAAAACTCTTTATGTTAAAAGCTCTGGGGCTTGTTTTCTCTGAGAAAGATATTTGTAGCTATAATTAAGAAATCTGTTTAAATTGTGCTGGTAATTATACTAATTGGTATCAAAATCTCATTGAATACTTGGAAGAGTAAATTGCCCCAGTTGAGTTCAGTAGCTGTAGTGGGTAGATAGGTTTTCAAAAATAAAGACCCTGCTAACATTAAGTAGGTCACATTTAGAAGTGCTCTGTGTGTGTCTGTTTATCTTAATTTGGGCAACTTGGTGGCCTTGCAATATTTATATCCAGGACTAAAATAAAATCCAAAATAAAGTGCAGTTGAATTGCTTGAGATGCTTTGGGATGAAAGGTCCTCACTGTTAAGATCCAGATATTAAAATCTCTGAGAGTCGCCTGACCAGGCGGTGGCACAGTGAATAGAGCATCGGACTGGGATGCAGAAGGACCCAGGTTTGAGACCCCGAGGTCACCAGCTTGAGCGCGGGCTCATCTGGTTTGAGCAAAAGCTTACCAGCTTGGACCCAAGGTTGCTGGCTCGAGCAAGAGGTTACTCTGTCTGCTAAAGGCCCACTGTCAAGAAACATATGAGAAAGCAATCAATGAACAACTAAGGTGTTGCAATGAAAAACTAATGATTGATGCTTCTCAAAAGCTCCGAGAGTCAGAGGGCTAAGACAATGATGGAGTGAAGGATCAGTTGTAGGGACTCAAGTGTGGGTCCATCTGAGCTGCATGAGACTAGTGGATTTCCAGAAATTCACAGGAGCAATGACAGCATTTCTTAAAATGTATGCTCCCAGTGATGAGCATATCTGGGAAAAGGATGTGAGATTCTCAATTATTTTTTCTAAAACATTTTCTTTTGTCTATTTTTAATTAATTTAAAATTGGCATCATCTTTTGTACTAATTTAATCAAACAGGACATATTTTAAGCAGCAGAAAAGAAGGCAAGTTAAAAAACATCTGAACCAGAGAATAAAGTAGATTATTTTCCTGGAGAGAAGTAGAATAGTAAGTAAAATTGCATAACCCCAAATCATTTATATTTGCCTTTGGAAGATGTCTTGACTATATTTTGGCAGCAGATTTAACATAGTAACTTAATTTTGCTTAGGATAATAATAAACAGGTTTTCATTTCCAAAATTCACGCTCAAAAATGTGTGTGGGTGGAGAGAAATAGCTTCCCACATTGTAGGGGAATGACAAAGGAAAGTTAGTTTTGGGGTTTAAAGTTTTCCAGGGAAAAATGAAAAAGTAAGTAATCTAATATAGATAATTAGGGGGTAATTGCTTATAAATACTCTCTATAACACATAGTATTTCCAAAAAAAAAGCATACTCTCTTCCAGGTAGCTCATGGCAATGTAACTTTTGATACTACTGTAGTACCTCGAATTCAAGTATTTTTTCCTGTGGGTAGATAGTTCATAACAGTAAACCTTGAGTTATATGCTATATGAGTTGTAGGTGGGGAAGGAGGGTGGAGATATGAACATATTGGGTTTTAGGCTGGGAATATGATTTTTCACCATGTACTCATATCAAGACATTTCGTGAATAAACTGATATTCTGGAGATGAATTATAAATGAATATAAAGAGATATTAAAAATATATCTGGAGCATTGAGTGAAGCAAATGTAGTTCAGGAGGCTGTGAAGATGGTAATAAAATAGCATGGATATATAGCCTGGGGTTTCCATCCAAGAGATATTTGAGATTTCTAGGTTGTCTTGCTGTAGGACTGCTTCTTAATAGATCTCTTGTTCTATTTTATTTCCCAACATATCATGGGATTTTGATAATTCATGTACATCATAGGTTGAGGGGGAATCAATTCTAAATTTGAAAAACTATGACACTCAGAAAAAGATATGTCCATATGGCTAATAAAACAGTCAAACCAAAGGTTGAAAGCAGGTCCTCTCATTTCCTGCCCAGTGTTTTGGAAAGAACTTTAAGATAAAAGTCATACTCCTAACATTGACAAGTATTTGGTGAGCTCCAAGCATTTGCTGGACACAGTGGAAGCAAAGCATTGTAAAATCTGGCCGGGCTCTGAAGGAATGTACATACGATACTATTTTGAAAAACAGAACAGATCATTTCAGAAAGATAGTTCTATCAGCTCTACTAGCATTTAGGGAAAGAGACTTTCAATCCATTCTTGAGAAAAGGCCTTTCAGTGTTTCACTACGGATAGGAAACAACCTACTGTCTCCTGCTGAAACTGAGTCGTGTAAAGTGGCTGGCACCCTCAGACCAAAGGTTGTGCCATGCCTGCACTACTAATCCTTCTGAACCATCCCTTAGAAAGGTCAGTGAGTCTCCAGGTCTGCCAGTCCTATTCCTCCTCTGTAGACCCTTCTGTTCACTGTCATCTCAGGACATCTTTAGGAAGCTCAAATCAATTTAAATTATTTTAATTCTTTTAAAAATAAAGACTCGGTGATGATGTGAGAGTGCAGAAGGCAGGGTGACTTGGGCTGTATTGGATTTGAAAGTTAAACAATTTTATTTATAGCCTTTTGTTCTGCATGAAATATTAAACTATAAAAGCACCAAGTAAGCATATTTATTTTTAATTTGTATATGTGACATCCTAGACATCTTATCAAGCTTTAGAATAGGCTGAGCTAATTGGTTAAATGTACATCAGTTTTCTCTCTGTGTTGAGAAGGCAACTCATAAAAATTCGTTTTCAACACATGGTTGTAAGAAGACAGAATTACCTTATGTGGATTAATGCACATTCATGAAGAACATGTTGCTTTCTGTTGAAACCAACTCATCCTACAAATCCTATCAATAAACTGATCTGGAATTTCTTTAAAATGTACCCAAACAAGTAGTTGGAATATGGCCTCCTTCCCTAGTTTTTGTCTCTTGGCCCCACATTTCCCACATTTGATCATCAATAGCTTTATAGTAGAGACAGAATTTTTGTTCTAAAATATTGAAATATAGATCTGTTTTACTGAGTTGGAAAAACTGAATCACACTAATAAGACATTTTTAGGTACTTAACAACTTCCGCCGAAATGTAAGTTCTAAATCCTCCATAAAGAACTATTTTTGGAAAAGCTCTTCTCCTACTAAGTTTTAAAGAAGTGGTTCTCAAACTTTTTGAAGTTGGGGTGCATTTAAAATCCTACAAATAATTGTAGGTGCATTATATACAAATTTATGAAAAATATGTTATAATAATTAAGTCAAATATTAAAGAAAAATATAAAGTCCAAGCATGCTTTTATGGTAATTAAATGAAATAAATATGACAAAATTAAATTTATTCTAACCTTAAAAAAGTTTTATGTTACTTTTTTTTGAGTTAAGCTTTTTAAAATTCATAAAAAAGAGGGGTTAAAAATTAAAAAAAGACAAAAAAGTTATATTTTTATATACATAGATACATTCTTAGTAAAATTTAGTAAATTTGGCAGGTCCCGGCACAATTGTGTTAAGTTTTTTTATTCTTGTGTTTATGAGAAACATGAGCCTGATGTGTCCTAGTGATTTCTTCAATGTTTGGGCATATATTTGAAAGACAAACTCTCATTTCCTCATCAATACATTGAAGAATTCCTCTCCTTTTACTCTTAATTGTGTTGAGTGCAGAAAACCCCCACTATACATATCATCTTAACTTTATACCAAACAAGGGATAGAAGAAACTTGCCTCCAGTCTTTCTGGGGAACATGGGGGGTAGTGTAAATAATCCAGCACCACAGCTTAACAGCCTTTTGCAATCTAAACAGGCAAGTTTAGGTGGGGGGTTGGGCAGACTGTCAGTTTACAGCCAATTCCCCACATTTCTGCCCTCCAAAAATATAAACTTCCAAAACCCTGTTGGTTTTTTGGTCCCCAACAGGCACATATTTCTCTGGAATACCATAGGGTGCACCTGGAAATCTTCTAGGGCGCACCAGAGTGCCCTGGCACACACTTTGAGAACCACTGGTTTAAAGAGTCAAACTTTACTGTTTTCCCCATTGTCTTCTAATATTTAAGCCTAACTCTTGTTCCAGGTGTGATAAAGAAAGGGCCTTTGGATTTTGGTCAGGAATCCTTGTTTCTAGTTCTAGCTCTGCCTCTCACAGTATGTGCGACTTCGGATGGGAGAACTAATGCCTGAGGACCTCACTTTTCACAACTTTCAGATAAGGGTCCAGACCGGTCACTGATGTTAGAGTCTTGATGTTCTAGTACCACGTATGGGCTTATAGTCAAGGAAGGGGAACAAAATGATTTGTTGTCTATACATATATTGCTTTTTTTCTACCTTTGAGCTGTTTTTTAGGAGAGGAGATGAGACTGTCACACACACTTATTCTTGAGTAGGCTCATTTGTAGTCTTAGAGGAAATTACACATTTTATGCTATAGCATAAACAAGATTCTTTCGTGAAATATAAGGGAAGATGAAGCAGATTAAATTGCTCAAGAATGCAAGTGACTTTGAAATTAAAATGACCCCATAGAATTTTGTAAAATAACTGCCATAACATGCCAGCCCTTGCCCATCTCTACCTCCCTCCATAGTTAGTCACTGATAGCAAAGAGTAATTTCTAGATAAATATGAATTTGCTTTGTACATGGCATAAATTTTCTAATTGCCACAATTCAATAGAGGTTTCCAAAATTATATTTATTATTAAAACTATGCATATTATATTGTAAATTTAAAGGAATCTATTTTTATTTATTTATTTATTTATTTATTTATTTATTTATTTTTATTTATTGTTTTTACAGAGACAGAGAGAGAGTCAGAGTGGGGGATAGACAGGGACAGACAGACAGGAATGGAGAGATGAGAAGCATCAATCATTAGTTTTTCGTTGCGCATTGCGACACCTTAGTTGTTCATTGATTGCTTTCTCATATGTGCCTTGACTGTGGGCCTTCAGCAGACGGAATAACCCCTTGCTTGAGCCAGCGACCTTGGGTCCAAGCTGGCGAGCTTTTTGCTCAAGCCAGATGAGCCCGTGCTCAAACTGGCAACCTCGGGATCTCGAACCTGGGTCTTCCGCATCCCAGTCTGACGCTCTATCCACTGCGCCACCGCCTGGTCAGGCAGGGATCTATCTTTTAGAAGACCATAATCTAGTATTTCTTATTAAATTTATTAAGGAATGTTATACAGTTAGATCCTAGTAATTCCTTTAAACATCTTGGACAACTAAAAACAAATCTGAAATACTGGAATGACAGTCAAAAACAAAACTTGTTTTCATTAAAATAGAGCACCTTTCATATTGCTGAGAACCCTCTTGACTAGAAATTTCATGATATTATTCTACATAAAGTCTTTTTCTTTTCTTTTTGAGATATAGGGGGGAGAGAGAGAGAGAGAGAGTGAGAGAGAGAGAGAAACATTGAGCTGCTCCTGCATGTGCCATGCTTGGGGAATCGAACCAAAACCTTCATGCTCTGGAATATCATTGCTTCAACCAGCTGAGCTACCCAGCCAGGGCTTATATAAAATCTTGTAATTCAGTTTTGGCTCTGTATTTATAGGAATTGGGATTGACCAATTTAAGTCTAACAGATCTAAAATTAGAGAAATTTATCTAGTGTGAGAGGAGCAATTTGGATAGCTAATAGGTGAAAAGGGTGTGATTTTAAAGCAACATCACTAGACATGAAAATGGTTTGCTATCCAGATTGCCAAAGTGAAAAATTTTCAGCTTGATTTGGGTATAGTTTAGATAAACTTTCTCATTAATATGAGTATCATGGGAAAAAGAAAGTAATTCTAGTTGGTTTTCCTAAGAACTTCTTTATCATAATAGATCATTATATTATCTTTTTCCCTAAAATTTGACCCGTCTTTCCTTTGCTTCCTCCTGACTATCATGTCTGTTGCTAAAATAGATATCTGTAAAGTTCTGTGTAAACATAAATGCACTTAGTATCTATTTCTAGTAGTTGACCATTTGCACTGTGGGAAATCCTATGATCATAAGAGGTAATTTACATAAAAATTTTTCCAATATGTGTTTAAAGGATTATACTCAGCAATGGGGATATTAATTTGCTCCCTGCTGCCTATCCCAAGCCAAGTAAATGCCTGTCCTATAGAATTATTAAAAAATTGTATTTCTTCCTTATTCTTTTGTTTTTTCCTATATGGAGGGGCTGAATGTAACATTCCTAGCCTCCCTCTGCCTATTTGCTCAACCATTTCCAGGGGAACTGAGTGCTCCCTGACGGATGAATTTGGCTAAGTAAACTAGGCATTCTTGGATCTATGCCTTCCTTTCTTCCTCTTGAGAGCCTACTGCCTATGGGGTGTATGTGCTCTACTCCTTTCCAATGAAGACTCTATCCTTCCTTGGTTTAGTGTGAAGGGTGAGCCTTGTCCTGTCCAGCAGTGTCTAAGACTGAGTAGATTAGTCCTTCTAATTCTGGGTCTAATATTAGATATAAACTTCCACTGATATAAACCACATCAACTACTCAGTTATTCTAGTAATAAATAACATATTTTGCTGTGTCATTTTTTATTTCTTAATTCCATATTCAATTAGAGAAGAATATTTTTATTAGCTCTTATCAAATACCATAAATATGTACTTATATTCTGACCATTTTTTTTCTATTCCCAGGATAATGTTTTGTTAGAGAATAAATAAGCACCAGGATTTAGACAATTAAAAAGTGAATTAGATTTACATTTATGTTCTTAATTATAATAACACATGTGATACCCTCATTTGATGTGTTAACTTTGTCTCTTAAAGACAAACAGTCAATTATTTGTTTAATACAGTTGTAAGCAAAATAGTTCTTACCACCAAGTTTGTAAATGTGCTTGTTCTTGCATAGATTCCAATAGGTAATCTGCAGTTAGAAAGAAGAGATAAGAATGAGATACTTCCCTAAAATATAAATTCATTCAGAACAAAAATCAATTTTAATGACTGCCAGAGTAGAAGGGAAGAGAGATGCCTGACCTGTGGTGGTGTAGTGGATACAGTGTCAACCTGGAACACTGAGGTCCATGGTTCGAAACCCTGAGTTTGTCTGGTCAAGGCACATATGGGAGTTGATGCTTCCTGCTCCTCCCCCCTTCTCTCTCTCTCTTTCCTCTCTAAAAATGAATAAATAAATTTAAAAAAAGAAGAGAGATGTTTGAGAATCATGTTGGTATGCATGTCCTCACTTTGATTTAATCCCATAAAGATTTTAAAAATTTTATTTTTATGTATTTATGTATTTATTTTATTTTTATGTTCATGTATTTTAGGGTTACTGTGTCATTCTGTTCTGGCAAGAATTTTGGATGCTTGATTTATAGTTTTGACTTTAATACCCATCATTTCTTAAGAAGGTAAAGGACAGAGATTCAGAATAGTGTCTGTCCATCTAGGTAGGAAGATCATTTTTAATTCTGGACCCCAAAAGTGTTTACTTTGATGTTTCTTTTTTTTTCATGCTGGATTCTCCATTGCAGGAGTCAATAACATTGAACAAAACTAGTAAAAACACCTAATTTTTAAGTGTTTTTTACTGTAAGCAGTGAGTTGTTAAAATTTTATAGCTCAAATGCATGAAATAAGAGCACTTCTTAATCTTGTACTCCAGGGTTCTCACAACTTTGAGGAAAGTGCATGTGAAATATCAGTGTTCCTACAGAAAAAGCAATCAAGGATAACTTATCAGTTTTATTTTCTAATAAATGAAGATGACAGTTGTAACCTTGTCAAGAATAAATGAACTAACTCACACAGAGCTATTTCAAGGGAGTAGGATTGGCTTAGATCAATGCTACAAGTTTATTGATTCTTCATTGTGTGGGCCTGTTTAGATTCCTGGAGCATACTTGCTAAATGCCCGTAGTGACCCTACTCATTAGTACAACTCAATTTGCTCTCATAAATTCCAAAGTAGACCTGTGTGGAAACCATCAAACTGTATATATAATTCTCAGCACAGCACTTGATACATATTAAATCATCATCATCATCATCATCATCATCATCTTCATCATCATCATCTTCATCATTCCAGAAATGGCCAGAAGAAAATGTTTGGAATCTTTTCAGAATCTCAGTATTCTCCAAGTTGGAACTTGTACTATGGACTGTGTGAGCTTCTCTTGTGCTATTGTGGCAAGCAGTTAGACAGACATGAGCAGAGCAAGGACTACAGGTCAGGCATATAAGGTCACGTGGGTGGAAAGCCCCAGGTGCCTAGCAATGGGCAAAATTGGGAAAATAAGGACGTTGGCCCAGGATAACCTTCCTTCCACTAGCATATTGCTGGTCATTTGGGATAGACCCCCTTTAGCACGGGAGTGAACCAGAGAGCCAGAGAATAGTTCTTAAGCACTAAATAAACCCTAGGCTAGGGATAATATGTAGGCCTCAGTTGCGTTTTAGCTCCAGATCCAGAAAAGCAGCAGAATGAATACTTCCATATGAAACTAATCTTGTAGAAATAAAACAGTTAAAATTAATAGTGGGGAATGGTAGGGGAACTGAAAAGTTAGAATTTTGCTTGAGTAATAGCAGCTTTTAGTTACACTCAATTAGCTTCATGGTTAGTGCAAGTGAAAGCTTTGTTACAGGAGCTGAAATACCTGAACAGGCTGCAGGGGTCTGCAACAAAGTCTTTGTGTTCCAGGGACTGGATGCCTGCTAAGCATGATGCAGATAAGGAATTACTAACAATATTAGAAAAATCTCTAGAATGCAAGTTTTATCTAACTAACTTTCCAAAACCCCTTACTTGTACTTTTCTTCCCCTTATAAAAAAAGTTGGCTTGAGATGAAAGGTAAAGATGGCTTTGGGTATATAACCTCCATTTGCTTAGCTCACTGGCCATCTGAATAAAGTACCCAGAAACATTCAATCCCTGCCTCTACTTGTTGGTTGAGTAGTGACAGGCAGTGCGAGCACCGACATTTCTAGTTTCACTATGAGCTGTTTCAAAGTGGTAGGATTAGTTTAGATCAAATTTGTGGGTCCACTTAAGCCTGATGTCCAAATAGTTTAGTTTGTTTAGTGATTAGATCTGATGATCTAGTTTCCTGACTCTAGGTCCACCCATCGGCCAGGATGCGAGAACACAGAGATTCTATGATTACCGGAAAGGTCTTCTCAGGAAAGCCTGGGCCACTTGCTTGTCTTGTTTCCTTTTAATCTCATCTCTGTCATCTGAGGCAGCCTAACCCTTTATCTCAGCCATTTAATTTAAGGCTTTCTTGCTAGGCTTTCCTTAGAGCTACACTGCTCTCTGTCTTCCTTCCCCAGTATCAAACAACCACATGTGTTAATTCTATGGAAAGGACCTGGTTACATTGCCCCAGTCTTTTTTTAGAGATGCTGCTCATCCTGCCATGCCCCAAATGACAAGATTTGCTCTAATTGGATTACAGTTCCACATTCTTGTTTGACCTTGTGTTTTATTGGTCAGTTCCTTCTTAGGGCTATGATTTCATAGCTTTTAGTCTCCCATGGAGGTTATTTATTTATTTATTTATTTTTTAAATCAAGCAAAGAGACTAACCACACAGTTTTATTTTTCCTGGCCTCAACTCTTGTGGCCTTATGCCTTGGCTAAGGAAGAAGTCAGTCAATTCCCTTTCTTGTCAGCAATCTGATGAAAAAATGGAAGAGTTTGGAGAAGAAAGTATTGACTAAAATAATTATCCTGCTCATCCTCAATTAATTTGAATTTACATCAAAGACATAGCAATGGTTTTGGATACCATTCTGTGGAAAAATATAAACACACCTGAGAACCAGTAAGGATTTGATACTAAGACAGCTTTTGACAAATCAATATGGGAAAGAGAAGACAATTGAAATAATAGGCTAATGGGAACCCACAACCTACCTTGGATGTCAAGTTGTATTTCTTCTTAGGTTTATCTAGGATGTAAATCAAACATAGGTAACTATTTCTTCATTATCTTTCTGCTGTAATTATTTTGGCAACGAATTTAACTAGAATAGTAAAAACTGACTTTACCAATTCTTTCTCCTTCTCTTTTTCCTCTTTCTGATTATTGTATAAGTATAGCATAGTGGTTAAGAATTGGGCTTCAGAGTTTATAGACATTAGATTAAATCTAATATCAAACAAATATAAGGTGTATGACTTTGGGTGAATTATTTCCTTTCTTTGAGCCTTAGTTCTTTCATCCGTAATATAAAGACAATAATACCTATGTCATGGGGTACTTGTAACAGTTAAATAAAAGAACATATATAAAGTGCTAAGAAGAATACTTTCTTCATAGTGAGTGTTCAAAACAAACAAACTATTACTGTATAGCTAAGTGTTTAATATTTCCAAATAGCTACTCAAATGCTTTATTAAACATCTATAAAGTGAAGTGGCCTGGCCAGGCAGTGGCACAGTGAATAGAACGTCGAACTGGGATGTGGAGGATCCAGGTTTGAATCCCCAAGGTCGCCAGCTTGAGTGCAGGCTCATCTGGTTTGAGCAAGGCTCATTAGTTTGAACCCAAGGTCACTGGCTTGAGCAAGGGGTCTCTCAGTCTGCTGTAGCTCCCTGGTCAAGGCACATATGAGAAAGCAATCAATAAACAACTAAAGTGCTACAAAGAAGAATTGATGCTTCTCATCTCTCTCCCTTCCTGTCTGTCTGTCTGTCCCACTCTTTGTCTCTCTCTGTCACACACACACACACAAAGAAATGGTTGTCATCATATCTTGGAATATGTTTCTGCTATCATACTTCTGTCTTTTACTGTCATCTTCTCCACATTCCATATGAATTTGAATTTTTTTCATAGGCAACTTACACAGAAAAGGAAGAGTAAATTAGTGAAGGTAACAGTAAAATACATGATCAAGAGCATCTGTTTATGATCCTGAAAGGCAATAAAACAATACCACTCAGAAGAAATATGGTACTAAGACACACTAGCATGTACTAAACTAAGACTATTTAAGATTTCTCACACTTTCACTTGATTTGGTTAACCATACTCAGAACTTTCATCAAAATAAAATGCATGTGATATTTGCTCATTGTCAGTTTTTCTTTTAATGCACAAAGGAAGGATTAAAAACTATGTAGAATTAGAAATTATTCATGATATATTCCAAAATCATGCACTCTGTAAGGGTAAAGACCATGACTGTGTCTGTCTTCTGTTCCACTGTGTTACTACTACATAACACCATGCCTAGTACATAGCCAGTTACAAAAAACAAACTAATTGCTTTGTGTATAATTGTTAATATAATTAAAGATTTGTCTATAATTAGGCATTTATGAAAGTGTTTGTTGAAAAGACATTCAGCCAAAATTTTCTGTCAGACTTGTCTAATAAGACTCCTTTTATGTGAACCAATTAAACTTAGGTCATTGCTCTGCCTCAAGGGAACAGCATTCAGTCATGATCAATCTGTGTGACTCTTTTCCAAAGGGTATTTTATTTTTAATAAAGAATTGGCCGGTGGTATTTTTTAGACTTGTTCATTAACATTTTAGCTGTGTTATCTGAAATGTTGATGTATGGTTAAATTAAGATTGTAGTCTTAGGGGATAAACTAAAAAATACCAGAATGTTACATTATGTATAAAGGACAAGGAGATTTAACTTAGTAATAAACCAGTTGAAATTTAGTTGTCCTGTGCAAAGGACTAATGCTAAATATATTTTTAAAAAGCTTCAGCATCTATTAAAATTTATCTAAAATTCATTTCTTTGACTGGAGGTCTTTAAGTTTTTAACTAAAAATCTAAAAAACAAGTAAAATACTAAGGTTTCATAACAAAGTAATGAGATTGATTTTTCCTTTCAATGAACAGGCCAGAACATAAATTTTATGTGTATTTCCTTCAAAGTGGTCATGTATTACAAGGATACAGTTTGTTTAGACTTTGTGTTTGGGACACAAAGCAATAGGAAAACAGGAGAAAACTATTATAATTATTTTATAATTATACTTCACTCTTTATTTTACTTGTTTACTTTAATAACATGATCAAGAGCAAATGATGTTTAGTTGGTCATAAAAATTAAACCCAACTTTAAAGGATGGAACTGTGCTGTTATTGAGTACATTAAAATAAGAGTGGCAGGCTTTGATGATGATAAAGAATTTTAATGTTGTTTTGAGAGATGGCAGCATCTTTGGAAAAAGATGTCTAGCCTCCTAAAAGACCACTACATTAGAGGTGAAACACTTGAGAATATGTGTGGTTTTCTTTTTAAAGAAAAACCAGCCTCATTATTTTAGAGTTCTAGTAGAGGACCACACTTAAGGTAAGAGCCTTACTGGGAACATAGATCTTCTTTATCTAGGAAAGTCTCTGTCGATGGTACAACCCTAGGATAAATACATACACAGTAACAAGGGAGAAAGGGCCAACCACTTTTTTCAAGTGATTACTGACCGATTAATCTCAGAACAACTGCATTATAATTATGGTCTATATATTTTGAATCAAAATTTTACTTTCCCTTTCAATTTTAGAATGGGTATATTGGGTTAGCTTATAAAACAAAATGGCTACCTGACTTTATTGGCAAAGTGAAAGAAAAAGTGTTGCATACTGATTTCTCTATACGATTTACCTGTTGAACAACTGGGAGGAAGGGATGTTATTCAGGTTAGTAGATGCCCCCATCTCATATGTTTAGTTTGATGTGATTGAGGCAGTGGGGCATCATCTAATTTTCTTCCAAATAGAATATAACTTCTTGGTGAGATACTCTACTTACATACTTGCATGTTGATGTCTCCCAATCCAAGATACCCCCATAGATACCATAGCCTGAATTTCCTGGAGGTTCCTCAAATTTATGCTGCCATTATCTAACCTCCTCATGGTCTCCCCACCCCTGGTCCAAATTTGACTGTCTTTGTATCCTTTATGCCAATTAGTGTTGTGACCAGCCACATTTCAAGAGCTGAACATTGCAATATCTTTCTTAACCCCTCCTTCTTCTCTGTGCAAACATATCCAATTAGTCCCAAACTCTAAAGTTTTTCCCAACCTGCCATTTGCTCTTTTGCCTGCTGCCTTGATGTAGGGAAGGCCTCGCTGCTCTGCTTACACGGTCTTGTACTTGAACTGCAGGCACAGCAGACTCTTTGTTTTCTGAATTCCAGCCAACCCTTCACAGTAATGACCAACTCTTTTTCTAAGAAACAAATTTGAGATGTTACTTCCTGCAAAAACAAAAACACGCAAAGAAAAACCCCACCATCTCTGGCTGCTCTTTCTTTATAGATGAAAAGCCAATACCCTGCATCTGGTGAGCAAAGACCTTTACTCCCTAAATCAAGCCTAACACGTCTTCCCACACAGCGCTCTCCATTTCTGTCACAACTTGAATTCCTCACCGTTGCTCTAATGCCCTATGCCGCTCACAGTCCTCTGCTTGACGCCGGCGGCTCCCCCTCCCAGAGTATCTACGGTCTCTTCCCCTCCCACAGTGCCTGCTTCCCCTCTCACACCAACTCCATGGGCACACTGTCTCAGCTACACCCAAGTGGTTTGTTGCTCCTGTTCTGGACACTGTGGTCCTTACTATACTGTGTTACAATTACCTGTTTAATTTATCCATCTACTGTTATTTGGTTTTTTTTTTTTTTACTGAACTGTTGAGTTGTAGTCCCTGGCATGGAGTATAGGCTCAATAAATGATTGCTGAATGAAAAAAAAAATGAAGAAATAACAACTAGAATATAAAGTAGCTCATTAAAAGCCAGGTAACATTCTGAATTATTTAAATTTCTCATTAAAATTTTACCATAGTACTATCAAGTAGGTAAAATTATTCTTTTCATGTTATAGATAGGGAACATTTTTTATAGTCATTGGTTATAAACTCAATTCAGAGCCCTACTTTGGGCCTCTGGCATGCTCTCTGTCCAGAGGCCGATAGATATGAAAAGATATGTAATGTCACTAATTGTCAGAGAAATGCAAATTAAAAGCACAGTGAGATATCACCTCAGAATGACTGTCATCAGTAAATCCACAAATGACAAATGTTGAGGAGAATGTGAAGAAAAGGGAACCCTTGTGCACTATTGGTGGAAATGCAGACTGATGCAGTCACTATGGAAAGCAGTATGGAGTTTCCTTAAAAAATTAGAAATGGAACTGCTTTATGACACAGTGATTCCACTTCTGAGGATTTATCTGAAGAAACTTAAAACACTGTACAAAGAAGACAAGATGGCGATGGAGTAGGCAGATGTACCAACTTCTACCTCCCAGAACCAAAGTTGATAACAAACTAATTTTAAGAACCATAATTTAGAAAAACCAACTTTGGACTAAACTAAGAGGACTCTTCAACCATGGAACACTGAAGAAGGCACACTGAGACTGGTAGAAAAAGCGGAAATGCGGAGAGGGCTGCCCAGCTCCCCAGAGCAAATGGCAGCTGGGAGAGACTCATGTGGTGGGAAGTGAGTTTAGCAGAGAGGGGAGAGCCCTGAGTCCCAGGAACAAAGTCCCAGCCTGCAGCCCCAGAGCCTAGAAGAGGTGTATGGACAGTATTTAGCTGGAAACAAGACAGGTTACTGTCTGTGAGAAAGAGACTGATTTCTCAGACCCAGGATTCTTCTTAAAGGGACTGTGCAGAAAACTTCTCTCACAACCACTCACCCGGGGCTCCAGGGGATGTGGAGAAAGGAGAGGACCAGAGTAGCAGGAAGAGAGTGTAATCTAGGAGGCACAGGGAGAAACATTTTGAGAGACAGCCACCCTAACCTCTGGGATGAGTCCCTCCCCAAATCCGAAGTGAATATTTCCCCTGGAAACAGCAATACCAGCAAAGGGAAGCAGGACACCAGCCAAACAAGCTCTCCTGCGGCACTCAGAGCAGAGTTGTTTAGAAGGAGGGAGCTTTCGAGACTACAGTAGTGAGTCTTGGGATCTGAGCTGCAGCACCTCCACCCACACAGCTGAGGGCTTGACCGAGGGCAGGTGGCGGCAGGACGGTTCTGTTGGCAAGGGTGGAAGGTGGCTGGCCACCACTGAGGCCCAATTGTGAGCTCAGTCTTGCCTGGCTAGGGGTCATGCAAAAGTTGTCAAGCCCAGCTGCAGGCAGTTTGCAATCCAGCCTGCGGGGGAAGGGCAGGAGCCCCAGAAGGGGCAGAGACCTGCCCTTGAGCAAGGGCACAGGAGCACAGCCTTTCCCCACCTGCAGAACCCAGGCTTGTGGCCTGACTTGGGAGCCGGCTCCTCCCATGGGGGTAGAGCCAAAAGCCCTGAACAGGTGGAGTCCCATTGCTGAGCATGGGCACACAGTCCCGCCCAGCCTGTGGAGCCAAGGCTTGCAGCTGTCCCACGAGTGAGCTCCTCCAGCAAGGGCAGAGGAAAGCCCAGAATCAGGTGGAGACCCATAGCTGAGCAAAGGTGCTCACCCCTGCCTTCAGGGTCGAGCATAATGCCACCCACAGGGACGGGGAAAAGGCCAAGGCCACTGAGGCTTGTACACCCAAGCACTTGATCACAGCCACTTCCGTGAAGGAGAGGCGGAAATCACAGCACCAGCCCCAGTGGCCAGGCACTGGCAGCGCCCATACCCAACTGCCCTAAGCAGCAATAGCAGAGAGAGTAGCAGGCCTGTAGACAGACGACACCTAGGGAACACAGAGGCCACACCTGGTGGACTCCAGTGGCCAAAACTTTCTTTTACACAGACAAAATGAGAAGGCAGAGAAATGCAACACAAATGAATCAAGATAAATCCCCAGAAAAGGACCTGAATGAGTCAGATATAACCAAATTACCAGATGCAGAGTTTAAAATAATGATTGTTAGAATGCTCAAAGACATTAGAACAACAACAGATGTTCATTATGAACACCTAAATAAAGAGATAACAAATACAAAAAAGGACATTGAAATAATAAAAAAGAATCAGTTAGAAATGACAAATACAATATCAGAAATGAAGAACACAATGGAAGGAATTAAAAGCAGGATGGATGAAGCTGAGAATTGAATCAACAAGATAAAAGACAAGATAAATAAAGGCATGGAAGCAGAGCAGAAAAAAGAAAAGAGATTCAAAAAGTATGAGGAAACTCTTAAGAGAGCTCTGTGAAAACATGAAGAGAAATAACATCCACATCATAGGGGTTCCTAAACAAGAAGAGAAAGAACAAGGGATAGAGACTTTGTTCAAACATATCATAGCTGAAAACTTCCCTCAATTAAGGTAGGAAAACATCTCACAAGTTCAAGAAGCACAGAGAACTCCATTAAAAGGAAACCCAAAGAAATCTACACCAAGACACATCAAAATTAAAATACCAAAGCTAAGTGATAAAGATAAAATATTAAAAGCTGCTAGAAAAAAAAAGACTATCACCTATAAAGGAGTCCCCATAAGGATGACTTCCGACTTCTCAACAGAAACACTTGAGGCCAGAAGGGAATGGCAAGAAATATTCAAAGTAATGCAGAACAAGAGCCTACAACCAAGACTACTTTATCCAGCAAGGCTATCATTTAAAATTGAAGGAGAAATAAAAAGCTTTCCCGACAAAAAAAAAAAACAAAAAACAAAAACTCAAGGAATTCACTACAACCAAACAAAGGCTGCAAGAAATGCTAAGGGGCCTGTTGTAAACAGATCAAAGGAGAAAAAGAATATAGCAAAAGAGGAATTCAATTTTAAAGAATAAAATGGCAATAAACAACTACATATCAATAATAACCTTAAATGTAAATGGATTAAATGATCTGATCAAAAGACATAGGGTAGCTGCATAAATAAGAAAAAAGGACCCATACATATGCTGTCTACAAGAGACACACCTTAAAACAAAAGATGCACATAGACTGAAGATAAAAGAATGGAAAAAAATATTTCACGCAAATGGAAATGAAAAAGAAGCTGGGGTAGCAATACTTATATCAGAAAAAATGGACTTTAAAACAAAGGAATAGTAAGAGATAAAGAAAGTCACTACATAATGATAAAGGGAGAAATCCAACAGGAAGATATAACCATTATAAATATCTACACACCTAATATAGGAGCACCTAAATATATAAAGCAGACTGTGATGGATTTAAAGGGCAAGATCAACAGCAATACTATAATGTAGGGGATTTCAATACCTCATTAGCATCACTAGATAGATCCTCAAGAAAGAAAATTAACAAAGAAACAGCAGACTTAAAGGACATACTAGATCAACTCGATTTAATAGATATCTTTAGAACCCTAAAGCAGCAGAATATACATTTTTTTCAAGTGCTCATGGTACATTCTCTAGGGTAGACCACATGTTAGGGCGCAAAAGTGGTCTCAACAAATTTGAGAAGATTGAAATCATAACAAGCACTTTCTCTGATCACAATGGCATGAAACTAGAAATCAACCACAACAGAAAAACTAAAAAATACTCAAACACTTGGAAACTAGATAGCATGTATTAAATAATAAATGAGTTAACAATGAGATCAAAGAAGAAGTTAAAATATTCCTACAAATGAACGATAACAAGCATACATCAACTCAAAATTTATGAAACACAGCAAAGGCAGTCCTGAGAGGGAAGTTCATAGCATTACAGGCATATCTTAAGAAGCTAGAAAAAGCTCAAATAAACAACTTGACTCTACATCTAAAAGAACTAGAAAAAGAACAGCAAGTATAGCCCAGAGGTAGTAGAAGGAAGGAAATAATAAAGATCAGATCAGAAATAAATGACATAGAGGCTAAAGAAACAATACAGAGGATCAATGAAACCAGGAGCTGGTTCTTTGAAAAGGTAAACAAGATTGATGAACCTTTAACCAGACTCACCAAGAAAAAAAGAGAGAGGACTCAAATAAATAAAATTAGAAATGAGAGTGGAGAAATAACTGACACAACAGAAATACAAAATATTGTAAGAAAATACTATGAAGAACTATATGCAAAAAAAACTAGACAACCTAGATGAAATGGACAAATTTCTTGAAACATATAATGTTCCAAAAATTAATCTGAAAGAATCAGAAAACCTAAACAGACCAATTACAACAAATGAGATTGAAACAGTTATCAAAAATCTCGCAAAAAAAGAAAACTCCTGGGCCTGATGGCTTCACAAGTGAATTCTACCAAATATTTAAAGAAGAACTAACTCCTATCCTTCTCAAACTATTTCAAAAAATTCAAGAGGAAGGAAGACTTCCAAGCTCCTTTTATGAGGCGAGTATAATTCTGATTCCAAAACCAGGCAAAGACAACACAAAGAAAGAAAATTATAGGCCAATATCCTTGATGAATATAGATGTTAAAATCCTCAACAAAATATTAGCAAACCGGATCCAACAATATATGGAAAAAATCATACACCATGATCAAGTGGGATTTATTCTGGGGAGGCAAGGCTGGTACAATATTTGCAAATCAATCAATGTGATTCATCACATAAACAAAAGAAAGGAGAAAAACCACATGATAATTTCAATAGATGCAGAAAAAGCATTTGGTCAAATCCAGCACCCATTCATGATCAAAACTCTCTGCAAAGTGGAAATACAGGGAACATACCTCAACATGATAAAGGCCATCTATGACAAACCCACAGCTAACATCATACTCAATGGGCAAAAATTAAAAACAATCCCCTTAAGATCAGGAACAAGGCAGGGGTGCCCCCTTTCACCACTTATTCAACATAGTTCTGGAAGTCTTAGCCACAGCAATCAGACAGGAAAAAGAAGTAAAAGGCATCCAAATTGGGAAAGAAGAAGTAAAACTATCATTATTTGCAGATGATATGATATTGTATATAGAAAACCCTAAAGTCTCAGTCAAAAAACTACTGGACCTGATAAATGAATTCGGCAAGGTGACAGGATATAAAATTAATACTCAGAAATCAGAGGTATTTTTATACACTAACAATGAACTGTCAGAAAGAGAAATTAAGGAAGCAATCTCCTTGACCATTGCAACCAAAAAAATTAAGTACCTAGGAGTAAATTTAACCAGGGAGATTAAAGACTTGTACTCGGAAAATTTTAAAACATTGATAAAAGAAATCAGGGAAGATACAAACAAGTGGAAGCATATACCGTGCTAATGGTTAAGAGGAATAAACATCATTAAAACGTCTATATTACCCAAAGCAATTTATAAATTCAATGCAATATGATTAAAATACCAATGACTTATTTCAAAGATATAGAACATATATTCCAAAAATTTATGTGGAACCAAAAGAGAACACGAATAGCCTCAGCAATCTTGAATAGGAAGAATAAAGTGGGAGGTATCACACTTCCTGATATCAAGTTATACTACAAGGCCATTGTACTCAAAACAGCCTGGTACTGGCACAAGAACAGGCATATAAATCAATGCAACAGAACAGAGAACTCAGAAATAAACCCACAGCTCTATGGACAACTGATATTTGACAAAGGAGGCAAGGAAATACAATGGAGTAAAGACAGCCTCTTTAACAAATGGTGTTGGGAAAATTGGACAGCTACCTGCAAAAAAATGAAACTAGATCACCAGCTTATACCATTCACAAAAATAAACTCAAAATAGATAAAAGACTTAAATGTAGGCCGTGAAACCATAAGCATCTTAGAAGAAAACATAGGCAGTAAGCTCTCTGACATCTCTCGGAGCAATATATTTGCTGATTTATCTCCATGCGGAAGTGAAATAAAAGACAGGATAAACAAATGGGACTATATCAAACTAAAAAGCTTTTGCACAGCTAAAGACAACAAGAACAGAATAAAAAGACAAACTACACAATGGGAGAATATATTTGACAATACGTCTGATAAGGAGTTAATAACCAAAATTTATAAAGAACTTGTAAAACTAAATACTAGGAAGACAAACAATCCAATCAAAAAATGGGTGAAAGAAAACAATAGACACTTCTTCAAAGAGGACATACAGATGGCCAATAGGCATATGAAACAATGCTCAACATCACTAATCATTAGAGAAATTCAAATTAAAACCACAAAGAGATATCCTCTCACACCAGTCAGAATGGCGCTCATCAACAAAACAACACAGAATAAGTGCTGGCGAGGATGTGGAGAAAAGGGAACCCTCCTGCACTGCTGGTGGGAATGCAGACTGGTGCAGCCACTGTGGAAAACAGTATGGAGATTCCTCAAGAAATTAAAAATCAAACTTCCTTTTGATCCAGCTATCCCACTTTTAGGAATTTACCCCAAGGACACCATAGCACTGTTTGAAAAGAAGAAATGCACCCCCATGTTTATGGCAGCATTGTTCACAATAGCTAAGTTCTGGAAACAGCCCAAATGTCCGTCAGTGGACGAGTGAATTAAAAAGCTTTGGTATATATATACTATGGAATACTACTCAGCCATAAGAAATGATGACATCGGATCATTTACAACAACATGGATGGACCTTGATAACATTATACTGAGCGAAATAAGTAAATCAGAAAAAACTAAGAACTATATGATTCCATACATATGTGGGACATAAAAATGAGACTCAGAGACATGGACAAGAGTGTGGGGGTTACGGGGTGGGGGGGAGGAGAGGGAGGGGGTTGAGGGAGGGGAGGGGCACAAAGAAAACCAGTTAGAAGGTGACAGAAGACAATTGGACTTTAGGTGATGGGAATGCAGCATAATCAAATGTCAAAATAACCTAGAGATGTTTTCCCTGAACATATGTACCCTTATTTATCAATGTCATCCCATTCAAGTTAATTAAATAACAAAAAAAAAGGAAGGCTGGAGGCTGGTTTCATCTTAGTTTACTCACTCGTGGTGATTTAGATACGGCACAGCTCTTTGCAATCCAGATATAACTTCTCATGTCGTATTTTCTCACCAAAACTGTTGCATTCGGTTTTGTGAGGCTACATGTTGTTTCCAGAGCAGAGTAATAGGCCACAGAAAGGCCAGGGCAATAAAAAAAAAAAAGACTACGTACACCCCTTTGTTTATTGCAGAATTATTTATAATAGCCAACCTATGAAAGCAGCCCAAGAGCCTTTCAATAGATGAGTGGACAAAAAAGCAGTGGTATAGATATACAATGGAATATTACTCGGCCATAAAAAAGAATGAAGTCTTAATGATTTGTGACAGCATGGCTGAACATAAGGGTACTATGCTCAGTGAATAAATCGGTCTGAGAAAGACACCGTATGCGTATGATTTCACTTATATGTTAAACCTAAATAACAAAATAAATGAGTAAGCAAAATTGAAACAGAAAGTGAACTGATGGTTGCCTGAGGAGAGGGAGGGAGGCTGAGGGATTGGGTGAAAGGTGCAGGGATTAAGAAGTACAAATTAGTAGTTACAGAATAGTCACAGGGACGTAAGTAAAGCATAGGGAATATAGTCAATGATATTACAATTACTCTGTATGATGGCAGGTGGGGTGCTAGAATTATCACAAGGAACATTGTGTAAAGTATATAATTGTCTAACCACTAAGCTATACACCTAAAACCAATATAAAATAAAACTGAAAGAAAAAAAGTTATTGTTCAGGATAATGAAAGTGTCAAATATACTTATTCTCAGTTGGAATTTTACTGTCTATGTCATATTTGTCTGAAGCTCTGACTGGAAGTTAGTTTTTATCTTTGATAAAAAGAGAAATTAGTTTTTTGTTTATAAAAGCAGTTTTGTAAATGAGCATCTTAGCAGCTTAGAGTAGGAACTGGGGGAGGAGTGGGAGTGAGAGGCCCTTAGTGGTCACACCTGGGAGGGGAGCACCGCTCCGCCTCACTACCCCCAGCACAGGGCCTTTCTCTGTGGGTGAAGCCCAAAGTCATATTCCTGGGAAAAGGAATTCAACCTCTAGTTATTGTGTGACATGCTGCAAAGTGTTAGTTACACTCAGGAAAGAGAAACTTTGGAGTCATTTTTTAGAGCATTTCAGTTCAATCCTCCAGGTACAGGTGGAACGCCTATGATTTAGAGATGTTGCTCATGTTAGAAAGACCAACCAAACACTGAGCCTCACAGAAGGGGGAGGGGGAAGCTCGATGGCATGTGGGAACAAGCTCAGTGCCTCTGGTCTCCGAAGAGATTCACTTGGGCAGCACACCTCATGGGAGACCTCACACCCTGTAGAAGGCTAGATCTACCTGACACTTGTAGATTGACTGTCAGGCCCTGCAACCAGTCGGTATGCAACTAATTTAAAAATATGACACACTTTTTCTTTCTGTTTTCTGATTTTAAAAGCAATTCCTCTGTGGAAAACTAAAGTCAAACAAATAGACAAAACCCAGCCTAAACTAATGGAAAGAAGAAACTAATGCTTCCATCCAATGAGTTAAAAAATAATGTCACTCATGACATTATCTTAACCACTATTTTATTTTGGTCAGTTTTAGTTCATTCTTTTCTCTATATTTCTGTTTTTGTATATCTGTAATCATGGTATACAGGCTAGTTTGTACTCTTATTTTTATTTTACATTAAAAGCATCTTTCTAAATTTCATGCCTACAGTGTTTTACTCAGTAGATAAAAACATTTTTCTGTTGTTAGAAATTTATTGTTTCTTTATTTTATTAATGTTGTCATGAATAGTGTTATGATCATGATTTTTTTAATAGTTTATTTCCTTAAGTTACAGTTCCAACAGAATGTGAAGTCTGTACTGTATTTATTGTTCACTGTTGCATCCCTCCGGCCAAACTCAATGTCTGGTATATGGTATGTACTTTATAAATTTTTGTTAAACAAATAAATGATGAAAGAAGAGGAATTCTTGGGTTAAAAGATATGAATAAATTTTTATTGCCATTTTAAAATCCTAATAGTGTAATATTATTTTGAATGGCTAGATACTTTTACAAATATTATTTCATTCATTTCTAAGAAAAACACAGTTATAGAGTTGAAGAAACAGAGGTTCAGGGATTGAATTACCATCAGATGTCTAATGTGGTGCTAATATTTATACTTAATGCCCTTTAATGCTACGTTATTTATTTATTTATTTTTATTTTTTATTTTTTTGTATTTTTCTGAAGCTGGAAACGGGGAGAGACAGTCAGACAGACTCCCGCATGCACCCGACCGGGATCCACCCGGCACGCCCACCAGGGGCCAAGCTCTGCCCACCAGGGGGCGATGCTCTGCCCCTCCGGGGCATCGCTCTGCCACGACCAGAGCCACTCTAGCGCCTGGGGCAGAGGCCAAGGAGCCATCCCCAGCGCCCGGGCCATCTCTGCTCCAATGGAGCCTTGGCTGCGGGAGGGGAAGAGAGAGACAGAGAGAAAGGGGGGTGGAGAAGCAAATGGGCGCTTCTCCTATGTGCCCTGGCCGGGAATCGAACCCGGGTCCCCCGCACGCCAGGCCGATGCTCTACCGCTGAGCCAACCGGCCAGGGCCTATCGTTCTATTTATTTTGCCGCACTGCCCCTCATCTAAGTTTTCTCATGGAGAAAATGAAGACAACAAAGACTGGAGGTTTTTCTTTTTTTTCTTAAATGTTCATTTAATTGATTTTAGAGAGCGAAAGGGAGAGAGCAGCAGAAAGACAGGAATATCTGTTCCTATATGTGCCCTGACTGGGGATTGAACTGGTAACCTCTGACCTTTGGCATGATGCTCTAACTAACCAAGCTGTCTGACCAGGGCGAGACTGAAGGCTTTTAACTATTGTTTGTCTAACAACAGTTAGTGGGAAAGTAGAGCAGTGCTAAAAATACTCAGTACTCAGCATTGACCCCAGATGGGGCTGACAGGTGGATCCCGGTCGTGGTGCCTGCAGGAGTCTGCCTCACTATCTTCCCTCCTCTCACCTAATAAATAAATAAATAAATAAATAAATAAATAAATGAATGAATGAATGAATGAATGAAAGAAATAGTATATGGTAAATGTGAAGACATATAACTTTTGAGATTAGGTTATAGAATACTGTGTCTCGGTTATAAAAAACTGTGTTTTGCTCAGTTCTTCTTGCTTGCTTGCTCTGATGAACCAAGCTGCTTTGTTATGTTGCCCTACATTCGGCCACATGGCAAAGAACTGAAGGCAGCCTTCAGCCAATAAGCAGCAAGGAATGGAGGCCATCAGTCCAACAACTCACAAGGTACTGAATCTTGTCAACAACCATTCATAAGTTTATAAGTGTCTTTGTCTCTATTTGAAACTGGAGTTAGCTGTAGCCCAGTTAGAATTTTTATTGTAGTTTTATGAGATCTTAAACCAGAGGATTCATTTAAGATGTTGACCACAGAAACTGTGAGATAATAAATGTTGTCTTACCTCATGAAGTTTTGGGGTAATTTATCACATAGTAGATATTCATATCATATTCAGATATCTGGTGAATCACTTTTAAATATAAATATGTTCCATGTAATATTTGGGAGATACTTATATTAAAATGTATTTGTTGTTAAATTGAAATGAACATTTAACAGAGTGTCTTGTATTTTTTATGCCTGCCTTAGAGCAACCAGTTAGTAATAGAATCTGCACTAGTAGCCAGGAGTCTCATTCCCAGGCCAACCTTCTTCCTCCCACATGACCCTGAGATGCTGATGAAAGTTGTGCTTTAGAAATTCATCTTGTGATTTTTCCTGTTTGAAGTTTTAATGTAGTAACCATTACTGAACTGCTTTTGAAAGGAGCCCATGGGTCATTAAAGGACAAAACTGATGTTCTTTGACACAATCAATGGATTTCATTCTGCAAATGGAAGTCCAGTCTGATGGCTTTAATGGAAGGCAGCTGCAGATCCTGACATTCCTATAATAGCAAGAAGGATTAAAGGGTGTTCATTTCTGATTTGATTGCATTAATATAATGATTTAAGTATGCAGACCTATTTTAAAGAGGGACAATTTGTCGGGGGAAAAATGTGAATCAATTATAAAGAAGTTTTATATTTATATATTTAACATATGCAGCTCTATAAGCATTAAAGTAATTATATAAATACATAAATATACACAGTAGGCATTAAGAAGTCCCTTGCTAACTAGTACTAAGAGACCTAAGCTTATATGTGATTGCTCTCTAATTAGAATGTGGTTCCTTTCTTTTTTATGTTTTTGTTTTTTTTTCTTTAACTTTGAATATTTGTTTTATTGTGTAAGCACATTTACATGGGTAATTTACATAATCTTATCTTCTTGATAATGGGTTTATGTAGAGTATGGTCTTTTGAGAATAACAAGTGCAATGAGAAAACAGAGATTAGAGGAGTAAAAATAGGGAACTGAGTGGTTAAGAAATTTGAATAAATGCCACTCAGATTTTGTGCCTTTGTTCATTCCACTACATTTATTACACACATCCCAAGACCTAGAGACTTTTAATATCTTGACTTAAATAGAACTGATTATTATTTTTTAGAAATTTTACTGATAAACCTTCAGTAATTTTGTTTTCTTTGGGAACAAATAGCCAACTAAAGTATGAGCAGTTACTTGGAACTCAACTAAATGTTAGGAATCCTGTTATGTTGAAGAATTTTATTTATATTTTGTAATTCAGTACTAGGGAAGATACACAATATTGATTTCATATGTCTTTATTTGTGATGGTCAAAAGAAAAATTCATTGATATTAAAGTAAATATTTTTTATATTTAATAATAATGTACACACAAATAATGCTATACTTTTAACAAAATATTTTTACTTACATTATCTTCTCAAATCTCCAAAATAGTCCTGTAAACAGACTTAAAGAAAGGTAATCAGAGAAAAAAAAGATGGCAGCAGAGTAGGCGGATGCACAGATGCCCTGCTCTCACCACCAAACTGGAATACAAATCAATCTAGGAAAAATCAGCATGAAAAACCAACTCTGAACTGCAAGAACGGCTCTCAAAAACCAAGGAGCAAAGAGGAAATCACAGAAGTCCTGGTAGGGAGCCCCTGAACCTCCTCTGCTTGCCTGAATGGAGGGAGGGGGTGGGGCTGAGAGCCCAGAGAGGATCTTGGAGGGAGGGGAGCAGAAACTACTGCTCACAGCCACTTGCCTGGTGACCAGGGAGCGAGGTGCGTTGAAAGGACCAGCTTATCTCCCAGGTGGAGAGGACAGGGAGAGGGACAGACTGTGAGGGGATAAGGAATGCAGGAGAGGAGCTAAAAGGGCTGACTCATCCGTGCTGGAGGCGGCCATAGCTGGGGGAGGGACTGAACCTTTCACAAAACAGAGCTGAAGTGCTTCCGGACCAGAGACCTCCGGACATCTCTCCAGCTCCAATCAGTGCAACAAGACACAGCTGAAAACAAGAAGTGGGGAGGAGGGGCAGTAACTCAGGTCTCCATGGAGATCTGAGATACACCTCCCCCTACTGAAGCTGAGAAAACACCCTGCCCCCAGTGAGTCTAGCTGGCTAAAGAGGCCTTCAGAGTCTCAGGTTACACCCACCACATTCCTGGATACAGTTTCAAGGAAGCCCCCTGCTGAGATCAGCAAACAAGACTATCACCTGTTAAGAAAACAAACAAATCAAGACTTCAAAGCTGCCCAAATCCAAAAGTGGATTACAGATAACAGCTGATACCAACCCAAGAAGACCTAGAAATAACACAAGTGAAAACTGGAGGCAGACAACACCAAGCCTAGACTCAACCAACTCTACAAATAAAACAAAACAAAAAAAAAGAGGATGAGAAGACAAAGGAGTGCAATCCAAATGAAATCACAAGAGACACCTTCGAGAGATGAACTGAGTGATATGGAAATAATCAAACTTCCAGATGCGGAGTTCAAAATAATGATTGTAAGGATGCTTAGGGATCTTAGAACAACAATGGGGGAGCAGTTTGAAAACCTAAATAAAGAAATAGCAAGTATAAAAAAGAATCAGTTGGAGACGACAAATACAATATCAGAAATAAAGACCACAATGGAAGGAATTAAAAACAGGATAGATAGAGCAGAGGATCGAATCAGTGAGTTATAGGACAACTGGAATGAAGGCATGAAAGCAGAGAAGAAAAGAGAAAAAAGACTCAAAAAGTCAGAGGAAACTCTTAGAGAGCTCTGTGACAACATGAAGAGAAATAACATCTGCATCATAGGGGTTCCTGAAGAAGAAGAAAAAGAACAAGGGATAGAGACTTTGTTCAATCATATTATAGCTGAAAACTTCCCTAAATTAATGCAAGAGAAACTCTTACAAATCCAAGAAGCACAGAGGACTCCATTAAAGAGAAACTCAAAGAAACCTACACCAAGACACATCATAATTAAAATACCAAAGCTAAGCAATAAAGAGAAAATATTAAAAGCTGCAAGAGAAAAAAAAGTTATCACCTACAAAGGAGCCCCCATAAGGATGACATCTGACTTCTCAACAGAAACACTTGAGGCCAGAAGGGAATGGCAAGAAATATTCAAAGTAATGCAGAACAAGAACCTACAACCAAGACTACTTTATCCAGCAAGGCTATCGTTTAAAATCGAAGGAGAAATAAAAAGCTTCCCAGACAAAAAACAACTCAAGGAATTCAGTACAACCAAACCAATGCTGCAGGAAATATTAAGGGGCCTGGTGTAAACAGATCAAAGTGGGAAAAGAATACAGCAAAAAAAAAAAAAAAAAAAAAAGGAATACACCTTTAAAGAAGAAAATGGCAATAAACAACTACATATCAATAATAACCTTAAATGTAAATGGATTAAATGATCCAATCAAAAGACATAGGGTAGCTGCATGGATAAGAAAACAGGACCCATACATATGTTGTCTACAAGAGACACACCTTAGAACAAAAGACACACATAGATTGAAGGTAAAAGGATGGAAAAAAATGTTTCATGCAAATGGAAATGAAAAAAAAGCTGGGGTAGCAATACTTATATCAGACAGATTGGACTTTAAAACAAAGGATATAGTAAGAGATAAAGAAGGCCACTACATAATGATAAAGGGAGTAATCCAACAGGAAGATATAACTATTATAAATATCTATGCACCTAATATAGGAGCACCTAAATATATAAAGCAGACTTTGATGGATTTAAAGGGCGAGATCAACAGCAATACTATAATAGTAGGGGATTTCAATACCCCACTAACATCACTAGATAGATCCTCAAGAAAGAAAATTAACAAAGAAACAGCAGACTTATTGGAAACACTAGATCAACTCAATTTAATAGATATCTTCAGAACCTTTCACCCTAAAGCAGCAGAATATACATTCTTTTCAAGTGCTCATGGTACATTCTCTAGGATAGACCACATGTTAGGGCACAAAAGTGCTCTCAACAAATTTAAGAAGACTGAAATTGAAATCGTATCAAGCACTTTCTCCGATAACAATGGCATGAAACTAGAAATGAATCACAACAGAAAAGCTCAAAAATTCTCAAACACATGGAAACTAAATAGCAGATTGTTAAATAATGAATGGATTAAGAATGAGATCAAAGAAGAAATAAAAAAATTCCTAGAAATGAATGACAATGAGCATACAACAACTCAAAATTTATGGGACACAGCGAAAGCAGTGCTAAGAGGGAAGTTCATAGCACTACAGGCACACTTTCAGAAGCTAGAAAAAGCTCAAATAAACAACTTAACCCTGCATCTAAAAGAATTAGAAAAAGAACAGCAAGTAAAGCCCAAATGTAGTAGAAGGAAGGAAATAATAAAGATTAGAGCAGAAATAAATGACATAGAGGCTAAAGAAACAATACAGAAGATCAATGAAACTAGGAGCTGGTTCTTTGAAAAGGTAAACAAGATTGATGAACCTTTAAGTAGACTCACCAAGAAAAAGAGAGAGAGGACTCAAATAAATAAAATTAGAAATGAGAGAGGAGAAATAACAACTGACATAACAGAAATACAAAATATTATAAGAAAATATTATGAAGAACTGTATGCCAAAAAACTAGACAACCTAGATGAAATGGACAAATTCCTTGAAACATACAATCTTCCAAAAATCACTCTGGAAGAATCAGAAAACCTAAACAGACCAATTACAACAAAGGAGATCGAAACAGTTTTCAAAAAACTCCAAACAAAGAAAAGTCCAGAGCCCGATGGCTTCACAACAGAATTCTACCAAATATTCAAAGAAGAACTAACTCCTATCCTTCTCAAACTATTTCAAAAAATTCAAGAGGAAGGAAGACTTCCAAGCTCCTTTTATGAGGCGAGCATAATTCTGATTCCAAAACCAGGCAAAGACAACACAAAGAAAGAGAATTATAGGCCAATATCTCTGATGAATATAGATGCTAAAATCTTAAACAAAATATTAGCAAACCGGATCCAACAATATATGGAAAAAATCATACACCATGATCAAGTGGGATTTATTCTGGGGAGGCAAGGATGGTACAATATTCGTAAATCAATCAATGTGATTCATCACATAAACAAAAAGAAGGAGAAAAACCATATGATAATTTCAATAGATGCAGAAAAAGCATTTGATAAAATCCAGCACCCATTCATGATCAAAACTCTCAGCAAAGTGGGAATACAGGGAACATACCTCAACATGATAAAAGCCATCTATGAGAAACCCACAGCTAACATCATACTCAATGGGCAAAAATTAAAAGCAATTCCATTGAGATCAGGAACAAGACAGGGGTGCCCCCTTTCACCACTCTTTTTTAACATGGTCCTGGAAGTCCTAGCCACAGCTATCAGACAAGAAGAAGAAATAAAAGGAATTCAAGTGGGAAAAGAAGTAAAACTATCATTATTTGCAGATGATATGATATTGTATATAGAAAACCCTAAAGTCTCAGTCAAAAAGCTACTGTACCTGATAAATGAATTCAGCAAAGTGGCAGGATATAAAATCAATACTCAGAAATCAGAGGCATTTTTATACACCAACAATGAACTGTCAGAAAGAGAAATTAAGGAAACAATCCCCTTCACAATTACAACCAAAAAAATAAAGTACCTAGGAATAAACTTAACCAAGGAGACTAAAGACTTGTACTCAGAAAATTACAAAGCATTGATAAAAGAAATCAAGGAAGATACAAACAAGTGGAAGCATATACCGTGCTCATGGCTAGGAAGAATAAACATCATTAAAATGTCTATATTACCCAAAGCAATCTATAAATTCAATGCAATACCAATTAAAATACCAATGACATACTTCAAAGATATAGAACACATATTCCAAAAATTTATATGGAACCAAAAGAGAACACGAATAGCCTCAGCAATCTTAAAAAAGAAGAATAAAGTGGGAGGTATCACACTTCCTGATATCAAGTTATACTACAAGGCCATTGTACTCAAAACAGCCTGGTACTGGCATAAGAACAGGCATATAGATCAATGGAACAGAACAGAGAACCCAGAAATAAACCCACAGTTCTACGGACAACTGATATTTGACAAAGGAGGCAAGGAAATACAATGGAGTAAAGACAGCCTCTTTAACAAATGGTGTTGGGAAAATTGGACAGCTACCTGCAAAAAAATGAAACTAGATCACCAGCTTACACCACTCACAAAATTAAACTCAAAATGGATAAAAGACTTAAATGTAGGCCGTGAAACCATAAGCATCTTAGAAGAAAACATAGGTAGTAAGCTCTCCGACATCTCTCAGAGCAATATATTTGCTGATTTATCTCCATGCGGAAGTGAAATAAAAGACAGGATAAACAAATGGGACTATATCAAACTAAAAAGCTTTTGCACAGCTAAAGACAACAAGAACAGAATAAAAAGACAAACTACACAATGGGAGAACATATTTGACAATACGTCTGATAAGGGGTTAATAACCAAAATTTATAAAGAACTCGTAAATCTCAACACTAGGAAGACAAACAATCCAATCCAAAAATGGGCAAAAGCCCTGGCCGGTTGGCTCAGCGGTAGAGCGTCGGCCTAGCGTGCGGAGGACCCGGGTTCGATTCCCGGCCAGGGCACATAGGAGAAGCACCCATTTGCTTCTCCACCCCTCCGCCGCGCTTTCCTCTCTGTCTCTCTCTTCCCCTCCCGCAGCCAAGGCTCCATTGGAGCAAAGATGGCCCGGGCGCTGGGGATGGCTCTGTGGCCTCTGCCTCAGGCGCTAGAGTGGCTCTGGTCGCAATATGGCGACGCCCAGGATGGGCAGAGCATCGCCCCCTGGGGGGCAGAGCACCGCCCCTGGTGGGCGTGCCGGGTGGATCCCGGTCGGGCGCATGCGGGAGTCTGTCTGACTGTCTCTCCCTGTTTCCAGCTTCAGAAAAATGAAAAAAAAAAAAAAAAAAAAAAAAAAGAAAAAAACAAAAATGGGCAAAAGAGATGAATAGACACTTCTCCAAAGAGGACATACAGATGGCCAACAGGCATATGAAAAAATGCTCAACATTACTAATCATTAGAGAAATGCAAATTAAAACCACAATGAGATATCACCTCACACCAGTCAGAATGGCGCTCATCAACAAAACAACACAGAATAAGTGCTGGCGAGGATGTGGAGAAAAGGGAACCCTCCTGCACTGCTGGTGGGAATGCAGACTGGTGCAGCCTCTGTGGAAAACAGTATGGAGATTCCTTAAAAAACTGAAAATCGAACTGCCTTTTGACCCAGCTATCCCACTTTTAGGAATATACCCCAAGGACACCATAGAACGGCTCCAAAAGGAGAAATGCACCCCCATGTTTATGGCAGCATTGTTCACAATAGCGAAGATCTGGAAACAACCCAAGTGTCCGTCAGAGGACGAGTGGATTAAAAAGCTTTGGTACATATATACTATGGAGTACTACTCAGCCATAAGAAATGATGACATCAGATCCTTTACAATACCATGGATGGACCTTGATAACATTATACGGAGTGAAATAAGTAAATCAAAAAAAAAACTAAGAACTACATGAATCCATACATAGAAGGGACATAAAAATGAGACTCAGAGACATGAACAAGAATGTGATGGCAACAGGGGTGGGGGGTGGGGGGTGGGAGGAGGGGGGATGGGGTGAAGAAGGAGAGAGGGGTTGGGGGAGGGGAGGGGCACAAAGAAAACCAGATAGAAGGTGACAGAAGACAATTTAACTTTGGGGGAGGGGTATACAGCACAATCAAATGTCAAAATAATCTAGAGATGTTTTCTCTCAACATATGTACCCTGATTTATCAATGTCACTGCATTAAATTTAATAAATAAATAAATAAATAAATAAAAATAAAAAAATAAAAAGAAAGGTAATTTGCCTGAGCCTAAGGTCACATATGTAGCATACATGTTTCAACACAATTTTTGAATCCATGCCCAAGAATCTTTTCACTATGCTGTACTGCCTCCAGATTTCTCACCCTGTTCTGTTAGAGGCTGTATTCACTTTGCAAAAATAGAGCCAGTGCTGTAATAAAACCAGGATTTATTTATCAGATGCTCTAGAGACTTGTTTCCTGGAATTTATCATCTAAACCTTTTGAAGCCTGAAAATGACTTATTTAGAAATACTAAAGAAGGTGGAATGGAAATTCACTTTTTTTTTTCATTGAAATTCTCATGGCCAATCTCATCTCCATTTAGAGTGCCATATTTCTCTGAATATTTTACTAGAGTTCTGTTGCAGCTGAGTTAAAATTGTGCCCCACTGCCCTGATCCAGGGCACGGGATATGTCTTATAATTTTTTGCTGACTGGCTGACTGACCCAGGTCTCTGAGAGTAGATGTGAGGAGTGCTAAGGCAATTGAGAGAAAGTGCAGAATACGTGAGCAATCAGGACATGAACCCAAAATTAAAAGGATATGAAATATAATCTCTGAAGAAATAAATGCTACAACAACCTTTGATTTATCAGTGTTCTGATTTTGCTACTGTGTATAATGGAGAACTGTGTCTTTTCTTTTTTTTGTCTTTAGTGGTAGCCCTGTACATTATAAATCAGTAATCCTATGATTTTATCCTCCATTCTGAAATAACCATTAGACTTTATAATAGAGGCCATGAACCCTAGTAATTGATTTTTCCCCCAGCATACTGAGCTGAGTAATTCTAGGTATTTGAGTGTCAGAATTATTTGAATTAAGGGCTCTGATATAGTTGTGTGGCCTTTTGTGTACATATACCACTGTTAAGTGAAATTCTCATACAAAGTTGAAATTACAAAAAAAGCACAACTCCAATGTTCTTTTCCTAATTCATCTCTTTATTAACATCCTCCCTTAATTTTCCTAGGGCTCTACCAAACACTAACACTCAGATGTCTCAATATCATTTTTCTTTTGTGTTCTTATCTCCAGAGGAAACTGGAGACTGTAAGCTTAGTGGTATCCAAACTCCAGTCTTACCAGTCTTTTTTATTTGTCTTTTTACTTGTACTTTTATTTTCTTGTACTTTCTTTTATTTTTCTCTACTTTTACTTTTTTTTTCTAGCTATTTTTGACTTTAAGATTCCCAACATAGCCCTGAAGTATACCTTGTGAACTATTTTTGCATCTTTATTCTATTCTTAGCTTGCTGTATTCACTTGAGCTTTGCCGCCTTATTGATATACGCTCTTTATTTTATCTAATGGCTACCGTTTTCCCCTAGGCCTTTGGTAGTTTTGTATAATACTCTTTGCATGTAATGCAAGACATTTCTACCTGATCAAAGGACGAATGGAGTTGAAATTCAGTTGACCATTATAATAATAACAGATATTCACATAGTACTTACTATGTGGCAAATGCCATACTCTGTGTTTAATATTTATTTATTACAATAGCCTAAACAGTATTCATATTATCACTTATGGAGAAAGGAGCAATGCTTTTATAGACATTAAATGACTTAACCAAAGTCAACATAAAGTTTCACAGAGAGCTCGGCTTTGGATCTATGTGTCTCTGACTCCAAAGGCCATGTTCTTTACTCCTGCAGTGCCTCTTCTCTGTCATACTGTCTCTTATTGAGGAACAATTTCCTATTCAGGTTGGGACCTGCCTTCAAACCTTTGTAAAGTCTATGTTCTTATTATAATCCGAAAATAACATTTTATTTATATGTGAAAGGCAGCTACTTCTACCACTCTCTCTCCTGTGTAGGTGAGAGTTTATGCAGAAAGACAGAGAGAGAGAGAGAGAGAGAGAGAGAGAGAGAGAGAGAGACACTATGGGATTTGTTAGATAAAAATCTGCTCTGAGCACATATGCAAGAAATCCACCAATACTGCTTCTGATTCCCTCTGGACGTTGTAAGCCAACCATTTATCTTGCACCTTCAAATCATTGGGGTGAAGGCTAAATTTTCAAATGGCACTTCTCCTTATATATGAGGGAAATGCAATCTGGTCTTGCCTGAGGTTTTGATTTAGGAAAGAAAGACCATAAGAGGCTAATCAGGGTCCTACTACTCAGAATTTTCTAGTGCCCTTTGCACAAGGTGTTTTCTCTGGCAAAATGAAAGTCCTGACCTAAAACAAACAAGCTTATTTCTAGAAACGATTTATTGCTTTTCACAGATTCAGGCCTGAAATGCTTATATGGTATTTTAGCCACTATAGTAGGTAATGGGAGGTGAATTGGATTGAAGGTATGTGTGGAGGACAATCATTTATTAAGAACACTATTGATGTTTGGACAGCAACTAAAAATGAGAATCCAGGGAAGTGTTTCAGATATAAACAGTACTAAATATACGCTTGTGAATAAAATCAAAGGCTTTCTTTAAGTATAGTCTAGTGAATGAATTTACAGAAAGGAGATTAGAAAAAACTTTTTTTTTTTTTTTTTTTTTTTTTGCGAGAAAGAGACAGAGAGACAGAGAGAGGGACAAATAGGGACGCTATATCCACTGTGCCATTACCTATTCAGTCTGAAAAAACTTCTTAATACTCATTTACTTTATTCAATCTTTCAGAGAATATATTCTTTAAAAATAAAAGCATCAGGATATAAAGATAAATGTGTATGTGTGTTTGTGTGTTTAGTGTTTCCAGAAGCAAAACCCATAAAGTATTTACTGAGTGTTAAACTGCTAAAATAAATTGTCATATTTTTATTCTATGAAATATAGCTTTGTATTTATTTCCTAGGAGAAAGATGCATAAAATATTAAATAAGAAAATAAGTTACAGTGCTATTTTATATATACATATATATACACATATACATACAGCGTTTATATGTACAATATGTCACCCATTTTTTATGTGACAAGAGACAGAGAGAGGGACAGATAGGGACAGACAGACAGGAAGGGAGAGATGAGAAGCATCAATTCCTTATTGAGGCACATTAGTTGTTCAATGATTGCTTTCCCTTATGTGCCTTGGTCAGGGTGCTACAGCAGATAGAGTAACCCCTTGCTCAAGCCAGCGACCTTGGGCTCAAGCTGATGAGCCTTGCTCAAACCAAATGAGCCCTCACTCAAGCCAGTGACCTCTGGGTTTCAAACCTGGGTCCTCTGCATCCCCGTCCAACACTCTATCCACTGTGCCACCACCTGGTCAGTCAATATGTCACCCATTTAAAAAAAATGATATATAACCACATCATGTATATGTGTGTATATAATTATTTGTATACACATACATGAAGTTACCTCAGGTGAGTAAGAATGGAGAAGGTAAGGAAGTTACTAATATTTTGCATATAATCAACCTTGCATTGTGTCACTAGTTATAATAATACACATTATTATTAATAAAAGAAAGGAAATAAAAATAAAATTTTAGAGGATGTCTACATTTCTTAAGAAATCACTGATCCTTGAAGTTTGAATGGATTTCCATTGCATCTTAAATCGGAAGGAGTTAAATTTTGTTGCAATTTTATATTTTTAGGCCAGAGGAGGGGAGATAGTGAGATAGACTCCGGCATGCACCCTGACCGGGATCTACCTAACAACACTATCTGGGGCCAATGTTCAAGTATAGAATTATTTTTAGCATCTGAGGCTCATGTGCTTAGACCACCTGAGCTATCCTTAGCACCCAGTGCTGACACTTGAACCAATTGAGCCACTGGCCATGGGAGGAGAAGAGGGAGAGAAGGGGGAGAGGGAGGAAGAGAGAATCAGATGGTCATTTCTCCTCTGTGCCATGACTGGGAATCGTACCCAGGATGTCCGTATGCCAGAGCTATGCTCTATCCACTGATCCACCTAGCAGCGCCATGTTACAATATGCAAAGGCCTTCCGATCTGAGATAGCAATGAATCCTTCAGTGAGAAATTCAGCCTCTCCAAGGCTCAATGTCCTTTTCTGGAATCTTAGAGATATGAAAAAAATGCTTTCTGAGAACTCTTTTATCACAGATATTCTATCTTAGTGTTTAATAATAATAATAAAGAAATTGAATATGTGTGCAAATAGTGATGATGCCAAGGGAATGCCTAGGGCTTTAGCTCCCTCCCTTTCCTTCACCTAACCCCAACCCCAAGTCCATCAGTCCACCTACAAACTGCTTCAAATTGACTCCTGACCTAAAGAAAAACAATAGGCGTGTTATGTAAACTAAGCTTCAAGATAATCAGCCTGACCATTCCCTTACTTCCTGTTGCTGTTCTCAAAAACCTCTTCAAATTGGAAATTCTAGGTCTGTTACTATTAGAACTTGCTCCATAAAATAAAGCAATATGTGTGATTAGGATCAGAATAGATCTCCACTTCCCTTCTCTTCCCTCACTTCCCTTGCCTTTGGGGTCAAATTCATAAAGTGCTCTTTATAACCAAGGTCCATGAGGTTAGTACCTATATTTTCTTCTATGTAATTTATTTTTTCAGGTCTTATATTTAGGTCTTTGATCCATTTTGAATTAATTTTAATACAAGAGGACAAAGTGAAGGCAAAGATAAATGAATGGGACCACATCAGACTAAGAAGTTTTTGCATAGCAAGAGAAACTGACAACAAAACAGACAGCCAAGTAAATGGGAAATGATATTTTCAAACAACAGCACAGAAAAAGACCTAATATCCAAAATATACAAAGAACTCATAAAACTCAACAATAAACAAACAAAGAATCCAATAAAAAAATGGGAAGAGGACATGAACAGATACTTCTCCCAGGAAGAAATACAAATGGCCAACAGATATATGAAAAGATGCTCCTCTTCATTAGTTATTAGAGAAATGCAAATCAAAACTGCAATGAGATACCACCTCACACCTGTTAGATTAGCTATCATCAAGACAGGTAATAACAAGTGTTGGAGAGGCTGTGGAGAAAAAGGACCCCTCATCCACTGTTGGTGGGAATGCAAAGTAGTACAACCACTATGGAAGAAAATATGGTGGTTCTTCAAAAAACTAAAAATAGAACTACCATATGACCCAGCAATCCCTCTACTGGGTATATACCCCCAAGACTCAAAAACACTGGTACGTAAAGGCACATGCAGCCCCATGTTCATTGCAGCATTGTTCACAGTGGCCAAGACTTGGAAACAACCAAAAAACCCTTCAGTAGATGACTGGATAAAGAAGATGTGGCACATATACACTATGGAATACTACTCAGCCATAATAAATTATGACATAGGATCATTTACAACAACATGGATGGACCTTGATAACATTATACGGAGTGAAATAAGTAAATCAGGAAAAACTAAGAACTATATGATTCCACACATAGGTGGGACATAAAAATGAGACTCAAGGACATGGACAAGAGTGTGGTGGTTGGGGGGGGGGGGGAAAGAAGGAGGGGGTGGTAGAGGCACAAAGAAAACCAGATAGAAGGTGATGGAAGATAATTTGACTTTGGGTGAGGGGTATACAGCATAATCAAATGTCAAAATAACCTAGAAATGTTTTCTCTGAACCTATGTACCCTGATTGATCTATGTTACCCCATTAAAATAAAAAAAAAGAATAGGTCTATATTTATGAAGTTTAAAAACACTTTGTCTTTGCAAATATTCCTTGGGAAAGATACACTTTAAGTCTTACTATTCATTTGCAACTCAGTAGATAAAGTTTTAAAGGTCTTTTCACAAGAGCAAGGTTCTGAAATGGAAATGTGGGGAGAAGGAAAGGGGTGTCGAGGGAACAGAGTAACCACAGAGGGAAGAAGCTTCAAGAAAAGTGAGTGCAAGGATGATAGGTGCTTCCAGAGCTTGTCAGAGGAGGGAGTATACTGAGCTCAACAGTCATTGATTGTCTTCCTGGTTTCCGTTTTTCTCTCCTACCTCATATCATATTTATCTGTAAATCTTGACAGTTCTTTCTTTGGAGTCCAACCACTTTTCACAGCACCCCTGTTCCTACCCTGGAGCAAACCTCCTTCATCTGGATTATTGCAAAGGTATTCTAAAATTTGTTCTGGTTTCTGTCCCCTTTTGATCTATTCTCAACACAGTAACCAGAGGCACTGTTTGCAAACCTAAGTGAGATCAGACAAACCTCTGCTCAAAATCCCTGTTTATATTGGTTTCCTATTACACTCAAAATCAGAGTCAAGTCATGTACAAGGTCCTATAAGAGATTTTCCACTTTTGTTCCCATTAGACACACCTTGGTGAATTTTAAAAAAACTATTCATGTTGGGGATCTCAGCTCTGAAATGTTGATTCATTGGTTTTATGGTTGGGGCATTGATATTTGCTGAAAGGCCCCCAAGGGATTCTAATGAGAATCCAGGCTTGAGAACAACTGTCCTCCACAATCTGACTTCACTTTCTCTCATTACTCCTCATACCTTCTCTTCCTCCTCTTTCAATAAACCCTAGACATGTAGGCTCCTTGTTTTTCTTGTGTTCTCTGACACTCCCTCTAGTGAGTCTCCTTCAGGTCTTTAAAATGTCAAGTGTCTCACACAAAGATCCCTAAAAAAATTATGAGTGGAAGGACCTTGATTAGTAATTTTTTTCCCCCTGAATTAAACTCCTCAAGCTAAACCAGATTGCATTCCCTCACATATAAAGTAGATTTGCCATTTGCTAATTTAGCCTCCCCCCTAGTAAGCTGTGGGTGCAAGATAAATCGTTCTGTAATGCAACCTCTGCCCAAGGGAATCAGAGTTAGTATTCATGTACCTTCTGCACGGATGCTCGGAGCACACTCTTATTTAACAGAAGTTCCCAGAGACACACCCATGTAACCTGAAATATACACACACAGGAAACATATGTACAGAGAGATCTTGACCAGAGTTTCTAAGGTCTCTTCCAGCATAGATATTCTGATTCTGTTGTTAAAAATTAATACGAAAACAATTATAAATATGAATAAAAAAAACAGAATGAAGCAGTGATTTGGAGGTATTTAGTCCCTCCATTCCCTGTAATCTATTAGCTGCTTTCAAGGGACCCTAAATAACCATACAATTGAAAAGAGTAATTTTTATTTTAAATTAAGCAATTTTTTTTTTTTTTTGGTATTTTTCTGAAGCTGGAAACAGGGAGAGACAGTCAGACAGACTCCCGCATGCGCCCGACCGGGATCCACCCGGCATGCCCACCAGGGGCAACGCTCTGCCCACCAGGGGGCAATGCTCTGCCCCTCCGGGGCGTTGCTCTGCCGAGACCAGAGCCACTCTAGCACCTGGGGCAGAGGCCAAGGAGCCATCCCCAGCACCTGGGCCATCTTTTGCTCCAATGGAGCCTTGGCTGCGGGAGGGGAAGAGAGAGACAGAGAGGAAGGAGGGGGAGGGGTGGAGAAGCAAATGGGCGCTTCTCCTATGTGCCCTGGCTGGGAATCGAACCCAGGTCCCCCGCACGCCAGGCCGACGCTCTACCGCTGAGCCAACCCGCCAGGGCCAAGTTAAGCAATTTTTAACCAGTATGCTTCAAACATTTTTAAACCATGCAATCAATACCTGACTGTTTAGTCAAGTGTGCTGACTTCTTTTCCCTTAGATTGTCAAATAAAAAAATGCCAATAGCCAACACAACAGTAGCCATTCAGTATGCATAAATCAAAATATACTTATTTTTTTGTTAGATTGGCAAAAATATATTTTTTGGTGTGCTGCAGAATTTTAGTAATTAGCTCATGTGTGCCACGACATGGAAAAGGTTAAAAATCACTGAGTTAAAGCAACGGTCTCATTGCTCATTGAAAGTTGAAAGCGCCCTGGCTTCACCCTTTGGAACACACTTATGTTTGTGGAGCTCTCCATGTGGAAGTCTCATGCTGTGTCTTCTGGATAAGCTTTCAGGACTCTACTGGATAAATCCATCTGTGTGATTGGGGCTGTGTGATTTATTTATGTGATTTTAAAACACTTTCTTTTAAAAATGAAAATATTCCTCGGAAAGGGTAGTGTTTAAGCCTGCTTACCCATTTATATTTCAGCATGTGAGGTTTTTAAGAGTGCGTGGTACCTTATAGGGGCTCAAAAAGCATTTAGAAAATTAGTGAATCAATGGGTTAATTCTTGAGTATTTTCTATGAGACATATGTGGGCTCCATGCTCTGAGAGAGACCTAGTCTGTGGTGATATAAAGTTGTGTCCAAGAAGACACCTAGAAGAGTGACTCGATCACAACAGTGAAACCTAGAGGGATTCTTGGCACAGCCAAAGATGAGGAAGGGGCGTTAGCGAATGATACGGAGATTTCATCTCCTGTGTAATGGGCACTGCAGCTGAGAGCTGTCTGGCTTTGTGAATGTGGGTGAGTTTGTGTGTGGGTGATCTCAGAAGAACCCACAAAAGAGGTTATCTTAAAACATTTGACACATTTGAAGGGGACCAACACCAGCTCAGTAGAGTGTTAATCAAGTTGTGATAGGGTATGTAGCTAACAGTGGCAATCAATAAAAGCTACAGGAACCACTGGGTTTTTGGCTTGAAATGGGCAGAGATCAGCTCAATCTATCATGGTGACTAATTTCACCTAACAGTAACCTCTGGTCTCTTTATATGCTCATTGTAATATATTAGCATGCTAAACAACACAGCATGATTGGAAACAGAAAGCCCATCTAAGGACACAACACAGTCCATGGAGTTCCTCTGAGAAATCTCCAACCCTGTCCAAGGAAGATCCTAAATATTCCTCACCCCATCAAATTCTCTGTTCCTGATTAAATGAACCTCAATAAAGAGAGCAAATTTGGCTAAAGGGGGGCTTCTTTGTCTGTGTAGCGCATTCTCTGTCTCATTCCTTCACTAATGAACTCTCACTTAAACTTTGTAACTCATGGTCATTTTAAACTCTACGCTGGCTCATCCTTGAATTCTTCTGTGTGAAGCCAGGAACCACAGTGTGTCACGGACCCTTGGGTACCTGGATTGCTGAATGCCTGCATCAAAGTAAGATCTTTCTTGAACCTCCTGACTTCCAGGTTTTTTCCTTTAAACTTGGAGTTGAAAAGTAGAGCTTGATGTGGGAAAGAGAGAAGACCCTTTGTTCTTCTCCAACTGTATGTTTCTCTCCTTTAGCTTTAGCTACGGGGAAGGAGACGCTTAGGCTTTAATTCAAGTTTGGATTTTTGATTTATTAATGAAATAAAATTTTTTTATTTTAAAGTGACTCTAGGATTTAAAAAAAATTTTTTATTGAAGAGTATTCAGAAAGAGTAGTGGGGCTGCCAGTATTTTCAGCTGCAGCCAGTGAATAGCCAACAGAATAAATTTAAAGAGACGGTGGGAGATAAAAATGAAATTGTTTATCATTCTATCCCATGAGTCATGCTTGTTACGTATGTCTACTTCACAGCTCTGCCCTGATTAGTATGATATTGATTCTCATGTCAGCTTAAAAATATTTCTGTAGGGAGTCAAGCACATTTTTAGTTGGTGCTGAAATTTCACACAAATGTTATTTTTAAACCAGCATAAAATTGTGAAAGTGGATTAATTTTTTTCAGTCTTTAAAAAGAGAGCCTTTCAACAAAGTTTTTATTTTGGGATGGTCAAAGGATTAGAATATATCCAATTCCTGATAGTAAGACAATCTACCAGTCCCAGGCTCAAAGCTCACTTTTTAAAAACTTTCACATTCACATAAAAAATACCTCATGCTGATTTGATTCTGTGAAGATTTCCAGCTATAAAGGAATTGTTTTTAATGTGCTTTATTTTTCCCCATTAGCTACATCAGGTAATAGACCATTGACACTTTCCTAGGAAAAATGAGTCACAGTCTCCTGAAATCCTTCTCTTTAAATTTAGGGCAACACAACTTTACATTTGTCTCATAGAGATAAAATTTCAGTCCTTAACAACTGTCATCTTCTTGGGGGGATGACTTCACAACATGTCTCGATCCATTGAGACTTGCAGCCTTGTAAACTGCAAGATAAAAACTGTCATCTGTTTCCTTTTTTCCAGACAGCAGCCAGGCCTGGTGTTCTGTGCACAATAGGTGTCAAAGAATGCTATTGATACAATGGTTGGGTGTTTCAATCATTTGGAATGCATGTCCCTGCCCATTGTTCATATTTGAAACACAAGCAGCATTAATACTAATGTTCTGTGGCTTCTGCATTCCTTTCACAGCTCTCTCCTCATTTACACTAATTGCTGTAATAGACAGAGCACCTCATCTATTTTAACAGTTAAGATGGAGGAAATTGGAAATTTGAAAGGACCGCAAATGGACAGGGTCTCAAAAAAAAAAAAAAAAGAAGAAGAAAATCCATTAAAGTCAGTTGAAAGTTATCTCAAATCCTCAGCATCCAGAATTTCTAACTTAAAATTTTCTATTTTGTTAAAGTATAAACGAGTGGCTTTTTTACCCCTCCTGAAGTTCACTAAAACCATTTCTCCATGGAGATGATTCTCCTACCTTTGTGTGTAAGTGTACTTAAAATTATATATAGGTGTGAATAAGAATAGGTCATCTTTCCCTTTGTCATTTTGAGTGCGAATTTTCTCCTGTGTCCTCTGAGAGGATGGCGTATGAAGGGCGTATGAAGAACTGGTGAGTGGGGCTGTTTATTCATCTGCTGTAAGATTAATAACACACTAAGCAATTTTTACAGTTATAATATTTATGAGCAGGAAGAACCTTAGGCAAAATGGAGAAAATTTTCTCTGCTACCAACATCTTTATTTTATCATATTTGTTAATCTCCTTCTCAACTTCTAGAATTTAGTGCCCAATGCATTCTGTTATCCCTTAGATGCTCAAGCCCAAATCTACCCTGGGCATACACTTCAGTATTTCTGGAGAAACTTTGTGCCCAAATTTTCTTGACTGCTTTCTGTCTGTTCTAACTTCCCACATATCCTGTCTTCCCAGCTTTTGCTTGATATCTGACTAAGAAATATGTTTAACTTCTCCATTCAAGGTAGCAAGACCAATTATGATTCAGTGTATATATTACAGGAGAGTAGCATCATATGTACATTTAATTTAAATAAATGAAGCATGAGCAGAGACAGGTTTTGGGATTGAGGAAGTGAGAGAGAGAACATGAGTTATAATGATGCAGGAAACGACACCAATGGAGGATAATAGACGTTCAGACAGCTTAATAGAGAAAGGAGAATTTATTAGTAGCAGGCAGAGCACGTGGGATTAGTAGCGCCAAAGCATGAGCTCCCCAAAGTTAGATTTCTTACATCTTATATACCTTTTACAGTGTCCATGCAAGGGGTGTGTGATTCCTTTGTCTGAGGTCCTATGTGCACCTCATGACTCAAGGTGGGGAAGGGAAGTTTGGGTGGGGCAGCAAAGGGGAAGGAGTGGCTAGACCCCTGGTCCTATCTATTTACAGATCTTCGTTTTTTTGTGTGTATTATAAGAGTCTCCAGAAGATCTGGATGTGGATAATCTTTATCTGGCTGAGTCAGTCATTCCTGCATTCTCTTGATTTCTCCCATCTCAATAATGTGTTCCTATTGTACTTGTCAGCCCAGGCTGCTGGAAAAAGTACCGTAGATGAGGAGGCTTAAATAATAGACATTTCTTTCTCTCATTTTTGGAGGCTGGAAGTCCTAGATCAGGGTACCAGCATGGTTGGGTTCTAGTGAAAACTCTCTTCCTATCTTGCTGTTGGGCACTGTCTCTCTATCTTCATGCAAAGAATAAAATTTCTTCTTTTTCTCTTTTTAAGTCTGCCTATTATACTGAATTGGGACTCTACCCTTATGCCTTTATTTAACGTTATTTTCTTCCTAAAGGCCCTGCCCTACAGTCACGCTGAGGGTTAGAGCTTTAACATATGAGTTTTGGAGACACACGGTTCATTCTTACTATCTATCATACTATATCTATGGATGGTTTGGAATGAACAGGATGGAAGGTGTGTGTGTATTTATCTGTTTCTCCTTGGTCAGTCTCAATTTCTGTTTTCATTGTGTGAATGTTTTATTGGACTGAGTTTAATTCTAAAATGTAAATATATATAAATTTCCTAAGGTATGACCAACTACTTTATCTGACCATCAGTTGAAAAAATAGTTCTCTGTTCCAATAATATTGGGGAAAGAAATAAAACTGACTAATTTGTTGGGAAATGGCATATGTGCATGCTATACTTTATGGTTGGTTTAAGGGACTTTCATGGGTTAACTTTGTAGAATTTCACATTTGGAATTGCCTTTAGAATGAAACAGGACTTTATTATACATTTGAATTTTAACAGGTTGGAATAGTATAAGCTAAGGTTCTGAGCAGTCTGGAGATTACAGGTACCCTTTAGGATGCCTTTGGATAAGGAGACCTAGGGATACAGTACATTGGAAACATGCACAGACGGTGTGCCTCTCTGACCATAGATGACAATAACAAAACTAACCTTTATAAATAACTTTGTGGTATGCAAAATGCTTTTCTAACTCTCCCATAAAAATAACAAAGGCCCAAACAGGTGACTTGTTTCTTAATTTATTCAGGAGGATATTTATTCTTTTGCCTTAGAATGGTTATACATTCTATGTGGTGGGGCAGATGTTTTCAGATGTACTTCCATGGAGACTTGGTCTTTTCTAAGCAAAAGTCGAGTTTAGAGAAAAACAATTTCCAGGTGAGAGATATTTGTGGGAGAACAATTTACTTAGCATTTGCTTATTCAGGAAATATCTGAGTGCTGACTGAATGCCAGCCAGTCCTATTCTCAGTTCTTTGGACCACTTGAGAACAAGATCAACAAGTCCTTGTTCTAATGGAGCTCACATGGTGTGTGGAGGGATAAAGGCAATAAAATAACACAATAAACACAATACCAGCTGGCAATAAATTGACATAACAGGGTACCTGGATTCCTGCTTCAGATTGAGCTTTTAAAGATAAGCCTTTGTAAGGCAAACTATGAATGACGAGTCAGCCAATGCAAAGAAAAAGAAAAGGCATGTTGCTTCCAAAGGGTACAGCTAGGACAAAGGCCTATGATGTGACCACAGAAATATGTTTGAGGAATAGATACAAACAGCATGTCCATCTGCAGCGAAATGGAAAGGGGGAAGATCTGCAGGAATTTATAAACTAGAGATGGCAGTAGATTAAGCTATACAAAACAGCAAATGAAGAAAGATTGAGTGTTTAAACTTACACTCTGAGCTAGTTCAAGGAGACTAGAATTCTTTAAGATTGCTCAATCACAGGCAAAACCAGACAGTGCTCACCCTAGTCATTCACCTTTCTGGGAAACTGACTCTTTGGCCAAAGTGTTTTGATTTCAGTATGCATTACTTGTGTTCTTTGTTTATTTTTGTTGTTGTTTTGGTATTTTATTACCATGTGTATTTGTTTAAGTGACCCTTACATAGTGCTTGGAATGTACCAGACACTATTTTAAAAACTTTTTCAAATATTTATTTAATCATCATTGTCTGAGGTTGGTACTATTATAATCCCTGTTTACAGATGAGAAAACTGAGGCAGAGTGAGGTTAAGTGAGTTGCAGAAGACCACACAGTTGATAAGTGGAGAAACCTGGATTCAGACCTTCAAATCCTGATTCCAGAGTCCACACTGTTAGCCACCACTCTTATGTTGCTCATGTGTGTTGCATATATTCTAATTAGTAGTGCCTGGAATCAAGAAGAGAATTCCATTTTAAGTTCTCTCACTGTTTTTAAACTTGGCTTTGTTCTGTATATTTGAGACTGATGAGATATAATGTGAGACAAATACTTTAATGAGGTTGTTAAATGCTTTGAGCATCATGGGGAAAGGATACTAGAAAAGGCAGGATAGTAATATTGTCAAATGATATATCCAACACCAAATTTTCCAGTGTGTCCTTGGATTCCTGTTTATATATATATTATTCCTAGAGAGAGAGAGAGAAAAAATAAGAAAGAGAGAGAGAGAGAATAGGGGAGGAGGAGAAGGAAGCATCAACTCCCCAATGTACCTTGACCAGGCAAGCCCAGGGTTTCGAACTGGCAACCTCAGCATTCCAGGTTGCTCAACTTTATCCACTGCACCACCACAAGTCAGGCTGGATTTCTGTGGTTTTGTGTGTTTGTGTGTGTGTGTGTGTTTGTGTGTGTGTGTGTTTTAACTTTTTCTCTTACTGATTTGTCAGTATGGGCTGGTTCTTTTAAAAGAAGGATAATGGAAGAAATCTGATAGAACAAAATACTGAAAATGATTTAAATAAACTATTTTGGCTATCTATGAATTTGCGTAGTCACATAATTGTGACTACTCTAGATATTAAACGTTGTATTGTATTTTGAGTTAAGTAATTCTTTTAAAATGTTGTGTTGTATTTTGGGTTACGTAATTCTTTTTTTTTTTTAATAATTTTATTTTTTTAATGGGGCGACATCAATAAATCAGGATACATATATTCAAAGATAACAAGTCCAGGTTATCTTGTCTTTCAATTATGTTGCATACCCATCACCCAAAGTCAGATTGTCCTCTGTCATCTTCTATCTAGTTTTCTTTGTGCCCCTTCCCCTCCCCCTTTCCCTCTCCCTTTCCCCCCTCCCCCCGTAACCACCACACTCTTATCAATGTCTCTTAGTTTCACTTTTATGTCCCACCTACATATGGAATAGTGCAGTTCCTGTTTTTTTCTGATTTACTTATTTCACTTCATATAATGTTATCAAGATCCCACCATTTTGCTGTAAATGATCCGATGTCATCATTTCTTATGGCTGAGTAGTATTGCATAGTGTATATGTGCCACATCTTCTTTATCCAGTCATCTATTGACGGGCTTTTTGGTTGTTTCCATGTCCTGGCCACTGTGAACAATGCTGCAATGAACATGGGGCTGCATGTGTCTTTATGTATCAATGTTTCTGAGTTTTGGGGGTATATACCCAGGAGAGGGATTGCTGGGTCATAAGGTAGTTCTATTTTCAGTTTTTTGAGAAACCACCATACTTTCTTCCATAATGGTTGTACTACTTTACATTCCCACCAACAGTGTATGAGGGTTCCTTTTTCTCCACAGCCTCTCTGACATTTGCTATTACCTGTCTTGTTAATAATAGCTAATCTGACAGGTGTGAGGTGGTATCTCATTTTAGTTTTGATTTGCATTTCTCTAATAACTAAAGAAGATGAGCATCTTTTCATATATCTGTTGGCCATTTGTATTTCTTCCTGGGAGAAGTGTCTGTTCATGTCCTCTTCCCATTTTTTTATTGGATTATTTGTTTATTTGTTGTTGAGTTTTATGAGTTCTTTGTATATTTTGGATATTAGGCCCTTATCTGAGCTGTTGTTTGAAAATATCATTTCCCATTTAGTTGGCTTTCTGTTTATTTTGTTATCAGTTTCTCTTGCTGAGCAAAAACTTCTTAGTCTGATGTAGTCCCATTCATTAATTTTTGCCTTCACTTCTCTTGCCATTGGAGTCAAATTCATAAAATGCTCTTTAAAACCCAGGTCCATGAGTTTAGTAGCTATGTCTTCTTCTATGTACTTTATTGTTTCAGGTCTATGTGATTCTTTTAAAATCAAAAAACTCTACCCCAAAACACTCTACCCCAAGCACAGCTTTGTCAGTTTATGGACTACAGGGGGTCTTCGGGTCTCGACATACAACGTTTTGAGTTTACAACACTCACTCCCATAAATACTTTAAAATATTGAGACGTGAGTGTTTCCGCTTACGCCGTTAGTGTTGTTCTTACAGACTAGGTGGCAGACCTACTTTGGTTGTGCGCAGCAGAAGAATACACAGTAACGCGGCTTATGAGTGAGGGAGTTGGCGTCCCCCAGTACTTTTACCTATGCCATTCTGGACTGTTAAAAGTGAAAGTGTTCCATTTGTGTTGTTTTGTTTGGTAACTTTTTGGCCCTTATCATGGCTCCTAAACGAAAGTCAGAGTCTTCAAATGGTAGTGCTTTGAAGAAGAGGAAAGCCATGATGATGGAAGTGAAATTAGACATTGTAATGAGATCAGAAAAAGGAGAATCAGCAATGAACATTGGCCATGTGCTAGGCCTTAGTCACTCGACTGCAGCAACACTTATCAAGGGTGAAGACCGTATCCGGATCAGCCTCTGAAGTAGACTGTGAGTACTAAACAGCAAAGTGGCGTAATGATTGAGATGGAAAGATTGTTAGTTTTGTGGTTGGAAGACCAGCATCAGTAGCATATACCAGTTAGGATAGGTAAGTGACTTAGGCTATGGTGTGTTTCTACTTACACCAAAATTCGGGTTACGTCACTGTCATAGGAATGGAACTGTGTTGTAACCTGAGGACCCCCATACTGGTAAGTGTCTCTAGTACCAAACTTTATTAATAGTTGCATGATTTTGCCACCATAGCCTGAGACTCTTCAATATGATTATTGGTCCAGATTGGAGGAGGTATATGCATATAGTTTCCTTAATCTTCTCTTTGCATATTCAATTTTCCACATTTCCTGAAAATATTTGAGAATATAAAAATCTTCTGTCTGTGCTCTTTTTACTGGTTTATTTAGAATTCACAAATGCTTTATTCCAGCACTTCTTCCCTTTAACTTAAGTCACAAATTAAAATTCAACAAAAAGCACACTGTCTTCATTTCATGTTACTTTGTATATTTTTATGGCAGTCAACATGAGATTCTGAAGGCTAAGGTACTATTTTGGATACATTCTGAGATGAAATGGTGGTACTCTGAGATTATTCTAGAGTCATTTCACACAGCACATTGTAAAGCAGAATTTTCCTCTCACAGACATGTTACCAAGAATGTCATCATGATTAGCTTTTAAATTAATTTCAGTAATTTTTCAGCACCTAATAAATGCAAAACATGGTGCTTAGTTGTTGTTTTGGATGCTAAGTTTCAGTGGATGAGTTCCTATCTTAAAGGGAGTTATTTAAAGGGCTACAAAGTAGAACATTATAAGATTTAAAATAGAAGTGTAAAGGGCTACTGAGTGGCAGAAAAAAAAGAATGTTTATGATGATGTGGGAGAAGACAGAAATGATTGAGGTAGGTATATTAAAAGAGGTGGTATTTAAACATATCCTTTAGGGAAAAATATAATAAGAACAGATAAAGATAGATTGGAAGGATGGTTCAAGCTTAGGTGACAACAAAAGCAAAGAAAGTCACATTAGGTAAAGAAACAAGTCTTCTGAAAGAATGGCCAATCACCCCATGCATCTGATGCGGAGGGATATGAGTGCTGTAGAGACAAAACAAAGATATTCTGGTGCAGTTGTGGAAGATTTCTGCATACTTTTAGTGTGGACTTTGTTTTGTGGGCAGAATGGGAAATCGCTTAACTAATATATGTGAGCTTATTGCATATAACACATGGTATAAGGCCCTGGCCAGTTGGTTCAGGGTAGAGCATTGGCCCGGCATGTGGATGTCCTGGGTTCAATTACCAGTCAGGGCACACAGGATAAGAGCCTATCTGCTTCTCCACCCTTCTCCCTCTCCCTTCTCTCTCTCTCTCTCTTCACCTTCCACAGCCAAGGCTCCATTGGAGCAAGTGGGCCCGGTGCTGAGGACGGCTCCATGGCCTCATCTCAGGTACAAAAATGGCTCCAGTGCAATGGAGCAAGGGTCCCAGATGGGCAGAGCATCGCCCCCTGGTGGGCTTGCTGGGTGGATCCCTGCAGGTCACACATGCAGGAGCCTGTCTCTGCTTTTCACTTCAGAAAAATACATTAAAAAAAGGAACACATGTTCCTTTTTTATAGAACAGTTGTTTAACAAGTGGCTGTATTTATTTTTACTTACTTTTTAAGAGTTCCAGTAAATAGAAGTGATAAGCTCATATTTAGAAGAGATCCTTAACTATCTACTTCTTCCTTCCTAAAATTGCTATTTATTTTCCCAGCAGCCCTTAGGAGCAGCAGAGGGGAAAAGTCAGGAGAGAGGACATGGATTCTGGCAGTTGGTGCTGTAGCAACCCTACTCTTGACTTCCTCAAAAAGATTTATGCCAGCTTTGAAGCACACACTCACCCAACCCATGGAAGGCAATAAACAATCAATAGCATTATAACTAACATTTTAAAAGCACATAGCATGAGACAAGTATGATTCTATGGCTTCACATATTATTTAATTTACAATCTCCACAAGAATGCTGTAAGGTAAGTAACTAGCTGGGAGGTCGAGTTGGGAAAGACTTCTTCATGGAGAAGACAGGTCCTAAGATGATCTTAGAGAAAGGAAGGTTTCCAAAGTTTGGATACAAAAGACAAGGCATTCTGACAGAGAGAATGTGAGTAAATGTACGCATATGAATTTACTGTCATGAAAGGTGAAAAAACTGAAGCTGGGTGAAGCTGATAACTCACCCAAATTCACAGAGCTGGTAAATGTTATTGCCAAGATTCAAACCCAACAGCTCCAACTTTGATTACCTTGATTCGAGGACTTAAATGCTGCTTATTGAGTTCCAGAATCTGTGCTATCAATCCCTATTTTATAGTGTTATCCTAATTGTAAAACTCATGGTTTTACAAGCATTAGTATAATGAATACCTGTTATATGAAATATAGGTCAAACTCCATAGGAGCCCTGCCCTTAAGTAAGTTTTGGTCTACCTAAGGAAGTTGAATATTTAAGTGAGTCACTTCTTCATTTTGGTATTCTCATCAAATTCACTGAAAGGGAATGGATATAGCATCCACAGAACATCCAGTGCAGAGCTGGTATAATACTTTTTTGCACTTTATTTAAATAATGGCTTGATTGAGATATAATCCACCCATTCAATGTGCACAATTCATTGGTCTTATGAATATTCACAGAATTTCATAAATTCGAATTTCTTTATGATTATCCAATCATAATCACAAGCTTAGGACATTTTCAACAGTCCTCCACCCCAAATCTATATCTGTTAGAGTCACTCTCTGTCTTACCATCCCTTTCACCATAGGCAAACACTAATATAATTTCTTTATCCTTATTCTAGACATTCTTAATAGAGCCTTGCATAATATTTTCAATGTTCATCCATGTTGTAGCAGGTATCAGAACTTTTTAAAAATTGCTGAATAATATTCTACAGTATGGAATATTCCATATTTTATTTATCCATTCATCTCTTGATGTAGATTTGTGTCATTTCCACCTTTTGGCTGATATGAATAATGCTGCCATGAATATCTGAGTAAAAGTTTTTGTGTGAACATATATTTCCATTTGTCTCAGGTATATATCTTGGAGTGGACTGAGTCATATGGTAACTTTGTGTTTCACCTTTTGAGGAACTGCCATACTGTTTTCAAGGAAACTGCACTATTTTATATTCCCACCAGTGAAGTATAAGGGTTCTAACTTCTACATACCCTTGCCAACACTTGTTTTTTTAATCATAATCATCCTTGTAGATGTAAAGTGGTATCTCACAGTGGTTTTGATTTGAAGATTTTCATTTCCTTGAAGGTTTATAATATTGAACCTCTTTTCATGTGATTATGGGCTACTTATAAATCTTCTTTGCAAAATTCTCCTTTCAAGTCCTTTGCTTATTTAAAAAATTGGGTTCTTTTTCTCTATATTAGAGCTGTAAGGGAGATAATGTCAGAGTAATGGCACAGTAGGAAGCGATACCAATAAATCTCCCCCAAAACTCAACAAGATCTTCAACCAGAAACAGAAAAACCTATCCTTGGAGCCTCCAGATGTTTCGCAATACACCCGAAGGTATGGTCGAGAGAAAAATTGGCTAAATATATAATCAAACCCCGAAGGAAATAGGGAGTAAGAAATGCTCTGCCTTCCTCACTGCTTTCACTGGGAACTGAGAATATAGAAACTAAGGCGGGCAAAGGGGGTGAATAGATCCAGGCTGCGGCACAAATGGCCGAAACAGGCTGAGGTACGGAGATCCAAGCCGAGGAAAAACTGTGCCTGTGGCAACCCAGTCAGTACAAGCTAACATTCGCATCAAACCCAGACAAAGAAAGACAAGTGGGGCAGCCATTTTCTCCGATCCCCTGGTCGGCGCGCGCAGATAGTGGGCGAGAAATTCCTCCGAGTGCCTCAGCAGTAGGCGCCCGTGTTATCCCACAGAAAGGCAGAGTCACGGGCCTTTGTGTGGGCCAAAAGCAGAATCTCAGGCTGCCACAGCGCCCTGAAAAAGCCAAGCATGGGGAGGGACCAAGAACCAATTCCAATGCTGGAACTTTTCCATGCAGGAGGGGTTTCACTCAGAGGGTGCGGCGGCCGGCCTGGTATCCTGATCTGCGTGCAGATAGTGAGCGAGAGATTCCTCTGAGTGCCTCGGCAGTGGGCACCCGTGTTATACCACAGAGGGGCAGAGTCAGGGGCCTTTGTGTGGGCCAAAAGTGGAATCTCGGGTCGCCCCAGCTCACTGAAAAAGCCGCGCACAGAGAGGGAGCGAGAGCCAATTCCAACACTGGAACTTTAACGTGCGGGTGTGGGTTTCACTCAGAGTGTGAGACTGCCGGCCTGATATCCTGGTCTGCACACAGATAGTGAGCGAGAATTTCCTCCAAGTGCCTGAGGAGTGGGCGCCCACCCATGTTACCAGACAGAGTGGCAGAGCCAGAGGTCTTTGAGTGGGTGGAAGCCCCGCCTGATTATGCTAGCAGCTCTGACTGACTGAGCCTTACCCAGAGCCCTGTGCTGAGTGGGAATAGAGTGGGGAGTTGCCAGCTCTTTGAGCCTCTTACTATCCAGGCAGAGGCAGCAGCAACCCCATAGCTGGATTTTCAGGCTACTAATTGAGGAAGAAAAGACTAGGAGAGAGGCTCCAGGAACATGGACTCTCTCACTGTCGGAGCCTATAAACGCTAATGAGCCTCGACTGCCAACGAGACTGAAGCACAATACATGACATCGCCATAGAGACTTATCAACTGCAAACCTCTACCTGAGCATGCCAAAGGGGCAGACCCGGGGTACAGAGTCACCCACCAGGAAGAGGGAGAGAAAAGAAAAATCAAGAAGATAACCTCTCAAAATCATGAATAATCCGCAGACTTTATAACCTATCCCATTTTATTATATTTGTTCATTTGTTTCTCTTATCTTCATTCTTGATTTTTTTTTTTCCTCCTCCAATTTGGTCGATTAACTCTCTGCCGGTCTTACTCTCTCCTCTCCTTGAACTACACTACCCATAAGTGTTACATCTTCCATTATCTTTTCTTTCCTCTTCCTTTATCTCTATGAGGGTTGCACTCCAAAACCCTTAACTCTCTCTCTCTCTCTCCTCTTTTTTCTTTTTTCTTCTTTTAGTGGTTTCCTCTTTTTTTTCTCTCTCTCTTTCTTTTCTCCCTCTATATTAGTTTCTTCCTTTCTCCTTTACATCTCCTCTCATTCAAACCTCAATAATGAACAAATTATCTTATCTGGGACTCAAACTTATGTTTGTGGCATTTTGGGGTTTTTTTACTACACCTTTTTAACTCACTAGCAGTACTTCCATCCCTGGCTCTCCATTTGATCTAGTTCTTGTTCCACTAAATAAAAGAGTAATTTTTTAATTTGTCCCCTCATTTTCCTGTTTCCCTCTTATTCCTCTCATCATAACTCTTAGTCAACCAACAACTAAAAGCAAATCATTTTATTCTTGACCCAAATTTTTTCCTTATTTGCTTTTTGTGGTTCCATACCCCCCCTTTTTTTCTCTCTCTTTTTTTTTTGCCCATTTATTACTTCTTCCCAATTCAGGCCCTCCATTACAGGCATTGTTTGTTCTATTTAGTACAATATAATTCACAGTTCACCACAAGATTTTCTCAAGAAAGAGGGGAGAGGAGAAAAGGAGGGGGGGAATAATTTCTTTTTTTAAAATTTTTATTTAATTTTATTTTTCTTTATTTAATTATTAATTTTTTTAAAAAAAATGACTCTTTTTGATTTTTGATTTTTATTTTTTTAACTTCTTATTCTTTATTAAATCTCATTAATACTATCAACAAAACCACCCTCAGATGCCTTTAAGGAAGAGAAAATCGAATATCATGGATACAAAAGAAAGAGAGGAAACACAGATAGATGAGGAAAAATCTATGAAAAAAAATTTAATATATTGGAAACCTTAGAGTTAAATGAAAGAGAATTTAAAATAGAAATCCTAAAAATACTCAGAGATATACAAGAAAACACAGAAAGGCAATTTAGGGAGCTTAGAAAACAACTCAATGAACACAAAGAATATATTTTCAAGGAAATTGAAACTATAAAAACAAATTAAACAGAGATAAAAAACTCAATTCACAAGCTGAAAAATGAGGTAACAAGCTTAACTAATAGAACAGGCCAGATAGAGGTAGGATTAGTAAAATAGAAGAAAAGCAACTTGAGGCACAACAGAGAGAAGAAGAAAGAGACTCAAAAATTTAAAACGAGATAGCCCTACAGGAATTATCTGACTCCATCAAAAAGAATAACAAAAGAATAATAGGTATATCAGAGGGAGAAGAGAGGGAAAATGGAATGGAGAACATACTCAAACAAACAATAGATGAGAACTTCCCAAGCCTGTGGAAAGAACTAAAACCTCAAGTTCAAGAAGCAAACAGAACTCCCAGTTTTCTTAACCCCAACAAACCTACTCCAAGGTATATCATAATGAAATTGGCACAAACCAACAGCAAAGAAAAAATTCTTAAGGCAGCCAGGGTAAAGAAGAATACAACATATAAAGGAAGGCCCATTAGATTATCATCAGATTTCTCAGCAGAAACTCTACAAGCTAGAAGAGAGTGGACCCCAATATTTAAAGTCCTGAAAGAGAGGAACTTTCAGCCACGAATTCTATACCCATCAAAGCTATCCTTCAAATATGAAGGAGAAATAAAAACATTCACAGATACAGAAAAGATGAGGAAATTTATCATCAGAAAAGCCCCACTCCAGGAATTACTAAAGGGAGTTCTCCAATCATGTACAAAGAACAAAAAAACAAAACAAAAACAAAGCCACAAGTAAAGGCTCCAAGAAGAACACAATAAAACCAAATTTAAAGTGTGACAACAATAAAAAAAAGGGGGGTGAGGATGGAGATTAACAGTAGCAAAGGACGATGGAGTGCAAAAGTACTCACAAAATAGTGCACTACAATGAACAGGGTAGGAAGCCTTTTCATTACTTAAAGGTAACCACCATTGAAAAAACCACCACAGAAGCACATGACTTAAAAAAGATAGCAACAGAGGAAAGATGTATGGAATACAACCAAATAAAAACAAAAGATAGAAAAATGAAAGAGAAGAATCAAACAAGACACAAAACTAACAGAAAGCAATCTATAAAATGGCAATAGGGAACTCACAAGTGTCAATAATTACACTAAATGTAAATGGACTAAACTCACCAATAAAAAGGCACAGAGTAGCAGAATGGATTAAAAAAGAAAATCCAACTGTATGTTGCCTAAAAGAAACTCATCTAAGTAACAAGCATAAAAACAAATTCAAAGTGAAAGCTTGGAAAACAATATTCCAAGCAAATACCATCCAAAAAAAAAGCAGGCGTAGCAATACTCATATCTGATAATACTGACTACAAGACAGCAAAAGTACTCAGAGACAAAAATGGCCATTTCATAATGGCTAAGGGGACACTGAATCAAGAAGACATAACAATTCTTAATATATATGCACCAAACCAAGGAGCACCAAAATATATAAGACAGTTACTTACTGACCTTAAAACAAAAACTGACAAAAATACAATCATACTTGGAGACCTCAATACACCGCTGATGGCTCTAGATCGGTCATCCAAACAGAGAATCAACAAAGACATAGTGGCCTTAAAAAAACACTAGAGCACCTGGATATGATAGACATCTACAGGACATTTCATCCCTAAGTGACTGAGTATACATTTTTCTCCAGTGTACATGGATCATTTTCAAGAATGACCATATGTTGGGCCACAAAAACAACATTAGCAAATTCAGAAAAATCGAAGTTGTACCAAGCATATTTTGTGATCATAAAGCCTTGAAACTAAAATTCAACTGCAAAAAAGAGGAAAAAAATCCCACAAAAATGTGGAAACTAAACAACATACTTTTAAAAAATGAATGGGTCAAAAAAGAAATAAGTACAGAGATCAAAAGATATATACAGACAAATGAAAATGACAATATGACATAGCAGAATCCATGGGATGCAGCAAAAGCAGTGATAAGAGGGAAGTTCATATCACTTCAGGCATATATGAACAAACAAGAGAGAGCCCAAGTGAACCACTTAACTTCACGCTTTAAGGAACTAGAAAAAGAAGAACAAAGACAACCCAAAACCAGCTGAAGAAAGGAGATAATAAAAATCAGAGCAGAAATAAATCAAATAGAGAACAGAAAAACTATAGGAAAAATTAATAGAACAAGGAGCTGGTTCTTTGAAAAGATCGACAAAATTGACAAACCCTTGACAAGACTTACCAAGGAAAAAAGAGAAAGAACTCATATAAACAAAATCCAAGATGAAAGAGGAGAAATCACCACGGACACTGTAGATATACAAAGAATTATTGTAGAATACTATGAAAAACTTTATGCCACTAAATTCAACAACCTAGAAGAAATGGATAAATTCCTAGAACAATACAACCTTCTGAGACTGAGTCAAGAAGAAGCAGAAAGCCTAAACAGACCTATTAGTAGAGAAGAAATAGAAAAAAACATTAATAACCTCCCCAAAAATAAAAGTCCAGGCCCAGCGAATTTTATCAAACATTCAAAGAAGACTTGGTTCCTATTCTACTGAAAGTCTTCCAAAAAATGGAAGAAGAAGCAATACTTCCAAACACATTTTATGAGGCCAACATAACCCTCATACCAAAACCAGGCAAGGATGGCACAAAAAAAGAAAACTGCAGACCAATATCTCTAATGAATACAGATGCTAAAATACTAAACAAAATACTAGCAAATCGAATACAACAACATATTAAAAAAATAATACAGCATGATCAAGTGGGATTCATCCCAGAATCTCAAGGATGGTTCAATGTACATAAAACGGTTAACGTAATACACCGTATCAACAAAACAAAGAACAAAAACCGCATGATCTTATCAATAGACGCAGAAAAGGCTTTCGATAAAATACAACACAATTTTATGTTTAAGGCTCTCAACAAAATGGGTATAGAAGGAAAATATCTCAACATGATAAAGGCCATATATGATAAACCATCAGCTAACATCATATTAAATGGCACAAAACTGAAGGCTTTCCCCCTTAAATCAGGAACAAGACAGGGTTGTCCACTCTCTCCACTCTTATTTAATGTGGTACTAGAGGTTCTAGCCAGAGCAATCAGACAAGACAAAGAAATAAAAGGCATCCATATCGGAAAAGAAGAAGTAAAGGTATCACTTTTTGCAGATGATATGATCCTATACATCGAAAGCTCCAAAGAATCCACAAAAAGACTACTAGAAACAATAAGCCAATACAGTAAGGTCGCAGGATACAAAATTAACATACAGAAGTCAATAGCCTTTCTATATGCCAACAATAAAACATTTGAGAACGAACTCAAAAGAATAATCCCCTTCACGATTGAAACAAAAAAAATAAAATACCTAGGAATAAACATAACAAAGAATGTAAAGGACTTATATAATGAAAACTATAAACCATTTTAAGGGAAATCGAAAAAGATATAATGAGATGGAGAAATATTCCTTGTTCTTGGTTAGGAAGAATAAATATAATCAAGATGGCCATATTACCCAAAGCAATATCCAAATTTAATGCAATTCCCATCAAAATTCCAATGACATTTTTTTTAAAGAAATGGAGCAAAAAATCATCAGATTTATATGGAACTATAAAAAACCCCAAATAGCCATAGCAATCCTAAAGAAAAAGAATGAAGCTGGGGGCATTACAATACCTGACTTCAAACTATATTATCGGGCCAATACAATCAAAACAGCATGGTATTGGCAGAAAAATAGACACTCAGACCAATGGAACAGAATAGAAAACCCAGAAACAAAACCACATATATATAGTCAAATAATTTTTGATAAAGGGGCCAACAAAACACAATGGAGAAAAGAAAGCCTCTTCAGTAAATGGTGCTGGGAAAACTGGAAAGCCACATGCAAAAGAATGAAACTGGACTATAGTTTGTCCCCCTGTACTAAAATTAACTTAAAATGGATCAAAGATCTAAACATAAGACCTGAAACAATTAAGTACGTAGAAGAAGACATAGGTACTAAACTCATGGACCTGGGTTTTAAAGAGCATTTTATGAATTTGACTCCAATGGCAAGAGAAGTGAAGGCAAAAATTAATGAATGGGACTACATCAGACTAAGAAGTTTTTGCTCAGCAAGAGAAACTGATAACAAAATAAACAGAAAGCCAACTAAATGGGAGATGATATTTTCAAAAAACAGCCCAGATAAGGGCCTAATATCCAAAACATACAAAGAACTCATAAAACTCAACAACAAACAAACAAACAATCCAATAAAAAAATGGGAAGAGGACATGAACAGACACTTCTCCCAGGAAGAAATACAAATGGCCAACAGATATATGAAAAGATGCTCATCTTCTTTAGTTATTAGAGAAATGCAAATCAAAACTACAATGAGATACCACCTCACACCTGTTAGATTAGCTATTATTAACAAGACAGGTAATAGCAAATGTCGGAGAGGCTGTGGAGAAAAAGGAACCCTCATACACTGTTGGTGGGAATGTAAAGTAGTATAACCATTATGGAAGAAAGTATGGTGGTTTCTCAAAAAACTGAAAATAGAACTACCTTATGACCCAGCAATCCCTCTCCTGGGTATATACCCCCAAAACTCAGAAACATTGATACGTAAAAACACATGCAGCCCCATGTTCATTGCAGCATTGTTCACAGTGGCCAGGACATGGAAACAACCAAAAAGCCCGTCAATAGATGACTGGATAAAGAAGATGTGGCACATATACACTATGGAATACTACTCAGCCATAAGAAATGATGACATTGGATCATTTACAGCAAAATGGTGGGATCTTGATAACATTATACGAAGTGAAATAAGTAAATCAGGAAAAACCAGGAACTGCATCATTCCATACATAGATGGGACATAAAAGTGAGACTAAGAGACATTGATAAGAGTGTGGTGGTTACGGGGGGAGGGGGGAAAGGGATAGGGTAAGGGGGAGGGGGAGGGGCACAAAGAAACCTAGATAGAAGGTGACAGAGGACAATCTGACTTTGGGTGATATATATGCAACATAATTGAACGACAAGATAACCTGGACATGTTATCTTTGAATATATGTATCCTGATTTATTGATGTTGCCCCATTAAAAAAATAAAATTATTTAAAAAAAAAAGAGCTGGCCCTGGCTGGTTTGCTCAGCGGTAGAGCGTCGGCCTGGCGTGCAGAAGTCCCGGGTTCGATTCCCGGCCAGGGCACATAGGAGAAGCGCCCATTCGCTTCTCCACCCCCACCCCCTCCTTCCTCTCTGTCTCTCTCTTCCCCTCCCGCAGCCAAGGCTCCATTGGAGCAAAGATGACCTGGGCGCTGGGGATGGTTCCTTGGCCTCTGCCCCAGGCGTTAGAGTGGATCTGGTAGCAGCAGAGCGACACCCCGGAGGGGCAGATCATCGCCCCCTGGTGGGCAGAGCTTCGCCCCTGGTGGGCGTGCCGGGTGGATCCTGGTCGGGCGTATGCAGGAGTCTGTCTGACTATCTCTCCCCATTTCCAGCTTCAGAAAAATACAAAAAAAAAAATAATAATAATAAAATAAAATAAACAAAAGAGCTGTAAGACATCTTGATATATTCTAGTCACTTTTCAGAAAGATTATTTGCAAATATTTTCTGTCATTCTGTGGATTTTTTTTTTTTACTTACTTGATAATGTCGTTTGAAGCACAATGATTTTAAATTTTGATAAAGTTCAAATTATCAACTTTTTTTTTGTAATCTGCTTTTGGTGTCATATCTAAGAAAGTTTTATCTAACCCAAGGTTATGAAAGTTTATTTCTATATTTCTTGCTCAGAGTTTTATAGTTTCAGTTTTACATTTAGGTTTATGATTCATGTGGATATCTAGTTCTCCCAACACTATTAATTGGAAAGACTATTTCTTCTTCAGTAAATTGTCTTAGCATTCTTGTCAAAAATTAATTTACCAGTAGTGTGAGAACTTATTTCTGAACTATCAATTCTATTTCATTGATCTATGTGTCCATCTTTATTCCAGCACCAGACGTCTTGATTATTGCAGCCTTGTAAGTTTTGAAATTAAAAGTATGAATCTTCTACATTTGTTCCTCTTTTCCAACATTGTCTCTTTTTTTCTGAGTCCCTTGAATTTCCATATGAAATTGAAAATCAGTTTGTTAGTTTCTGTAAGAGAGTCAGCTGGGATTTTGATAGCAATTTTGGTTACATTGAATCTGTAGGTCAACTTGGGGAGTATTGTAATCATAACATGAAGTCTTCCAATTCATGAACATAGGATTTCTTTCGATTTACTTAGGTGTTCTTTAATTTCTTTCAACAATGTTTTATAATTTTCAGAGTATAAGTTTTATAACTCTTTTGTTAAATAAATTTTGTTAATTTATTCCTTGCTATTTTTTCTTTTTGTTGATATTATAAATAGAATTGTTCTCCTACTTTGATCTTCAGATTGCTCATTAATAGTATACAGAAGTACAGTTGATTTTTGTTTATTGATCTTGCACCTTGCAGTCATACTGAATTCATTTATTAGTTCTAATAATTTTAGTTGATTTTAAAAGATGTTCTAATACAATATCAAGTATTTGCAAATAAAAATAGTTTTATTTCTTCATTTTAATCTGAGTGACCTTTTTCTTTTTTTTCTCATGGCCCTGATGAGAGCCCTCAGTACACTGTTGCATAGAAGTGGGTAGAGTAGACATTTTCATTTTGTTTCTGATCTTAAGGAGAAAGCATTTAGTCTTTCACCATAATATATGTAATGTTAGCTGTGAATTTTTTTAGATGCCTTTTATGAAATTGCAGAAATTTTTGTTTATTACTAATTGGTTGTGTGGCTTTTTAAAATTAACAGTAAAAAGGTACTAGATTCTTTTCAAGGTTTTAAAAATATATATATATTTATTATAATTGTATGGCTTTGTACTTTATTATATTGATATGCTGCATTACATTAATTGATATTTGTATATTGAATTAACCTTACATTCTGTAGATAATCCCACTTGGTATAGGGTATAACCATATTTATATGTGTTAGATTTGGTATAATAATAATGTCTTAAGTGTTTTCGTATCCATATTTATAACAGTCAATAGTTTCGTGCATTTTTTTTTTATTATATGAGTTTTCTTGGGTGACCATGATGAAATACCATACTCTATGACTTAAACGACAGAACTTAATTTCTTAGTGTTCTGTAGTCTGGGAATTCCAAGATCAAGGTGCTGACTGATCTGTTTTCTGGTAAGATCTCTCTTCCTAGCCTGCAGATGCCACTTTGTCTTTCCAAGGCCTTTCCTCTGAGTGTGTGGAGGAAAGAGAAAGAGAGGAAGAGAGAGAATAATAAAACAGAGGGAGAGAGGAGGAAAAAGAATGGAAGAGAGAGAGCGATGTCTTCCTCTTCTTATAAGGCCACCAATCCTATTTGATTGGGGTACCACCCTTATGAATTCACTTAACCTTAATTACCATCTAAAGGCCTTGTCTCTAAATTGTCACATTGTGGATCAGGAAAATTTGGGAGAGACATAAGTCGGTTCATAGCAGTGATATCTTTGTCTGACTTTGGTATCAGGGTGACATCATGAGTTAGAAAATATTTTTTTGAAAAGAGATAGTGAAGTTTAGTATAAATTCTTCTTTAGATTCTTAGTCATGTTTTTCTTGTCTCTTTAAAGATTTTATCTTTGTATTTTTAAAAAAGATTTTATTTATTGATTTTTTAGATAGAGGTGAGAGAGAGAAGGAGGGGATACGGACAGGAAAGAACCCAGAGTAGTTGCTTCTCATATGTGCCTTGACTGGGCAAACCCGGGGTTTGAACTGGCAACCTCAGCATTCCACTGTGCCACCACAGGTCAGGCATATCTTTCTATTTGATTTTCAACATTTTCATGTGTTTGGGTGTGAACCTTTTTGTATTTCTTTAACTTGGAGTTCATTAAGCTAGATGTGTTGATGTACTGATTAATATTTTTTATCAAACTTGGAATGTTACAGACATTTTTTTTTTTAATTTAGGACTTAAATTTAATGGGATGACATTGATCGATAAGAGTACACAGGTTTCAGGTGAACATCTCTATAGCATTTGAACTGTTGATTTTGTTGTGTGCCCATCACCTAAAGTTAGATAGATCTTTTTCCATCACTGGATATTTGTCCCTCTTTACTTCACTCCCCTTTCATCCACTTCCCCTGGTAACCACTTCACTTTTATCTGGTCTTCTTTCTCTTCCCTTTTCTCTCCTCCTCTCCTCTCCCCTCCTAACCTCCCCTCCCCATTCCTCTCCTCTCCTCTCTTCTCCCCTCCTCTTCTATTTCCTCTCCTGTAATGCATATGTTGGTGCACTTAATTGAGTTCCTCGTATCTCTTTTTTTCCCTTATTTTTTACTCCTCCTTTACATTGCATAATCTCTATTGATCTGGATTAAAGTTCACTGACTTTCTTCTGCCGGTTTTATATCTACTGGCAAATGCTTCATTTCAGTTATTGTACTTTTCAAATCCAGATTTCTATTTGTTTATTTAAAGTAACTTTTATGTTTTTATTGATGTTTTTTATTTAATAAGATGTTGTCATCACACTTTCCTTTCCTTTTTCAGCAAGGATCCTTTTAGATCTTTGAACATATTTATAATAGGTACTTTGAAGTCTTTGGTGCTATCTCTGACATATGGGACCTTTCAAAGGTAATTTCTCTTGCCTGCTTTTTTTCTACATGTAGGTCACAGTTTCCTTTATTTTTGCATATATTTTATGTTTTTGTCAAATAATGGGCATTTTAAATAATACAGCAATTTTCCCTTATTCTCTTTCAAAATAAATTGGGTCCCTGGAAAAATCTTCAGGAATCTGTTTTATATCTGCCTTTTTCATTCTGAGGAACAATTCTGTACCACAGCTTCCTATCTGGGTATAGAGATAGTGGTGCACTTCTGTTGGGGTGATGCCCTGGCTCACAGGCAGGGTGCTGGGCTGGAGCAGAATCTACTGGTCTTCTCAGCTTGTTTCTCATGGTATAGGACCTCTGTTCTATGAATGACCTGAAGCAAGAGTGATCTATGTCTCTGTATTACAGAGGTATAAGCCTAGGATAGAGCTTATACCCTATGAGTGGGAGCTAGTTAGAGGAAGAGACCCGCACACCTCAAAACTGTTCTTGCTGGAATAGAACTCCTGCAATACAGATTAAGGTGGGTGAGTAGGAGAGTGATTGGAAATATGGGCGGTGTGACCCTCCTGAAGAAGTACTGTAGCCCTCAGTTGGGGGCTGGGAAAAAAAGGAGGACCCTGCATTCTTGGCTGCACACACCCAGACTGGAGCTTCCATCATGTTGAACTGGGATGGAGGAGGTTTGTGACTGAGATGCCACATGCTCTTCCTGTTCTTAACAAGATTTAGTATATTCTCTTGAGTATATGTTTCATCATTTCTGTATTCATAAGACCTATTTCCAGCATTAAATATTTTTTCAAAGTTATGATTTTTTTTCACTGTGGAGATGGTCTTAGAGCAACTCATGATGCTATATTCCAGAAGTCATTTTCCTATATACTTCATTTCTAAGCCTATTACTTCTCTTAATCCTTAGAACAACCTAAAAATAAGGTAGTAAATTACCAGAGCCAGAATTTGAATCCAGACACTGATACAATGGTAAGTGCTTAATTGTTGAATAAATTAATAAACCAAAATTATCAAGGGGTTTAGAAAAAAATAAGTTTTCAAATAAAAGGTGTTAAAATAAAGGCTATATTTTCTGGGTTGCGAGGGACATCATGAAATGCTTTTTTTTTCTATTATGGAAAAATATGAAATTAATTTTACAAGTTACAGAATTCTTCAACTCTTGGTCTTCATGATCAAGATATGCCATACAGACATTTATCAATTCTACAGACACATACTACTGTAACGGTCTTTAAATTAGTTAATTGTAAAAGATGTTTCATTGATAACATAACAAACAGAGCAAAACTCTTGGAGGAGAAGTGGCTACTTAATGTTACACAGTTGGAATTCTGGCACCTTGGGCATGTTTGGGAAAGTCACTGGGAGTTTTATTTGCATCAGTGTCCAGTGAGATTGGTGGAATTGAGGATGATAAATGCATGGATAAAGGTAGAGAGAAAGAACCTTTTCTGAACATAGCAAATAATATTCTAATAGGCAGAGAGTTTACTCTAGAGTGACAAAAAGTTTAAGTGATCAGGCTTAGTTCAGGAAAACAGACTGACAATTTGGACTACTATACTGTGGTGTTATGTGTGTTGTCTTCTATCTCAACCCTTGGGAAGAAGATGTCCCAGGACCTCCAAAAGATGGTTTCTAGAGAAAAAGGAAATAATAAGAGAGAAAATAAGGGAGGGGAAAGGAGAGAAAACGAAAGGGAAAATGAAATGAATAAAAGAATTATAACTTGGGATATTGTAAGTTTCTTGGCTTTGTGTAATCTTATGTATGGAAATAAGAATATTGGCAAGGAGTCCTATGAAAAATCAATAAGTCAGTATGACAAAGTCAAGTCCCAAAGCTGTGTCTTGCTGAACTCATGCCATCAGATATGAGATCAGGCATAAAATGGGTTGTGGAATGTATTTTAAGGTCTATATAGAATTAGAAAGGATGATGTTAATGTGGGGACTCAATTCAGCTACCACATTTTGCAGCAGGTGAAGCAGTGGCTCAGAAAGGGATGTAATTTCCAAAGGAGTACATGGTGCCAGTTGGTGAACATGAGAAAAAATAGAAGACAATGAATAGAAGTTTCAAGGGCATGAATAGAGAGGTAGCCCCAGCAACGATAAAGGAAAGCTTTAGTAGCTAAAAAAGGACACGAGTGGGTAATCCTAGAACCACACCAGCAGGGAAGGGACCTGGGGATCTGGCATTGTTTTCTAATTATTTCTGATGGAGGCTCCCAGGCCAAGATTCTTCTATCATAACTCCACTCCTTGATGGTACCTCAACTTTCTCTGATAGTATTCTCTTTTGCAAAATGGCTAAACTGGGAAAAAGAATAAATGAAAACATTTTACACTCTGATTATTTCTCTGTGTGTGTGTGTGTGTGTGTGTGTGTGTGTGTGTGTGCTAATATACTGTCTTTTATCCATTCTTTTGCAAGAACCCTGTGGCTCATGTGTGTTAATATCTGAAGCCAGATTCCAGGATCTATGGTTATATTTGCATCTTCTCTGGTTCCGCCCAGAGCAGGTAATCTTTCTCTTTTGGCTATAATAATTGTGGTGCTGAAGTCTCTGAGCAATGAAATCAAGTGAAACCTGGGCATGAAAATGCTTTCTACATTGAATTGAGGCTTGAAAAGCAGCATGGTTGTTTCAGCTCCATCCAACACCCAAAGCAAGTAGCAGTGTCTGCCACATGGAAATAGTCTAATTTGGTAGATGGAAACATTTCTAAGACTCATGGACTGTGTTAAAATTCAGCCAGTTGAAGTCTCTAGCACAACTAAGAGTTGTATTGTCCTATACTGTGTCATTTAGAAAGCCTGAAGAAGTACTTTTAAAAAATGAAATGAAATGGATGATCTGTCCCAGACAACCCTTGCAAAGTTGATGGATCATTTAGAGATCCAAGGCCTTGTCACCTACCTCTAATGGGTTAAAAGTATTTCTTAGACATTTGTCCTGCCCTCAGCATATCGTTAAATGACATGCACAGATGTTTGCCTTCACTTCCTAGCATCTTCACCTTAGGCATTCATTGTCTAAGCACTGGAGTTTTGGTCATCATATGAATGATTACAAAATACGTAGCCAAGTCCGCTGTCCTTTGGCACCTCTAGCTCTCGTGTGGGTCACTGGATAATTAGATATTTGAAAAGCACCTTGAAATAAGGGCTATAAATAATTCCTTCCTCCAATTTTAGAAAGCTCCATAGAAAGAAGGGTCATTGGAAAAATCCTTGGATCATCCTGTATGAAAGACGGGTATTTGTTTGCCATGGGGTAATTCAAGGAGAGGAAATCTAGTACAATGGAAATAGGTCCTGATGGAGAGGAGACTGTAGACCTTGTCTTGGCTCTGTCACTAATTAGCTCTGTGAGTTAAGGGAAGTCCTTTCTCCTCATGAGCTCACAAAAATTAAGGGATCAGGGAACATGCAGATGCTCCAGTACTTTCAGCCTTTTGTATAGTGCATTTTCACTAATGAAATAGAAGTTGGCTTTGCATTTATTTCATTTGCATAATTGAACAACTTTCTTTGACTTGTCGTTTGCTTTTCTGATGTTCTTGTTTAATAAAAAAAAGTCAAAATGCTTCTCTTTTTTATCACTTCATATTCATTTTGAAATATCCTCTAATTTTTGTGAGCAGTATATATGTAGAATAGGGATTGAATTGAGGATCTTTAAGAGGTTTTCTGAATATTTTGTGAATATCTGTTTTATCTCTGTGCCATTTTTATTTATTTATTTATTTATTTTTAGTTTTCTCAGCCTATCTAAATAGTAGTTCCTAGATTGTCACGAGGTGAGTGTTTTCTCTGACTTTGTTTAGAACTCAGGAAGCCTGGTCTGTGCTCCTGATCACGCAAGGTTCCAAATTTTCCATTAAGAGAGAGAAGTTGGTGTGGCATACCAAGGAAGAAAAGAAATAAAAAAATTGGTGTCCCAGGGAGCAGCTGGCACAGTCAGTACATATAATTTAAGATGTTAGCTTGCTGTCTGAGATTCTTGAATACATAAAATCTTCGCCCACAAGTCCTTCTGCTAATAGAAGATTCAGAAGAGAGATGTGTTCATGCCTGAGGAAAAACAGTAATTAAAGCAGTGAACTCTGAAATCAGACAGATCTGGGGGCTCCTGTGGCATAGTCAGCATGTGGTACAGATCTGAGCGTGTGACGCCAAGTTGCCATTTACTAGCTTTGTGTCTTTGGGAGAATTTTTTGACCTTCTTATGCCTCAGAATTTTTATTTGTAAAACGTGGGTATGCCAGAAATGATCTCAGATGAGTATTTGGAAAATTATGTATATAATGTGTGCTTAGTGTGATGATATCTGGCAAACAAAAAGTTAACAATATGCATTTGCCATTATTTCCATTTTTTATTAGTAAGGCCACAAGATGATGAAATTTAGGTTTACTTTATGATACTTTAATAAGTATCTATCATATGTTTAGAAAATTATAAAAAACTGTAAACAGTTTTATTCCTCAAAAACTTAGAATCCTATTTTTGACACAAAATGGTCTCCTATTAAGTTGCTGAGTGTATATACTGAAGATTTTGTGTTTGTTGGTTAGCTATTTGAAAGGCATTATATAGAGCCCAGAATGGCTCAGGGGTAGAGCATCGACCCGGCATATGGAAGTTCCAGGTTCAATTCCTGGTCAGGGCACATAGGAGAAGTGAACATCTGCTTCTTATCCCTTCTGTTAGCCCCACCCTTTCTTTCTCTCTGTCTCTTCCCCTCCTGCAGCCATGGCTCAAATGGTTCGAACAAGTTGTCTCTGGGCACTGAGGATAGCACCATGTACTCACCTAAGGCACCAAAATAGCTCTGTTGCCAAGCAACTGAGCAGCGGCTTCAGATGGGCAGAACATCGCCTGGTAGGGGACCTGCAGGGTGGATCCCAGTCAGGATGCATGAGGTAATCTGTATCTCTGCCTACCCACCTCTCACTTAATAATAATAATAATAATAATAATAATAATAATAATAATAATAATAAAAGGCATTATATAGAATGCAGGAGTTCATGTATTTGGTAATCAGAACAAACTACAACAAAACAATATTTTCTAGTTTACTATTTTGATGAGTACAAACTACTATCTGATAAATACTATCATGCTGAAAAAAGATGTTGAAAATTGTATTGATTATAAAAAATATGTATACATAGGTACATTTTAATTATATTAACAAAGTTAGTGAACTATGTTGAGAAATTCTCTAGTTTAAAAATTATATGCAGCCTGACCAGGCGGTGGTGCAGTGGATAGAGCATCATCCTAGGATGCTGAGGACCCAGGTTTGAAACCCTGAGGTCGCCAGCTTGAGCGCATGTTCATCCGGCTTGAGTGTGGGCTCCCTGGCTTGAGCACAGGGTCATTGGCTTGAGCATGGGATCATAGACATGACTCCATAGTTGCTGGCTTGAGCCCGAAGGTTATTGGCTTGAAACCCAAGGTCTCTGGCTTGAGTCAAAGATCGCTGCATTCTGCTGTAGTCCCCCTTCCCCCTGTCAAGGCACATATGAGAAAGCAATCCATGACCAACTAAGGTGCCATATGAAGAATTGATGCTTCTCATCTCTCTCCCTTCCTGTTTTTCTGTCCCTCTCACTAAATATATATATATCATATATATCTCCAACTGGATTTTATTTCAAAGATTGCTGATTATGTAATGCTAATCCTTGAAGTTGAAACCTTAAAAATGTTAAGCTAAATTCTGAAAATATTTCTTTATTACATCACTTTAAACCCCAGGTTCTTGATTTACATATAATTTTGGCATTGGGGTTCTCAGGGTGTGTGAATATCAGACACCTTGCAGAGATGGATTAGATCTGAATCCAGCCAGACTCTTAGTGGCAGATGGCTCTCAGTGCAGTTTCTCCAAACTTGGAATGTGTAAGAAGTTAAACGCTCAGAGGCTGCAACCTAATCTATTATGGACATATGTGCACTGAGTTTGGGGAAATCTGTGGCCAGCAGAACAGAATTGTGTACCTAATACTGAAACAGTATCTGTGGGCTAGTGTGACCTTAAACTATTAAAACCTACCTTTCCTAGGCCTTTGGTGATTTTCCCAAGACAATAAAACATTATTCTTGGGTGCTTTGATTACACAATTTAGTTTATTCTCTTTTCATTTATTTATTTGCCATGTTTCTTCTTTATTTGCCAATTCCTTAACACCCAGTTTTAATCTAATTGTCCCTTCTAATCCCAGTGGGTTTGCTTCTCTTATTTATTCTGAGTTGGAGAAACTCTTGATTTAAGAGCTCCAAAAGTTAGGAAGAGAAATGCTATTTCCTAGGACAAAGAAACTCTAATGGGCTATTTTAGCCAGCAATGTACTCAGGTAAACACAGGTTCCCTAGACATTCCTCATGACTGAGGGGACACATCAGAGAAATGCACTCACTGACCGGGGTGACTGAAACTATTACCTTCTCAGTTGCTCTCTAAGATTCATGCCATCTGGTCTCCCTGAATCAGAAAGGCTGGTTTTGGGGGTTTCTGTTAGATATAAACTCCCAGAATGCTAAGATTCCTGTAGAAAATATGCTATGGAGACTAGAGAATAACTCTTTAGCATCAATGGTAAGCTATTTAGCATGCTTATTATGTAACAGAAATAGCACTATGTAATGGTGATATACATGTTTGCCCATGGGATTTATACTCCAGTAGACAGACACTCTTCCTAATATAAGTCAAGAATAGATGGGGTTATTTTCTTTAAGGCAGACTTCCTCAATAATGGCACTATTGACATTTTGAACCCTATGTTTCTTCATTGTGGAAAGCATCTAAGCATTGTGGGATGCATACTAACATCTCTGATCACTAGTTACTAGATGTAAGTAAAAATTTCTAGTTGTGGTAGTCTAGACATTGTCAAATATCCTTAGGGGTCACAATTATCCCCAGGAAAAACCACTGGGGTTTTATAGAACCATTCATTCCACTTTTCAGTCTCCTCTGAAGTAACCTGGGAAGGGGCTAGTTTCACAGTTTCTGTTCAGGGATCAGAGTCCATATTTCCCCCAAATCATGTTTTAAACAGCTTGGACATGTTGTCAAGACATTGGACCAGCGTTCTTCAAGCTAATGTTTTACAAATGTTGTTCTCGAGAATGTTAACTGATGCATGGTTAAAAACAAAGAGTCCTATTGTCAAGTACATATGCTGGGTTAAACAAAGTTAAACAAATTTCTTTACTGGAAAACTTCTCAGCTCTGGCCGATTGGGTCAGCGGTAGAGTGTCAGCCTGGTGTGTGAGTGTCCTGGGTTTGATTCCCAGTCAGGGCACACAAGGGAAGCAACTATTTGCTTCTCCAACCTTCCCCCTCCTCTTTCTCTTTCTCTTTCTCTTTCTCTTTTTCTCTCTCTTACTCTTCTCCTCCTGCATCCATAGCTTGAATGGTTTGAGCAAGTTGGCCCCATTGTCCTGGATGCTGAGAATGGCTCCATGGCCTTGCCTCAGGCACTGAGATGGCTCTGTAGCCGAACAATGGACCAGCAGCCCCAGATGGGCAGAGCATCACCCAGTATTGAGCTTACCAGGTGGCTCCTGGTTGAGGTGCATGCCAAAGTCTCTGTCTCCCTGCCTCTCAGTTTCCCTGCCTCTCACTTAATTAAAAAAAAAAAAAGACGTCTCATTACCTTCAAAATGCTCATGTGAATTGTAACTCTCTACAGGAAGATATAGTATCAACATTCCTAAATTTACATATTTCAGTAACAAACCCTTTCTCACAGTATGTTTATTAATGTTCTTGAGAAGAGCATTCTGAAGAGTAAATACAATTTGGAAAATGGTAGCCAAGGATATTCAACATTAACTCCAGTTTCCACAGGAGCCTGTTGGTCTAAGAAGAGGTCTTCTCTAACGTCATTTGAAGGAAACGTAGCAGTAGGTATAAGCCAGGGGTCCCCAAACTACGGCCCATGGGCCACATGCAGCCCCCTGAGGCCATTTATCCGGCCCCCGCCGCACTTCCAGAAGGGGCACCTCTTTCATTGGTGGTCAGTGAGAGGAGCACAGGATGCGGATACAGTACTACTTCTGGTGACGCGGGACGCATGCGTCATATCACTTGTTACGGCTAGCAGTGACAAATCTGGAACCGGATATTGACCATCTCATTAGCCAAAAGCAGGCCCATAGTTCCCATGGAAATACTGATCAGTATGTTGATTTAAATTTACTTGTTGCTTTATTTTAAATATTGTATTTGTTCCCGTTTTGTTTTTTTTACTTTAAAATAAGATATGTGCAGTGTGCATAGGGATTTGTTCATAGTTTTTTTTTTTATATATAGTCTGGCCCTCCAACGGTCTGAGGGACAGTGAACTGGCCCCCTGTGTAAAAAGTTTGAGGACCCCTGCTATAAGCAATTGTAGGTACAGCAGCAAGGCAGTTGAGCTCTGGAGTCAATCTGGCTCTTTTCAAATCGCAGATCTACCACTTCCTACTTCTGTGTCCTTGGGCAAGTTATTGAAGCTACCTTGTGCCTTATCTGGAAAATGCATAAAGCATCGAGAACATCACTTAGCACATAATAAGTTCTCAATAAGTGCTAGCTTTTGTCATTATTAAGCCTTAAGACCAATCTAGGGACAAAGGACTGACTGCTTCAGTGCATTGAGAGTCTGTTTATTTGCTTGAGGCTCTGGGACATGGGACAGTTTCCCATAAATGTGAGAGAACTAAAAAATAATCCTGGCTGAAAACTCTTAAGTACTATTTTAGATATAGAAGGTTCCAAAACAGACTGGTAAAGCAATGAATTTTCCTTTCTGTTCCCCATTCTGTTATGTTCGGGTCAGTGATTTTAAATATTATCCTGGATTCTTTGCAATTGATCACTTGCTATGAAAGGATAAGGCCAAAACCAAGGTGGGTTTTGATTTTTCAGTATGATTTTCAGAAATTTAGTACAGAAGCCCTTACAGAGTCACAGAAGATGATGAGGGTGTTTAATGAAAGGAGTGGGTGAAACGCTTTAGGGAGTTAGTCTCGAGCTCTAGCCTGTAGAGGAAGCGTGAGGTAAAGAGGTGACAGATGATCTGTTTAACTCTCTGCACTTCTTGCACTGTCACAGTGGGCGCTGCTGAACCAATTGTACATCTAGGTCTCACTGATTTTTGAAGCAGTTGTGTCCCTAGGAGATCTTGCATGTAAGAAGTTTAGATGGATCCTGTCTCTCTCTCTTCCTGTTCCCCGCCTCTGTCAGTAGTACATGGCATTTTGTTAAATATCTTTGTGATACAGTCTCTCTTGTATGTCCAGCTTTCTAGTAACTGTGTTCCTGTTTCTTTACCAAACCCTCATCTCTATCTTTAACCCATTTAGATTTTACATGTTTCCTATGGACCAGGGGTCCTGCCTTGTCTTCTATAAAGCCTTTTAGAACCTGTTCATGAGTTCTTAAAGGGGCCAGTCTCTCCTGATAAGGCCAACAAAGCTAAGGCATTATTACTTTATCCTGCATAGGATGTGTTGGCTTTTTAAAGGGCTCAAGACTTCAACCAGGTAATGCTTAATGGAGAAGGTACATTTGAACATGTTGGTTTTTATGATTTGTCTTAAATCATATTCCATGTGTTTTACCCTTGGCTAATGCATGGAGCATGTCATTCATTATCACTCATGGAATTTTTCTTGTATACTTTAGTCCAGTAATTAATTGTCTCCATCTCATACCTGCAATGAAATGAATTAATACTCCTTTTTTTTATTCCTTGTCATTTCACTTTATCCCAGAAACAAGGTAGAATATAACAGACATTAATTAATTCATGCCTGAGATAACTCTGAAGAATAGGTCAGGAACTAAGTTTCAGAGAAAAAATGAATTGTTCGACACATGCATCTAAATAGACCATTGCTCTTCTGGACAATAAAGAAAGATGAGGGTAGCTCCCTTTTGCTAAGCTTATTTACCTGGGTTCCAGGAGCTGATCCTGATAGAATACTATTTACAGGTGACTGACAAGGCAAGTTCAAGTGTGGTCAGATTTGGCTCCAAACTTTCTATACTCAGAGGAGCCAGCAACAGCTGGCATTGTAAAATCCGCTCAGGATTCAAACTCACTCTCAAAGTGCTTTCTTAGCAACTAACACATAGCAAAGAGAAAGGATTCCTGTTTAATCTGGCTTTGTTTTGTTTTTCCTTCTTCTTCTTGTTCAGATGAATAGAAAGAGGTTATAAGGGAAGCTAATGATAGAAGATTCAATCATTTCTGGAGATTTGTCACTTCGCACTCCCTTCCCAGGGAGTTTAAGAATCATGAGAGCCTTTTAATTTTTTTTTTTTTTTGTATTTTTCTGAAGCTGGAAATGGGGAGAGACAGTCAGACAGACTCCTGCATGCGCCCGACTGGGATCCACCCGGCACGCCCACCAGGGGCGACGCTCTGCCCACCAGGGGGCGATGCTCTGCCCCTCCGGGGCGTTGCTCTGCCGCGACCGGAGCCACTCTAGTGCCTGGGGCAGAGGCCAAGGAGCCATCCCCAGCGCCCGGGCCATCTTTGCTCCAATGGAGCCTTGGCTGCGGGAGGGGAAGAGAGAGACAGAGAGGAAGGAGTGGGGGGTGGAGAAGCAAATGGGCGCTTCTCCTATGTGCCCTGGCCGGGAATCGAACCCGGGTCCCCCCGCACGCCAGGCTGATGCTCTACCGCTGAGCCAACCGGCCAGGGCCTTAATTTTTTTTAACCACTTTACTTAAAAGTTTCAAAATTGGTTAAATAACTAAAAATAGTTCCTAAAGATGTCTACAAAGATTCTACAGGATCACCAGGCATAAAGCAAAATTTAAGGTGCAAAATGATTTCAGGAATTGGAGACGCTAAAGATAATGGGTTTATAGAAAAAAAAATGAGTGTAATATTCTTGTCTTGCTCCATTGAAAATCAGGTCCTTGAGTCATCTTTGATAGCTGGACTGCTCTGGAACATTAAGCATTCATCAAATGGTTTGCAGAGTATTTTGAACTTTTCCTTCTAGTTGGAGGTTGGGAGGAAGGAAGGGATGAGATTGTAATAGCAGTAGCTGGGAGCTCAGAGGATCCCCCAGAATGCATAATGGAAGTCAAACTTGCTTGAGTCAGAATTGTCTCTGAGTTATGACAAAACAATACTAACAAATGTATAAGAAGAACTATGTCTAGAGGATAGATTCTTATTTTTTAAGATAATATTTCAACAGTTTTGTCTTGACCAAGGTTGATATATGCACAAGCACATTTTGGGGAGTTCTAATAGAAGAAAAGATGCTACTTCCTTTTAAAAAATTCATTAAGAAACACAGCAAGGATAATCCAGAAGCAGTGAGACTGCTTCATATTTCATTTTAAATAACTCCTTTGCTGGTGTTGAATACTTCTTTGTGGAATCTCTGGTGCTACCAGAAGTGATTCGTAACAAAGCATGGGAGAGAAAGTATCCATCTTGGGTTAATCCAAACCCTGCAGGAAGGCACACACACTCGAGGAATAATATCAGTTTCCTAGTCAGGCAGCAGCTGCTGGCTCTCTTGTCCCTGAATGATTGTGTTGACAGATCTTTGTAGTGTGAATAAAATATTAAAGGCATAATGACAAAAAGTAATATTAGAGCTTTCATTTCCTTTTTTTTTTTTGTAAGAACCTTATTTAGTAGTTTCAAAATAGAGTTGGAAGATGAATCTGTCTTTATTGCATCTGGATCATGTCATGCTTAATGTGGAAGGTATATTCATTTACCTGTGTGGTAAACTGAGCTTTTTTAATGAGGGAAGGCCAAGTCAGAAAGGAAAAGAATAAAAATGCTGTCACTTAGCTTCCAATGCTTATTAGGACATTCAGGATTCTGAATTTTTAGCAACCTAGTTTCTGAAAATATATAAACCTTCAGAAAGAGTCATTTGATCAATAGAATGTTATCTCTGTAAGGTTTTCAAGCCATTGTTTAAAAAAAAGGTAAGAGAAAAGAAAAGAAATACAAGGGATAGAAAAGCAAATCTCAGAACTCCAGGGGTGAATCAGGTTAAGAGCCTGAGGAATTTTGCCATAGAGACATTCATCAGAAAGTAGGGAAGGCAAAGCTGTGGTAACTCCCATGTGGATGTTTGTGTGGGAAGCATTTGATCTGGTGAAGTAAGGTTGCAAATGCGCCCGCTCAGGTCTGCACAGGATGATTTAAAGGCCAGAACAGTGTTATGATCCGATGGTGCTGAACCTGAAATCTGCTTTGGTCTTGGGGCCAGTTATGAAAAATCCTTGAGCTATTTAAATAGTAGTAACAATGGCTCCGTCTATTAAGCATTGAATCAGGCAATTACGCAGACACTTGATTTTTTCATCACAACAGCCCTGCGAGGTATTTGCTATTGCCATTTTAGAGATGTGAGACTGAGGTGAGGAGAGGTTAGGCAACTTTCTCAAGGTGCCAGAGGAATCAGTCCCTCTACTGTTTGACTCCAAAGCCCGTGGCTTGTGGCAGAGACTGTGATTTGTATTTACTTTCCTTTTTTCAGAGCATCAGGAAGAAAGACAGTGTGTCCCAGACTCCCTGCTACGAGACTGAGTTCTGGCCAAAAGCACCGGGAGCAGAGGTCACTTGTGTGACTTCCAGGCTGAAGCAGCTAAAAGTTGATGTTCTTTATCCTGTTTCTCTCTTCTCCTTGCATTGGAAGTGCTGAGTCTGTGTGTTTTAAAGTTGTCAGTGTCTCAAGGGAAGAAGTCTAAGTCACAATTTATAAAAGTCACCAAGAAAATTCTTCCAACACAAATTTGTCTGTGTTGTGGCAACATATAATCCTTGCTAAATTAAGCTCCTCACATTTTAGGGTACATGTATTTGTTACAACAGTATAGCTTATTCTGTCTCAACTAATGCATTTTATCATTTGCACTTTACCTCTTTAAATTGTAGTTTTTAATACAGTATACCTCATATTTTATTCTTATACATGATGAGTTAGTAGATAATAAAATAATCAGATTGAACAAAATTTTATCTCTAGGAGTGTCATCTAGAATAAGACAAAAAATTTCAGGCAGTTTGTGCCTAAAATTAACACCTTTGGAATTATAATCAGATTTGGTACATTAGGGGCCTGCTCATCTACTTCAACAAGAATCTATGGTTTGATATCTCTTGTGTGTCCATATGGCCCATGGTCTCCTGCCAGTGTCACTCTAATCAGCATTGTCTATGAAGAAGGCTATACTGTGAATTAAACCCATTTTCTTTCCCTGCAAATAAGTTTAAAGGAAAATCTAAAGTACTCTATACTCCTTGTCCTATTTTATTACTCAATACCTTTGATTTCAGGAGTAGACCTAATAGAAGAGGAAATTATAACACATTGGTTCCATTAATGAGCACATATGAGAGGTTGGCCAGCTATTGCATCCTGAGTAGAGTGGGTCTAATTTGTCTCCATTTTACAGATGGGAAATATGAGGTCACTTCTCTTTTTAAGAGGCAAGCTATACCTAAACCTTGATATCTGACACCTTGCCTTTTGTTAGGTGTTTCAAAGCCTGCAACAAGGAACACTCCAAAATTTTTTTGATGAAGAATAACCTTTAATTCCTTGGTAATTTTATGACAGTCCTCGTGATGATTAAACGCTGATTCTATGCATGACTGATGCAGGGGAACAATTTTTCCCCAGGGCAGGGTCTTAGATGGGATGTGGCCGTGGTAGCTGACTTGGAGATGGCCAGATAAAATATTAAGTTAGTCAGTAATATTAAAATTCGGTTGGAAAGTCTGATTCAAGAACGCCTTTTATTCTCTAGCACTCTTTTTTATTAATTCCATCTGTTGTTTAATGATCTCTAGATCAGGAACATATACTGCTGAAGCTTTGCCTTGAACTGTTTCTATTCCAGGTTCTTCTCTAGTGTAGTCATTTATATATTTTAAACACATTTTCCCCCAGCCCATGTGTCTTCAACAAGGGCAAACTTTGTCTACATCTTCCTTCAACTCTGGTAGACGTTGAATGAAGATATATGACCCATACATTCAAGAGAAGGGGGAACTGGTGTTTTTTGGAAAGACAGTGAAAGGGTTTGATTTTTTCTTGTTTTCCCGCCTGCATGGTTGTTGCCGTTAGAAACCTCATGTTTTTATTCTGTTAAATAGATTAGAGATATGTAATTATACCTTCTCTTAGAGTTATGTAGGTAACTTCGCATTGAGATTTCAGTAACTGCCTAACACTATTGTCTAAATCTCTGCTCAAAGATTTATTTATTAACTACCAATCCTGACTGTATTGCTGTTTTAGAAACTGATCCTGTGCTAGGGACTCAGGGCATGATATAGCTGTGTTAGAGGCCGAGGATCTAAAGATGCTGCTCCCTGTTCTCTTTGTGTGGCGATCAAGACTTCTGATTTTGACAGAAGGTGAACGTTGTGCCGTGTAGACAGCACAGACGAGGCTCCGCACAGCATTAGCTGTTCCATCTGGTGTTTCTTAAATAAGAGAAACTATTCTTGGAGCTCTGTGAAGTGCCTGCTTTATTTCACAAGAGTTGGAAATGACTGGGCTTTTCAGTGAAAATAGGTGGAAGATGTAACTTGTACAGCTAAATGAGAAAGAAATGGAGATACACACGTATGGGAGAAAATGTCTGCGAAAGCTCAGCAAATTGCAGTTGTCATGATAAATGCAATTCTGTGCCCAGTCCATAAACCTCATTTTAATAAAAAATCATCCATTTGTCTCTTTAGTAATCCTTTTGAGGTTACAATTGCAATTTATCATTTGAAAGGATAAATTTACCACTCCACAGGTGGTTAGCACAGGATTTGAGGAGGTGAATAACATTGAAATTTCAATGCCACTATTTCTGCATGCACTTTATAAAAGTTTTGGCAGCTAATGCTGAAATAAAGTTTCCTTTCCACCCCCTTGTCTTGGCTCTGAGAGAGCTGGTGCATCACAATGGGCTCTAAATAATTGAATGTTCTGTAAAGTTACTCAGCTTATTTTTTATTTTTCTGTTTTACAACAGCTTCTTTTAAGTTAAATATAAACATTATTATATTGCACATATGTTTCTGATCAGGAAGTCCTTGAATTGTTTTGGGGAGATCATCATCTTCTAGTGAAATTAAAAAGACAAACTTAAAAACTACTCCTGGCCCTGGCAGGTTGGCTCAGTGGTAGAGTGTTGGCCTGGCATGCAGGAGTCCTGGGTTCGATTCCCGGCCAGGGCACACAGGAGAAGCACCCATCTGCTTCTTCACCCCTTCTCTCCTTTCTCTCTGTCTCTCTCTTCCCCTCCCGCAGCCAAGGCTCCATTGGAGCAAAGTTGGCCCGGGTACTAAGGATGGCTCCATGGCCTCTGCCTCAGGCGTTAGAATGGCTCTGGTTGCAACAGAGCAATGCCCCAGATGGGCAGAGCATCGACCCCTGGCGGGCATGCCGGGTGGATCCCAGTCAGGCACATGTGGGAGTCTGACTGCCTCCCCGTTTCCAACTTCAGGAAAATACAAAAAAATACAAAAAAAAACAAAACAAACTACTGGAAAAATGATATGACTTTGAGAGATGGGCACACAACACAGTCAACAGTTCAAATGCAATAGAAATGTTTACCTGAAGCCTCTGAACTCTTATTGATCAATGTCACCCCACTAAACTTAATTTCAAAAACAAACAACTAAGTGTAACAAGGAGTTGATGCTTCTTCTCTCTCTCTTTTTCTTTCTTCTTTCTCTGTCTTAGTGAAAAAATTAAAAAGAAAAGAAAATTTGGAGGAAGAAAAATCAAACAAGAAAATGGCCATTATGCTTCTGTTTGTGATTGTTGATATTGGTAATAACTTCTTGGACAGTTCTGTTTGTTTTAATAGCAACCCATAACTCTTTTTTAAATTAGTGTACTAATTACTTTTTCCTGGCTCAAGGGATTAATGTCACATTTCACTGTTGCTTTCCTGGTTGAATTAATTCTATGGATATCAAACTACCCTTAAAGTTTTACTGTTAACATTTTTTGAGGACTCTGGTATGTTTGCTACAAAATAATGCTTTAAAGGTTTGATTTTTTTCCCATTAATTTACTACAAAACTCTTCAAGACTGTGATGTGATCACTTTCAAGAATATTCAAAATAAAGAAATTAAAGTTAAAATTATATTTTAGTTTTAAGTAGTTTTCAAGTGAGCCTATGATCAGAATAAATATTGTTACAACTGAAAAAATAGTTATTTATAAATAGTTATGCTTACCTATAAGAAAATTAATCAATTCTTCAGTTCTTAACTCTTTCAGTAACAGCTTACAAAAAAGATTCGAGCCAAGAGACAGATGAAAATATGTTGTCTAATTCATACCTAATAGGGCAATGGGAATTACAATAAATCCATAAACTGCTTTGCTGCCTCCATGACCTAAAACTTGACAGGAGATGTTTAAGAACATATTTATGGCCCTAGTCAGTGGCTCAGTGGATAGACAGCCTGTTATATGAATGTTCTTGGTTCCATCCCCGGTCAGGGCACACCTGAGAAGTGACCATTGGCTTCTCTTCCTGCCCTTCTCCCCCTTCTCTCTCTCTTCCCCTCCCCCAGCCAGTGTCTATTGGTTTGAGTGTGGCCCTGGAGGCCGAGGATAGCTCCCTCAGAGCTCCACAGCCTCAAGCACTAAAAACAGCTCCATACTAGAACATTGGCCCCAAACGGGGTTGCCAGGTGGATTCCAGCCAGGGCGCATGCAGAAGTCTCTCTCACTATCTCCCCTCCTCTCACCTAAAAAAAATAAATAATTAACATATTTATGAAAATGATCTCTTGTATGAAATCTTGAATTTTATCCTAGACTGCTTCAATGAACCATCTAAAAACAGGATATTTTACAAAAGATTCTATGTCAGAGTCAAACGACATCAAGCAGGGACAACTTGTTTTCTTCTACTAGGTGGAGCAAAAGTAGTTTTACAGTTGTGAGGGTGCAAAATAGAGTTTATTCTTGTATTATTACTTATTATTAGAGTATTATTTTCCACATGACATATTAACAGAGCTTTTTATTTTATTATTATTATTTTTTACAGAGACAGAGAGTGAGTCAGAGAGAGGGATAGACAGGGACAGACAGACAGGAACGGAGAGAGATGAGAAGCATCAATCATTAGTTTTTCATTGCGCGTTGCAACACCTTAGTTGTTCATTGATTGCTTTCTCATATGTGCCTTGACCGTGGGCCTTCAGCAGACTGAGTAACCCCTTGCTGGAGCCAGCGACCTTGGGTTCAAGCTGGTGGGCTTTTCCTCAAACCAGATGAGCCCGCACTCAAGCTGGCGACCTCGGGGTCTCGAACCCGGGTCTTCTGCATCCCAGTCCGACGCTCTATCCATTGCGCCACCGCCTGGTCAGGCTTAACAGAGCTTTTAATGATCACTGTGTTTGCATTAAGAAGCAGTGTGAAAGCTGCAAGGCTAGTGGAGGCAAGGCAGAGGACAAGGAGTGGCTGCCTGTTACCAAGCTGGGCCTCTTAATCAAGGACATGAAGGTCAGGTCCCTAGAGAGATTTATCTCTTCTCCCTGCCCATCAAGGAACATGAGATCATTGCCTTTGTCCTGGGGGCATCTCTCAAGGAAGAGGTTTTGAAGATTATGCCATTGTAAAAGCAGCCCCATGCTGGCCAGGTGACACAGTTCAAGGCATTTGTCGTCATTGGGGACTACAATGGGCATGTCATTCTGGGTGTTAAGTGCTCCAAGGAAGTAGCCACTGTCATCCATGGGGCCACCAACTGGCCAAGCTCTCTGTGGTCCCTGTGCGGCGACATTACTGGGGGAACAAGATCAACAAGCCCTCCACCGTCCCTCGTAAGGTGACTGGGGCTGTGACTCCACTGGTAAGCCCATACCACGATGCTGCAGGGACACTGGCATTGTTTCAGTCCCTGTGCCCAAGAAGCTGCTGCTGATGGCTGGTATCAACCACTGCTACACCTGTCCTTGGGCAACTTCGCCAAGGCCACCTCTGACGCCATCTCCAAGACCTACAGCTATCTCACCTCCAACCTCTGGGAAAAGAGGGGTGTTCACCAAGTCTTCCCATCAGGATTTCACTGACCATCTTGTAAAGACCCACACCAGAGTTTCTGTTCAGGAGACCTGGGCTCCAGCTGTGGCCACCACATAATTTTATGCATGAAAATCAAAGTGAATTAAGCCTGTTTTTTGGTTTGTTTGTTTGTTTGTTTTTTAAGTCTTAGGATATGGATGAACATATGTACCATTTGCTGAGGCTCAACCTTGTGAGTAAAATACAGCTAACAAGTCAGGGTTTAGAATTGTGTTTTGGGCCAGATTTGTATGTAAGAACTGCCATTACAAAATTTTATTTAATGTATAAATTTTTAAAAACTATTTATTGAACACATAATATGTGCCATAAATCTTGTTAGATTTAACAATACGGTAATAAGCAAGATAAACATGGACACTTATTAAAAGAGACTGTCATCTAATTAATGGAGTAAAATATACACTATTCCTTGTGAAATTTTCTTATAATGTTAAAATAATGTAGATCTGTAAAGTGTGTAACATGCTGTAGATGCTCAATGAGCATTAGTCTTTCCTTCTGCTTTGTATCTTCATTCACAGGGTAATTCATTGTGTTCGGTTGCCAAGTGTAAAGCCAGTAGCCACGGCCACCATCACAGCCACCTGGCCCATGCAGGTTCACATTGGATTCGGACAGTCAGTAAAGAAACAATGGAAGGAGTCCCGGGTTTGATTCCCGGCCAGGGCACACAGGAGAAGCTCCCATTTGCTTCTCCACCCCTCCCCCTCTCCTTCCTCTCTGTCTCTCTCTTCCCCTTCTGCAGCCAAGGCTCCATTGGAGCAAAGTTGGCCCGGGTGCTGAGAATGGCTCCTTGGCCTCTGCCTCAGGTGCTAGAATGGCTCTGGTTGCAACAGAGCAACGCCCCACATGGGCAGAGCATTGCCCCTTGGTGGGCATGCTGGGTGGATCTTGGTTGGGCACATGTGGGAGTCTGTCTGACTGCCTCCCCGTTTCCAACTTCAGAAAAATACAAAAAAGCGGGCAAGTAAAAACATACACTGGGCTCCAAAACCCACTCATTCAGCGCTCACAAAGCTACTGATTTATCCAAGTTTCCTAGAATCAAAGGTTTCTAGCTCACCAGACTTATTCACCTCTGTTCCTCATCTCCTTCTCCCTGCACAAACTCTGCAAAACTGGCTTCTTACTCAGCACTCCACCATCTTGGCTGCTTTTCCTGGCCTCCTCCACATGGCTTTTCTCTGCTCTTTTCTCTAAAGTTAATCTCAGGAACTAGGAACTAAGAGAGCAAGCTCCCGGTCTGCCCCACTTTATAGTGCAGAAATCAAAACCTTTAATCCAATATACAAAATAGGGAAGTCTCTAACACAGGGGTCCTCAAACTATGGCCTGCGGGCCGCATGCGGCCCCCTAAGGCCATTTATCTGGCCCCCGCTGCACTTCCGGAAGGGGCACCTCTTTTATTGGTGGTCAGTGAGAGGAGCATAGTTCCCATTGAAATACTGGTCAGTTTGTTGATTTAAATTTACTCATTCTTTATTTTAAATATTGTATTTGTTCCCATTTTGTTTTTTTACTTTAAAATAAGATATATGCAGTGTGCATAGGGATTTGTTCATAGTTTTTTTTATAGTCCGGCCCTCCAACGGTCTGAGGGACAGTGAACTGGCCCCCTGTTTAAAAAGTTTGAGGACCCCTGCTCTAACACAAAGTCACTTATTTGAGGCATAATGGAATTGCACTACCCCACATCAAAAAGGGTGGGAAAGGCTTATTCCTAAAACCAAGCCCCAGGCTACAAGGATCCTGCCTGCCCACAGCCTTCCCCCAACACACATTAATATCACCTGGGCAACGGACTTCCACTTGGGCAGCGCCATCTTTAACAAAGTGAGCACAATATATTTTATCTGCCCACCACCAAGAAAACTTAGCATTCAAGCAATATTGTTTTTGATCACCAATTGAAGGTGAGTCCTGAATTTATGAGGGTTATTGAGAAGAGGTGACAATACAGATGCATTCTGTAACTTGTGAGCAAGAAAGGGAAACATGTATCCGCCAGAAAAGCAATCATTGCAAAGTTAGACATTCCAGATGTATCAGAATAATTCTGAGCGAATGGGAGAGAGTTGGTAAGAATTTCTCCCAAACCAATTAACTGAACATAAATGATGTATATTCCTTTGCTAATATCAGAGTAGAGTCCTTGGAGGTTGTTGGTTCTGATGAGAATGAATGAAGCCAAGTTTCAGGTTACTGAGTTATTTAGATTTAGCCTCAGGGTCCTCTATCCTTTCAGAGAAGGCATTACTTCCTGGCAAATGGAAAATGAGGGATGATGATCAGAAAATGACTGAAAGCTCTTTAAGCCAGAGGCTATGTCTATGCAGAACAAAGTGACTAGACTAGTAGATAGACTAGAGATATTCTAGATTAAAATGCATTAAAATCCTTCAGGCAGCAGTAGATAAGCAATTGCTGTCCTAGTTGATTCGAGCAATTACTACGAAAGACTTCAGCAAGTTCTGCTACATTAACTTTTTGACCCTGTTTGCTTCTGCTATTCTGGCTACTCCTTATGCACCTCTTAGCAGTTCTGGGCTCTGTCTCTTTTACCTGGACTTGCTCTTATACTGCATGATAAAAGGACAGGTCTGCCAAACAATGCTAGTGTCTTCATTTATCCTTTCATAGGAGAAGCAACCATCTGCTTCTCTCCCCCCCCCCCCCCCATCTCTCTCTCTCTCTCTCTTCCACTCCTGCAGCCATGGCTCAACTGGTTGAAGTGCATCAGCTCAGGTGTGGAGAATGGCTCCGTGGAGCCTCTGCCTCAGGCACTAAAAATAGCTCAGTTGCGAGCATGGGCCCAGATGGGTAGAATATCGGATCTAGATGGGGGTTGCTGGGTGGATCCCAGTCGGGATGCATGAGGAAGTCTGTCTCTCTATTTCCCCTCCTATCACTTAAATTAAAAAAAAAAATGCGAGGACCAGGAAACACCATTATGAGGGAGGAACAAGTTCTGAGTAGCTTATCTTGAACCCTAAAAATGTAAAAGACTTCCTTCTTTGCTACGTCCTAACTCTGTACGGATTTTTCAATGTAATCGAAACATAGTTTTCATTCCAGCCTCAGATGAGAAATGAAAATTTTAAGAAGTCAGCCTTTTAGGGAATGTTACAGGTTCAGTAAAATTAAATAAAGTAGAACAAATAGCTGAGCACTTGGGAAAATCTTCAGATATATTTCCTCACCTTTATAATAATACATGCTACTTAGAAGCCCTTAGATATTTTGATATTTATGTAAAGATGCCATATATTGCAGAGCAATGTTAGATACCACATTTTATACTAACACGAAATTCAGAAGACACCAAATCCAGTGAGACAAGTATAGTGGATTGGTTCTGATCAAGAGATTCAAATTTTTCCTAAGGGTATGGGATAATTTAGAAGATGAGGTAATGCTTATGGGTCTTTGGTGATTTAGGTATGCTGAGGTGACATATTATTAACTCATATGAGCACAAATTAGGGCCAAAGAATCAGTTGCAACTCCAAGAGGCTGAGGCATATGGCACTAAGTAGAATAAAAAAAAGTGGCATTTAAACGGGGAATGAGGCCAGAAGAAAAGACATATGCAAAGCAGAGAAACATTTAAAAATATTTTATCTTAAAAATAATATTTTTCTATCAGTTATTGTCTTTTCCATCTCAGCCTCCACTCATACTTTCATACTAGAGATTTTGTTCCCTGCTTGATGGCAAACTGTTGTTATTTATTTCTGGAAAGTTTGACTTTCCATATTAGATCAAGTCCCACTTTCTGTTATAAAGGACCGCAGTGCGTAAGACAGCAAGGAATTTCTCTTCTAAGCTTAACCACCAGGGGGTAGTCTAAATCTGATTTAAGAGTAAGTGAATTGACCAAACTGAGGTGGGTTTGAGAATTTGGATTGGTTTTTGGTTCATTCCTAGTCTTCAAATTCTGGAAATCCAATTTTTAGACTGTCTTCAATTTGGGGCATAAGAAACTTCTCAAAGCTGTTTTGCCCATCACACTTGAAGAGGATTCTTGACTCCTTCCTTAACCTCTGCAGAGATACAATGTAGGGTTTGGGTCCCTCTCAGACCATGCTCTTAACTAGAACCTCAACTTTCAACTTCAGAGAATGACCTTGAACCTAATTGGATAAGTTTCCTGAAGTCATGCTGGCTTAGAAGAAGTCTCCAAAGTATAAATACCACTCTGAATGCCAGAGAAAGGAATTAATATTCTGAATGGCAACTGTCTTGTCTTTCATTTTGGGACTTAAGGATATTTAAAATGTGTGCAAGATGAGAAGCCAAATGTACCTCCATAATTCTAATTAAAATATAAATTTCAATGTATCAGATTCATTCAGATGAAGTCAGTTTCACTTTTTTAGTTATTTCTTTATTCTATTTTTCATTGAAAAAATGAATGGTAAAATTTTCAAATAGTATTAGAAGCTATACAATAAAAAATAATATATATTTCTATTCCACAATTCATCTTTTTTTGCTAGAGATAATTAACACTACTCAAGGGTTGTTGTTTATCCCTCCGTGGGGCAGGGGGAGAAAGAAATGTATCCAAAGCCATACATTTTGCCCTTTTAATTAAATGAGTGGTAGAATCTCATGTCTACAAATTTGTGCTTTGCCTTTTTTATTTTTTTAAAGTATACAATATTTTTTTTTAGAAATTATCCTTGAGAAGACATCTTTATTCTTCATGTGTTAGAATAAAGCTAGGCAGAACTCCTAGGCCAATCTTTATATGTATTTTAATTTTTTGAAGAATGTTATCAAATTGCCTGCCACAGAAGATGCCCTGATTTCTAGTCTTATTAACAAATAATGAGAGAGTCTGCTTTTTCAAACCACGGCCAACACAGCAATTTGAAGCCCTTTGATCTTTGATACTACAGCAGATGAAAAGTTGTATCTCACTGTTTGAATTAGCATGTCCTTAGTTATAAGTCAAGTTGAATATTTTTGACCTTCATCTTAGCCCAGTTTTTTTTTGAATTGTCATTCTACCTTCCAGTGTCTTGGAGAAAAAGAACACCACCCATTCGGGTCAGCAATTATATTGTCACTGGTGTTGCCAATGACATCTAGCAGCTGTGTGTAAATATAGCGTTATTTTTTAATGAAACGTGGTTGAAAGACAAGGATACTTTGATTATTATAGTGTGGGAGAAACAGTACACTTTCCATCTAACAGGCACTTGGTTATTGCTGTAAAACACATGATCTATGCTCTGTAAAATGTTTGCATTTTCCTTTGAAACAAATTTTACTCTTAAAGTCAAAATATTTCTCAAATATATATACTATAAACTGTTTTTAAAAAGACCAGCTTTATTGTTGCCAACTTATATTTTAAAGTCTTTTGCAGCATTAGTTTAGTCTTAGGAAAAAGCAAACTGGTCATAATTAACATTTGGAAATTTCTTTTTTGTAAGCAAACATTTTCATTCAGTATGTTCTCTGGCAATGCCTTTTATATGAGCTGCTTGGCTTGTAAATACATAACATACACTAATTGTGGAAACCAAGAGCCTGGCATACTCTTATTTTGACAGAAGTGGCTTTGTATAGGTTGTATTTATTAGCTATTCTTGTGACATCATCTGTGAATAATGAAAGAGACCTTATAATATGAATATATGTAGGGTCAGTGCATAGTAAAAGAAATACAATCCTCTTCTGGAAACCAAGAAAAATGAAAGTAAAGAACCAAAGATTTTTTTTTAATCATTATAATGACCAAGTATTTTCTTGAATGGCTTTCCTAGTAAGTGAGGAATAGCAGACTCAGGATAGGGACAATATGATGGAAATGAAATAACCTAGTGTCATAATCTTAGTCTAAATTAAATAATCTTGCAGGTACAGGGAGCTATAACGTTTTTGGTAATAACTGGGATAGTCTTGACTATGGCTTTGAAGTACCTGTTCACAGTATAGTCTCTAGAGGGACCTACCAATTCCCTGTTTATTTTCCACCCCCCACCTCTGGTGGTGGACAGACTTCAAGCAGGTTTTCATGATCTCCCTCTCCCGGCATTCATTTACTTGCAGAATTCTACCTCTGAGTGTGTGTGAAACTGGTGACTTACTTCTAAACAATAGAAGATGGCCGAGAAGATGGTATGTCACTCCCATGATTTCATTTTACTATATAACAGTCTGTCCTAGCAGACTTGCTTGGAAACTCTAGACTTGTTGGCTCTGAAGAAACAAGCTACAGGATTGTGGACTAGCTATGTGGGGAGGCCCACAACTGAAGGTGGCCTGGACAGGTGGAGGGCCTCAGACCTACAGCTACAAGGAACTGAAATCTACCAGCTACAAGGAACTGAAATCTACCAACAACCATGTGGATTTGGATAGAACCCCACAGCTCAGAAGAGCCCTGGTTCACAACTTGATATCAACTTTATGAGCCCCTAAAAAATAGAATCTAGATAAGTTGTGCCCACACTTCTGAGAGTGCCCAAAGAAACTCTGAGAGTAAAATGTGTATTATTTTGAGCTGCTAAATTGTTGGTAATTTGTTATGCAGCACAGACCATAATATACCAGTAGGCAAAAACACACAACCTGTGGTATATTGTATTGTTATTCATATATACAGTCTTTTTTGGGGGTCAAATTATACTTCCTCACTGCACTGGCATTATGCAATATGTGGTAGCCATCCCAGCAAGAGGATTATACTTCTTGACCTTTGAACTCAAGAGTGAGCATCTGATTTTCTTTGGCCCATGGAATGTGGATGCAAGCAAAAACCTCAAAAGCCAGCTTAAGGTTGGCCATGTTTCTCTTTTCTTTCTTTACCTAACGATGTCTGATCTATGTTGGATATGTAATGGCTACAAAAAATAAACATTTCTTCCTTTATGTAAAACTGAGAGTTTATCTTACTAGAGCATAACCTAGTCTTTCCTCTTGAGGAGGAATGATTCTGTTGGACACAATTGGGTAAAATTACTGTGCAGAGTTTTAAAATTTTTGTCTTTCAATTGGCAGACTCTCTTTAGATGACTTCCATACATTGCATTATCTTTCTTTGATGAGTGCTTTACATATCATTCTGCCTGTGTATCTTCCAGAAACAGAGTCTGATAAGACAGTTTGGAGACAGGTGTTATTGGGATTCAAATCTGCAAAGTCTTCATGGGTTAGGACAGAATTCAAGGGGAAGGGTGAAGTGTACTACTCCAGCCCTTAGGAAAAGGCTCTTTCTGTGGGCTAGTTCTTGCATCCTCCTCTCACCTTTGTGGAATATTTCAAAGAGCAAAGTCAGGATGTGTTTAGCGGCAAAGGAACAAAGAAGACATTTATTTGGTCTGCCTCTTATTTTAAAAAGGTATTCCCAATATTGTAATTGGTGCAGCCACGTTCCCCAGGGTAGGAAACCAAGTTCAGGCTGGTAATGAGGAGTGGTTCTTTTCCCAGGATGTCCACCATACTTTGATCCCCTCAAGATTTAGCCACATGAAGCAGCTGTTCAAGAAATTGGGGATTTTTAACTTCCTAGCATCTCTATACTTGGAGACCCAATAAAAACTGCTGATGGTACTTAAAACATTTAAGGATAAGATATTAGAGAAAGACAAAAGGATGTGTGTCACTCCAATGCTACTTAAATTGATCATTTAATAGAGGACAAGAAATTTACAGAATTTTTTCTGTCTTGCAACAGAATGGAGACTATTTCTAAATTCCTCTGGAAATATTCCACTATGAAGTGTTATATAGAAATTTATGCATTTATTTCTACATGATAGTTAACTTTGACTTATATTGACTTTAGATCACCCTGGAATCCAACTACCTGGGTTTGAAATCTTACTCTGCCATTTAATTGGCTGTGTGACCTTGGGTAAGGTTTTTAAATTCCCCGTGACTCAGTTTCCTCATTTATAAAAGTTTCTTATCTCCTGTGATTGTTGTGAAAATTAGTACATGTAAAATGCCAGCTTAATAAAACATAATTCACTTATTGTTACCACCTGTATTCACAATGAAAACCCGTCAGGAGACCTCACATATCCTCATACACCCGAAGTAGCATTTCTTCATTTTCAATTCTTTCTTCCCTGTGCTTCCAGATTGGCTATGTCATACATTTATCAGAAGAACTGTAAAAACCATAGCTTTCTTTAAGCCTTCTTTCTTGTTATAGTCTCCCTACCAGCTATTTGCTCTCTAGCAACAAAGTTTTTAAAAATCCATTTATATTAATGGAAAAAAGAAGGTTTTTTTCTTTTGATATAGTTACTTGCTTTATTCGCACCAGCTCATGAGTCGAACTGACTTTCATTAGGTGGTTATCAACTACATGCAAGTGTTCTGATATTCACCACATTCATTTGTCATTAACATGCCTGACTGCATGTCACAGTACAATTTCCTTAGGGCAACAGGCTTGACCTGGGGACAGGACAGAACTGCTAATGAATTGGTGGAGGCTCAGGAAAGCTGGCCGTTAGGGGTGGACAAACATTCTAAAATACCGTCTGAAGTAGAGTGTAAAAATCAGGTTGGATCTCAGTGAGATTAAAGTTTGAGAGTTTTTTTTTTTTACTTTGTTTGTTTGTTTTATCACAGTGGGCAAGGTTTGGGCCAATAGGAGGTTCTAGGAAGGCCATGATTCCTGCTGGGTTTTCGTGTCTCGAGAGAAAGGATGGAAGGCTTGGTTGAGATAAGGTAAAGGATCTGGACGCATGGCACAGCCCTGGAGAACGTTTCTACAGGAGTCAGGGGAATGGGTCAGCACACAATTGTCCAAGGTAGAAGGCTAGGCCAAAATAAATTCTGGGGTCCTGTTTTGATGAAGGGATTAGATTAGGAAGGCTATAGTTCACCAGTCATTTTAGGACCAATGACACCGTTCCCTCAGGGATGCTTCCATATACTGAAGACAGGCTCAGAAGCCCAGCCTGGGTGGCTTAATGGATAAAGCATTGACCCGGTGCATCAGAGGTCATGGATTTGACCCCTGGTCGGGCACGTAGGAGAAGCAATCAATGAGCACATAACTAAATGGAACAACTAAGTGAAATGAGTTGGTGGTTCTCTCTCTCCCCCTTCCTCTTTTTCTCAAATCAATGGAAATTTAAAAAAATAAAAATAAAAAAGAAAAGAAAAGATGGGCTCAGACAGAACCACCAGGCCTGGCTGCCCTGGACCAGGGCCGGACTGTGAAGACAACTTGTAAGGAGACGACTCTCACTGGCAGCCTGGGTGAGCCTGACAGAAGCACAGAGTTTAATCTTTAATGTCTCGTTTTCTTCACCTCCTCAAAGTATAGCTTATTTTATTATTAAAGGGTCAAAAGCACAACCTCTGCTATTGTTAGCATCCAGCTGTTTGCTGACTTGTGTGGAAATAGACATTTGGAAGGAGCAGGTCCTTGACCTCATCAGCAGGTGTTGTTTCACTTTGTTGTATCTGGAAAAGACTTTCTGTAAAAGCCCTTATCCAAAATAAGGCTTGAACAGCATGTTTATTTTTAACCAGCAGTTTCAATGTTTATTTAAGTAAAATTAATTTAATTAGTTAGTAGGGGTAATTACAACTGTTATCTATTTTTTTAAATCCTATCAAATTTACTTTGGAGATTTAAGGTAAATAGTGGTTAAATCCTTAAATCTTTTATTTTTTTATTTTACATTTTTTTTATTTATTCATTTTTTTAGAGAGAGGAGACACAGAGAGAGAAAGAGACAGAGAGAGGAAAGAGATAGAAAGAACAGAGAGAGGAGCAGGAAGCATCAACTCCCATATGTGCCTTGACCGGGCAAGCCTGGGATTTTGAATCGCCGACCTCAGCGTTCCAGGTCGACGCTTTTACCCACTGCACCACCACAGGTCAGGCAAATCCTTAAATCTTAATAGCATGTTTTAGAAGACTACATTGTTCTATGAGGGCTTAATTAGGATTTTCTAAGTAAAAAATAGAAATGATAAAAAAAAAACTTTAATGTGTTTAAATTTTCACATCTCATTTTTTTTATACATGAAGACATTTGCTTTAAGTGATATATTTAAAATGATTCTTTTAAGCAAGTTATTTTTGTTAATGTTTGTTTTATTAATTTTTAAAGAGAGAGAAAGGGAAAGAGGGAGAGATAGACAGGAATATTGAGCTACTTCTGTATGTGCTTTGACTGGGGATCGAACCAGCAACCTCTGTGCTCTGGAACATTGCTCTAAACAGCTAAGCCATCCAGCCAGGGTTTGAGAAATTCATGTTTTTTATTTTGTTTTTTGTGGTTTTTTTTTGTATTTTTCTGAAGTTGGAAACGGGGAGGCAGTCAGACAGACTCCCGCATGAGCCCGACCGGGATCCACCGGGCATGCCCACCAGGGGACGATGCTCTGCCCATCTGGGGCGTTGCTCTGTTGCAATCAGAGCCATTCTAGTGCCTGAGGCAGAGGCCAAGGAGCCATTCTCAGCTCCCGGGCCAACCTTGCTCCAATGGAGCCTTGGCTGCAGGAGGGGAAGAGAGAGACAGAGAGGAAGGAGAGGGGGAGGAGTAGAGAAGCAGATGGGCGCTTCTCCTGTGTGCCCTGGCCGGGAATCGAACTCGGGACTCCTGCACGCCAGGCCAACACTCTACCACTGAGCCAACTGGCCAGGGACAAGAAATTCATGTTTTAAATGAAAATTTTTTTGTCAAAATGAAATGATACCTTATTGTTATCTAAGGCATATTATTGTTTCTCAGGGGAATGAGAAAAATTCAACCAATGACTTGAGAGATTTTATCATTCTTTGACCCTTGAGGATCAAAAAAAAGAAAGGAAGAAAGAAATGTATATATGGCTATGCAAGTATATGTGTTATGGCCAAAACTTGGAATATATGATCTTTGACAATAGATTGCAAAATTTATAACTAACTTAAACAGCTGGCTTAGAAACAAAGTGTCATATAGAAAATGAAAATCTCTCCTTGTAAGTCAAACAATGCTGCTAGTAGTCAAATGCTGCATTAGATGGCTAAACATAGACTTGCTGACTTCCAAATACATGTTGGTAATTAGCCAACTGAAACAACTGAAGTCAACATTATCTAACAAATGTTACCTCTTTGAAATTCAGACACAACATTTTGGTGACAGACTGATTTTAAGTCAGTGTGGAAATTGTTTTTGAAATACATTAAAGTGTTTTTCTCTTTTGCATTTCCATGTATATGATCTGACAAGTTAGTCTGATTTATCCATTTGCTTCATATAGCTTTAGATGAAGAAACTAAGGTATTTATTTATTTATTTATTCATTTTTAGAAAGGGAAGAGTGGGAAAGAAAGAAAAAGAGAGAGAGAAGGGGAGAGAAGGGGGGAGGAGCAGGAAGCTTCAACTCCCATATGTGCCTTGAATGGGCAAGCCCAGAGTTTTGAACTGGTGACCTCAGCGTTCCAGGTCAGTGCTTTATCCACTGCGCCACTGCAGGTTAGGCAAGAAACTAAGGTTTTGAGTAGAGAAAGTAATTATGAAAGCTAGAATTTATTAAGAGACAAAATAATTTTCAAAATTTAGCATTTTTCTTTCCTTCCTTCCTTCCTTTTTTCCTTCCTTCCTTCCCTCCCTCCCTCCCTCCCTCCCTCCCTCCCTCCCTCCCTCCCTCCCTCCCTCCCTCCCTCCCTCCCTCCCTGGCAATTCTCTCCCCATCTAGGGCAGCTGCTCTGTTGCTTAGCAACTGAGCTACTTTAGCACCTGAGGCAAAGCCATGGAGTCATCCTCAGCATCCAAGCAATGGGGCCAACTTGCTCGAACCCGTTAGAGCCATGGCTGTAGGAGGAGGGGAGAAAAAGAGAGATAAAGAGATGGGGGAGGGTTGGAGAAGCAGATGGTCACTTTTCCTGTGTGGCCTAACTAGGAATCGAACCTGAGACTTCCACAGGCTAGGCCGACACTCTACTGCTGAGCCAACCGGCCAAGGCCTACTTTAGCATTTTTCATGTGTATTTAGTTTGCCTATTCAGTAACCAATGATTTCCCTTTCTCCTTTCTAACAGCACCCTGCCTTGGGCGAGTTACTCCACTGTGGAGAAAGGCTCACTTCTCATGAGCCTTAAGGAAGGTGTAAGCCAGCACCAGCCCAAGGCTGAATCATGGCTGGTCTGAGCTAATTGTGGTATTCTCCTTCCCTTTCCCAAAGATTAATCTAGGGATATGCACATCTAAGAATCGATATGCTGATAATATTTCCACTCAAGGTTTTCTTCCTTTAAAGAGTCACAGCAGTGTTGTTTTGGCAACCAGTTGAATACATGAATTGTCTAAATGATTATATCAGTTGATTATTAGTGAGGATGAGTTTAAAAAGGCATGTGGTATATAAAATAATTAAGTACTGTCCATTAATCTAATTATCATTAATAACTAATTGTTATGAAATTTTTTTAAAAACCACCCCATGTGTTCACTAGAATGAAGTCCTATTCAGATGGAGGCATAATATACGGAAAATGTGAAGCAGACCATTTGTTGCAGCAATTTGTACTTGAGAGTCTAGGCTAAGACTGTCCTTTGCTACCTGGGAGAGACTGACTGCATCAGCCTTGGGGAGGGCGCCCGCGAGCGACAGCGTCTGGGTAACTCCTCTGGGCCAACTTTGCTTTTCATGTAGCAGAGGTAGGAACCCCAAATTCAAGGATTTCTCTGAAGTACAGAGGCAGAAAGTTAGCCAAGACTTTGGGTGGGAAGCTTGCCAGAAAAAGTAGTGAGTCAAGGACAGAAAGGTAGTGACTGCAGTATCCAAGGACCTTTTGACTGACTACTTAAGATTCACAGCCAGCGCATAGGGGGGTTGCAACGCCTTGGAGAGCTGAGGGTTTCAGGCCAGTAGAGAGGACCACTGGGCTCTGACCCAGCCAAAGGAGAATAGATCATGAGTTTGTTCTCTAGGATAGATATTAACAGTGGGGACCAAAAGGGTTGCTAATTATTAGGCAGACAAGAAATAAGAGACTCCTTTATTATGCCAGCAATGGATTCAGTAAGCCATGCCCAGATGACATCTTGGAAAGAGTAGGGAGAAGGTGAGGAATGTTTTGAAATACTCTTAGGAAGAGGAAACAGACCTGAAAAACCCTGAATTATAAACCCAGAGAACAATTAAAATGAGGAATATGGATAAATAAAAGCTGGATAAAGTCTAATTAAATTTGTAACACAGTTCTAACACAAATTGTTTATTTAATTTCAGTGATTAGACCCTTATCTGCCTAACAGAGGAAAAGCCAAACTTTCTCTGGGAGGGTGTGCTATCATCTAAGGTCTCTAAGGTTCTTTTATACACAGTGTCCAGCATAAATTAAAAATTTAAAGGACATGTGAATAGAAAATAAAAGTAGAGCTCCAATTATTCAGCTCTTATGTGGTTACTAGAAGAGAACTGAAAAGTAATATGACTGATATGTTAAAGAGAATGGAAGAAAAGATAAACAAAATGAAATATACAGAGAATTGCTACCTATAAAAATAATCTAATGCACATTCTAGAACTGAGAAATATAAAATTTAAAATTAAGAACTCATTGGGGCCCTGGCTAGTGGCTCAGTGGATAGAGTATTGGCCCAGTATGTGGAAGTCCTGGGTTTGATTCCCAGTCAGGGCACACAGGAGAAGTGACCAGCTGCTTTTCTTCCCTTTCCTTTCCCTCTTTTCTTCCACTTGTCCTCCTATAGCAAACCAGTGGCTCGATTGTTTTGAACATGGCCCCAGGTACTGAGGATAGTTCACTTAGTCCCGATCAGGCAAGTCAGTCTCAGGTGCTAAAAATAGCTCTGTACTGAAGCGTTGGCCATAGATAGGGTTGTCAGGTGTATCCTGGCTGGGGTGCATGTGGGAGCCTGTCTCACTATCTCTCCTTCTCTCAAAAAAAAAGAAAGAAAAAACCCAGAAGAACTCATTGGATTGGCCTACCAGCAGATTAGACACAGAAAAAAACTAGTGCATTCAAAGGTAGATCAAATATATCACTATATATTTATATAATATCTATATCTATCATGTGTATTTATATAATATAATTATATATAATTATAAACATATAAATTAGTTATATAATATGTAAATATATCCTCAGAAGAACTAGAGAAGTAACAATTGAAGATAACTGAGAATATTCCAAAAATGACAAAAGATTTCAATCTACAAATTTAAAGAGCTGAGAAAATTCCATGGAGAAAAATACAGGAAAAACTATAATTCACATAGGAAATTACATCATAAGTAAACTTCTAAAAACCAAGAAGAAAAAATAAATCTTTTTTTTTTTTTTTTTTTTTTAATAAATTTTTATTGATGTTAATGGGATGACATTAATAATTCAGGGTACATATATTCAAAGAAAACATGTCTAGGTTATTTTGTCATTAAATTATGTTGCATACCCCTCACCCAGAGTCAGATTGTCCTCCGTCATCCTCTGTCTAGTTTTCTCTGTGCCCCTCCCCCTCCCCCTAACTCTCTCCCTCCCTCCCTCCTGAGTCCTCCCTCCCCCCACCCCTGGTAACCACCACACTCTTGTCCATGTCTCTTAGTCTCGTTTTTATGTTCCACCAATGTATGGAATCATGTAGTTCTTGTTTTTTTCTGATTTACTTATTTCACTCCGTATAATGTTATCAAGATCCCACCATTTTGCTATAAATGATCTAATGTCATCATTTCTTATGGCTGAGTAGTATTCCATAGTGTATATGTGCCACATCTTCTTTATCCAGTCTTCTATTGAAGGGCTTTTTGGTTGTTTCCATGTCTTGGCCACTGTGAACAATGCTGCTATGAACATGGGGCTACATGTGTCTTTACGTATCAATGATTCTGAGGTTTTGGGGTATATACCCAGTAGAGGGATTGCTGGGTCATAAGGTAGTTCTATTTGCAGTTTTTTGAGGAACCACCATACTTTCCTCCATAGTGGTTGTACTACTTTACATTCCCACCAACAGTGTATGAGGGTTCCTTTTTCTCCACAGCCTCTCCAACATTTGTTATTACCCGACTTGTTGATAATAGCTAATCTAACAGGGGTGAGGTGGTATCTCATTGTAGTTTTGATTTGCATTTCTCTAATAACTAATGAAGCTGAGCATCTTTTCATATATCTGTTGGCCATTTGTATTTCTTCCTGGGAGAAGTGTCTGTTCATGTCCTCTTCCCACCTTTTTATTGGATTGTTTGTTTGTTTGTTGTTGAGTTTTATGAGTTCTTTGTAAATTTTGGATATTAGGCCCTTATCTGAGCTGTCGTTTGAAAATATCAGTTCCCATTTAGTTGGCTGTCTGTTTATTTTGATATCAGTTTCTCTTGCTGAGCAAAAACTTCTTAGTCTGATGTAGTCCCATTCATTTATCTTTGCCTTCACTTCTCTTGCCATTGGAGTCAAGTTCATAAAATGTTCTTTAAAGCCCAGATCCATGAGTTTAGTACCTATGTCTTCTTCTATGTACTTTATTGTTTCAGATCTTATATTTAGGTCTTTGATCCATTTTGAATTAATTTTAGTACACGGGGACAGGCTGTAGTCGAGTTTCATTCTTTTGCATGTGGCTTTCCAGTTTTCCCAACACCATTTGTTGAAGAGGCTTTCTTTTCTCCATTTTGTGTTGTTGGCCCCTTTATCAAAGATTATTTGACCATATATATGTGGTTTTATTTCTGGGCTTTCTATTCTGTTCCATTGGTCTGAGTGTCTATTTTTCTGCCAATACCATGCAGTTTTGATTATTATGGCCCTATAATATAGTTTAAAGTCAGGTATTGTAATGCCCCCAGCTTCATTCTTTTTCCTTAGGATTGCTTTGGCTATTCGGGGTTTTTTATAGTTCCATATAAATCTGATGATTTTTTGTTCCATTTCTTTAAAAAAAGTCATAGGAATTTTGATGGGAATTGCGTTAAATTTATATATTACTTTGGGTAATATGGCCATTTTAATTATATTTATTCTTCCTATCCAAGAACAAGGAATATTTTTCCATCTCATTGTGTCTTTTTCTATTTCTCTTAGCAATGCCTTGTAGTTTTCTTTATATAGGTCCTTTACATTCTTTGTTATGTTTATTCCTAGGTATTTTATTTTTTTTGTTGCAAACGTGAAGGGGATTGTTTTTTTGAGTTCGTTTTCTAATATTTCATTGTTGGCATATAGAAATGCTATGGACTTCTGTATGTTAATTTTGTATCCTGCGACCTTACTGTATTGGTTTATTGTTTCTAGTAATCTTTTTGTGGAGTCCTTTGGGTTTTCGATGTATAGGATCATATCATCAGCAAAAAGTGATACCTTTACTTCTTCTTTTCCGATATGGATGCCTTTTATTTCTTTGTCTTGTCTGATTGCTCTGGCCAGCACTTCTAGCACCACGTTAAATAAGAGTGGAGAGAGTGGACACCCCTGTCGTGTTCCTGATTTAAGTTGGAAAGTCCTCAGTTTTATGCCATTTAATATGATGTTGGCTGATGGTTTATCATATATGGCCTTTATTATGTTGAGATATTTTCCTTCTATACCCATTTTGTTGAGAGTCTTAAACATAAAATTGTGTTGTATTTTATCAAAAGCCTTTTCTGCATCTATTGATAAGATCATGTGGTTTTTGTTCTTTGTTTTGTTGATATGATGTATTACATTAACTGTTTTACGTATGTTGAACCATCCTTGAGATTCTGGGATGAATCCCACTTGATCATGGTGTATTATTTTTTTAATATGTTGTTGTATTCGATTTGCCAGTATTTTGTTTAGTATTTTAGCATCTGTATTCATTAGAGATATTGGTCTGTAGTTTTCTTTTTTTGTGCCATCCTTGCCAGGTTTTGGTATGAGGGTTATGTTGGCCTCATAAAATGTGTTTGGAAGTATTGCTTCTTCTTCAATTTTTTGGAAGACTTTGAGTAGAATAGGAACCAAGTCTTCTTTGAATGTTTGATAGAATTCACTAGTATAACCATCTGGACCTGGACTTTTATTTTTGGGGAGGTTTTTAATAGTTTTTTCTATTTCCTCCCTGCTGATTGGTCTGTTTAGGCTTTCTGCTTCTTCATGACTCAGTTTAGGAAGGTTGTATTGTTCTAGGAATTTATCCATTTCTTCTAGATTGTTGTATTTGGAGGCATATAGTTTTTCATAGTATTCTACAATAATTCTTTGTATATCTAATAAATCTTAAAATAAATCTTAAAAGTAACCAGAGGGAAGAAAAAAGACATATATACCTTTAAGACAATAGGCTAAATAATGCTGAATTTTCAACAGTAACTATGAAATTAGAAAAATAAGTGACGTTTTTTAATAGTACAAGAAAGCAATTACAAGTCTATATTTCTATAACCTGTGAAAATATACTTCAGAAAAGAAGGCAAAATATTTTCAAGCAACAAAACTTGAGAGAATTCATCACAAGTATATCCAATCCATAAGAAATTCTTCAGGAAGTTCTTTAGTCAGAAAGGACATAATCACAGAATGAAGACAGAAGTTCAAGGAGGAATGAAGAGAACTGGGAGGTGTAATTATGTAGGTAAATACAAATAACATTGACTGTTTAAAACAATAATAAAAATGTCCTTTGTGACTTATAAAACATGTAGAAGTAAAAGGCATGACAATAAATATCAAAAAAAAGCTAAAACGTTTAAAGAAAAAGCAAAAAGGGGGTAAAAATTTAACTATTGTATGTTTCTTAAATTTTGAGGTACATAGTAGAAGCTGATTGATTATGTTCATAATCTCTATTATAATTGCTAAAATTAATACAAAAATAGATAACTAAGAGCTAATAGAGGAGATAAAATAAAAATATACTTAATTCTCAAAGAAGGAAGGAAAGAAATACAATAATGAAGAACTACTAGAATAAATAAAGCACACACACACACAAATGATGCGATGGCACACTTATATGCTAGTATTATATACAAATTATGCTAAAAGGAAATAGATAATATATGTTCCAGTTAAAGGAAAATATTTCATATCATATTAAAAATAACCCAACTCGATGTTGTTTATATACACTTTAATTATAAAAACACACATACAGGGGTCCTCGGGTTATACAGCACAGTTCTGTTCTTACGACAGTGATGTAACCTGAATTTTGGTGTAAGTTGAAACACACCCTAGCCTAAGTTCTTACCTATCCTAACACAGTTGTAAAATCATAAATTAGAACATAAGAGCACAAGTAAGCCACAGAAAAAGGAAAAGAACACAAATATACTGTATTATACATTGTACCATTGTAACAGAAAACACGACAAAAAATGAGTGTAAAAAAAAATTCTTTACCTTTATTCCTGTGGTTGGCTTGCACACTGGAAGGGACATTGCAAGGTGGGAGAGAGTGGCCTATTGGGAGGAGGAAGCTGGAGAGGCAGGAGAACCAGAAGGTGCTGGAGATACTGTATCAGGTGAATCAGGATTCCTAAGGAACATGCAGGAGACAATGGAGATGATTCTACCTGTACTACAGGTGTTTCATCTTGAGAAGCAGCTGATATAGCTGATACAGGATCTCTTGCAGGCATCTCTACTTTCTTAAGAATTGTTCCAGGCTAGTCTAGAAGGTTGATGACTTCTTCTCTTCTAAAATCTGCCTATAGCATCGCAAGGCATCCATAACAGCTCTGTAGACCTTCTTGAATCTGTCATCACTGGGGTTCTAAGACTGAAATTTTGCCAACTCATCTTCTACCATAGAAAAACCTTCTGCCTGACCAGGCAGTGGTGCAGTGGATAGAACGTCAGACTGGGACGTGGAGGACAGAGGTTCAAATCCTCAAGATCCTCAGTCTGAGTGCAGGCTCATCTGGTTTGAGCAAATCTCACCAGCTTGAACCCAAGGTCTCTGGCTTGAGTGAGGAGTCACTCAGTCTGCTGTAGCCCCCTGGTCAAGGCACATATGAGAAAGCAATCAATGAGAAACAAAGGTGCTGCAACAAAGAATTGATGCTTCTCCTTTCTCTCCCTTCCTGTCTATCTGTCCCTATCTGTCCCTCTCTCTGTCTCTGTCTCTGTCTCTCTCTCTCTCTCACACACACACACACACACACAAGAAAAACCTCTGCCAAACTGTTGGTAGTAAATCTCTTGAGTTCTAGGGTTTCTATCTCTTCCTCTTTGATCAGCTGCTGCTCCAGCTGAATGAGGTCCTCAGTAGACAGCTCCTCTCCATGTGATGCCAGTAACTCTGTTACATTCATCATGATGGCTTTCTTCTTCATTGAAGCACTACCATCTGAAGACTCTGACTTTTGTTTAGGAGCCATGATAAGGGCCAAGACAAAGCAACACAAATGGAACACTTGTACTTTTAACAGTACAAAATGGCATAAGTAAGTGTATTGGGGGATGCCAACTTCATGCATTACTGTGTATTCTTCCACCATGCACAACCAAACTAGTTCACCCATGTAGTCCATAAATACAACACTAATGGCGTAAACTGAAACACATCTCAATTTTTTAAAGTTTTTATGGGCGAGAACATCATAAACTCAAAACATTATATGTTGAGACTGTCATAACCCAAGGACCCTTCCCTCCATAAATAGAAAGTTCAAGTATGAAGAAATATATACCATGTGATCACTAACTGAAATAGAAGTTAGTGGGTAGGTTTTAATGTAAAAGTATAGAAATGAAGAGGAAAGTTCATAAAGTTTAAATGGTCAGTTTTCTACTTGTTAAGATTTTTTGAAACATAGACACAAAAATTGATGGAACTAGAAGAAAAGACAGACACATTCACACCATAGTTAGTTGGGTTAATAAATCTCTCTAAGAAATGATAGCGTAAATAGACAAAAAAAAAAAAAAAAAAAAACAAAAACAACAAAAACCCAGCAAAGATATGGAGACCTAATCAAAATAACCAACTTGATCTAAATGACATACTTAGAATACTGCATCTAACTACTACAGAGTACACATTCTTTCCAAGTGCACGTGAAACATAGCAAAACAGACCTTCTGCTGAACAGAATGAGTGTTAACAAATTTTACAGGATTACAGTCATACAGACTGTATCATACTGATTACAGTGTAATTAATCAAGAAATCAATAACAGAACAATAACTAGACATTTATAAATGTTTAAAAATTAAGTATATTTCTAAATAATATATGGAAAAGATGATTAAAATTAGAAAAAAATTGAACTGAATAATAATAAATATATGACATGTTAATAAATATATGACAATAAGAATATATGACATGGGATGTTACTGAAGCAGGACATAGGGGGAAATTTATAGCTTGAAAAGTATAAGGATAAAAGAAGGAAGATTAAGAACAAATTATCTAAGGTTCTACCTCAAGAAACTAGAAAAATAAGTGCAATTAATTTAGAAAGAAAGAAGAAAGAAGGAAATAATGAAGTCAGTTAAACACAGGAAATTATAAATGATGAAATTGAGTTCTTTGAAAATATTAATGAAATTAATAAACCTCTCTCTACGTAGACAAGGAAAATAAAACAAGTAATAGCAAAAATGAAAAAGGAATGATTACTATAGATTCTTTCTATAGTACAGAGAATGATTATATATCTACAGAGATATAAAAATAAGTTGATATGAAAGTTTTTTTATGATAATCTAAATTGTATAATTTAGATGGAATAGAAAAACACATTTTTTCAGGACTGTCACAGAAGAAATGAAAAAATGCGAATGGTACTATATCTGTTAAAGTAAATTGAATACAAATTTAAACCATTTATGGAAAGAAAAATTTCTAGCTTATATGCATTCACTGCGTAATTCTTTCAAATATTTTAAAAAATACTAGCAGTCTTATACATACATTTGAAAATAGGTAAGAAGAGAATACTGTCCTATTCCTTAACAAGGAAGAATATACTGATCCCAAACTCCACATAGACGTAATAATAAAAGAAAATTGTCAGCCAATATCTGTATAAACTTAGATACAAAAATTCTAAACAAAATATCAACAAATCAAATTCAGAAAAGAAAGACTAATATGTTGTGGTCAAGTAGGATTTATTTTGGAAATGCAATGTTGGTTTACTATTTAAAAAGTAATCAATGTAATTAAACAAATTAGCACAATCAATAGATGCGTTAAAAAAGCATTTGATAAAATTCAAAATTCAATGCTCATTCATAATTCTTTTTTTTTTTTTTTTTTTTTTTTTTTGAGAGAAGCAAGAAGAGCTTGACAGAATCATCGAGCTGCTCCTGTAAGTGCCCTGACCTCGGGGAATCGAACTGGCAACTTCTGTGCTCCAGCACAATGCTCCAATCAACTGAGCTATCTGCCAGGGCTTTTTTCCCTAAATTTATTGATTGATTTTTAGAGAGACAAAGGAAGGGAGATAGGGCAGGGAGAAGGGAAGCATTCGAGTGTTGTTCCACTCAGTCCTGTATTCATTGGTTGCTTCCCGTGTGTGCCCTGACTGGGAATCGAATCTGCAACCTTGTCATTTTGGGATGATGCTCTTAACCTACTGAGCTAACTAACCAGCCAGGGCCTCATTTATGATTTTGAAAACCTCCACAATGTAGTAATAAAAGAAACATTTCTCAACCTAAAAAAGAGTATATGCACAAAGAAAAACTTATGGCTAAAATCATAGCTAGTGGTAAAAATAGTAAACATTTTATTTTCACTCTGGAATTATGAAGAAAGTGAAGTCCAAGATGACCACTTGTAATCACATTGTTTTAGAGGTTCTAGTCATTGCAATAAGAGAAAAATTGGAAGGAAGAAAGAAAAACTGCCATGAAATGTAAATGATACAGTTACTAATGTAGAAAATCTAAAAGGATTTGCCAGACTAGACTAATTAGCATAAGTACATAACAAGTATGCTGAATACAAATCAATGTTCTAAGTCAATTACTTCTATATAATAACAGTGTAAAACAAAACTTTGAAAATACCATTTACCAAAGGATCAGAAAACATCAAATTCTAAGGAATGAATGTATAAGAGATATGTAAGATCTATTCTACACGAAAAACTACAAAACGCTCTCAGAAATTAAAGACCTAAATAAAAGGAGTTATATTTCATGTTCATTGAAGGGAAGACTCAATAGAAAACACAACTGTTCAATTGAAGTTAAGACACCAATTTTCCTCAGATTGCTCTGTAGATTCAAAGCAGTCCCCAAATCCCATTTTGTAGAAACAAGCAAATATTCATGTAAATTTTAAATCAACACTCATGTTAAATTCACTTGTTAGCTTTTTTAGTTTGTAGATTATTTTTGAATTTTCTACATTCATATTCTGTGTGTCTCTTAGTCGACAGATTAAAGCACACAAATTTTGGAGTCAGGATATCTATTGAATTTCTATCGCAGACCTTTTGGGAAGACCCTTAAAAGTCAGGAAAATGTTTGACCTTCAGTTTCTGCCTAGAGAGAGTGGAGATTGGGCTACACTGTCTCTAAGGTCTTGTGCAGGTATAAATTTTGTAAATCAAGTACAAATAGAGACTTTTCTATACATACCAATGGCTAATCATAATATCTAAGATAAATCTAGAAACATTGAAATTTTGATTCTTAAGAAAGAGAAATAACTAGAAAACTGCTGTTTCTTCACATATCAATTCTTAATTGTATGGCTTTCTTGTTGTTCTGAACTACAAAATGCTAATTTCTTCACACTGAACCAAAAATATTAATGTAAAAAATTTTTATTTTTAATTTTGAGAAAATATAATTTTACCCCCTTTTGAGAGATTTTAGGTCATCTGTTATAATATAAAAATGATAGATGGTTATCAAAGAGTCTCTTTCCTGTGGGTAGGTACCATTTGTGTGATAGCATTTGTGAGCCATTTGTGTGGGCCTGTGCATTGGCTCTGACTCGTCCTTGTTCTGACCACAGCACTGCCTCTGACCGTTATCTAAGGATGGGTGCCACCCTGAGGACCCTGAGACTTCTCTTGCCTCTTATAAATGTGCTGTCATTAAATACTCCTGGGCTGGTCTTAAGCCATACTGGATGAGGACAGAAATTCTTTGAGCAAATACAGTATAAAACATTTAAAATTGGAAGCACATTAAATGAAATGGTGTTAAAGTAATTTCAAGGGAAAATTGGATATAATTCTAAAATGTGTTAAAATTTAGCATTAGTATAATAACAGAGAACAAGAAAAAAGAGTGCTGTTCAAAATGTAACTCTCCATGTTAGATATACAGAACATGGATGCGTCCAGTAACAACTGCTTGAAGCAGGTATATTCAACTTTTCCAACTCCAGGAGCTTTTACTTCTGATATGACTGAAAAAAAAAATGTATGTTGGAGGCAGAGAAAACTATATACTTAAAATTACCCTTCAAAGTAACAATTTTAAAATAATAAATTTGCTTGGGAGGTAGAAAGGGGAAGGAATGATGAAAAAAAAGTATTGGATTATGGGAGGAATATTTTTTTCCAATGCAATATTTGTTCTCTCTACCATGGTTATAATTTAAGTTATTGATCTCTTCCTTTTCTATTATTTTTTTTGCAGATACATAGCTCATTACAAGTTTCCATTACCTTGCTTTCCTTTTTTCCCTTCATTGCTTTTTAGAATCCTATGGAGATCCATACTCCTGTTTTTTCTTGCCAGATCAAGGTTAATGAAACAAAGCTATGGCGGTTGTAGTTTTTACCTTTCTCAGAAAGTTTGGGATGATAAAGTCAATCATTAAGAATTTTATTAGTATGATTTAATCCCACTGAGTGGCACTGCCCTTTGATCTAGGCAAAGATGACCTCTGTCCCTGAAGCACACAGGTCAGGGACCCTTGACTTTGGAAAGACTTTATCAAAATTTTCTAAGTCCTCTTTCAAATCATGGGACTGAATAGAACTGTTAATGCCTGCAGATGTGATACCCCAGAAATTTATGTAAGTCCTGATTCTGTTTTTCTTTTTTGTTTGTTTGTTTTTTTAAATTTTTTTAAATTTTATTTTATTTATTCATTTTAGAGAGGAGAGAGAGAGAGGAGAGAGAGAAGGGGGAGGAGCTGGAAGCATCAACTCCCATATGTGCCTTGACCAGGCGAGCCCAGGGTTTCAAACCGGCAACCTCAGCATTTCCAGGTCGACGCTTTATCCACTGTGCCACCACAGGTCAGGCTTTTTTTTTTCTTTTTTCTTTTATAAGACACTCTTATACCCTTTACTCTGTAAGGATAAGGTTGACGAGTTGTCCAGAAATGTTCTGTGATTTACTCCAGTGGGTTCATCCCAGGGTCCTCTGGCCTGAAACTGGTTCCGGAAGGGCATTCTGGCATGCAGATAGCTCCTTCTGGCTGGTGCGAGATTTCTTTCATGGGTGTGTTTAATAGTAAGCCATCAGAAAGGGTTACATTATGATATTGGGTGACTCTCTTTCACAGGCAAGAAGAGTTTATGACTCTGGGCCACTAATGCTCCACCACTTCCTCTCTAGCTGAACAGATATTCTTTGAGCAAATGGGGCTGCTGTTATTCTATCCCCAGGTTACTTGTCTATGCTGCCACAGATGGTGCTATGTGGTCAAAATGGAAACTGATCACTTTCTAGGAATGACATGATTACGGTCTAATTTAAGAGAAGAGGTGGTTAGAAGATAGGTTGCCCTATATGTATGCTATAAAATTCAGAACAGTAAGTTTATCATTCCCAGAAGAATCAATTATCATTGACATTTTTCTGCCTAGTCTGGGTAGACGTGCATTGAGAGTTATCATCATGGAAGCAGCGTAAGAACCTTTGAGAGAGTCACTGGAAGTCAGTATTCATGAAAAGTGTGGGGAAGGTTTCACTAGGTGCTCTGGATACTGGAACCGGCCTCCAGGGGATGGGGCTGAGAGACCAAAGAAAGAGCCGACAACTCCAGAGTTGAAGAATTTATTAAAGGAACTATGGACAGAAGCAGAGTCTTGGGCAGCAGTGGGATGGTGGCTCTCTGCTCCTAAAAGGGGGTGGGGCCCGATGTATACAGACTCGAGAAACGCAGGTGGCTGCTTGGTGGCTACATGATTGTTAAGATTTGTATATTCCGAGGCGGTAAACAACATACCTATGTTAAAAATATTCCAAATTTCAGGCGATACAGGCCTACCCTTCCTGGGTGAACTAGAGTCACTGAGGGTAACTTGTTTCTTTTTTTTTCTTTTTTTTTTTTTTTTGTATTTTTCTGAAGCTGGAAACGGGGAGAGACAGTCAGACAGACAGACTCCCGCATGCGCCCGACCGGGATCCACCCGGCACGCCCACCAGGGGGCGACGCTCTGCCCACCAGGGGGCGACGCTCTGCCCCTCTGGGGGCATCGCTCTGCCGCGACCAGAGCTACTCTAGCGCCTGGGGCAGAGGCCAAGGAGCCATCCCCAGCGCCCGGGCCATCTTTGCTCCGATGGAGCCTTGGCTGCGGGAGGGGAAGAGAGAGACAGAGAGGAAGAAGGGGGGGGGAGGTGGAGAAGCAAATGGGCGCTTCTCCTATGTGCCCTGGTCGGGAATCGAACCCGGGTCCCCTGCACGCCAGGCCGACGCTCTACCGCTGAGCCAACCGGCCAGGGCGAGGGTAACTTGTTTCTTAAGATGGTGTCAGTCATGTCAAGCACCAGAAACCATTTTGTTTAACAGAAGATGAGGATTGACGCAGTACCATGAGTAATGATGTGAGCAGTATTCAATAAGTAGTAGTAGTGAATTGCAGAGGCAACAAGATCTATGTTGTTTCCATACGTATATGTTTTGAGAGCCATGGTATTGTGGGTAATAACATCATCATTACCTTTTTCTCACAATGGTAAATATGAAATTAGACAGGAAGGGCACATTTGACAATAAAGAACATGATGAGATTTTGTTCCTGTACCTGAATAGGAATAGATGTTGCCTAAACTGAAAATTTTCTCATGCAATGATTGGACAATAAAAAAATATTTAAGTACTTTTTCTTTACTCATCTTTCTAAATATTTATTGATGAAGTCATATTTCACATAGACCCATAATTTTATAATGCATCTTAAATAAAATTGCTTATATAAACAGGGGCCCCCACAAATCCTAGGGACAACCTGGTAGAGATAAATAAGTAAAGATGACTTTGGAATTGATATTAATTTCCTGGCCTCTGGGCTTTATCTGCGAGGCTATAGTCAGGTGTATGAGAGTTTTGTGAATAAATTGAATCATGAAGGGTATACTAAGATAAGCTAAGACTGCAGTATTGCCAGGGTGGACAACAAGAATTGTCATTGAGAAAACCAAGTAGATAGCAGTTTCCTTCAAAGACTTGAGGTTGGGAGGGCTGGAAATATAAGGTGGTCAGAAGAATTGGAAGCATGTTGAGACAATGTAAAGAGCAGGTCACTTGCATAACTCAGAATAGGCCATTAATGATTAGCACGCTCTGTGGAAACTATTTATGTAGGGTGTGACCAGTACAATGGAGCAGAAGTGGCCCTTAGAGGAACCATTGTCAGTTGGATCTGGAAATTAAGACTGTGTGCTCCTTGAAGGCAGTTATTCACTTTACTTATCACTGGGAGTCACAGAATCCACCTCCTTGCTTAAAACATAGCAAAATCTCAGGAGATACTTGTTGGATGAATGCATGAAAACACTCAATAGAAAGAAGAAGATTTTGTGATTTTATGGACTGGAAAAAAAACAGAATGCAGATCTACCAAAGTTGCTTTAAATTTTCATAAGAATGTTTGCTTCCACTTAAACTGGAAAAAAAAAAAGTGAATTGATGTAGCCAAATTAGAGTTTGGAGTCCTGAAAGAAGCAGATCAGCACAAGGGACATGTCCTGCAGCAAAGTTAGGACAGGTTTTTGTTTTTCCTGAGAGCCCCCACTTCCACAAAAAAAGCAGCGTTAAATCCGCAAGCTTACTGGGAGGTGATGATACACTCTCTTACTGTCAGGGCCATCATTTTCTTGTGGCTCAAGACACAAAGTTAACTACAACTTTCCTTCATAGTTTTCCTTGTGTTTCCATCCAGTGACTGAATACATCTCTTTCCATTAGTAACTTCTCCTGAAATTCCTTTGCTTTCCTGATTCCATGGAGAAGACAGAATCACACAACTCCATCTGGTCCTACATCTGCGTGTGTTATCTGTGTGCCCCCGAGGTGGGGATAATCTTGCTCTCTGCAGCGCTTGCTAATGTGGGCCCTACAGATGTGGCACAGGGGACCTTACTTAGGATTATGCTGCTTGGTGGCTCTGTTGTCATTGTATTAAGTACTTATTTCCCATAAAGTGGAGGTGATAAGAGTGGCTGCTTATCTATTCTGACAATGTGTGTAAAAAAGAGCACCTACAAAGAAAGGAAGGCTAAAAAGTAAATTGATCTGCATGTTAATTTCCTCTCTTCCCCCTGCCCCAAACACATACGCCTTTATGGTAGTAATTGTGGGTTGGAGATATATTGGTCATGGCTTCAATTTGGTTTCTGTCATCAGCTACTTAGTAGAGGCTTTTCCCAAGGCTGCTTTGCATAGCATGCAGGGGACATGCCAACCTCTCTAGTCCTTTGTCTTTTACCAATTCTTTGGTCAACTAAAACTGTTCAACTTCGAGTCATCCCTTGCTGTATTGCAGTTTACTTTTCACGGTCTCACTGTATCGCGGATTTTTAAATTGTTTATATCTAATTTTGTATCATGGATTTTTTGCTATATCGTGGGATTTGGCGGTACATAGGTATTTTTATATATTCATTATTTTAATTATTTTTGCAGTAAAATAAGCATTTTTTAGCCTAAACAATTGAAAACAATATAAACATATTAATTAAGATATATTAAAAGAATATTAAATCGAAATAAAATATGTAAAATTATGTAGGTTTAAGAGTGTAGAAAGTGTTCAGAGCACAAGAACTGTTTATAAGAGTGTGGGAAAGGTTTATAAGAGTGTGGGGAGGGTTTATAAAGCCTTAAAATATATATAAATAATAAAATAAATATAAGGTCACTACTTTGTGAATTTTTGCCTATTGCGGGAGGTTCTAGAACCTAATCCCTGTGATAGACAAGGGACCACTGTATTTCAAAACCCAAAAAACTAGTCTACACAGTATAAGTTAGTAATCACAGTTTTTTGATTTTACACAATAGTGTATACCTCACAAGGTGGGTACCAGTTCCTGTCTTGTTCTTGCCCTGGTAAGGATGCTATGATGTCAGCCATGTACTGAACCCTTTGGGATGCAATTCACAGCTCACCCAAGGCAGATGTAGCTGAGCTTCAGAGCTAAGTCTCCATTCTCTTCACATCACTCAAACAGACAAGTTAGCTTGACTATCCAGTGGCGCAGTAGAGTGCCAGTCTGGGATGCTGAGGACCCAGGTTTGAAAGCCCAGGATCACCAGCTTAAGCGTGAGCTCATCAGCTTGAGCATGGGGTCGCCGGCTTGAGTGTGAAATCATAAACATGACTTTGTGGTCACTGGCCTGAAGCCCAAGGTCACTGGCTTGAGTCCAAGATCCCTGGCTTGAGCAAGGGGTCACTCACTCTGCTGGAACCCCCCCCACCCTAATCAGGGCACATACAAGAAATCAATCAATGAACAATTAAGATGCCACAACAAAAAAGTTGATGTTTCTCATTTCTCTCTCTCCCTGTCTCTCTCTCTCTTTCTCTCTCTCAGACAAGTCATTGTTAATATTGGGATTCTATGGGAGATCCCTCTCTCCACCCACTTTCCTCATGAAGATCTGCACTAGGCTTTTAATCCCCATGTACCACTTCCCTGTCTTCATTCAACATCCTCCCACTCCTGTGCTCGTCAGGCTTTACTCATAAATATACAGGTTTCCCCTAGAATTCCAAGAAATTTATAAACACTACAGAGAATAAAATGTTCAACATCATTAATCATTAGGAAAATACAAATAAAAATACAATGATTTCATCTGAAAACCTGTTGGAATGGCTATTACCAAAAAATGTTGGTGAGGATGTAGAGAAAAGGGAAGCTTCGTGTATTGTTGGTGGGAAAGGAAACTGATGCAGCCACTGTGGGAAACAGCACAAAAGTTTTTCAAAAAATTAAAAATAGAGCTACTATATGATCCATTAATCCCACTTTATGTACATATTCAAAGGAATTGAAATCAGAATCTCATCGGGATATCTGAACTCCTATGTTTATTGCATCATTGTTCACAATAGCCTAAATATGGAAACAACCTATGTATATGTTCAACAGATAGATGAATTAAAAAAACCATGGCAAATACTTATAATAGAATATTATTCAGCCTTAGAAACAGAAGAAAATCCTGCCATTTGAAACAACATAGAGGAAGCTAGAGGATGTTGTGCTAAGTGAAATAAGCCAGATACAGAAGGCCAAATACTACATAACATCATTTGTATGAAGAATCTACAGTCAAAGTCATTGGAGTGGTGAATAGAATAGTGGTTACCAGGGTCTCGAGGAGAGAAAATTGGAAAATACTAGAGAGTACAGTGTTTCAGTTTACAAGATGAATAAATCCTAGAGATCTACTTTACAAACATGGTGCCTATATTTAATAATACTGTACTGTGTACTTAAAAATTTGCTAAGAGGGTAGATCTTACGTTGTGTTGTTATTACAAAAGAAATAAAGCAGGAAGGAATGCTTGAAGGGGATGAAAATACATATGGCATATATTGTGGTGATGGGTTCATGGATGTATACTAATATCCCAAATCATCAAGTTGTATATATGTATAGCTTTTTGGATGTCAATCATACTTCAAAATGGTTTACTGGCCTGACCTGTGGTGGTGAAGTAGATAAAGCATTGACCTGGAATGCTGTGGTTCAAGACTGGCGTGCCCGGTCAAGGCACATGTGAGAAGCAACTTGATGCTTCCTGTCCTCCCCATACCCTCTCTCTTTCTCAAATCTATAAGTAAAATCTTTAAAAATTAAAATAAAAAATAAAACACTGGGAAGCAGTAGAGAAGAGCACAGTGCTCATGTTAGCTAGTTGGATGGTATAATCACTAAATACTGAGACTGACACATATAAATTCCATGGTGTAACTGGCAGGTTCCAGTTACAATCCTTGCTCGACCTCTAGTTAGAATGGAAAGTGGGCCCCAGGTCTGGCCTTTTGCAAGTGTTCATTGAGAATGAGGGCAAATTGATTATGTTCTTTTTTTTTCTTGTTTTTCCAAGTGAGTTGAGGGGAGATAGACAGAATCCCATCTGCACCTGACTAGGATCCATCCAGCAATCCCCATCTGGGGCCGATGCTCTACCCATCTGGGGCCATGCTCTCACTCAACCAAGCTATTTTTAGCACCTGAGATGGAGGCTCCACGGAGCCATCCTCAGTGTCCAGGGCCAATGCACTTGAATTAATTGAGCCATGGGTGCTGGAGCTAGAGAGAGAGATAGAGAGAGAGAGAGAGACTGAGAGAGGAGAGAGAGAGAGAGAAAGTGGAGGGGGAGAGGTGGAAAAGGAGATGATTGCTTCTCCTGTGTGCCCTGACCAGGAATTGAACCTGGGACATCCACATGCTGGGCCGATGCTTTACCACTGAGCCAACCGGCCAGGGCTGGTTATGTTCTTTATTACAAATAATGCAAATACATATGTAGCTGTAATGTTTCAGTAATGCTACGTAAACACTTAATAACAAAAAAGCTGTTTGTATCCTCATCTAAAATGTAAAATATGATTTCCAAAGAGTGTACTTGGTTATTCTAACCATAGGGGATTAAAATGGTAAGATTTTGATTTTATTTTAAAACCATATAGTCTATTATTTTTTTTATTTTCCATTAGTTCACTCAAAGTTTAAAAATACATATTAAGAGATTTATCTTTAATAATTCACTATAACAAACTTTGAAAGCATAATATACTTTCTCCATTTGTTTTTTTGGTTTTTTTTTGCAATCAATAATTTCATTTTCTGTTGCTTTCCTTGTTGAGCTGGTATTGATCTCCCTCTTCTCTTACCTCTCAATGTCTTCTGAGTTCTCCAGTGTGGCCCCGTGTGCCTTCCAGTGCCACCATAGTGTGTACCACTGAGGCCATCTTTTGAGTCTGATTCGAAAGTCAAGAAGGATGTCATAGGTCTGCGTTTAGGAGGGTGGGGTCATATATTTATTCTTAGAACAGTTAGGATTCATAATATAAGTCACAGCAGATAGTAGATACCTCAAAGAACCTGAACAATCACTTAAAGGAAAGACTTTAATCACTTAAAAGAAGCATTTTATGCCTCCTCTTTGGCATGTCTGAATCGCCAGCATCAAGCATCACTGCTCTTGTACTTTGGTGAAACTGTTATGAAGTAAAATAAGGGTTACTTTCACACAAGTCTGTGACAACCAATTTGATCATCTAGAAGGCTATTAAATGACTAATGAGTGGTGAGTGTATACTGTGAGAAATAAAATTGACAATACTGTTTCTGGTCATATTAAAAGTACTGTGACTACTGATGTTTTGATGATAACCATTCTGATATGTATGAAGTGATGTCTCATTGTGGTTTTAATTTGCATTTCTCTGATGATTAGTGACAGTGAGCCTCTTTTCATATGTTTATTGGCCATCTGTTTGTCCTCTTTGGAGAAATGTCTATTCAGGTCCTCTGACTATTTTTGAATAGAATTGTTATTTTGTTTTGTTTTGTTTCTTGGTGTTAAGTTGTATGAGTTCTTTATAAATTTTGGATATTAACCCCCTATCCAATGTATCATTGCTGAATACGTTATCCTATTCAGTAGGTTGTCTTTATGTTTTATTGATGATTTCCTTTGTTTTGCAAAAATTTTTTAGTTTAATGTAGTCCTATTTGTTTGCTTTTTCTTTTGTTTCTCTTGCCCCAGGAAATATCAGAATACTATTGCTAAGAGCAATGTCAGAGAGTTTACTACCTTGTTTTTTTGTAGTTTTATGGTTTCAGGATTTACATTTAAATCTTAAATCAATTTTAACTTTATTATTTTACATAGTATAAGAAGGTGGTCTATTTTCATTTTTGCATGTAGCTGTCCAATTTTCCCAACATTATTTATTGAATAGACTATCTTTACTCCATTGAATATCCTTGCCTCCTTTCTTATATATTAATAATCATAAGAAATGTATTGGTAAGGATGTAGAAGAAAGGGAATCCTCATGTATTGTTGGTGGGATTGCGATTTGGTGTAGCCATTATGGAAAACAGTATGGAGTTTTCTCAAAAATTAAATAAAACTACTTTATGATCTAGCTATTCCAATTCTGGGAATGTATCTGAAGAAAGTACTAATTTGAAAAGTTGTATGCACACCTATTTTCATTGCAGTGTTGTTTATAATAGCCTAGATATGGAAGCAATTAGTGCCCATCAATAGACAATTGGATAAATTGTGATACATAAATATAATGCAATATTATTCATCTATAAAAAAATAAAAATTTACCATTTGCAACAGCATGAATGGACCTAGAGGTTATTATGCTAAGTGAAATAAGTATTATCATAAGTCAGCCAGAAAAAAAAATACCATAAGACTTCACTTATATGTAGAATCTAAAGAACAAAATAAGTGAACAAGCAAAAAAGAAACAGACTCACAGATACATAGAACAAACCTGTGGTTGCTAGGGAGGAAGGGGTGGGGAAGGGGTAAAAATGGTGAATGGATTAAGAAGCACAAATTGGTAGTCACAGAATAGTCATGGGAAAGTAAAGTAGAGCATAAGGAATATAGTCAGTAATATTGTTATAACTGCATGGGGTCAGGTGAGTGCTAGAATTATCATGGTGGGGAATCACTGTAAATTCTGTTTAAGCACTATACTGTATATCTTAAACTCTAAAATAATATTGGTTGTCAACTGTAGTTGAAAAAGAAAAAATTCATAAAAATAAAAATTTTTGAAAAAGTACTGTGACTGATTTATTTTTTTCTTGAGAAGCTCAGGAACTAGCTCTGGAGGCTTTTCCAATAGGAGATTTTTATTTATTTATTTATTTATTTTTGCTCTGGGGTCTTCTTCTTTTTTTTTAATTGATTTTAATTTATTGTGTTTACATAGATTCTAGTGTTGCCCCGAAGGCATCCCCCCTGCCCCGTATTCCCTTCAACATATATAGGAGATTTTAGATAAGATTTCACACAGCAGTAATGTCACTGCAAATGGTTCATGGCATCTCTAGGTAAAGGACAATACACATTTGAGCATTATTCTAATTTCCTGTTAAAAACAAATATTACCTTCCTTACTTTAGAATGACAAGTTTGCTTGACAATAATTAAATAACTTTTAACATGCCATTTAATGCTAATCTTTGTTCAAGTGAATGCTCCTGGATGGCGTTGATGACTGGCCTGCTGCAGTGTGTGCTCTCAAAGAGGAGCCACCCAGGGAGGAGCCACGCCCAGGGAGGAGCCACGCTCAGGGAGGAGCCACGCCCAGGGAGGAGCCACACCTAGGGAGGAGCCACGGGGTGCACTGGTGGTGGAGTCCTGGAATCTGAAACTCCGGAGGATGGGAGGAGTGGAGTCTCAAGGCATACTTCTGTGTGCTTCTACGAAGGGGTAGCCTCAAGATTGAGCCTCTGCACCCCCTGCAGTCTCTGTTCCTGGTGGGCAAGTGTTTACGAAAGGCTGTCAGTAGGGCCAAACAGATGAAGGGCTCAAGTCCAAGAAGAAAGTCTTTGAAATGTTGCAGGCTGACTTAAACACTTCTGAGGAATGCATCACCGAGTGGAAGCAAGTCAACTTCAATGCCAATCTTAGGTCCATCTCCTGTAAATCACTGGAATGGGGGAACGTTAGCTAGCTAACCTGGCATCGTCCACTCTTCTCCCCTCATCCTGAATGATCTGCTGTGTCCTCAGTTTGCTTCTTTCACCACCCATTTACCCATCTGCCAGGACACTGGTGCAGGATGTTTGGGATTTTATTAGATGCAGAACTTGGTCAGAGGCAGCTCAACCTCCCCAAACCCAGCTTCATCCCAGTCTGGCTGCAGTGTGAGGCTGAACTGCAGGTCGCAGAGAGGGCAGGCAGCAGCAGGGAGTACAGCTCTACCTTCTTCCCTTGGCAGGTGACTGGAGAAATCTGGTTTCTATATTACAGGAAAAAGTTCATGCCACAATCCTTCTAAGTGGAAAAATACTGGTTCCCAGGCTTTCTTCTGGGAAAAAGCTGTGTTTCTGCCTGGGAGCTGGTGAGTGAACTTCTCCTCAACAGGAAATTGTGGGATTTGGAAAGGAAAGGGAAGGGAAAACAGAGAACCCAATGGTTTACCAAGTGTTGGCAGCTTTTGCCAATGCCTGCCAACCCTAAGGCTTGGCACTCGGGACAGGACCTGCCGCAGAGCTCCTGGAATTTTTCCTTGATCTTGCTTGGTTAGGATATTCCCTAAACCAGCTATGTTGTTAACGTAAGAAATAGGGTAATGTTGGCCTCTTCTTCTTCATAGAGGATGGGTTACTTCTGCATAAGACATTTCAATCAGTATCGCTAACCATCACTGTCATGAAGTCAAATAAAATGTCTGAAAAAGTGAAAAAAAAAAGCTTTGAAAGTATAAATTTACGATTGACCATGCCCATATAAAAGAAAAAAGAAAGGCCCTGGCCGGTTGGCTCAGCGGTAGAGCGTCAGCCTGGCGTGCGGGGGACCCGGGTTCGATTCCCGGCCAGGGCACATAGGAGAAGCGCCCATCTGCTTCTCCACCCCCCCCCCTCCTTCCTCTCTGTCTCTCTCTTCCCCTCCCGCAGCCAAGGCTCCATTGGAGCAAAGATGGCCCAGGCGCTGGGGATGGCTCCTTGGCCTCTGCCCCAGGCGCTAGAGTGGCTCTGGTCCCGGCAGAGCATCGCCCCTGGTGGGCGTGCCGGGTGGATCCCGGTCGGGCACATGCGGGAGTCTGTCTGACTGTCTCTCCCTGTTTCCAGCTTCAGAAAAATACAAAAAAAAAAAAAAGAAAAAAAAAAAAAAGAAAAAAGAAAGATGTACTCTCTAAAACCCTACAAAATGCAATAAAACAAGGCTAAAGTATCCTAACTGGGAGAAAAGCCTATCTGTTTTAGTGACAAGTTAACTTAGAACGTTCATTTTATAAGTGTCGTTTTATTATTTGTAAATGCCCATAGTCACATTGCTGACAAGGAAAGGGGAAAGTAGGCTATGTTTTAAGAATTGTATAAATGTTATTTTTATTGATTATCTAATTCATGTTTAATAGCTTTTACTCAAAAAGTGCTTTTATAATTATCTCAAAATTATTCCTTCGTCTTCAAACTTAATCAGACTTAATTGCTTTTGGTAGTTTCTTTAATAAGCTAGCTGTGTTTTAGATGGAGTGAGGTAAAATTTTAGCCAGTACTAGTTGCAATGATCTAAATTTCTTAATGAGTATAAAGAAAATAAGTGGAATAAATGTCTTTTTTTTTTTTAGTTTGGCCAATAAATTAATTAAGAAACACTTTAAAGCTTCTATATGCCTACCTTCTGACCCACAATTTTACTGTCTTATGAGTAATACTGTACCATACATACTTGCCTGTTTGCTTTCCTGTAAGGATTTCGTGCTTTGTCTGATATCGGTGGTTTGATTTAGGTGCAGGATTGGAGAAGGCAGACATGCAGGTTAGTTCTGGATTGAGGTTTGCTAGGTGGAAGGGATGAAAGGAACATGAGGCAAAGAGCTTAGGATACTGCGAGGAAATGGCTGAAATTCTGGGCTGATGCTTCTTAGGAGATTCTAGATCAATTGTGCGAGTGGTAGGCAAGCTCCCTGGAAGGATAGGAGATTGGGGTATAGACATCTGAATTAGAAGTTTTATTTTCTGGTGATAATACCCTTTAACAGTATATCCATGGAAATATGGAAGTGATGAAGCCAGTGAAGGGGAATTTGTAGTCCTTAGAGATGATGTGGTCAAGAGGATGAGAAACTAGAATATCGGTGGAGTTTGTATGGATGCTAGTTTCAGTCAGAAGAATGGCAGGCTTGGGCTGGAGAAGAAAGCTATGACTCTGGTTTCAAACTAAGTAGAGGAGAGACCAGGAGATGACAGGAAGCAGCAACAGAGAGAGTGGGCAGCATGCGGGGAGTGGGACTTCATGGACAGGTGGGGCTGCTATTGTTTGGAAGTGGTACTGGAGAAGGAGAGGTATTGCTTCTATTCTCTGGGCCCTGTGGTACCTGAGATGTGGTACAATTAGCCTGTTCCTGATGAGAAGCTTATCTTCAGGGGAGAGTCAGGTTTCAGCTAAGTCACAACAACACTCAGCAAAGACAGAAGATAGAGTGGAGTGTGTGGGTCACTGTTCCAGGCCTCATCCAAGATGTGTGGATGGAAAAAGCAGAGGAGGGAGTTGGGCAGGTGGAGAGGAAGTGTAGTGTGGTCTGGGTGTGATGAGTGCTGGGAGTAGATAAAAAACATGAATGTTTTATGTTTAATGATATGCCGAGGGCAAAACAAATGAGGTGAAGGGCTTGTGGCCCTGGGAGTTCCTTGGATAGAGGGACATTTGGATTCCACTGAATTCAGCTGCAGCTTGGAAGGGAGGCTTGTAAAGTAGGCGTCGGTCTGCAAGGGGGCTGCAGAGACCTGCGGCGCTGAAGAGGAATCTAAAGGCAGACCGGAGGCCCAAGTGCAGGGGCAGAGAGCGGCACGGGCCAGCTTCTCCTCTCCTTTCCTTTCCTTCTTTCCTTTTTTCTTTTTTCCTTGATTGGGTTCACCTTTCTGGGGGCAGGAATGGTAAAGTAGATCAGGACTTGTTTGGCTGCTGATAGATCCAGCCTGGCACTGGCCTGCAGCAGGTGTCCTGGTGCTGTCCCCTCTGAATATTCATAACGAGCAATTTTTCTTGTCTTTAAGCCTTTCTACAAAGGTCTGCAGTAAAAACGTATTACTCTCAGAAAGAGGGAAAATATTTAAAACAAAGTTAATTCATTAATACGTGCTGGCTAATGGCTCCCATGTGTCAGGCTTGACTGGGTGGAAATTCAAAGACAAACAAGCAGAGTTTCTGCTCTTGAGGACCAGGTGGTGCAGAAGAGGAAATAATCATATTATATGAGGCTGTGACTTCAACTCCCTTTATCTCAGAAAAGTATAGCAGAAAATTGCAGTGACTTGAAAAATTCAGGCTATAAAACAAATAAAAATCAATTTTTTTTTTAGCACAAGCATCTTCGTAATCATAGAATGACCAATATTTGAAATATGCAGATGTTACCTCTGTTCTCTACATCATTGTGAAAACTCAGCCTTCGAGGACCTTGGGTTTTTTTTATATAATATTATTATAAACATAACCAAAATTTAAGAAAGATACTACACACAACATTGATATAATATTTCTTAAGTCTTTTCAAATTTTAAAAAGAACTTGAGCTTGTTTACACAAAATAGCTTTATAAAGTCAAGTATCATGTTTTTTTTTTGTTTTTTGTTGTTGTTATTTGTTTGTTTGTTTTACAGGGACAGAGAGAGAGAGTCAGAGAGAGGGACAGATAGGAACAGACAGACAGGAACGAAGAGAGATGAGAAGCATCAATCATCAGTTTTTCGTTGCGACACCTTAGTTGTTCATTGATTGCTTTCTCATATGTGCCTTGATCGCGGGCCTTCAGCAGGCCGACTGACCCCTTGCTCGAACCAGTGACCTTGAGGCCAAGCTGGTGAGCTTTTGCTCAAATCAGATGAGCCCACGCTTAAGCTGGGGACCTTGGAGTCTTGAACCTGGGTCCTTCCGCATCCCAGTCCGATGCTCTATCCACTGTGCCACCGCCTGGTCAGGCAAGTATCATGTTTTAAATGGCTTTGCTGTTCCTGATTAGACCTGGATTCAGGTCTAGACTCAAATATCACCTGCCAGTCGTCCTTCCTCAGTGATCCTGGTGTAAAATGGCAACCGTGCCACCTTCCCTGATTTATTTTTCTCACTAGCAATTATTACTATCTAACACATATTTCTCATACTTGCTCATTGTTGACCTACCCCAATATGGCACAAAATTTTGTCTCTTTTTCTCACAATTGTGTTCTCAGCCCCCAGAGCAGTGTTTGATGTACAGTAGATGCTCAATAAAATTTAAAAAAAAAATTTTCTTTCTTGCTCAATCTCTCCACCCTCAATAAATATGTATGAAATAAAGGCATTACATTCTCCCGTATGATAAAATATTTTCACAACTCTCCAAATATGCACAAGATGGGAAATTATATTTTGAGGAAAGTTACAGCTTTCTTTTATTAACAAGTGAAAAATAGAAATTTCTTGGGATGATGTGATCAGATTGTGAATGCAATAGAATTTTTCATAGTAAGCATTTTTAAGTGTTGATAATGCGCTCACTTATAGAACACACACACATTGTTGGGACAGTCACCCTAACACTGGCTAGGATGTCACTAGTGAAGGCCGCATCATCTGGAAAGAGCATCATCCCATTTACATGAAGACACTCCCAACTGTCTGCCTGGAGCTGCACTTACTGGACCGGAGCCCTACCTTTTGCTCCCAATCTCCACCCCACCCTGCGTGCCTCCATAGCTTGGTTCAGGATTTCTTCTTGGTTTCTAGAACACACTGCTAGCAGCTCTATAGGTTCACTGTCTGTGGCTCTACTCTGACCAGGTAATAGAGCATCTTCTTGGCTGAAAGCAATACCTAGTCATGGAGTAGCCAGCGATAAAGCTGTTTATCTCCTGCTGGGGTGGAACTTAAGGCTTTGGCTGCCCAGGGTTCTGTCTAACCTGAGAGATGAAGGAATCTGTACTTTATAGCACACCTGCAACTTATTCATCACTTATGCACCTTAGAGGCAGTTCAGTGTTAACTACTCAGAATCAGGCTTCTTTGATAGTCAGTAATACCTGTACATGTGACTGTAGATTCTGATTGCTGTTAGAGGCCTCAGACAGCTTTAGAAGACCACTAAGATTCTCCAGCAAATACTTAAAGCTCCCTCAAGCCTCTGTTGGCTTTATTGTTATCCCTTCATCCTGGGCGGTGGCTTGATGCCTCATTTGGTTATTGTGTATTCTATCTTGCCTCAACAGGTGTGCCTGTCTTTTCCAATATTTTAAGGTTTAGGAAATTGATCCCCTTCACTGTTTCCAAGAAGAGAGACTTGGGCATCAGGGTATAGCAGATTTTACCTAAACACCTCTTTTCGTCCTAGTTACTGACTTTTGTAAGACATACTCCATGAAGGCTGATTTAAGTCAAGTTCACTAGCCACTCTCACGCTATACTATTGAGGTCTTCAGACACACTTCAGTTCAATTCACCATGCATAAGTCTTTCCCCTCCAAAATAAACAGTCTCTCAGGAAACCTAGAGTGTTCATAGTTGGGATCTCTTAGATCTTCCCTCCTTTTTATACCTTCACTATAAGTACAAACTATTAGGAGGTCTTTCTCTCTGGAAGCTTTATCCCCTTTGCAAGTAGGAATACACTTATAATAAGGAGAGTCACCTATGTAGACATTCGGCTATGGCCCATTTCAGAACTCACTGCACTGTTAGAAAATATTCTCTAATAAATAACTCTGCTTGTTGGCCAATAAGGAAAAAAAAGGCAATTAATTTTATTTTGCTAGTTGATACTCATGCTAAAAGATAGACTTAAGTCTAAAATATTTGCCAAGTAAACTGACTGCAAGGCTAATTTTTAATATTAATACTTTGAAAGCCCTGTCCGGTTGGCTCAGCAGTAGAGCGTCTGCCCAGCATGTGGAAGTCCTGGGTTTGATTCCTGGTCAGTGCACATAGGAGAAGTGCCTATCTGCTTATCCACCTCTCCCCCTCTCCTTCCTCTCTGTCTCTCTCTTCCCCTTCCACAGCCAAGGCTCCATTGGAGCAAAGTTGGCCTGGCCACTGAGGACAGTTCCATGGCCTCCACCTCAGGCACTAGAATGGCTCCAGCGGTAATGAAACAGTGCCCCAGATGGGCAGAGCATCGCCCCCTGGTGGGCATGCCAGGTGGATCCCAGTCAGGCGCATGCGGGAGTCTGTCTGACTGCCTCCTTGCTTCTAACTTTGGAAAATACAAACAACAACAACAAAAAACGAACAAAAAACCCCACTTTGGAATAATTTTTTTGGTATAAAACAGAATTTGGTATAAATTTGGTTAGACTTGGATCTCAACTAAAGGAGTGACATTGCTGACCTCCTGGCTGTCTGCCCTCACTGCCTTGTTCAGGCCCTTGTTTAGAGCAACTCCGGTTTTTGCTGATCTCTGTCACTATCTATTCCTCTTCAAGTCTGTCCTAAAGAGCTACTGAGATAATTTTTCTTAACCAGAATTATAGAGTTAGTAGTGCCAGCTAGATTGTACTTAATAAGTGATTATTTAATTTAATTTAACCAAAGTTTTAATTTTGTGAATCAGAGTTTAAGTTTTTAATGATCTGAGCAGCCAAACACAAGCTCCTCATTCTGCCTCTCTCATGTCTCCCATCATCTTTTTCTCATTATTTTCTGGGAAAAGCTCTTCCCTTGTTTAATTAAACCCAATCCATTCAACTCCAGCAAACCAGTCAATCCAATCGATAGAATCCAGTGAAGTCGTTTGCATTCTCTTTCATTCCAATAAGCCTTATCTGGCCCTTTTGCACCTGGGAACTGCTTCAGACATTGTACCGATCTCCATTTTTAATCTGGTATTATTTCACTTTGTCCTGAAAGTTGTTCTGAGTCATCTCCATCAATTGAAATAATTTAATTTTAAAACCTTGGGCAAGATTGGCTTTGTTTTTTTTTTTTTTTTAATTATCCAGAACCTTTAGGACTAAGTTTATATATACTTCAGACTAAGTTATTGTTAACTTACTAATATTCCTTAGTTTTAAAAACACTTTTTCTTCTCTACTATCTAATCAAATTTAAAGCAATAATCGTCTTCTTTTTCATAACCCTCCTCAGAGCTCTCAGTAGCTCCCGAATACGTGTTGAATTGACACAGTTGAAAAGAAATGTGTATCCTCCTACAAATGCCATTGACTAAGGAGAGGAAAAGAAACAAAGAATAATAGACTTCCCGTTCATGAACACTAGAATCATGTTCAGGTAGTAGAGCCACAGTACAGAGCATGCTGTTATAATAAGACGACGTTTGGAATCAGTTATAAAGGGATTTGAAGGTTTGTTGTGATGTTTAGACACCAGAGTTCACTTTCCAAACTGGATAGTTTTCAACCAATTGAATAAGACTGTAGATACTAACAATGCTAAAATAGGGCTGAGAAGCAAATTGGTGGTACTAACAATCATTTCGAAGGATCACACTGAAAGGAACTTTGCTTTTAAAAATATTGAATGAGATGTATAAATGAAGAGCTTATTGGTTAGAAGACTTAGAAAGGGCAAAGAAAATTTATATCTGAAAGGAAAAAATAATAAAAGTCAAGCCTCTTCATACCTTCAAGTGTTGGCTAAACTAAAGTTTGAAATTGTGATGTGTTTGTTAGAGCCAGCTGAAATAGCTCAAGAAATATTTTTTTGTGTGTGCATGTCTGTATCTTCTAAAAAATTTTTTTATTATTATGAAAAGTTGTGAGCACTTTTAAAGCTGTCGGAATAATTTAATGAGTCACATGTACCCACTGCCCAGATTCAACAGTCACAAACTCATGGCCTGTTCTCTTTTCTCTGCACTCCAGCTCTAAACTCTCTCATTCATTTCTTACATTTTTGTACTCATCGCCAGGAGATAAGGACTCTTTTTATAATCACAAATTCAGTACAACTTACAGACGTAATTAAGAATACTTAATGTCATCCACTGTTTATATTACTATCTCACACATGTCACATTTATTTATAGTTTGTTTTAATCATGATCTAGATAAGGTCTACACATTGCAAATGATTGATCAGTTTTGGTGTGTAGATTATTCCCACCCCCGTTTTTTGCTTTGTAATTAATTTGTTGAAGAAATGGAACATTTTACTCTCAAAAATTGTTTCTTACAAACTGGCCTATGCTGACTGCCTTCCCATGCGTGCTTTGCATATTCCTCAGCTCTGCAGTGGCTGAATCAGGTTCAAGGTGTGTGCTGTGTGTATTTATTTTTTAATATATACTTCCTTTATTTTATCTAAACATATATAATGTCTAGTTACTCTCTTTTTTTGTGATAACAATCATCGTTGATGAATCCCAAGTTCCTAACCTATTTCTATCATTTCTTTTTTATTTGTCAGGTGTAATACTTCTATTAAGAGAAACTATCTCTCTCTGACCAGGCGGTGGCGCAGTGGATAGAGCATCGGACTGGGATGCAGAGGGCCCAGGTTCGAGACCCCGAGGTCGCCAGCTTGAGCGCGGGCTCATCTGGTTTGAGCAAAAGCCCACCAACTTGAACTCAAGGTCGCTGGCTCCAGCAAGGGGTTACTCGGTCTGCTGAAGGCCCGCGGTCAAGGCACGTATGAGAAAGCAATCAATGAACAACTAAGGTGTTGCAACACGCAATGAAAAACTAATGATTGATGCTTCTCATCTCTCTCCATTCATGTCTGTCTGTCCCTGTCTATCCTTCTCTCTAACTCACTCTCTGTCTCTGTAAAAAATAAATAAATAAATAAAAATTAAAAAAAGAGAGAAACTATCTCTCATCTGCCTTTGAATTATCCAGTGGTACTGTTTATATATATAAAAAAATCAGAGTGAATAATTAATTCTTTCATTTATTTACGCATTCCAAAATGATAATTTGGTTTATAGGAATTCTCCCATGGTGACTACTTGTATTATCATAAACTCTCATTTAAATTTTTGAAGTGTATCAGTTCATTAGAATGATTATCTTTATTAATGCTTACGTAAAATATATTTTTAATGTTGCTTTTATTATCTTTTACTGTGTCATTCAAATATTAGGCAGCAACATATGTGAAACAACTATTAAAAAGAGAATTGTGTACAATTTATGTAATTTAGGTTCAAGAGGGACAACCCTCCCTCCACAATTATAACTCATGCTTCCTTAGGGCTTTGGAGGATTTTTTGTGGGTATCAAAGGACTGACACACCTAAACAAGCACACACTCTCTGTGAAATAATACAACTTTTCCTAAAATATAGTGACTGTAAGCAAAAAAGAAAACTTTTTATATTATATTTTAAAAGCATCTCTGTCTTCATTGAAGCATTATTTATAGCAGCAAAGATGTGGAAACAACCTAAGTGGCCATTGATAGATCAATGGATAAAGACATTTTGTGATATATACAGTATACATGTGTACTGTATATATCCATCAATGAGTGAATAAAGATATTTTGTGATACATACACACACATATATGCACAGTAGATTATTACTCAGCTGAAAAAGAGGAATGAAAATTTCCAATTTGTGATGACATGAATGGATGTCAAAGGCATTATACTAAGTAATGTCAGATAGAGAAAGACAAATAATATATAATTGGTCTTATAAGTGGAATCTTCAATAAACTAACAAATAAGCTCACTGATGCAGAGAATAGATTGGTAGTTGCCAGAGCAGGGGTGGGGAGAGTGGAAGAAATGATGATGGGGGTCAAATGGTAAAAATAAAAAATATATTTTAATTACAACTCCCCCTTCCCTTTCACTTACTTGAGCTAGCATCAGAGAGCCTTGGCTATTTGTGCAATTGGAAAAGAAATTGATAACTAAGAGTGGCTTTGGCATTGCAAATCACAGACCCTCAGTGGAACTGTGGAACTGGCTGACAGAGGCCAACCCCTTCCTGACTGAGGGACGAAGCCAAGCCAGGAGAGAGGGGGAAACTCTGGGGGTCCTGTTAGCAGAAGGGAAGCTAGGGCAGTGTGTGGATTATTCCTTAAAGCCTTAGGAAAACCAAAATCCCAAAGAGATCAACACTTTGTTCCAGGTGTCTCTGATAAAAGGCATGGGGGGAAAACAGTGCAATTATAGTTATAGAACCCTATTATAGAAAGCTTTTTCCCTGTAGTCTGAAACTACTTAAAGCCAAGTTGAGAAAAATTAATACTTTTCTTCTAATATTTTTGAATATAAGAAAATTAACTAATTATTGTCAAATTTTAGGCCATTTCAAATTCTTTGCCACACTAGATTTTTGTGACTAGTTAATATACTGACTGACCATGACTAGTCTCTTAAAAATAAGAATGTCAATTTCTAAAAAGAACCAGAATAAATGAAAAAACCTATAGTGTCTGGGCCATTCAAAAACATGTCCCAGCCTGACCAGGCAGTGGCACAGTGGATAGAGCATCAGACTGGGAAGCGGAGGACCCAGGTTCGAAACCCCAAGGTCACGGTTTGAGTGCAGGCTCATCTGGTTTGAGCAAGGCTCACCAGCTTGAGCCCAAGGTCACTGACTTGAGCAAGGGGTCACTCGATCTGCTGTAGCCCCACAGTCAAGGCAAATATAAGAAAGCAATCAATGAACAACTAAGGTGCCGCAACGAAAAATTGATGCTTCTTATCTCTCTCCCTTCCCATCTGTCCTTATCTGTCCCTCTCTCTGTCTTTTTTTTAAATTTTATTTTTATTTTATTTATTCATTTTTAGAGAGGAGAGAGAGAGAGAGTCAGAAAGGGAGAGGAGAAAGAGAAGGGAGGAGCTGGAAGCATCAACTCCCATATGTGCCTTGACCAGGCAAGCCCAGGGTTTCGAACCGGCGACCTCAGCATTTCCAGGTCAATGCTTTATCCACTGCGCCACCACAGGTCAGGCCCTCTCTCTGTCTTTGTCACACACACAAAAAAAACATGGCCCAAAATAACTCTCCCTGCACATCTTAATGTACATGCTAATCAATTTCAACAATTGTACAGAGTTGTATAATGACAACACCAAAACCAAAATATCAATACAAAACATTTACATGGTGCCAGTATGTTTTGCTATACTCCTTCACAACCAATCACTTGTCCACATGCCCAGTCCCTGGCAACCACTGATCTGATTTCTGTGCCTCAAGTTTTGCCTTTTCCAAAAAGTTGTATAGATTAAATATATAAATGGAAACTCAGAGTGTTTTTGTTACCATTTGTGTTTGAATTCTTTTCTTAGCACAATACTTTGAAGACTTGTCCAGGATGTTTTGGTCTTGGTACATCGCTCTTTGCTGCTGATTAAGATTCCACTGCACTGCTGCAGCATGCTTTGTCTATGAGCATTTACCTTGATTCCAGTTTTGGGAAATTATAAATAAAGCTGCTATAAACATTTGACTATGAGTCTTTATGTGGCCATTAATTTTCATTTCTCTTGGGTACAGATCTAGGAGTGGGATTAGTGTATTATATAAGTGTATGTTTAACTTTATAGTTTATAACTGTTAAACTATTTTCTGAAGTGTTTGTATTGTTTTGTGTTTTCATCAGCAGTCGGTGTGTGTTCTAATTGCTTTGCCTCCTCACCAGCACTTCAAGTAGCTTTTTCAATGTTAGCGATTTTGTTAGGTTTGTAATGGTATCTCTTTGCTGTGTTGTTTGAGGTGTAAGAGACTTTTTCTATGATTGCTTCTAGACAATTTTAGAGTTAATGGTTTTTGTGTCTACGTTCAGGAGACATGAGCATAAATAGTAATTTTTTTCTTTTCTTGTGGTGAGGTCAGTCTGGTTTTGGTATCAGGATAACGCTGACCTAAAGAAATTAATTGGAGATGCCGTCATTTTTCAAAAGCTAAATAGAGTAAAGTTCTGTAATTTTAGTAGGCAATTTTATAGGTATAGAGAACCAGATCATATAATGTGGCCACAATAAACAAATCAGTATTGGGGCTTCTATTTTTACCATACTGATATTTAGTGAAATAATATTTTGTGTTATTTGAGAAAGTACTCATCTTGGACCTTGATCCTTAGTAATGCTTGATAAATATTAGCAACTGGTAATAATGATAATAACTACAGTGAGCTAACAACCATATTATGAACCTTGTCCTAAGCACAAAATGGTTTTCTAGAGAACATCTCAGAGAAGACCAGACACAGACCATTTATATCTAATTATATGGCAATTTACTACATAATCATTTTGGCTTTAATGGAGTTTTAAAAGTAAAAAATAACTTCAGCATAGCCCTTGCAATGTTAGTATTGACAATTCTTGTTAAAACTGCTTCCAAAATGCAACATTTTTCTCTATTGCTCGCATAATGATAATGTAGTCTCCCTCTCTCACCTGCCACCTACCTTAACATTAATCTTCATGAGGAGTAAAAAGTAGAAGCCAAAAGCCTCCAAGTCCGGTACGCTTCCTACTCTGCACTCTTGGTAACGTGGTGTGCCACAGTGATACTGAAATAATCAGAGGCACGGCATCGCTTCAGAGCCATTAGTCACACACCTCTATGTGCCCACCCCATACACTAAATCTAGGGGTGGGGGCGGGGGTTCTGTTCTGACGAGCTCGGGGTGATTCTGATGTCTGCTAAAGCTGGAGCAGCCCTGGCTGAGCCCAGCTGGCAGGGTAAGAGGGGGGTGTAGACAGTAAGAGCTCAACACGGGGCATTAAGAAGAGGGCTGGTTCCTCTCTTGATTTAAAATACACTTGTTATCAGCTGCAGTCTGCACCGCAGAAAAGGCACAGGTTACTTTTAGCAGGGAGCATGCTCAAGAACATGCTCCCTCTGCTTTTCCTGCACTCATGTCATCTACATACAGTGACACCCTGGGTAAAAAAGCAGACTTCATGGGGAGAATAGAAAATTTTGTTTCAAAACCAGATATTCAGGAACCTGGGTGCCCTTTTTCTAACAGTCAGCACATTCAACTGTTAAATTCCCACCAAATATTAGAAACTTGCCAATGTTTATAAAGCCTTTTCTTCCTTCTAGGTACACATCTGTCTCCACTCCTCTTTAAATTACTAGTCTATTTGAATTTACAGACATGTTAATAGTTCAAAACCTATCTTAGAAAGGAAAAGATAAACTTCGCCAAAATCCTCTAATGCCCGCTTCTTGGATTTCACCCCCTCAAAGCCTGTCTGAATCTATCTTAACCTTGTCTAATTTTTAAATCACTCCACATTATTTCCTAAAAAAAAAAAGTGTACTCTTTGCATTGTGCATATTGCACCATTATGCTCATAAATTAAGTCAAAAGAGTTTAAAGATTAGAAGCCTCTAATTAAGGGAGATAATATGAAAGCAAAGAAATAGAGGATGATTAATTCTTGCTGGTATTTGCAGTGAATTGCCTAAAAACAATGACAGGTTTCGTGTGACTCAGCTGATATGAGGATATTTACTAGGAATATAATATATTTGAAATGATGTTAGAAAAAACCCTATTTTTTCAGAGTGAAATATTATATACTGCCTTTTCATAATTAAACAAAATAGAATCTAAAATTCAATCTCATTAGCTTTGGATAGAGGGGATCAAGACTTCCTTTTATTTATTATAATTGTTACTCTGATAACCTCACTATAGTCTGTTTGCTCAAAATAGAAAGTGAATTTACTAATTTCCTCCCTTCCTCTCTTCCCTTTTTTTGCCCTCCCTTTGTCCTTCCCTCCCTCTCTCTTTTCCCTTCCCTCCCCCTCCCTCCCTCCCTCCCTCCCTCCCTCCCTCCCTCCCTCCCTCCCTCCCTCCCTCCCTTCCTTCCTTCCTTCCTTCCTTCCTTCCTTCCTTCCTTCCTTCCTTCCTTCCTTCCTTCCTTCCTTCCTTCCTTCCTGTAGTCTTACGGAAATTACTCTTTAGTATTATAAAAGAGATAAAGCATTTGTGTGACTGTATCAGAAAATGGATTATATGTCTAAACAAAATATTCTTTACTGAAATATTATTCATAGTAAAGTTATTATATATCTGTGGTTCACAAAATTTAAAAATATTAGAATAAGTCAACAGATGTATATTGGGTACCTGCTATGTCAAGAACTATGAGGGCTCTGAGATTTTTGCCCTTCTTTCAAGCTAGTAAATTAGCTGGCCACACAAGACCACTGGGACTTTATTACTCAGCACAGCAAGAGCCTGAACTTTTATCATTTGTTTGTTACATATGTTATGTTTCTACTGATTCAGTTCTACTCTACCCTCTCTAAAAAACTCCCACCCACACCCCAATCTTCTGAAGAGACTGTAAAATCCACTCAATCTTTACTCCACAGAGAGATATAATCTTTATTATCCTGAAATGAAAACAAATCTTCCTTTGCTAAGGAGACACTGTATCTTTCAAGGCTGTTTGCTATACAAACATCATTAGAGATACAGTCCATGGATGTGTGGAAATGCCATGAAGAATTGTAGCATAATGTTACATACTTAGTATATCAGATGCTGTAGTAACAAGAGAAACGGAAAGATAGAAATGATATGGTCTTGAGGAAAGGAAACAATACTGTATATAGAAAGAGCTTATTTGGAGAACCACACGGATGGAGGTTCTAATCCTGTTTCTGCTACTAATTGCTGTGTGATTTTAGTCCAATTTCTTTAGTTCTCTGAGTCTTAGTTCCTTCATCTGTAAAATTGACACAATTATTTATCTTCCAGGATTTCTTTGAGGATGAAATGAAATAAATATACAGTTAACTAAGTAACATTCATTTGCTGATACAATGAAAGCATTGAGATGCTAATGAGAACTAGTATCCACTAAAAGTTGTAGTACTTTCAAATACAGATATTGATCAACTTATGACCTATGTAACTTACGACCATTCGACTTTATGATCACAACCGCTAGCCACGACTGCTTCGCGTCTGGCAGCGCAAGCGTTGCCCAGCTGGATGTACGACAGTGAGGACCAGCTTCCGGCAGCACTACCATCTCCGCGTGCACCATTTCAACTGTTATCCCAGACTCGGTACAGCAATTTGTTTTGTGTCTTGGATATTTTTCATCAAACCCCTCCCAAGATGTCTACCAAGAGGAAATTGTCTTTGTCTACGCCTTAGCCTGCCAAGAAGGAAAGAAACGCCATCGATCTCGACACGAAAATGAGCATGGGCTCATCCAACTTGAGCATGGGTTCATCAGCTTGAGTGCAGAGGCGCTGGCTTGAGCATGGGATCATAGACATAACACCATGTTCGCTGGTTGAGCCCAAGGTCACTGGCTTGAGCAAGGGGCCACTCCTCTTCTGTAACCCCCTAATCAAGGCATATATGAGAAAGCAATCAATGAACAAGTACAAAGGAAGAAAGAAAGTGAGCGTGATCACACATGTTTATGAAAAAACCAACCCCGGTAACCCCAACTGCTGCCTCAGATGACATCAACGATCCGCAGCCAAGCACCAGAGGCCAATAAAATGTTTTGTACATGTTTATATATTTTGATATGTTTTGCAGTTGGGAAAATGTTTCCTATGGTATTTTTTACACCTGTATTTTGTATTTTTGTATGCACCTGTATTTTGTAATTTTGTATGTTTTGCAAATATTAAACCAGTTGTATTGGTAATGCAGTGTTTTACTTAAACCTGACGAATGTAAAAATAAGAAACAAAATGGTATAGAGATGATACAAATGGCATAAAATGAACAAATAAAATTATAATATATAACAATAATGAAAGAATTATGATAAAATATGACTTAAAGATTTTTATAACATCATTTCACAGTACTGTACATATAGCCTACTCAACTTATGACCAATTCATGTTACGACCGGTCTGTTGGAACCAATCGTGGTTGTAAGTCGAGCACTACTGTAAGTAAAAACAGAAGAGACCCTATGCTGAACGTAACTCTGTCTTGGAAATAAGGAAACCTCAGCATCATTATGATGCAATACTGATGTCAAATAAGAATGAATGTATGTGTTCTCATCTAGTGAGAGGTCTCTATACATAATTATGTCTACTAAAAATATAATGATTTAATTTTTTCTCTTGTTTGCCAAATGTTGAATGGGTGAAGTGTTTAAAATAGTTGTTAGTACTGACAGAGGTAAGGAATCCTGTAAAATGTTGGCTGGGATCCTGGGTAATTGAATTCCACACAGCGTATTTTACCCATTAATTCCCTGGGCAAAGCTAGACTCCAATGATGAATTTTATACCGGCAGGGCTAAACATGAAAAACCTTTGCCTTGTCAGGACTGTTGATCATAGCTGAAGAATAGCGGTATCCTATGCAGTCCTTCAGGTTGGGAGCATTTTTATGATGACTCAGTGACAACTTGAAATGGAAAAGGGCAAGTTTGCCAGGAGGTGATAAGAAGGTATATATTCCATCATCATAATTCCTTTTGCATAAATTTACACACTGTTTATAACTCAGTTGTTAAGATAACCAGACTGCATGCTGTTGACACATGGAAGCATGTTGTCACAGAAAGTACAGTGTGCCACATTAACTTGCCAGGTACTGTGTGCTTTGTTGACAGGTGACCACACTAAAAACATTTCTCTTTTAATAGCTGCTATAAGAAAGTGGGGTTTTTTTCTTTTAAGTAAATGGGACTTAAAACATTTGTTTAAAACTTTAAATAGCAAGGCCAGTATTTTAATACTTGGAATAGCACAATCATTTAAGAATAAAAAGTTCACTTATGAAAAACAATCAATTAAAAAATGGATGATATACATGCTAGATTAAAAAAATGAACTACGTACTAGAAAAATGTGAGTAAATGTCTGCTTAATAAGGATGTTCTACTGGGGAAGTCTTGACTTATAAATATCTTACAATATTACCTAAAGGCTAATGAGTACTCAAACAGCATATGCCAATGAAACCATGCTCAGTTGACCATTTGTGGCTGTATCTGCCTGGTAGAATGAATACCAGTCTCTCGAATCCTTTCTAGCTAGCTTTATTATGGCAATGCCATGCCCACCACTTTCACCACTGTCCTTGGGATAGTTCTTAAATGTCTTCTGAGTGCCAGGGCCTGAGATGGGCTCTCTCCAGCTAATCTATTTAATTTTTTATTTGTTTTTTGGACTATTAATTCAGTCACAAAAAATTATTACCAAACATTAAGTAAAAAGATTCCCTCCTGCTCCTTCCCACCAAATTCTCATTGTTCACACTCCCACAGAAGTAGTCATTATAATTAGTTTATTATTATACATCAGAGACTTTTTTATATGCAATCAGATGTAGAAGGCATCCGTTTCCACACAGCCTCACCAATACAGTGCATTATTAAACTTAAAACAATCTACACATTAATATTTTATTGCCACTTTATAGAGAACTTTGGCACTCCATAAAGTTTCATAATGTGTTCAACATCATGTAAGGTAAAATTGAAGGTGAGAGGATTTGAAAAAAGGCCAGTTTGACTAACTGAAAAGTCCATGTCCTTCTGCTATAAACTACTAATAACTTATTTTTCCTTGGATGAAACTGAGAAGGTCAAATGACCCTTCTAAGGACACATAGGAAGATGGTTCCTGTTTAGGATTAAGAACAAATCTTCTGATGCTTTCTCTAATGTTCTTTTTATTGCATTATGCAGTCTTTTGGAATATTTAATTTTCTGCTTGTATGTACAAATTTCTTTATATCCTGTCTTTCCACTAAAATAAAAATTTTAAATTAATCTTTCTAGCATTTTTTTTTCATTTTATGGGCCTTTAAAAGTTTTTTATTTGATTTGATTTCAGTTTTCTAAAAAAATTTTTTAAAATTTACATAACAGTAAAATTTATATTTTGTGGTGTATAGTTCTATTCATTTTGACAAATACTTAGTGTACTGTATTTATACCATAATTATTGTACAGAACATAATCATTACACTTAATACATGATACAATTCCATCAACCCTGAAATTTATTGAGGCTATCCACTTGAAGTTGGCACTTCTCTCTACCCTAATCTCTGGCAACCACTGATATTTCCATCCATATTGTTCTGTCTTTTCCAGAGTGTCATATAAATTGAATTTCATGCTATGCATTTAATTTTAGTTGGTTTGGTCTTTTTTTTTTCTGAGAGAGAGAGAGGAAGAGAGAGAGATGGGAAGCATCAACTTGTACTTGTTCATTGATTGCTTCTCATATGTGCCTTGATGGGAGGGGGTGCTCCAGCTGAGCCAGTAACCCCTTGCTTAAGCCAGTGACCTTTGGGCTCAAGCCAGTGGCCATGGGGTCATGTTGATGATCTCATGCTTGAGTCAGTGAGCCCACACTCCAGCGGGTGAGCCTGTGCCCAAGCAGGTGATCTCAGGATTTCAAACCTGGGTCCTCAGTGTCCCAGGGCAAAGCTCTACCCACTGTGCCACTATTGGTCAGGTGCATGCTTGTATTTTAGTTAGGCTTCTTTCAATGAACAAATTGCTTTGAGATTCATCCATATTATTTTGTGAATCAGTATTTCATTCTTTTTAATTGGTAAGTTGTTTTCCATCCTCACCAACATGTGGTATTGTCTCTTAATTTTTATCTTAAATTTTACCCATTCTAATAGATGTATAGTATCTCTTTGAGTTTTTAATTTATATTTTCTTAATTACTAATGAAGTTGACAATTTTCTCATGTGTTAATTTACTGTCTGGATAACCTCTTCAATGAAATGTCAAATTATCTGACTATTTTTTTTATTGGATTACTTGTTTTCTTACTGTGTTTTGAGAACTCTTTATGTATTCTGGAAACAAGTCTCTTGTCTTTGTGATTTATAATTTTTTATAAATATAAAATTGTTTATGGCTTATTTTTTTCATTTTCTTAGTAGTGTCTTTCACAGAGCAAAACCTTTCTATTTTGATAAAGTTCAATAATTTTCTTCTTCTATGAGTCATACTTTGGTGAAATATCTAAGAAATTTGCCTGATCCACTGTCACAGTAAGTTTTCTGCAATGTTTTCTTGTAAAAGTTTCAGTTTTAGGTCTTACATTTAGGCCTACGATTTGAGTTAATTTTCATATGTAGTGAGGTAAGGATCAAATTTCCTTTTCTTTCTTTTCTTTCTGCATATAAATATCCATTGTCCTAGTGCCATTTCTAAAAAAGACTATCTTGATTTATTTGTCTTTTTACCTTTGTCAAAACTCCATTGTACATGTATGTGTGTATATATTCTGGTCTATTTTGTTTCATTGATATATTTACTGTTTTCTGCCCAGATTTTGATCCAGTGGTCTATTTTGTTCTTCCTCCAGCTTTATTGAGATATTATTGACATGTAGCATATGTAAGTTGAAGGTGTACAATGTGATGGCTAGATACATGAATATATTGTAAAATAATTACCACAATAATGTTAGTTAACACTTTCATCTCCTCATAAAATTACCTTTTGTATGCGTATATGATAATAATATTTAAACTCTACTGTTAATAACTTTCAAGTGTATAATACAGTATTGTTAATTATAGTCACCATTTTGTGAGTTAAGTCCACAGATATTATTTACCTTATAGCTGGAAGTTTGTTCTCCTTAGCCAACATCTTCCCCATCCCCAGCATGTGGAAACCAGAATTCTACATTCTGTTTCCATGAGTTTGGCTTTACTGGATTTCACATATGAGAACATATAATATTTGTGTTTCTTGAACTTACTTCACTTAGCCTAATACCCTAAAGATCCATCTATATTGTCACAAGTATCAGGATTTTGTTCTCTTATGGGTGAGTAATCTATATATATGAGATCACATCTTCTTTGTATATTTATGCATTTATGGACACATAGGTTGTTTCCACATCTCAGCTATTTTGAATAATACTATAATGAACATGTGAATGCAGATATCTCTTTGAGATGGTGATTTTGTTTCCTTTAGCTATATACTTTTATATATAAAAGTGGAATTGCGGGATCATATGGTAGTTTCTATTTTTTAAAATTTTTGTGGGAATTTCATATTGTTTCTCATAGTGGCTGTACCAAGTTAATTTCCATCAAGCGTGAACAAGGGCTTCTTTTCCTTTTCTCCACATTCTTGGCAACATCTTTTTTTTCCTTTTGAAAAAGTGAGAGAGATAAGAAGCATCAGCTTATAGTTGCATCACTTTAGTTTTTCATTTATTGCTTCTCATACATGCCTTGACCAGGGTGCTCCAGCTGAATCAGTGATGCCTAGCTTAAGCCAGCAACCATGGTAACATGTCGATGATCCCACATACAAGTTGGCAACCTGTTGCTCAAGCTGGCAAGCCTGAGCTTAAGCCAGATGAACCAGTGCTCAAGCCAGCAACCTGGGGTCTCTATCCTGGAACCTCAGCATCCCAGGTCGATGTTCTATCCACGGTGCCACCACAGGTCAGGCATCTCCTATCTTTTTGATGGTAGCCATTCTAACAGATATGAGTTCATATCCCATTTTGGTTTTGACTTGCATTTCTTTGATGATTAGTGATATTGAACATCTTTTCATGTACCTGTTGGCCATTTGTATGTCTTCTTCGAAAAAATGTCAAGTGTTGTGCCTACTTCTTAGTCTTTTAATTTAATTTAATTTATTTATTTTTGCTATTGAGTTGTGTGAGTTCTTTATGTGTTTTGGATATTAACCCCTTATCAGATAGATGCTTTGCAAATATTTTCTCTAGTTCTATAGGTTGCCTTTTCATTTTGTTGTTTGTTTTTTTGCTGTGCAGGAACTTTTTAGTTTGTTGTAGCCCTCACCTGCTTATTTTTGTTGCTTATATTATAGGTTTCATATCTAAAAAATCTTTGCCAAGATCAATGTTAAGGAAATTTTTACTTATGTTTGATTATAGTAGTTTTACACATTTAGGTTTTACAATGAACTCTTCAGTTTATTTGAGTTAATTATTATGAGTGGTATAAGATAAGGGCAGTGGTTTTCCACTGCCAGTCAGTGAACTGGTGCTGTTCACCAGAAACTTCATGCTGGTGTGTGGAAGAGTCAATCACCCTGATATTGTGTAAAGATTATATACCCAATGATCATAGATACTATAATCTTCACTCAACATCATGGTTGTTAACTCTTTTATGGACTGGCAGGAAATTTCTGGTGGACTGATACCAGTCCGTGGACTGGAGATTGAAAAACTCTGAGGGATCCAATTTATTGTTCTGCATGTGGTTGTCTAGTTTTCCCAATACCATTTATTGAACAGACTAACCTTTTCCCTTCCCTGTGGGGGATAGATATAACATTAGTGTCAGCCAGCTGCCAAATAACGCACACACAGAATAAGAGAGAATTCATTGAGCATGAAACGGAAAGATATTTCCACACACGGTGGTAAACCCAGCACAGGCTATGCTGGCTCTTTATCTGTTGGTTAGGAAGTAACCCAGGCCAAAGGACCATTCTTAAATGACTCAGTAGAGGCTAATAAACTGTATGCATGAGACTGCTTTTTCCAATAATCTGCTTTGTTGGAATTTTTTTTATCACAGATATTAAATTTTTCTTTTTTATTTTTAGTGTCTACTGAGATTGTCTTATATAGTTTTCCTCTTTAACTTGTTAATATGACTAATTATAGTGATTTATTTTCAAATATAATATTGTGTATTCCTGAGATAATCCCTACTTGGTCATGTTGTATTACCCTTTTTTATATATTGCTGGATTCAATTTTCTAAACTTCTATTAGGAGCTTTTACATCTGTGTTCATGAGAGATAGTGGTTTATAAGTTTCTTTTATTGTAATGCCTTTACCTGGTTTTGTTACGAGAATAATGCTGGTCTCATAGAGTAAAATGAGAAAATATTTCTTGTTCCATTTTCTGGAAGATTTGTGCAGAGTGGTATTATTTATTACTTAACATTTGGTAAAATTCCCCCAGTGATACCATTTAGGTCTGGAGCGTTATTTGGTTGTTGTCAAAATGTTTTAACCATAAATTCAATTTCTTAAATAGATAAAGAGCTATCTAGATTCTATTTTTTTCTTGAGTAAACTTTAACAGACATTGTTTCTCAAGGAATTTATTCAGTTCCTCTAAAATCATCACATTTATTGCTATAATATTCATAATATTACTTTTAATTCTTTAAATAGATGTAAAATCTTTTAAATATCACCTCTCTCATTCTGATACTGTAAATTTATATTTTCTCTCCTTTTTTCTTGATTAGGCGGATAGAGGTTTATCAATTTTATTGATTTCTCAAAATAACCTTTTTTTTTTATTGATTCTCTCTATTGCTTTTGTGATTTCTTTCATTTATTTGTACTCTGATCATTATTATTTCCTTCCCTCTGCTTGCCAGAATTTAATATTCTCATCATTTTTGGTTTATTTATTTATTTTTTCCTAGTCTTTTCATTTGTTTGTGTAAATCCACGTTTCTGTGTGACGTTGTATTCCTTCTGCCTGAAGAATATTTTTTATTTATTTTATTTTATTTTTTTATATTTCATTTTTATTTTTTTTACAGAGACAGAGAGAGAGTCAGAGAGAGGGATAGATAGGGACAGACAGACAGGAATGCAGAGAGATGAGAAGCATTGATCATTAGTTTTTCGTTGCGACACCTTAGTTGTTCATTGATTGCTTTCTCATATGTGCCTTGACTGTGGGCCTTCAGCAGACCGAGTAACCCCTTGCTCGAGCCAGCGACCTTGGGTCCAAGCTGGTGAGCTTTGCTCAAACCAGATGAGCTTGCACTTAAGCTGGTGACCTCAGGGTCTTGAACCTGGGTCCTCTGCATCCCAGTTCAACGCTGTATCCACTGCACCACAGCCTGGTCAGGCAAGAACATTTTTTAGTAATGCAGGTTTCCTTGAAATAACATTCTAATTTTTTGTCTTTTTGAAAGTTTTTATTTCTTCTCCATTTTTTGAAAGATTTTTCTTTTTTAGGTACACAATTCTGGAATGGTGAATTTTTTCTTTTACCTCTTTAAGATTGTCATACCATTATCTTCCTATGTTTGCTGTTTTTTTTGTGTGTGTGTGTGTGTGTTTGTTGTTGTTGTTTTTGTATTTTTCTGAAGTTGGAAATGGGAAGGCAGTCAGACAGACTCCTGCATGCAATGTGCCTGACTGGGATCTACCCGGCATGCCCACCAGGGGGCGATGCTCTGTTGCGACCAGAGCCATTCTAGTGCCTAAGGCAGAGGCCATGGAGCCATCCTCAGCGCCCGGGCCAACTTTGCTCCAATGGAGCCTCGGCTGCGGGAGGGGAAGAGAGAGACAGAGAGGAAGGAGAGGGGGAGGGGTGGAGAAGCAGATGGGCGCCTCTCCTGTGTGCCCTGGCCGGGAATCAAACCCGGAACTCCTGCACGCCAGGCTGATGCTCTACCACTGAGCCAACTGGCCAGGGCCTTGTTCTCTGTTTTTAATGAGAAGTATGCTGTAATTCTTTGTTTTTCTGTATATAACATGTTATGTAATAGTGTCTTTTTTTTCTGTGTACATACTTTCAAGATTTTCTCTGACTTTTGTTTTCACCAGTTTGAATATGTTATTCCTGTGTGTTGTTGGTTTGTATTCTTTTTGTGTGTTATTTGAGATTTTTGAATTTGTAGTTTGCTGATTGTAATTAATTTTTGAAAATTCTAGGGTTTTTTTAACAAATAATTCTTCCACTTTCTTCTTTTCCTTTTTCTCTGATTCCAGTAATGTCCATGTAGGAAAGTTGATATTATCTCGATGTTTTTTGATGTTCTGTTGTATTTTTTTTTTACTTATTTTTTTTTATCTTTGTGTTTCATTTTGAGTGGTTTATATTGTGATAGCTTCAAAGTCACTGATTCCTCCCTCAATTGCTTTGAATATAGAAATGAGCTCATTGTAGGCATTCCTCATCTCTCTTCCTCTGTGTTTTGTTTCTAGCATTTTCACTTGATGATTTCTTATGGATTTTATCTTTCTGGTGGAATTATCCATTTTATCATAAATGTTTTCCACCTTTTCTATTAAAGCTTTTAAGATATCAATTGTAGTTCTTTTAAATTTCAACACATTTGGATATATTTCCAATATTTGTAGCATACATAAGTCTAATGTATTTAATGCCTATTTTACATGACCATGTGCTGGTTTTTTCTTGCTTTTTCATATGCCTCCTTCCTATTGTTCTTAAAGCTTTATGTATTATGCATGGCAGTAGAGACTGAGATAAAGAAGTATTTTATGCCTGGAAATGAGTATGCCTTTCCTTCTGTTAAGTCTGTAGTGTGGGGATATGAGCTAATTCAGTTAGTAGTTGAGCTAGGTTAGCATTTGTTGTTGCTATGGATACATTAAGAGAACCACAGTTTCAAATTCTTTTCGGGGGATATTTTGTGTTTAGAGTTAGGGCTCATTTACCAGAAGGATTTTCCCAGTGTATGCTCAACTTTCAGCTTTGCATCTTCCTTTTGAGCTTTGCCTCAGACAGCTTCTTCTCCACTTTCTTGTCTTTCTCTTCTCTTTCTTTCAGCAATATTCTACTGTTTCTTGTAATGAAATACTTATTTTCCTGGTGGAGATAGATGGAAGAGAACATTTCTCTTGCTCTGATGGAGCCTCAGTCTTGCGAAGGCATGTGCCCTTGGGTCTCTAGAACGTAGCTCTCTATGTTTTGGTGCTCTTAATCCTCCTCCCGCTTTCTTTCTGAGCCCAGTATGCGTTGTATCCTTCTCTAATAAACACAATGTTTGCTTTTTTCTTCCATTTTCTTCCTCAGATATAATTGTTTTTTACCAGTAGCTTAAGGGCAACAGTGTTTGTCTTCCCTCCCCACCCCAAATGTTTGTTCCTTAATGGCAATAGGAAAGACAGGGAAGAAAGATCTGCATAGGGCTTTATGTTCTTCCCACAGTGGGTGTTGTTCCCCTCTTCCAGGCCTGCACCATCATGGACCTCCTCTTTGGAATCATCAGCCTTTCTTTATTCCTTCTTTTCTCCCTCCCTCCCTCCTCCCTCCCTCCCTCCCTCCCTCCCTCCCTCCCTCCCTCCCTCCCTCCCTCCCTCCCTCCCTCCCTCCCTCCCTCCCTCCCTCCCTCCCTCCCTTCCTTCCTTCCTTCCTTCCTTCCTTCCTTCCTTCCTTCCTTCCTTCCTTCCTTCCTTCCTTCCTTCCTTCCTTCCTTTTTCCCCCTGTAAGATTAGGTGAGGTTCATGGAGAAGAGCTTATTAAGGGTTTGTGAGCTTATTCTGTATCTCCAGTCTCACACTTTCTCCAGTTCGTGCTTGAACTCTACAATTCTAACTGTTTTCTTCTAACTGTACTCTGGCAACAGTTGCCTCCAGTAAGAAAGTGTTCGTGTTCTGTGTTTTATCTCTTTAGGGTTGGGGCTAGCTGGTTACCCTGTGACCTTTAACTCTCTAGTAAGTACAAAAAAATTAAAAAGTTGCAGTTTTTCCCAGCTTTTATTTTTGTTGCTGTGGTAAGGGGATGGGAGTGGCACTCTTTCCAGCTCTCTACAATCCAGGCAGAAAAATGAAAGTATGTGTTAATTGCAGTTTATAGCAGCAAACAACTGAATACTTGCATTTCAATCAAGTTTAATTTCAGAGTCCCTCTTTAGGATGGCTACTCAGTAGGATAATTAAAAGACTATGTATCCCAAAGTATCCAATCCAATAAGGAATTTATCTTTTATCCATTCAATCATTACCTCTATTTTTTTTTTCTGGCAAACTAGCAGGAAATTATGCACTCTGAGAGGGTACATCGTTATTACTAAGCACAAATGGAAACTTATCAAATGGTGGTGTTTTGTTAAGACAATATGATTTCCCTGTGAATTGACTGTGTACTGGTTTACTGTGAGAAAATGTGAAATTTTTGTTTGAAGTCCAGACCTTTTTTCTCACTCACTTCATGGCAGATCTATAAGCCATTTCCTCTCTCTCTATATATATTAGGTACTATGATCCTCAATACAGAGAGACTGACTGGTGGTTTAATCTATTACTTCCCAGCAGAGCAGCTGTCTCTAATAACTCAGCACAGCCTTTTCTGCACAGTTGGTGATTTAAGTGCTGAGCTAAGTGAAGTGAGTATTAACTTTTCATTTTTATACTCACTTTAGACTGCATAGGCATTTTGACTCCTGTAAGATCAAGTTACCTACTCATTTCACAGTGTACAACCTAGTCTCCACTTTAGTTATGATCCAGTTTAGAATTAGGAAAAATATACTAGCACACCTAGTTATTACAACATGATCATTTTTCAATTGAAACTGTTTAGCTGATTTAGAAAGCTCTAGGTCACGAATCTGCTTCAAAGCATATTATTAGTATGGCAAATGTTCACAGTTTGAAAGTGCTCTAAGCTGTGTGATTGCTAAATCTGAGAGAAAATAGTACAGAATGTCTCAGTTCATTTACATAGGAGTAAAATGATCTACTCTAGAATAGTTGATCGAGGCTGCTCTAAAACTTATGTCCTGAATCCTGGGCTATACTCTAAAACTCACATAGGAAAACATGGGAAGTCACTTGTTCTGGCTGATCCCCAGTTTTCCCAAAATGAAAATACTACTTGCTTTTTTTGCTCTTGAAGATTGAAATATTTTCAAGTTAAGATAAGCTTAAGTATAAACAAAGCCTTAACCAAGTGCTAGCCAAGTAGTAAGTGCTTAATAAATATTAGGTGACTAATTTATAACTTTATTTAAAAAGAGCACATATAAGACCATACTTTCAGGGATCATTTCTATAGTTTGTTACTAGAGAAGTTTCTCTGATCGTGTAGAGTACCCGAAACCACGAGGAGGAGTTGTAGTGTTCTCTCCTGAGCGTGAAGCTGGCTTTTGGTGTTGCTTGTGCAACTGCCTTTTGCCATTGATGATCGTTCTTCTCTTCCTTTGGGAGAGTAAGAGGGAGAGAATGCAGTCTGAGTGGTATAATAAAAAAAAGAAAAAGAAAAAAAAAAGAGCACATAATATATTCCCAATATACCTTTTCTTACTCTCCCTAGTTAAATTCAGCTAGTATATAACAATTATCGTAATGTATATTAATTATCTGTTATATTTCTGTTTATCCTTCTAGACATTTGGCCCCATGAGATCAATTTAATTATTCTGTAGTCCACAAATATAATGTAGAACCTAGAGTTTAAGTACATTTTTAAAAGAAATATAAATGTACTTATATAATGCTTTCAAGTACTTTGGGAAATAGTTTAAGCTCCGGGGCACAAGGCTTTAGGGGGTCCTCCACACTTTTATGAGCTCTGCCTCCAGAAATTCATGGTGAAAATCTGAGAAATATCTCCTCATGGCTCTGGCAAGGGTTGCTAATGAGTAATCATTGTGAGATACACCTAGAGTATTCTTCATAGCAAAGATTTATTCTATAGGAAAGGACAGAGAGAGTGTTATCCTAGCTGGGGGAAGAAAGTTTCTTCAATTCCGGGCCCCTCCAGCTTTTCTTTCTCACCTAAGGGAAGAAAATAACCAGCACAGTTTAGAGCTTCAGAGAAATAGCTTGTGAACACTGCAGCCTGGGAAGGGAGTAGAGGGCTGGCACTGGGGATGCACGTGCAAGTCACAGCCCATGGATGCAGGACCATTAAGGGCTGAGATTTAATCAAAAGATTATAGAATGCTCATCCTCCCCACAGTTTACCAGCATCCTAACAGGCTATAGTATACAAACAATGGATAATAAAAGAAAGAGCTGCAAGATGCAGACTGCCTCTGAGGAGTATTTAGGGAAGCCTGAAGTCAAGAGGAGACCCCAAAAAAGGATACAAGAGAAATCTGAAGCCTCTGGCTAACATTAAACACAATATAACTCTGAACAATATTTATTTAAATCCTTACAAGAAAGGCCTATTTATTTCAGTTCCTATATCCCAGTATAATATGGATAGCTTTCAACAAAAAGTTAGGCCCTAGCCGGTTGGCTCAGTGGTAGAGCATCGGCCTGGTGTGCGGAAGTCCTGGGTTCGATTCCCGGCCAGGGCACACAGGAGAAGTGCTCAGCTGCTTCTCCACCCCTCCCCCTCTCCTTCCTCTCTGTCTCTCTCTTCCCCTCCCGCAGCCAAGGCTCAATTGGAGCAAAGATGGCCCGGGCACTGGGGATGGTTCCATGGACTCTGCCTCAAGCACTAGAGTGGCTCTGGTTGCAACAGAGCGATGCCCCGGATGGGCAGAGCATCGCCCCCTGGTGGGCATGCCGGGTGGATCCCGGTTGGGTGCATACGGGAGTCTGTCTGACTGCCTCCCTGTTTCCAGCTTCAGAAAAATACAAAAAAAAAAAAGTTAGAAAGCATGCCAAAGGCAAGAGAAAAGACAGTATGAGAGATGAAGCAAATCATCACAGGCAGACTCAGATGTGAAAACTATCGGGCAGGGTATTTACATTACAATGAACTTGCTAAGGATTGTGATAAAAAATAAAAAAGGAGTGGACAACATATAAGAACAGATGTGTAATGCAATCAGTAGACTAGACGTGGCTAAGGAAACAACCGATGAGCTTGAAGATACAGCAATGTAAACTTCCCAAACTTAACTGCAAAGAGAAAATAGAATAAAAATGAAACAAAACAGACAATTCAAGAATTTAGGAACAATATCAATAGGTAACACATGTGTGATTGGAAAAACAAGAAATGAAAGAAAGAAAAAATAGCCCAAAAATATTGAAAGTAATAATAGGTGAGAAACTGCCAAAATAAACCACAGATCCAAGAAGCTCAGGGAACACCAAGAAGGATAAATATCAAACCAAGTTAAACATACCTAGGTATAGCATAGTCAAACCACAGAAAATCAAAGATAAGAGGAAAATCTTAAAAGAAGCCAGAGGGGAAAATATATCTTAACTATAAAGGAACAAGGATAAGAATTAAAGCCACTTGTAATCAAAACTATGCAAGTAAGCAAAGAGAGGAATGAAATATTTAAAGTGTTGAAAAAGTAAAACCATCAACCTAGAACTCAACATTCAAAGAAATTATTTTTCAGAAGTAAAGGAGAAATAAAGACTTTCTCCCATCCAAGCACTAACCAGGCCTGACCCTTTTTAGCTTCTGAGATCAAATGACATTGGGCACATGCAGGGTTGTATGGCTATAGACAAGATTTTCTCAGACAAAGAAAAACTGAGAGAATTTATCATTAATGGACGTTTTCTGCAAGAAATATTAAAAGACTCAACAACAAACAAAAAATTCAATAAAAAAATGGGAAGAGGACATGAACAGACACTTCTCCCAGGAAGAAATACAAATGGTCAACAGATATATAAAAAGATGCTCATCTTCATTAGTTATTAGAGAAATGCAAATCAAAACTACAATGAGATACTACCTCACACCTGTTAGATTAGCTATTATCAATAAGACAGGTAATAGCAAATGTTGGAGAGGCTGTGGAGAAAAAGGACCCCTCATTCAATGTTGGTGGGAATATAAAGAAGTACAACCATTATGGAAGAAAGTATAGTGGTTCCTCAAAAAAGTGAAAATAGAACTACCTTATGACCCAGCAATTCCTCTACTGGGTATATACCCCCAAAACTCAGAGACATTGATATGTAAAGACACATGCAGCCCCATGTTTTTGCAGCATTATTCACAGTGGTGAAGACATGGAAACAACCAAAAAGCCTATCAATAGAAGACTGGATAAAGAAGATGTGGCACATATACACTATGGAATACTACTCAGCCATAAGAAATGATGACATTGGATCATATACAACAAAATGGTTGGATCTTGATAACATTATACAAAGTGAAATAAGTAAATCAGAAAAAACCAAGAACTGCATGATTCCATACATAGGTGGGATATAAAAACGAGACTAAGAGATATGGACAAGAGTGTGGTGGTTACGGGGGGGGGGGAGAAGGGAAGGGGCACAAAAAAAACCAAATAGAAGGTGTCAGAGGACAATCTGACTTTGGGTGATGGGTATGCAACATAATTGAATGACAAGATAACCTGGACATGTTTTCTTTGAACATATGTATCCTGATTTATGGATGTCACCCCATTAAAATTAATAAAAATTAAAAAAAAAATTTCTAGGAAAAAAAATAAATTAAAAAAAATGTTAAAAGAAGTACTTCAGGCATAGAAAAATAACATGGGTTGGAAACATGGATCTATTACAGAACAGTAGAACATCAAAAAAATAATGATTGAAGGTAAATAAAATCTTTTATTTTTTCATTCTGATGCTAAAAGATAACTGTTTAAAGCAACAACAATAATGATGGTTTGGTGATTATGGGATATAGGTAAGTAAAATCAATGTCAGAAATGTCATAAAAGATTACAAGGAGGAATTGGGAATATTTTGTTGTAAGATACTTTTACTATATATAAAGCACTATAATGTTATTAGAAAGTGAACACAGACTAGCTTATAATATATATTGTAAACCCTAGGTCAATGACTGAAGTAATTTTTTTAAAAAGTATACTTCATTAGCTAAGAGGAGATGAAATAGAAACATAAATTTTCAACTTGAAACCCAGAAGGCAGAAAAAGGGGAAAATAAACAAAAAACAAATATAAAACACTAACAAACATGGTAGATATTAATCCAATTATATCAATAATCACTTTAAATGTGAAAGGTCCAGCTATACCAATTAAAAGATATTATCATCATGGTTAAAAAACAAGACCCTATTTTATGTTGTCTACAAAAATTCTACTTTAATTATATATAAAGACTCAGATAAGTTAAAAGTAAAGGGATGAATAAAAATACACCGTGAGAACAAAAATCAAAAGAAAGTTGTAGCTATATTAATTTTAGACAAAGAAGACTTCATAATAAGAAAGGTTATCTGAGTAAAGAGGGTCATCACATAAGAATAAAGGGATAAATTCTATAAGAAGATGTTTTTTGTTAGATGTCTATGTATCTAACAAAAATCATCAAAATATAGGAGGAACAAACTGATAAAACTGAAAGGAGAAAGAGTCAAATCTACTGTATGGTTAGAAATTTCAGTACCTCTCTGTCAGTAACTGATAGCTCAAGTAGACACATACCAAAACAAATAAATATATAAATGACCTAAACTTAATATCAATCAACCTGACCTAATTAACACTATAAAATATTCCACCTAACAATAACAGAACACAAATTCTTTTCAGGCGTACATGGAATGCTCTCCAAAATATAACACATTTTGAGCCATAAAGTATACCATATACACCATAAAAACAAAAGAATAAGTATAATGCATAATATGTTCTCAGACCATATAGAATTAAACTAGAAATCAATTATATAAAGAAAGCTGGAAACTCCCCAAATTTCTGGAAATTAAATAAAACATTCCTAAGAACACGTGAGTCAAAGGAATCTCAAAAGAAATTTAAAAATATTTTCCTCAGATAAATTCCCAGAAGTGGAATCACTAGGTTATAAGGCAGTTCCATTTTTAATTTTTTGAGGTAACTCCGTACTGCTTGCCACAATGGCTGCACCAGTCTGCATTCCCACCAACAGTGTAGGAGGGTTCCCTTTTCTCCACACCCATACCTACGCTTGTTGTTTGTTGATTTATTGAAGATAACCATTCTGACAGGTATGAGGTGATATCTCACTGTTGTTCTAATTTGCATTACTCTGATGGTTAGTGACATTGAACATCTTTTCATATGTCTATTGGCCATCTGTATGTCCTCTTTGAAGAAGTGTCTATTCAGGCCTTTGCCCAGTTTTTAATTAGACTGTTAATTTGGGGGGTTCTTTTGGTGTTGAGTTTTATAAGTGCTTTATCAGTATTGGATATTAACGTTTTCTGAGATGTATCATTGGCAAATATGTCCTCACATTTAGTGGATGGTCCTTTCATTTTGTTGATGGTTTCCTTTGCTGTGAAAAACCTTTTTAGTTTGATATAGTCCCGTTTGTTTATTTTTCCTTTTGTTTCCTTTTCCTGAGGAAATATATCAGTAAAAATATTACTACCAAAAACTCAAAACACTAATTTGAAAGAATATATGCACCCCAATGTTTATTGCAGCATTATTTATAATAGCCAAGATTTGGAAGCAGCCCAAGTGCCCATCAATAGATGAGTGGATAAAATAGCTGTGGTACATTTACACGATGTAATACTATGGCCATAAAAAAAAAGGAAATACTACCTTTTGCTACAGCATGAATGGATCTGAAGAGCATTATGCAAGTGAAATAAGCCAGTCAGAGAAAGACAAGTACCTTATGATTTCACTCATATGTGGAAACTAATGAACAAAATGAATTAATAAGCAAAATAGAGACAGACTCATACAGAGCATGCTGATAGCTGCTGGGGGAGTGCTGGGCTGGGGAGAAGAGGGATTGAGCAAAAATATAAAAAAGAAAAACTCCTGGGCATGGGCAAGAGTATAGTGACTGCAGGAGATGAGGTGGGGGGGGGTATGGAGGGATAAACGGTGAAGGACAAAGAGTGGACTTGGGAAGGCAGTGGACACACACAACATGATGTACAGAGAGGTGTTGTATAGTTGGGCACCACCTAAAACCTGTATGATTATGTTAACCAGTTTCACCCTAATACATTCGATTCAAAAATACTTTTTACTAAATGTAAAGAAATATACAACTTATCAATATTTGTAGGATATTATGAAAGCAGGACTTAGAGAGAAATTTATGGCATTAAATAGATGTGTTAAAAGATCTAAAGTCAATACCCTAAGCTTTTACCTTAGAGAAATAGAAAAAGACACAGTTTGGTGTCAAATCTAAGTGAAGAGTAGGAGTCATAAGCATGTGGGGCTCAGTAAAATCATGAGAATGAAAAGGATGTCTTTGGAGAAAGAAAGTACAATAAGAAAATAAGTGGAGAGGTAACAGGCCCCTGGGTAGAAGCATCATTTAAAGAAGGGGCAGATTAAGAATAGTCTATGAAGAAGATTATGAAGAAATGGTCAGCGAGACTGAGGGGAAGCTAGGAGCGGGTAGAAGTTAGGGAAATCAAGAGAAGAGAAAATTTTGAGAACTAGGTGGCTGTCAATAATAAAAATCCAGGGGGTGGGGTAGGAAGTCTAATAAGATTAGAATTGAAAAATGCCAGGTGGATCAGAATATTATGTTTTTGGTAACCTCAAAATTAGCAGATTCAAAGAAACAATGAGGGCCATGAGGAAGTGCTTTATGACCTTTCCCAGAGAGCCTGCCATTGTTGAGGGGGCAGAACCTGACTCTAGTGTAGAGAATAGATTTTAAGGAAGTAAAAACAATAAATGAAGACAAGTTTAAGAAGCCTTACGTTATTGGAAGAAAAGAAAAAAGTAGCTTAAGTGGTACAGAGGGTCAAAGAAAAGCTTTGCTTTAAAAAAAGTGCAGGAGGATAAAACATGGGCAGTTTAATAAACTGACGATAAGAGTAACAGTTGACAGGAAGAGGGTGAAGATACAGAAAGGTGGTGTGGTGTATGAAACATCAACCTGGAACGCTGAGGTCGCTGGTTTGAAACTCCGGGCTTGCCTGGTCAAGGCACATATGAGAAGCAACTACTATGAGTTGATGCTTCCCATTCCTCCCTTCTCCCTTCTCTCTCTTTATCCTCTCTCTACAATCAATAAATAAAATCTTAAAAAAAAAAAAAGATACAGAAAGGGAAGGGATAATTGATATAGTGTGGTGTCCGAAAAGAGAGAGAGAGCAAGGAGGAGCAGCAAAAAATCCTGGAAGCTGGTTTTAAGCCAGAGCACAATGACCTTATCCTCTGAAACAAGTGGAGGTCAACTTTTTTCTAGGAGGAGGGCACTGAGACATTTTAAACCTGTTATCCTGATTCACCTATGCTTTCTTTGTGAAGTAGAATATTATCATTTGATAAGAAAGAATACAAAAATGTTAGGTTCAGATACATGAATAAAGTGATATAGAGTTAAAAAAAAGATACCAAGGAAGTAAAAGTAAAATTTTCCAGAGGGGACAAAAGAGATTTGAGTGGACATTAAAATTATAATTCTCAAATCTGTCTTAGCATTGACTCAAGTGATGGTATGGTATTTTCTAGGGCACTCATATAAACGAATATAGGTACATGGCAGGTGAATCATAGGATTGGCCTCTGGCTGGGAATTTGTAGGGTCAATGCTGTGGAAGGACAGGGGGTAAGGAGCTGGAGACTGCTTGTGAGAATTTTTCGGGGAACCACTTGGAGTGGAGATGAAGCCCATGAGAGCCAATGAGCTGAAGGAGCAATAAGGGCTTGGATGAAGAGGTCACGTGGTTGCTGCAGTTGCCTCCAACAGCAACTTTCAACCTTTTTTATCACATGGCACACATAAACTAATTACTAAAATCCTGCAGCACACCAAAAAATAAAATAGGTATATTTTCGATTCATTCACACTGAATGGTTATTATTGTGTTTGGCTATTGTCATTTTTTTTTTTAATTTGAAAATCTAAGGGAACAGAGGTCAATGCCCCTGACTAAATAGTCAGGTATTGCATGTTTTAAAAATTCTTGCGGCACACCGGTTGACTGTCGCTGGCCTAGGATAATGCTAGCAGTTGGCAATGAATTATGTTTATGTGGGTGACAGCTGGCATGGTATAATTCCATATTTTATTGTCATTTGTCCAAAAATCTTGAATTCCACTTAAATACAGTAAATAAATCTGTATCCTTCTGCTCTCAAACAGTGCATAATGTGACACAGAATACTGAGCTCTAGGATGCAATACATAGGCTTATTGAAGGATGTAAAGGAAAAAAAAAACTCAAGTTAAGCATGTGTGGGGTAGATGGATGTCTAGAACAAGAGTCAGAAAGAATGAATTCTTGCTCTGGTTATTAAAATCCTGCCTGGCCCCAAGTAAGTGACACTGTAGGGCTGTAGTTCCATGATGTACAAAATGAGGGGATCAAACAAAGAAATATCTTAGATCCTCTCTAAATTTGAAATTCTATTACTCCTCCATATCAAAAGCATAGATTGCTTTGTTTTAAATAGTGAAAATGCCTGCATTTAGTAATTTTGGCACCTCCACTGATATAAGAGATTATATCAGTACAATCACACAGATCTATCCGTATTAGCTTTCCATTCCAAACTGACCCTGTACTTGATTATTCCATCTCTAAGTTCTTTGAGTTTAGGTAGAAAAATCAATTTTTTTGAACAGTGCTAGGATTTTCTGAGTAAAAGATAGCTAACGATGTAGAAATGACTTGTAATTGGTTACCTTGTATCCAAATCCAGATGTTTGAGGCAGAAAACTACTTTGAGCAGCTTTGTGTTCACTAAACACCAGGGAACTGGGGTCCACGGATGCTCTAAGATAGTGTGAGAATTGACGGTTTGTGTTTTGTTTTGTTCTTTCATTCTACCCACTGCTTTCCCTGGGTAAATTTATTCTGCAGGCTCTATTTCGGCCCATGCCTTTTGCACCAGATCCAGTTTCAGTTCTGGGTGGTGCACACACCATAAAGCATCGCTTTCATCCTCCTTCGTGAACTCGCCGTGAACGAGAGCTTGAATTTGAGAGTTCTGCAGCATTATATCAGAATGTCATCACTTTCTCACCTTTTTCCTTCAAGACTTTAATCTTTCAAGTAAATAAGCAACCTGGTTCTAATATTGAGGCTTGTGACATTTGGCTGGTCACTCATTCCTAGGCTAAGTTGCTCCCTTAGCCTCTGTACCTTGGCCATGTTTTTTCCTATCATGCCAAAGGATCTTATTCTTGAGTCTATATTTACTAACCTTCTGGGTAAATTCTTTATATAGTATTTAATCAGCAGCCCTTTGTTAAGTACAAGTAAATTACAGACCACTTATCTGAGCCACTCATCTGACATTTTTCAGGTAAAAGCATTATATTTCTTAAACATGATCATTGGTCAAATGGTTCCATACAGGATACATTCAATTTTATCACTTATTTTTAGGGGTTTTTTTCACTATAAGTATGAATAGTATTCCTAGACTGGTGTATAAACTTTTCCTTCTTCTGAAAGCACTTGGCAGTTACATTCCTTGATGAGTCTTTAAATCTCTCCTTCATTTCATAGGTTGCAGGGACATTCCACAGAGGAATGCACCATAGCAGTTTCATAGAGTGGCAGAGGATGAAGCCAGTCTTATAAGGTAAGAGAGCAGAGAACACTGGCTAAACTCTGCCCTTTAATGGATTTTCACTACTATGTATTCACCCAGCACCTCTGGGACGAAGATGCCCAGTAAAATCATTGTGCTCCAGTTGTCTGACAATATTAGAAATCTTTGACTTTCTACTCCAAGAAATTTAACAGAGGCATTAAATATTTGATCAAATGAATTCTATGTGGTTCCTCTCTAGAAGCCTCTGAATGCATGCTGCATGGCTAAGGAGGAAGTGGGGGTGGGGAGAATTGGCCTCAGCAATACATTTCGGGCCTGCTGATTTATTTCTGTGTGCTGAAGATTAGCAGATTGTGATAGGAGAATCAAAGGCTCTAGAGGAATTTGAGGAAGAGTTGAACCACTTTATTTTTAAAAAAAATTTCTTGTAAGCATAATTCTTGTCTATGATTCTCTTTGGATTAGATCAACTGGACATACTTAGAAATATAAGAGTATTATGATACAGAGCATCTTTAACTTTTAATCCGATAGTGGTGAATATTCTCTTGCATGGTACATTCTTAAACAGCTCCTCTTGTGACAAAGTTGCATCTTGCTATGTTAAATCAGCCTCTGCCTTATGCTGATTTAATAACGGCGTGAAGCCACGATCTTATTAGCTATGATATGGAGCCGCCCCTGACAACTCACCATGATATTATGACTAATTTCTTTTATGTTGCTCACCATGGCTGATAGAGGGCAGTCCGAGACTCAAGACTACAGTAAAACAATCATCCCCTCCTGGTAAGATTGTGCCTCCTGTTTAAAATATATATGTACACACCTAGAAATAATTTTGAAAATTAAGAATTAGCATCCTTTTCCTTGGCATGTTTACTGGCCACTCCCATATGCTCTTTAATTTCCCCTTTAACTTCCCCTTAGGAAGAAAAAAATACAGCTCTCAGTCTTCAGGAATTGGATTTGGAAGGGTTTCCCACAAACATTACTATGCAATCCAGAAGATAAACTATAGATCTTATTAAATTTTTTGAGAAAAACCCCAATTTTCTAAATCTTCTTGCCTGATTTCCTTTAGGTTAAGTCAAATTTCTTTTAGATCTGAACATGGAAACTTAGGATGCTTTTCTCGCATGTCCTAACCAGTGTTTGACTGGAGATATTGATTAAAGTGCCTCCACTATTTTGCATGTGGGGCCTTTTCCTTTTTCTCCAATCTCTTTAGTTAAAACTGCATGTTAGCTTCCCACCTCCAGGTAATGGAGCCCCTCCCAGGAACGTAGGGCGAGGAGACAGGCTGGAACCATGCCAGCAGACGCATTAGGGTGCTTCTCCCACCCCAAACCCATTGTCTGAAGTTTTTAAATGAGAATTTTGAAATTTTAACTGAGTGAAAAAAAAAATAGAGGCAAATTACTGGTAGGGAAAGTGCACATCTTCCTCGGTTTTTCACATCTGTCCTCTTCAGGGAAGAGTTTGCGGATGGCAAAGTGATGTGATTGTGCTGTCCGTGTGGAGCAGGGCTCTCATTTGGACATGATCAAAGTCAGGATTTTTTAAGATGCTGTACTGCATTTGCATCTTATTTTTGAGAGAAAAATATAACAGTTTAATAACAGAACCAATAGGAAGTGTATTTATAGTCAGTGTGGACTGTTAGCATTCTAGCCTAACCATGTACATTAACAATAGGGTAGATAGTCCTTCTGTTTCACGATAGGGTTTCTTAGGTGAACTTGTGCAATAAATGACAAAAACTCAAAAACTGTTGGCTATTGCCTCTATTATTCTTCTCCATTTGATTTTTTTCTCTTATTGAAAAAAATCACAAAGGTTTCTGGCTATTATTGTTCTTGGGCTTACAAATTAAGAATACTTTCCCTAGATGAGGAAGAAAGGACAATTTACCTCCCATGAGCAAGGGAATATTTAACTTAGGGTTAAATTAGATTGGTTTCAGCAGTTGTACCTGTGATCTTCAAGGACCTGACTCTCAGTGAAGATCTCTTTGCCTGGCCCATACACCCTGTCATTTTCCATGGTGCTGAGTAGTGGCTCTCAACTGCTGTATCAAGAAATGCCAATACATTCACTGACCCTTGTCAATGCTCAAGAAAGGTGTCAGAATAACATTAACCTTTCATTCCAACTTGAGTGCTTTAAAAAAAAAAGTTAATTTAAATGCAACACAAATGCATGCTTTGATGCGTTCAGGAGTTAATAGATTTTAGTAAAATAATCTGTAGATATAGGAAGTGATACCTCATTCATTGAATATAATATGTGTTGCAAGGGCATACAACTTAAACCTTAAATTCAAATCTGAACAAATCAAGCTATTTTATTATTTATTTATTTATTTATTTATTTTTGTAATTTTCCAAAGTTATAAGCAGGGAGGCAGTCAGACAGACTCCCGCATGTAGCTGACGGGATCCACCTGGCATACCCACCAGGGGGCGGTGCTCTGCCCATCTGGGGTTTTGCTCCATTGTGGCCTAAGCCATTCTAGTGCCTGAGGCAGAGGCCATGGAGCCATCCTCAGTGTCTGGGGCCAACTTTGCTCCAATGGAGCCTTGGCTGCTGGAGGGGAAGAGAGAGATAGAGAGGAAGGAGAGGGGGGAAGGGCGGAGAAGCAGATGGGTGCTTCTCCTCTGTGCCCTGGCCAGGAATCGAATCCAGGACTTCCACACACCGGGCCGATGCTCTATCGCTGAGCCAACTGGCCAGGGCACAAGCTATTTTAAAACCACAGATTCTCTGATTGTTTCAAAAACCCTGGAAACTGCATAGAGAGTGTTTAATTGTCAATGGCCATTTGGAACCTGATGAAACTGTTTCATTTCTATTATTACCTAAAGAATTCTAATAAAGTGAGTTTGCTTATTTAACATATTGCCTCTTCTCTTGACCCACACCCACCACAAGGAAAGTCTATATGACTTAAGCCCTTTTTATAATTCTAGGGAATCTTATTTATTCTATTTGCTTTCTTGAAAGGAAATTCATTCATCTGCACAGTGAATTGTAAATTGGAAAAATGGCAAGGCTCATGGCCTCCAGCTACCAGTGGTGACTCATTTTGAGACAGTGGAGATAGGTCTGAGAGGGTTGGTTGGCAGATCCCCAATATGTGAAATGTGGTTCCCTCATTTCATCCTCTTAATGGCTACTCCCAATAGTAGATTGTCTTTGTTGGCAGCACCAGCCATCTACTCTCTGCCCAGGAGGCTGACTCTAAACCAATGGCAGCTGGAGGCTCTTCTCAACTTAAATTCTTCCCAGCTTAGTGCTGTAGATAACAGTGGCCTCTTGTATGGCTAACATCAGTTATGTGTCTCCAAAGTAACTGCTTTTAAGCTTTTCCTGTATGACTCCATGGGGCCACCTTCCTCCCTGGACGTGCAGAGCAGTTCTAGGCAGTGCCCAGTCAACACTAATCAGATGTTAGGAACTGGGGCTCTCAGGACATATCTGGACTATAATAAATACAACTTTATTTTTTTGGCCCAGAGAGTTTAAAATTTTTGAATTACTTTACAAGATTTAAAAGTTAGAAAGCTTCAAATAAAAAAACCCTTGATTTCCATTGCTCCTTCCTTGAAAAATTGAAAATCCTTGCAACACCAGAAGATGGCATGGTCCTTGCGATGCCACTGCTTTCTGGTGGTGAGTGAAACTGCGTCCTCAGGGCAGGTCATCATCTCTCCAGTTTGTCATGGGTCACACACACACACCTTAAGATTACTTCTGAGTTCATTCTACTTATATTAATATTTTTAATTCCTTTAAGTATTCAAATCTATATATGACTTCTACCTACAAGTCAGTCTCTAGAGGCAGTTTATAGGATCTCAAATGGGAGCCTGTGGACCTTCTCAGGTCCTTGGACTTACTGTCAGTGGCATATGAATTGATGATGGGAGCTGTCTTAGTTCACTTGGCTGTTATAGCAGAATACAATAAACTGAGTGTTTTATACACACCAGATTTTTTTTGGTCTTAATTTTAGAGGCTAGAAAGCCTAAGATCAAAGCACCCCAGATCCAGTGTCTGATGAGAGCCTGTTTACTCATTGACAGTCATCTTCTCACTGTATCCTCCCAAAGAGCAAGGGAGCTCTTTGTGAACTTTCTTTTACAAGGGCACTAATCACCTGCCAAAGGCCCCACCTCCTAATACTATCATATTGAGGGGTGGGTTTCAACATATAAATTTTGGGGAGATGCAAACATTCAACTCATTGTAGGAGCTTATTAATTTTTTTAAATTTAATTCAGTCATTATCTATAAAATTATCTGTATAATGCCTTTAATACTACCCTACTATTCTAAAACAACTTTAATTATTATGAGTCAATATAAAAAAACCAGAGGCCGACTTATAGGTAAATGATATATTTGTATGAAATGAAGTCCAAATATCAGGAAATGCTCTTTGCACAAGGCTTCATAGTAACTTAATCTGAAAGAGGCATGGAGGAAGTGGATTGTCATGAATTGTGGAAAGATTCAAGAGCATCTGTCTTGAAACAGTCACTGTTATCTTTACATCAAAGGCAAAAATTTATGTTCAGCCAAACAGCAGCAACTATCACATTATATTAATTTGGTTAATCTGAATTGTATTTTTGTAGTTTCTGTTTAATTTAGTTTTATATAGATGTTTAAGAATCATTACAAAGAGGTATAAAAGAAGCATATACCTTATTTTATATCTCTATTTTTAAAAAAGACATTCTATTTAAAATATTCTCTTTTTAGAATATTTTTTAAACATTCTATTTTAAAATAATTTAAGTTATAATTTGGAGGAAAAATAAACGTTTTCCTTTCTAAAGGGTCCATTTAATGCTCAAATTTGAAAAATTCTGCTTTGATGAGGAGCCCACTGCCAACCAAACCTGAATTAATAAATAAGGGCCTGACAAGAGTGCAGATAAATGCCAACTCAGCAGGGGAAGGGGCAGGCTTAATGATCAAAGTGGGGGCTACAGAGCTGAGTTCAGGATCTAGGGCATGTGTACATCATGAAGTTAGGGCGGGGCTGTAGCATCCTAGGCAACCATTCTGACACTACCTGGTATGTGGGGTTCCCCCTTTTGGACTTGTAAGAAGAGTGCTATGCAGCTAGAGTAGTCTGGCTCAAAAAGAGCTGAGATGGCTGAATGGCAACAGTGAGGCTCACAGGTTCATGAGGAGTAATTCTTCAAAGGAACTAGTTTAAAGCTCCAAGAATTGCATTAGGAACCATCTCAATGCAACACCATAGTGTCTCTCGCACATGGGATTTTTCATATATCCTCATCAGAACACAGATCTACTGAGCCTCCTTTACTGAATGTGCCCTCATGCTTCTGAAGGAGGCCCTTCCTGGGTTTTCAGAGGGGAGCACAACAGTGTCTTGAAATCAACCATTGCTCTTTACATCTAATTTTGAAAGGTCACTGAGCCACAGAATAATTTTGACTATCTCATAATTGCCCAAGCCAGGAATATAAGGCTAAATTACAATGATATGAAAAACTGAAATCCATTGCCTGAATCTATTTGAGAACAAAGGACAGTGGGCATGCTGGTAAAATGAATGAAAAATTCTCAACTGGAATGTGGACTTGAGATATCCTGACCAAGTTGGGAAAAGGTGCTTGTCTATGCCACTAACTAAATTCTCTCCCTTTTTCAGTCTTCAGAGCCCCACAATGTAACCTTGCATTAGTGAGACAGAGTTCTTTAGAGGGAGGCTTAATTAAGCTGGTTAAACTAGAATGTGCATCTTCAAGAATGGAAAAATTTTATTTATTTGCATGATGGTTTTAAAACACCCAGTTTTTGAGATCTAAAATTTAGTTTTGATTGCTGATTGTCAACTCCTGGGGCAAGTAAACAGTAGTCCACATATAGTAATCTGCAGAACTTCTCCTATGAGGTTTCCATGGAAATGTTTCAACCTGTGATACTTTCTGAGCACCTCTTCAGTGTCAGACACATTAGAGCAGGAAAGCATGCTGAGCAAACCGGAACTTCTGTTCCCATGGGCTAAGTCTGAGCCAAAGCATTCGACTCAGTTCCTTTCACATTAGCTCACTTAAGTCTACCATCAACTCAGGTCCTAGATGTTAGAGTTTAGTAATTTGTCTGTTATTCTGCACTAGCAAGTAGAGCTAAGATAAAAAATAGGCAGTTTGACTTCAGTGCTCCAACTCTCACCTACTACATGTAGGGTCTACATCCTTGACAGTTTCCTTTGCTTTGGTTCTAAATGCAACTTACCTATATGTTAATATAGTTATATAAATATGCGACTTTAGGTTGTAGAACATATGTTATACAACTCTATGTTGTAGAAACATATAATCATGATTTTTAAAAAGTAAGCAACTGCAAAATACAAACAAAAAGAAATCAGATTATGTGAGGTGCTGAGCAGGCAGTGGTGCAGAGGACAGAGCATTGGGCTGGGGCGCAGAGGACCTAGGTTCAAAACCCTGAGGTCACCAGCTTGAGTGTGGGCTCATCTGGTTTGAGCACAGGCTCACCATCTTGAGCATGGGGTTGCTGGCTTAAGCATGGGATCATAGACATGATCCCATGGCCGCTGGCTTGATTACAAATGTTGCTGGCTTAAAGCCCAAGCTTGCTAGGCTTGAGCAAGGGGTCACTCACTCTGCTAGAGCCCCTCTGCCCCCTCCATCAAGGCATATATGAGAAAGCAATCAATGAACAACTAAGGTGCCACAATGAATTAATGCTTCTCATCTCTCTTTCTTCCTGCCTGTCTGTCCCTCTCTCTGTCTCTCTCGCTAAAAAAAACAGAAGATTATATGAGGATACGAGGTAAAAATAATAGTGCTAGGTAGAAAGTTTGCTACTTCTTTATTCTTTGTCTGCAATTACCTTTATGGTTTTATTTTTTATTATTTACCTTTTAATTTTTAAAATTTATTTTAGCGAGACAAGGTGGAGAGAGAGAGAGAGAGAGAGAGAGAGAGAGAGAGAGACAACACCAATTTATTGTTCCACTTATTTGTGCATTTATTGGTTGATTCTTTTATGTGCCCTAACCAGGGATTGAACCCACAACCTTGATGTATCAGGATGATGCTCTAACCAACAGTTACCTGCCTAAGGCTTACCTTTATGGTTTTACTTAGCTTGTCTCCATTATACCTCTTACCTATATTTCCAATTTAACTAGAATCAAAAGAATAGCCCTCAGTGATGGCTGGATTTGTCATCTGCCGATAGAGTGCCAAGCACTGAAGGTGATACTGATGATGGTCATAGTTATTATAATTAATTATGATAATTAAAAAGTGTCTGAAGATGCATGGATGGTGCAAAAATATTTATATGTTACTCAAGATCAAATTTGGGAGTTAAAATGTTCTGCTCATGATGGCATCACATGGAGGAGTATATTAAGCTACTGCTACTTTTCAAGGACTGTCACAGGAGGGTGAATTTTTCATTTAGTTTTCTCAGCTGAAGAGCAATCAAAGGCCATAGCTGTTGGCCAAATAATAGTGTGTATGTTTGATGATGTACATATATTTTATATTCTTAATTTTACATATTTAAAATTAAATTTCATTCTTTTTGTATTTCTAATCAGTTCCCAAAATTAAAGTCAGAAATTCCATGAAGGTTAGAGCAACTCTTTTCCTTTTATAGTTCAGTTTATTTTTGATTATTGACCATAGCAAGCATCTAAGAAGACTCCTTGGGGATGTTCAGCAGGCATATATCTGGTAATTCTCTTAAATGTTAAGATAATTTAAAGCTTTCAATCATGGCTTGCCTGCCATTATTTGAGACTTGGCTCAATGGGTCTTTATGTCAGTCTGGAAGAATGCCACACTGAGGACAGGGACTGAGATTGAGGCAGTGATCACCTAGAAATAGCTACTACCTTTCCTCCTGTTCTTGCTGTTTTGCACCATACCGTTCTCTAAAAGGCAGAAGGGGACAGATGAGTAACTAAAGAAGGAGATGCTTACAGTGGGAGATTTCTGTAGAGAACTACAGAAGAGAAGAGGCCTGGTGATAAGAACCTGGGACCTCAGCACCAGACGTCAGTTGTAACTACTGCATATTCTGGCTTCTCTATATACGACAGTGCGGACCAGCTTCCAGCAGCACTACCATCTCCGCATGCACCATTTCAACTGTTATCCCAGACTCGGTACAGCAATTTGTGTTTTGTGTCTTGGATATTTTTCATCAAACCCCTCCCAAGATGTCTACCAAGAGGAAATTGTCTTTGCAAATATTAAACCAGTTGTACTGGTAATGCAGTGTTTTACTTAAACCTGACGAATGTAAAAATAAGAAACAAAATGATGTAGAGATGATACAAGTGGCATAAAATGAACAAAGAAAATTATGATATATAACAATAATGAAAGAATTATGATAAAATATGACTTAAAGATTTTTATAACATCATTTCACAGTACTGTACATATAACCTACTCAACTTACGACCAAATCGTGTTACAACCGGTCTGTTGGAACCAATTGTGGTCGTAAGTCGAGCACTAGCTGTAAAGACCTTTTCCCTACTGCCATACTCTCAACCTCTTACCCATTTCTACTTCTTGTTGACTAAGGCGTACATGATACAGAATGCCTCACAAAAGTTGCCTATATCCATCTTTCCAAAGACTGCAGGTGGTAGATTGTGGTCAACCAGGCTTAGCATGGTAGCATTCTCTTCTTTCTATGGTTTCATATTTGATGAATTACAAATTTCTAACTGTAATCATGTCCTTTTTATTTTTAAATTACAAATGCAATATATAAAATACCTGATAGGTATCAACAAATCAAATAATAAGATATTTAAAATCAAGTTCTTTCTAACTTCTGATACTCCTAGCTCAGTCCTCAAAACTGACCATTAGTAATAAGTTGGTGTGTTTTTATTTCTACTTTTTTAATAGAGACACATACATTTAGCTTAGTATTTTTTTTATGTTATAAATGACATCATAGTAAATAATTCCTCTACAACTTGCTCTTTATTTAACAATGTCTTGGGGATTACTTCATGTCTCCCTCTCCTGTCTCAATTATATAGCTACATTATTCTTTTTAATGGAGGGAAAGTATTCCATGTTAAAGTAATACCATGATTTATTAATAAGTGTTTAGTTTGTTCTTGTTATTTTGCCATTACAAATAATATACTTTTATGTTCCTGTGCCAGTGTTTCTGTAGGGTAAATTCTAGAAAATAAAACTTAAAGTCAAGGTAGAAACAAATTAAAATTTTTTCATTAATCCTGCAACTTGAAATTGATACATTGAAATTGCCAATGAATCAATTATATTCCTACCAAGAGTTTATAAGAGTATCTACTTTGCCTGCATCATCACCAATATAGGCTATCATTTATCTTTTAAATTTTACCAAAATACTTGGTAACAAATTGTGCTTCACCATTGTTTGAATTTGCATTTCTAATTTTTTTATTTTTCATTTTAGAAAGGAGAGAGAGGGGGAGAGAGAGAGAAAGAAGAGAGAGAAGAGGGAGAGGAGCAGGAAGCATAAACTCCCATATGTGCCTTGACTAGGCAAGCCCAGGATTTCGAACCAGCAACCTCAGCATTTCCAGGTCAATGCTTTATCCACGGTGCCATCACAGGTCAGGCCCTGAATTTGCATTTCTAAACTATTCATGAGGTTGAGCATCTTTTAATATTTTTAAATGTCATTTGCATTTTCTGTTAATTTATTATCCCTAGTATTTGCCTGTTTCTATATCAGATTGTGATTTCTTATTAATTGCAAACAGATTTTATATATTATGAATAAAATCTTCCTTTGTCTTTAATCAGTCTAGAATTTATTTTTCTGTATGACATCAGGTAATGGCATAGCTAAGTTTTTAAAATGAATGGTCATTTTTTTCCACACTATATATTAAATAGTCTCTCCTTTTCCAATTATTTTGAAATACCACCTTGTCATAAATAAAATGTCTACTTATATATGGAAAATTTTATTCTGTTTTATTATTTTGTTATTATAGTTCCAAATCTCTAACAGACATACTGTACATTTCATTGTAGTTTCTGATTACTACTTTTCTGTGTGTGTGTGTGTGTGTAACAGAGACAGAGAGAGGGACAGATAGAGACAGACAGACAGGAAGAGAGAGATGAGAAGCATCAATTCTTCATTGAGGCACCTTAGTTGTTCATTGATTGCTTTCTCATATGTGCCTTGATGGGGAGGGGGACTCCAGCAGAGCGAGTGACCCCTTGCTCAAGCCAGTGACCTTGGGCTCAAGCTGGTGAGCCTTGCTCAAACCAGATGAGCCTGTGCTCAAGCCGGCAACTTTGGAGTTTCAAACCTGGGTCCTCTGCTTCCCATCCGACACTCTATCCACTGCATCACCACCTGGTCAGGCTGATGACTACTTTTCTTATGTTTATTTACTGTTTGAATATTTTTTTCCTTTATAAGGTCTTTTGTCTATTTTAAAATGGGTTCTTTGACTTTTTATTGTTGATTTGAAGGAGTTATTTGTATATTTGAGATTCAAATCTTTTGTCAGCTATATGTATTGAAATATCTTCTCCCACTCTGTAGCTTAGCTTCTATGCACCTTTTTTAATGAAAAGAAGTTAATTTAATTTAATTTTTAAGGATAAAGCAATCCTTAATTAGATTTCTGACAAATTACTAAAACAGAACTGACTAGATTCAAAACAACTCTATTGTAACAAGTGGAATAGTAGAGAATTATACTTGTCTATACAATCTTAGTGGAATAGAATGTGAATTCAAATGGAAGGTTATCCGAATTGTAAGTCATAACTCCAAAGCAGAACCAACACTTTAGAGCCATTCTTCTTTTATCTGACTACGATGATGGGCATACAATGCAAAGAACAGTTCAAATGCTGTCAAGACATTTATCTGAAACCTATGTGTTCCTATGGACCAATGCCACTCCATAAAATTTAATTTTTAAATAAATAGATTAAAAAAATGAACTGAAGAAAATATTTTTGTTGTTATTGTTAACCACAGGAGTGGCAATTGTGCCTACTAAATTTATCTTTTATATATTCTCCATCTAAGTCATTCTATGCCTTAAAGCGGGTGAATTACACAATGTTGCCATCCCATTTAGTTAAACAATACTTCAATAACTCCTCACTAATTAAAGATAAATTCCTAACTTTGTCTTTTTTGAACAATGAATACATTATTTTATTTTTAATGTTAAAGTGTTTCTTTTTTGATCATCTTTACCTGTTTCTCTCACTCCTCCTCTCTCTGCCCCTGGAAACCATCAATCTGTTTGTTATCTTTATCTATGTGCTTGTTTACTTATTTATTTTTTCAGTTTCCCCATATAAGACATCGTATGGTATTTGTCTTTCTCTGTATGACTAATTTCATCAAGCATAATAACTCCATCAATATCACAAATGGCAAGATTTTATTTACGGCTGAAAAATATTTTGATGTACATACAGGCTGGGCCAGAAGTTGGTTTACAGCTGTGCATATGGAAAATAATGCAATAATTATATGGGAATTAACACTTATTTTCTCTACTCATAATGGCAAACCTACTGTTGCCAAAACTTGTGTATGCCAAAAGTTGTTTTATTAATCTATTCACTCATCAATCGACATTAGGTAGTTTACATACCTTGAGAACTGTAAATAGTGCCACCAAGGACATGTGATAAATATATCTTTTCAAATTAATATTTTCATTTTCATCACCCAGAAATGGAACTGCTGAATCCTAGTAGTTCTATTTTTAGTCTTTTAAGGAACCTCCATATTGTTTTCCATAGTGGCTGCACCAATTTACATTCCTACCAAGAGTGCATAAGGGTTCTCTTCTTGTTCTAACTTTTGACGTTGTAATTATATGTGTCTTGGTGTAAGTCTCCTTCAGTTAGTATTTTTTCTAACTTTCTGGGATTCTTGGATTTGGATGTCTATTTTCTAACCATTCCTGGGTTAGGAAAATTTGTACCATATTCCTTTAAATAAAATTTCTACTCTTTACTCTCCCTCTTCTCCTGGAAGCCCTATAATGCAAATACTCTGTTTAATGTTCCATAAGTTCCATTAAGCTATCTTTATTTTATTCTTTTGTATATATGCTGCTTTGGGTTTCACTGCCTTTTCTTCTAATTTACTAATCCTTTTATCTGCTCTGTTTAGTTTGCTGTTGAACCCCTCTGTTATATTTTCCAGTTCAGTTATTCTTCAACTTTGTGACTTCTATTTTGTGCTTTCTTTTCATTTATATGTCTTTGTTGGAGTTCTCACTGTGTTCATCCATTCTTCTCCCCAAATCAGTAAGCCTCCTTATAACTATTGTTTTAATCTCTTCATCAGGTAAATTACTTGTATCTGTTTCATTAAGGTATTTTTCCTGAAGTTTTATCTTATTCTTTTATTTAAAATATATTACTCTATTTTTAAATTTTTCTTGACTCTCTGAATTGGTTTCTATTAAATAGATGAAACAATAACCTCTCCCAGTCTTGAAGGAGTAGCCTCATGCAGGAGATGACACTTATTGTTGGACCCTGTTCTAGCTCTTGATTCTCTCTTGAACTTTTGTGTTTGTCAAGCAACCAAATAGCTCCCAGTTTAAGAATGTGCCAAGAAATCCTTAATTTTAATGGATTCAAGTTAATTTATATTTTCTCTTACTGTTCTTACTTTCTTTATCCTGTTTAAAAAATTGACTGAAAAAAAATCTGTTCTTGCATTGTATGTGTGTGTGTGTGTGTGTGTGAGAGAGGGAGAGAGAGAGAGACAGAGACAGAGACAGAGACAGAGAGAGGGACAGATAGGGACAGACAGACAGGAAAGGAGAGCGATGAGAAGTATCAATTCTTTGTTGTGGCACCTTAGTTGTTCGCTGACTGCTTTCTCATATGTTCCTTGATGGGGGGCTGCAGCAGAGCAAATGATCCCTTGCTCAAAGCCAGTGACCTTGGGCTCAAGCCAGCAACCTTGGGCTTCAAGTCAGTGACCTTGGACTTTAAGCCAGCAACCTTAGGGCTCAAGTCAGCGATCATGGGATCATATCTATGATCCTACGCTCAAGCCAGTGACCACATGCTCACGCCAGATGAGCCAGTGCTCAAGCTGGTGACCTCGAGGTTTTGAACCTGAGTCCTCTGCATCCCAGTCTGATGCTCTATCCACTGTGCCACCGCCTGGTGAGGCTATTCTTGCATTTTTATTTTCCTTTTCTTAGCTTTAAAATTATTTTATTAAAATCATTTAGTATAATTATAATAATGTATGTAATGTATATGCATATACATATGCACACATAAATACAAAAATATTGATACATGCATATGTTTCTAAGCATGTATTCAGACAAAAACAGAGACCTTTGTCTAATTTCAAATAAAAATTATTTGTAAGAAATTTGTTGAGATATAATATTTTGTGGAATAACTACTGTATAACTATTAATAAATGCACATTAAATCATGATGAACATACAAAATAGTGTATATTTTTGAATCATGAGAAAAAAGAACATTTTATAAAATTTAAATTTAATTGCATTACCATACTGTTTAGATTAGTGAGTAGATATATATTTAACATAAGGGAACTCACACTTCTACAATATACAATATACATCTATCCTCCTTGTTATTATAGCCTTTATCTCCCTCTCACTTTTACATTCCTATGTCTATAATCCCACGCTCAAGCCAGCTACCCCATGCTCAAACTGGTGAGCCCGCGCTCAAGCTAGCAACCTTGGCGTTTCAAACCTGGTTCCTCTACATCCCAGACCCAGACCAATGTTCTATCCACTGCGCCACCGCCTGGTCAGGCTTACTAACAATTTTTAGGCAAAACAATCAATTGCAAATTAGAAAGACCAGGTCTGTGTTTGTGTCTGACTTCATTTATTCATTTAATAATTATCTTACCTGGAGTTCTAATAGACAAAAACAAGATAATTTTGAAGTTAAGAAGGAAGTAATAAAAATAAAAGATATTTCTTTCAAAATAAATTAATTTCTTAATTTTTTTTCATTGAAAACTGAACCTCACAGAAGTTAACAACCTGCTATTAATCAGTTAGGAAGTGCTGCAGCCACAGTTTTGATCCACAGATGTCTGACTCCATTTTCATGCTCCAAAATACTTGCTGTATAGCCTCCAAATGAAGAAACCATGTTGAAATTACACTCTTCTGTAATTGCACTTGTTACTAGTGAGGGCCCGCACAGCAGCTCATGTGCCAAGTTGGGCCCCAGATATGCTCTATTTGGAAGGCAGTTTACTTCCCTCTCACCTCATTCATCTGCCTGGGCTTGAAGATACCTCAGCTGCGAGCTTTGATATAATGTAGTCTAGAGTTCAAATTATTTTTAAAGTACTGTCTCATATTATTGTATATATTTGCTGTTCAAAATAAAAATCAAAGGTTAACAAGAGGTGCAGTGTTATTCCTGTAAGTTTAACTCATGAAGGAACACACTGTAAAGCAGTGAAAAAAAATCAGCTCTGATACAGATTATCATTTGATTACTTTGGAGAAAGTTTTTAAAACTATCTAAACCTCAGTTTTATGATCTATAAAAACCACCATTCCCACTGGATGTGGTGAAGCTTAATCTAAATTATACAGATAAACCCCCCAACAGAATGTCTATCATCTAACAGATTCTCAGTATTTTTTTTCTGTTGTTAATGATTGAGGACTAAGTTAACAATGTACAAAGTAATGAAGTCAGTGGATAAGGCAATAAAGATCCCTTCTGCGCTCTCTCCGGATATGATTCTTCCCAGCTTTGTGAATGCAGATTAAAAGTTTAATTAAAGTTGAAGAGTAAGGTCAATATATTCTTGAGCTAAATGGAAAAGGAATCAATGTTTAACTAGATTTTTAATTATAAAAATGAATAGACATTTATGGTTAAAAGAAATTCAAAGAGTAATAGGAATAAAACTGTAAGTCATCTGACTTGAAGCTCCAACATTCCAGAAATAATTATCATTGGTTATGTTCACACTCTTATACTTTTCATGTTCATTTGAAGAACTTTTATTACATATAAATATATAGATACTAGTGTTTATATGTAGCTATTTAACTAAAATAGACTATAAGTATATAAAAATATAAATATAGACATATACACAAAGGAATACTCCATGTACACTGGAGATATATACACATATACATATATATAGATATGCATATAGTTATGTTAAATATAACTATATATTCCTTATAACATCTCTGTAGTACTCCATAATTAAGAATTTTTTGCCTAACTAGGCAGTGACACAGTAGAAAGAGCGTCAGACTGGGATGCAGAGGACCCAGGTTTGAAACCCTGAGGTGCCAGCTTGAGTGCGGGCTCACTAGCTTGAGCGTGGGATCATAGACATGATCTCATGGTTGCTGGCTTGAGCCTAAGGTTGCTGACTTGAACAAGGGGTCACTTGGTCTGCTGTAGCCCCTCAGTCAAGGCACATATGAGAAAGCAATCAATGAACAACTAAAAAGCTGCAATGAAGAATTGATGCTTCTTATCTCTCTCCCTTCCTGTCTGTCTGTCTCTCTCTCTTTCTCTGTCTCACAAAAAAAATTGTTAGTGATGTTTTAAAATATTATTATTATTATTAGCTAAGAATTTTAGCTAACAGGGTAGGCTAGCTGTGATTTTTATCTAAGCAGGGATGTTTCAAATATCAAAGAGGTCTTACAGCATGACTATTTCACAAGAAAGTATTATTTAATATTTGAGAACCATTTAGGATATGTTTCCTCATGGCTATTACATTTTTTAAACTGATTTATTCTCTGATAGGTTATTAAAGAATTTTGTTGGCACTGATTACCAGAATGCTGTCACTGTGCAAGCAGTTACCTCTGAGTACTATTTACTTTATTATACATCATCACCAAACAGTTATTATTAAGTACCTGCTGTGTTAATAGGGTCCAATGCACCATTCCAATTTCCTCACTGTTTCTATTGCACTTCTGTGACATCATGTGGCAGAACTTTTTTCCATGTCCAGGACTCTGTAGAATAACTGAGGGTAAGTAAGACCAAGGCACAATTTTTTAAATTCCTACATATTATGCTCCTCTGTTCCCTAAAAACCTTATCTAGTACCTTGCATGGGGAAGTTTGATAGTTTCTTTCGTAAAACTGATGATAAACTTTAGTGCCACAACTTTATATGTAAGAGGAAAGCAATATTAGTTCTATTAGCATTATCCATAGAGCCTCATGTTGCAATTATCTTACAGCTATATAATGATAACAGAATATTTTCTAAATTGTTAGTTATGAAATTTAGAAGATATAAATCTAAAGATTATTTGACATTTCTTTGACCTTTCACTTGTTTATTAGAGATTCTTTAAATGTCTTAGTGAAACACCCCATTTTTTGGCTTATAAACAATAGAAACTTATGTCTCTCAGTTCTGGAGGCTGAAAGTCCAAGAACAAGGCATCAGCAGATTCAGTTTTCTGGTAAAAGTCAGCTTTCCGGTTCATAGATGATCATCTTCTCTGTGTCCTCAGTTGGTAGAAGGGGCAAGGAATCTCTCTGACGCCTCTTTTATGAGGGTACTAATCCTATTCATGAGAGCTCCACCCTCATGACCTAATCATCTCCCAAGGGCACCACCTCCAAATTTCATCACATTGGGCATTAGGTTTCAACTTGTGAATTCTAGGGAGACACCATTGCTCAATCTATAGCACTATTCTTATTAGAAGTGGAACATTTGTTTAATAGGCATTGTGGAATGGCAGAGGGGAGCATGGGGGGAAATGCACAGTTTAGGAGAGAATATAAAGGCATCAGAATCAGGAGATAGGGTTCGTTCCTTATTAACTTGGTCTTTAATCCTGGGTAGGTCACTTAACATGGGTCTCAGTTTCTCCATCCATAAATGAACTGGCTGGGTAAGAAAATCTCTGTGGTTCCTGCCACTCCTAGACGGAGATGTGCTGTTAGTCCTGAAGGCCACTGCAGCTGCCTCGAAGTGGGAAAGCACGGGAAGAGCCCCCGTCAGGTGTACAGGGCGTTTATGGTGAGAGAGGCTTTGCGGAGTTCAGAGCAAAGGAGAGGCAAATTGAATGTAGGACTGAGCTCAGAATTGAAGTTATTCTTGAAATAAGTAGACCTGATTTTGTATATACAGCTTTGTACAGTAATTCTTGCTCACAGGAAATGTGATAATGTCACATAATAGAAAAAAAATATATGTTGATCTCTGCTTCTGGTTCCTGGCAGAGAGCTCTGAAGATGCTTGTAATTTCCTAAGTGATCAGAGCACGAGGAGCACCTTTGTTCTGATGAAGGACCCTGGCTGGGCTCCTGGTCACTGGGAAAACCAAGGCAGAATTCAATTTTTGACAAAAACCCTTCCTGATTTTGTTTAAAAAAATAAAAATTGATTCCTGAGATTTATTTGATAAAGGTTCAAGGATTCGTTAATGTTGACTGTTGCCACCAAACCCAAAGTTATTAAACAGGCAGTATTGGTAGGAATACTAAAATTAAGATAAAAGATACATAGTTAGGTTGTATTTACAAAATGATGCAGTGTTTGCATCATTTCAGAAAGCAGCCCTGATGCTATTTATTTTATTTTATATTATTTATATAATAAGTTGCACCTTAAGTTTTGGGTTGAAAAAAAAGATAATAACATCTATACTGTGAAGAGAGATAGTGTTTAAAGTGTCATCTGATCATCTGTCTTTCTTGGAGTCAAGGGTGGTGACTTATGTATCATTTTACTCATAACCTAGGGTTTCATAGTAGCATATGAAACAATAGAAACACAGTTCAAAAGATTTTGTGTGTGAGCATTTCCGTTGCTTTACTCTGGTCAGTGCCCGAACTCTGCCTCCCTAGAACACAAAATCTGACACCATACTGGCTTGAAGTTTACCCAAATATGATTTTTGTGGACAAGTAAATGAAGTATTAAATCAGTCAAATTTTTATTAAAAAAACTGATTTTCTAGAGTTATGTAGGAAAACACCTACCATTTGACGGAGCTGAATGGGTATGTGGTTATGACTTTATATGCGGGTGTAACGCTGTCTACCTAGTTTTCTATCAATAATAACAAACAATTGCCCTGGGAGATATATGAACCAAATTAAAAAGCATTTTGAAAATAGGAAGCTCATTGCCACTACAATAACATAGCTATCTTAGCTTTCTTATAGATGCTTGCTTATACTGCTATCCATGTTTTACATCACTGTGATCATACTTCACATATAATTAGTCATTTCTATACTGTCGCAATGATTAGTTTTCTGAAGGATATCGCTATGAGTCAAAGGATATGGACCAATGACTACTGGACTCTCACTACTAAAGTCTTCCCTGGAAAAAGTAGTTTGCAAAGGGGTGTTGGTGAGGTCAGAAGCACCCTCTAAATTCTTGTCTGAAAATAGAGGAAAAGCTATCTTTATTTTTATTTGAAGAGTGGTACATTTACTAAAAATTATTACATGCTGGGCATCGTGTAAAATGCTGGGTATAGCAATCCCTGTCCTTAGGGAGATATAGTCTAGTGGAACATCGAGAAGGCATGAAATAGTAGTGGAGGTATTCAGGGGACTGTGAGGGACACGGCAGGGGGCCTAGCTGCAAAGATCATCAAAAAGCTCAGCGAGAAAAGCCAGCAAAGAGCTGAGGCTGGAGAAGCAGCAGGGCGAAGGTTTAGAATGACAGTTTTGGAAGATGTTTGGAGAAGGGATTAATAGAGCAAATATGAGAGTAAGAGACAATTTTAGACACTACTGTAGTAATCCAAGGGAGAAGAGAGGTAACTTGGAATAAGGCAGTTCACAGCAGGAAGGGAGAATTTTTAGAAGATAGAATCCAAAGAAATAACAGAAAGTGGAAGAAAAAATTATTCATATGACACCACCAAAAACAAGAAGTATGATTCTCATCAGATATGTGTATGTGTATGTGCCTTTATATATGTACATATATTTCTATATAGTGATAAGCATATTTGTGTTTATTGCCTACATATTTTTTTATTTTGTAGCCAACCCTAATTAAAACTTTGAAGTGGAAGAAGTTTGACTTCGTCACCATTCACCTTTTTGTTGGGGCTTTCTCCCTAGTTTGGGAACACCATCTCTCTCCCAGGTGCTTAGTATCTTTATTTAGAGTCCTACCCATTTCTATCCAGGTCCTTTACTTCCTGGGCCCTATTATCAAAACCAGCCTTTTTATACTGTAGTGTTCTAGACATGATGGTAGGCAGAATAATGGCTATTCACATCCTAATCCCTAAAACGTGCGGGTATGTTACCTTATATGACAAAATGAATTTTGCAGATGTGATTAAGGACCTTGAGATGAGGAGATTGTCCTGGGTTATTTGGATTGGCTTAATAATCAGAAGTGTCCTTAAAAGGTGAAAGAGGGAGGCAGAAGAGTGGGAAAAGTAATGAAGATGAAAACAGAACTCAGAGAAAAAGTGAGAAGCTATGTGATTGGTTAGGAAGATTTAGGAAGCTGTCATGAGCCAAGGAATGTAGGTGGCCTCTATAAGCTAGAGAAGGCGAGGAGATGGATTCTCCCCTAGAGCTTCCAGAAGGAACGCAGCCCTGCCAACGCCTTGATTTTAGACCAGTGAAACTCACTTTGGACTTCTGACTTCCAGAACCATAAAAAAAAGTAGTCTGTGTTGTACTAAGACACTAGATTTGTAGTCATTTGTCACAGTAGCAATAGGAGCTAATATAGAAGTCTATGTGGAAGAAGCACACAGACTTAATGGAGGTGCAGACAACTGACAAAGTTCACCACGGGCTTTTTTCCTCCTTTTGTTTCAACCTCCAAAGAAAGACTTTCAAATATTCCAATTTCAGGAAGAAGTCCGCTGGGGAAGACATTTGGTTTTGGGTGCAGGCAGATGAGTGTGAGCCTGTCTGAGGAGAACGGTCCTGGAGCCCTTCAGCACGCTTGGGCGCCCAGGAGTCAGCTTTCTTCCTCCAAGTCTCACAGAGGCTCACCCACTCGGCTGAGTGCAGTGCAAGCTTATGCAATACTTTTGAGTTATAAAACATTTTAAAACTTCCTATGCATATGTGTGTGTGTGCATTTGCATGAATGTATGTGTGTGTGCATCTGTATTTTGTCACGAATGTGGATTTGTATACTGCGTAGTCTATTTTTACATATTTCAATTTCACTTACCATATTTCCCATGTGTAAGATGTACCCTTTATCGAAAACTTTGGGGTCTAAAAACTGAGTGCGTCTTATACAGTGGTTGTAGAAGTGTGGCATTTCAAATGCCATAGATGGAGCTGAGGACGAGGCAATAGATGAAGACAGTGATTTGTCATCAGACACAGATGAGGACAAGCTAATGGATGGGAGTTTTGACAGTGATGAGGAATTGTATGAATTTTATGATAAATAAAACTTGAGTTCAATAACTTTATGTAATACATTTTTTTCCCCAAATTCTGGGCCCCAAAATTAAGGTATGTCTTATACATGGGAGCATCTTATACATGGAGAAATACGGTATTTTTATTTTTACAATTAATATTTTGGATTTTAGATTGGCTCAGATAATTATTTCCAAGGGTTGTGCACTCAAATGTCATTGGGGAAAGCCCCAAAGGTCTAAATTCAGGATCCATTTAGAAGAACTGACATGTAGCTTTATCCAAATTCATAAGAGCTTTAATAGGAGAAACTTACATACACAGGCACAGCAGCTGCTTCCTCCCAATGGTAGTGGGCAGGCAAAATCTGCACTCCTCTCAGAATGGGGTTCCCTTTTTTATAAAGGAGAACAGCAAAACCACGTGATGGGCAGTCATGTAGACCGCCAGAAAGAACAAAGCATTTGTAGACCACCAGAAAGAACAAAGCATTTCTAAGTTAAAAGATAACATCAGGCAGTTGTTACACTCTATACATTCATTAAACTCCTTCCTGGGACCTACTGTTCATCTTTGCGCAGCAGCATTGGGCTTTCTGAGCAGCCAGCACAGCGTGAGGTTGCAGAGTCACGGAGAGCACAGCACGGAGAGCACAGCTCTCCCCAGACGCCTCCGCTGCGGGAGCCGTGTTGCATCGCTCAAGTGAGTTCCCACCACGTGTCTTCAAATTATGACCTCTCCCAAAAGAGAATTTCCTGCAACTGAATAAACAACAGATGTTGAATGTGAGGGTGCTGGGGGTAGAAGGGGATGTACTTAGAAAGATGAGAGGATGCTTTCTGTTGGCTGATGTAACTACGAGATGGAATAGATGTTCAATGAAATGTAAGAAATAAAAGAACTAGAATCTTACTTGACACTTGCATTGTTTTTAATTTATCAAAGACAGTGTCATCACTTTAGCCTAAGAAACATGGCTAAGGCAAACACTGAGGGTCACGGATCCACTTTATTTACTGTCCAGGAGGGAAAAGAAAAGTTTCACCAGGGAATCACACTGTCCTCTAAACCCAAGTTTTAGGCTCGAAGAACAAAAAACTATCAAAGATATTATTGGAGCAGGAAGAGAAAAGTCATCTTCCAGGAGATTAGGGATTTATAAATTCAAATTTGTGTCTGTAGTTGTTCCTGATAGCCAACTCTGGTCAGGTGAAGCCCACCCCTCTGACCAACTCTCCTACGTAGATGCTCTGCTGTGCTTCTCAGCATCTGAGCCTTCCAGGTGAGGTACCAGGACTCCCTCAGAAAATATTACTGTCATCCTCTTTGAATATTTTAAAGGATCAAAAAGCTGGCACTACATCAGGCAGAATGTGGAATCAAGTGATCTGCAAACAATTACAGAAGGTGGCCAGACGTGAACATACGTGATCTCATTGGAACATCGGAGCAATATGAGACACCAGTAGAGTAGACAATGCTTCACCCATTTATAGTTTTGGGGAACTGTGCATAAAAGATACTATATAACTCATTAGATCACAGATTTAGTATGTGGTCAAGCCAAGAGCGTCTGGCACCTTGGTCTGACGCCTTGTCCAAAGTTGAGTCCAGCACACCTTCAACTTGTCTTTCTTAGAGAGTGGTCTGCCAATACACTGAAGCCTGAGAACAGGAGCACTTTAAAAAAAAATTGATGCCTGGACTCCACCTGAGATATCTGGGGCAATGAATTTGGGACTCCAAGTTTTAAGCAAGTTCCCCAGGGAATTCTTTTGCCCATGAAAAGTCTGAGAACTACTAAGCTTCTGGAAGGGTGATCTGTGGACCAGCAATGGACTAGTATCAGCTGGGAGGTTGTTAGAAATGCAGAATCTCATACCAACCCCAGATTCACTGGGTCAGACCCTGCGTCAAAAGAGGATTCTCAGAAAGTGACAGACACAAAGTCTGAGAAGTCCTGGTATAACCTCAGTGTTAAAAGCTAATAAACGTCTTATCAGATTGAGGAAGATACAGTTGGGCTTTAATATATTTGACTTTTAGTGTTCCCTGAATGAAGCCTAAGTCAGCTGTTCTCATCTCGGCATCTGCTACAGGAAGGGGCAAGTCCTGTGTTAGAGGACCTACTCAGTCTGACTGTACTTATCAGACAGGCTTATGGAAAATGCTCCACCATCCAGGCTGCTGAAGCAGTGAAGCCCATCAGATAGGAAAACTCTAGCTATCTTGTTATCTCTGCATGCAGTCTGCTACACAAAACAGAACCCTGAGATAATCCTGATCAGCATTAATCACTGTAACTTGAGGATGGAGAATTTGAGCAAGTGGAAAATTCTGGAAAGGGGAACCCAGGTAGGAATTGAAATTAGCACTAACAGGAGGTGGTGCTTGTATTTCCTATTTCTGGAGAACTTCTGTTTAGAACTACCATAGTGGAGAGATGCCTGTTCACTAACATTAAGAGCTCTGAGGAAAGACTTGTGAAAACTTAACACTCACCTTGCAGAATGGACAAGTTCTTATCCCTTTGGGGAATTTAATATTTGTTTCAGGAAATCCAGGTGTTTTTCCATTTCAGGAAATCCTAGGATTTAATGTTGTTTTAGTAATTAGAAGTTTATGATGGAGAGAAAACACAGTTGCTTTCCTGAACTATTTCTAATACATGATTCACATATGATAGGTCATCTGGGAAAAGTTATATCAAATCATGTTTGACTCAGTTGGCAAGATGTGTTCCTGGCTGATGCAGAATGAAAGGGTATGATTTAAAAGGTCTCTGATTGTTCCTAGGAGTTCCTAACAGAGGCTGCGTAAGTTTGACTTTACCTAAAATATTTTGATTCTATAAATAAACCTACATAGAAAGAAACTGGCAAAAATACAAAGCAGAAAGGGAATTGGGTGGGAGGGAGGTCAATAAAAAACATTAACTTAGCCTGACCAGGTGGTGGCGCAGTGAATAGAGTGTCAGCCAGGACGCTGAGGACCCAGGTGCAAAACTCTGAGGTTGCTGGCTTAAGCATGGGATTGTAAACGTGACCTCATGGTCACTGGCTTGAAGCCTGAGGTCGCTGGCTTGAACCCAACTCACTGGCTCAGCTGGAGCCCCTACACCCATCAAGGCACCTATGAGAAGCAATCAATGAACAACTACCAGTTGATGCATCTGACCTCTCTCCTTTCCTGTCTGTCAGTCCCTGTCTTTCCCTCTCTCTGTCTCTCTTGCTAAAAACAAAAACAAAGAACAGTAATATAAATACCTATGTTAAATTTTTAATTTGAAAATTTCCTACAACTATTGAGCTCTCCAAATCCCAAGAGGACCAAGTGATCATGTATCCCAAAGGATTACATGCTTTTTATTTAATTTCAAGTAACTCAGTGTTTAGAGGTTGTTTTAAATTTCATTTTAAGGGCAAGACTAGAAAATGGAATGCAAGAGGATATATTAAATCTATTTTGAAAAGTAAAAGGATTTCTAACAAAGCAACCAGATTCCAGGACAGCATTAGCAAAACCCTTGAAAAGTGAAAGCAGACAGTATTAAACTTTTAAAAGCTTACTTTGAGGGAATGAGGAATTTGTTAATATCACTTTGGTGAGGAGGGAAAGAAGAGACTGTGTTATATTATTTATCTCAGGATCTTTGAAGGAAGCTTTTTTGCTTTTTTTCTCAGATGGTTCATTTTAGTGTTAATGAGCATTAAGCTCATATATCAAAGGGAGAATAATAAACCTTTAAATGTCAGCCCAAAGCAGGTCTTTATTTTTCTACTTGCAGCTGTGAGGCAGAGAAGATAATATAAGATATGAAAACCAGAAAAATTACATGAAAATTTATAAAGGCGAACCTGGAAGAGGCATGAAATTACAGAGTAGTTGAGCAAGAGAGGATTTTACCTGTGTATTAAGCACACAATGCTGAAGAGAAGAAATACTCCTTTAAAGAGTTGACAATGTGGAATTAGAAACTTGCAGTAAAGATTTGGAAATGAAACCCCTTATATTTATCTTTGAAATGACAAATGTGAACATTTACGCACTAACTTCATCATAATCGATAAGGATGAGCTATTGATGGTTTGAAACGCAAGTTTTCTGTACATGGTACTAAATTAGAAAAGCAAGTAATTACTGTAGGGCTATTCAGGGCGCTACTGAAAGGCTTAAATCATTATAAAGCAATTGCTGAGGCTAACAACAGTAAATGGACTTCAGAGTTTAGGGCAGAGTAAAATAATTTCTTTTGATGACAGCAAGAGCAGGTCTCTTTGAACGACAGTGTTATAATGTGCCAACTGATAAGCTTGAGTTAAAAGAAATCTTTCAACTGAGTGATTCAACAAGTTCAAGAGAAAGAAAAAACATTTTGATTCAAGAATAGAACACGCCTCACCTGACAGTGGTGATAGAGCGGATAGAGCATTGACTTGGGACTCAGAGGTCTCAGGTTTGAAACCCTGAGTTTGATGGTTTAAGTGTAGGCTCATCAGCTTGAGTGCAGGGTCATCAACATGATCCCATGGTCTCTGGCTTGAGCCTAAGGTCACTGGCTTGAGCCAGGGGTCTCTGGCTTACTTGGAGTCCCTAGTCAAGGCATGTTTGAGAAGCAATCAATGAACACTAAAGTGACAACTACAAATTGATGCTTCCTATCTCTCTCTCTCCCTGTCTTTTTCTCTCTCCCATTCTTACAACAACAACAACAAAAGAATAGAACACATCTGGACATAAAGAAGATCTTAGAGAGGTCTGCTCTAGGCTGGTTCTGAATATGTAATTTAGAAAAAGTTGGAACATACTCAAACAAATAAGCAAATTATCTCAGAGAATTAAAGAATGTGCCTTCTTCCTGACACCAAAATTTTGTTATCACTATTTCTTTTGCTATTGTGGTCATTCTTGGTGTATCTCTACTGTGCTTCTTAAATCTGATTACTTTTTTACTTTCTTCAAGCTTAGATGATCTCTGACTTTAAACTAGAGGATGTAGATGAGTTGACTATGTAAAACCGAGGAGGAACTTTGCAGAGGAGCCATTCAGAGGTTAATGAGCAGTTTGTTATATAACTTGTAGGGAATAGGGGAGCCAGAATTATTTCATAATTTAGTTTAGGGTAACTGACTCATGGATTACTACTTGGATTTAATGGGAGGTTTCAAAAGAGCTACTTGCTTTTCTTTTCCCCTTTATTTTTTTCTTCCTTCTCTGTTTTCTTTTTAAAGGCTTTACTGAGAAACTTGTGCTGCTTACCTGCAGAACTGTCAGTTGTGACGTCCATCAGTTATGAAGCACATAAAACATCTCCATGCTGCTTTTCCCTTCAGTTTGTTAGTCCCGCCTCTCACACTGACAAAGCCCTTGTTCTCTTAGGCAGCTCAAGGGCCTTACTCTTGCTAGCAAAAGACAATCTGATAGCAAATTCACTCTGAGCTATTAATGATTTATTGTGTGGCTCATGCTGTATAGATAAATGTATCTGCAAAGAGGAAAGAGAGAAAACAGGAGGAAGAGGGCAATGCTTAACCAAGCCCAAGGAATGGAAATCTTTCAGGCATTTTAAAATTTGCGAGAAGGAGACAATTTGGGACAATTATTAGAGGTTCCCCTAATACTCTTTAAATAATTCTTTTTCTGTGTGAAGATAAAACAACTTCTATTTATGAGGAAGTTCATGTGTATGTTACAGAGAGGTAAGGTCAATACTTGATTAAATTACAGTCATATTTTTATCACAGAATAATTTTTTTTAACAAAGCAGCAGTCTTCTAAGTGGCCCATTTCACTCTCAATCCTCAAAAGAAATTGATTTTAGGTACAAACATAAGACATCTTTAAAGACAAATATATTCCCCATCTCATATAAAAATTAATCCAATACAAAGCCAAATAATATAAATTTTAATATACATTTTCGTATTTTATGTGATAGAATTTTTTTCCTTTACCTTGTATATATAAAGATATATCATATTCTAAAGACTATTGATGGAAAAAAAAATTATAGGAAGTTGACATATGTTAAGAACCAGAAAATTGTGTTGGGAATTGATTTTCAATGTTGTTTCAAAGCGTAGTAATCTTTCTTTTTTAATTTAGGAAATCTTAATTAGGGTGCTATCAGGAAGCAGCAAATTTGAACTTAGTAACTGAGGGGAATTTGATAAAGAAACCATTCATAGCAGGGTGGGTGGGTACATGGGGAATTCAGCAAAGTAAATGAGATACCAAAGAACCAGCAAAGATGGGCAAGGCAGCAGCCAGAAAGAGGCGCGGCTTGGGCAGGACTCCCCGATGGCCTTCTGTAGTGGAAGCAGCTAAATCATGCTGACTTGGTAGAAGAGAGTTAGAAAAACAAAAACCTTAGCCAGTCTTACTCTCTCCCCATCCAGCTATTTACTGTCTCTATTTCACTTTAGCAAAAATCAAAGGAAATCCAAAATACAAGCAAGCCTGTGAACAAAATCAGTACAGATCAGCCCTTTGGAAAACAGAGCTTGGTGAGCAAGGGAAGGTGTAGGTCCAGAGGGCCAAATGGAAGATAGCCAACACGATTTCCCATCGTCACATTATCAAATTTCATTCAATCTCTTCCCGTTTTTATACCCAAATTGTTTATTTTCCCAACTTCGAGACTAGTTTTGTAGCTTTTCAGGCATCCGTACACTGATGTTCTCACTAAATTTTCAGACTTTTTTCTTTCCTTCTCATTTTGTCCTTACAATTTCACAAATTTTTTATTGTCTTTCCTCTGACTAACATCATCCCATGATGTTGAGTACAATCATGATTGCTATTCTTGGATTGCACAGCTGTCCTAGAAACTGAGAGGGCTATATTCCATGAAATATGTAATGCTTTCTCAAATTACATTTAGTGAGATATTATACCAAAAAAGATAAAGTCGGTTAGTTATTAAGGAACAAGTATGTAGATGAAACATTAATTCAAACAGCTTTCTCCTCTCCAGAATCCTATGATGGCCAAACTTCACTCAATCTCTCCTCCTTGGAGACATTTTATTTAATTGATAGGAGAAATGCTAGGTCAACATACATCATATGTTGATTAAATTTCAGCAGAGTAGAAAAGAAGAAAATACTTACCTGGGGACTAACTATGGAGGGATAACTGGGATAATTATGATAAGATCGTCTGAAATATCTGGAGTGTAAAAGAACTAGGTAGCAGAGCAAAGAGAATTCCTGAGGACTATGTAATTAGAGCCTCATCGTTTGCTTCATACAAGCAACTATTTTGAGATTAAAAAAAATTCCTTCTGGTTGCTAACTGTATTCCCTCAAACCATGCCACTAGTTTGAATCAGGACAATGTAGAGACTAAATTTACAAAAAGTAGTCTTTTGGAAATTTTTAGTCAGGATTCTAGGTCTTACTTAGGCACATGACCATACTTCATATTCAAATAATCTCCCTATACCAGAGTTTAAAAAGACTATTCATTATAATTGCCAAATTGTTGGAACAATTTTGGAAGGAGTGTTTTGGTAGAAAGGACTATCATGGTAGTCCATGAATTGATGGTAATTAGGATAGTTAAAAAAATCCTGAAGATTGCACTGATTTTAATTACAAACATTTGAAAAAATCAAACATATGAGAACTCACTAAATTAAGAAAAATATGGTTTAGGAATTAGCCAGTTTGGAATCAGAGAAGAGACGTTATTCTTTGGAGAGCCTGCTGGGTTTAGCACTAAAGTATTGTATGGACTCAGTTACAAAGACCGAGGTCTCCGAGTGGACTCGCTCACTGCCCAGAATGACTGTATTAGGTAGGCTGGCTCACTATTCATAATTATATGCCACAACTCTTAGTGAACATTTGTGAACAAGGTAATATTTTTCTTTGTGTCCAGACCAAAAGAATTCCTATGTTATGCCATCTGCCAAGAGAGAGTATTAGAAGCAGATACTCAAAAGAATCTAAGTCAACTTCATATGGGAACAATTTTCAGAAATTAGTAAGAATTTAACTGCTTCTCTACTCAGCCTGCAAATTCCATCTATAGGTGAACTCAGTTGAGCTAAGGCAGAAAGGGTTAAACTTATTAATTATCAAGGAACAGAATGAACTTCAAACCTGAGGTGCAATGGCAAATGTGACAATCCAGAAGTCACTGAAGTAGTCCCCTGTTCCTTGAAAATTGACACTTGAACTGAAATCCCATTGGGTGGGCATAAGAAGATCTCCTGGTCTTCATTGTAGGATGCCCCTCAGCCAGGCTTATGGAAATTAGACCCTCTAATATGCTATCAGCAAAACATAAGCAACATTACTGTGACTTGTGATGTAAGTGGGTTATCTAGTAGCTAAATACTCCCATACAACCTCCCCTCCCCATAACGAAGGCAGAGCCTTGGAGAGGGAAGGATTACATAAATGCTAGCAGGATCCCCAAACTTTTTACACAGGGGGCCAGTTCACTGTCCCTCAGACCATTGGAGGGCCGCCACATACAGTGCTCCTCTCAATGACCACCAATGAAAGAGGTGCCCCTTCCGGAAGTGGGCGGATAAATGGCCTCAGGGGGCCGCATGTTGCCCACGGGCAGTAGTTTGGGGATGCCTGTTAGAGCCTCATATTTGTTTCCTGGGAAGCCATCACTTCTCAGCTGAGCAGAAGTGGGGCGGAACACGAAATTATTAACATGGACATAGTCACAGATTTCTCCTTTCCTAATATTAATTTATTAATCTAAATCAGTTTTCCTCCTTCCTTCTTCTCTGGAAGAGGAAGGGATTTTTCTTAGTGCAATTAATAATAAAAGGATCTTCAGAGGGCTGACGGTGGAAGGCACATTGGGAAAATTGTGGAGGAAGATGTAGTGGAATAGCTGAAAATTGAGAGATAGGTAAAACAGAAGCAGATTTTAAATTAGTGTTTCTGAAGATTACATAATCTCATTTACAGTTTTGGAAAAAATACAATTTTATAATTTTAGGTAATTTAAATTTTTACTCTGATTCAGTCACTTAAAAATACTTTGTTGGGAATTAACTGGGGATAGTAGGAGAGCAAAGGATCAGCCAAGTCCTGGCTTCAAGGATTTCAACTTGCAGCTCCTCTGTATATTGTGGTCCCTTCTGGTTTACAGATTGTTCATCCTCATCAGTTTTCTGTGATGGACCATATAGGGCCTATAGGGGTCCCCAAACTTTTTACACAGGGGGCCAGTTCACTGTCCCTCAGACCGTTGGAGGGCCAGACTATAAAAAAAAAAACTATGAACAAATCCCTATGCACACTGCACATATCTTATTTTAAAGTAAAAAACAAAACAGGAACAAATACAATATTTAAAATAAAGAACAAGTAAATTTAAATCAACAAACTGACCAGTATTTCAATTGGATCTATGCTCCTCTCACTGACCACCAATGAAAGAGATGCCCCCTCCGGAAGTGCTGCGAGGGCCAGATAAATGGCCTCAGGGGGCCGCATGCAGCCTGCGGGCTGTAGTTTGGGGACCCCTGATATAGACTTTGGGTTTATCCTATTTATAATAGAAACCAAAAAAAAAAAAAACACAGGCAAATTTTGTCTTTGGTGACTTGTATCTCATTTTTCTACATATTTCTCCTCGATTTCAGGGCCTCTCTTACCAAACACCTTAAAATTTTTACACTTCGTATTCTGCTCCCTCTTTCTGATCTTAAAATCCTCACACTGTGCTACTTGGGGGTAGCTTCTTAATTTCTTAGGACCTCATAGTTTTTGATTTATAAAATAAGGATTCTAATCATTTGTGAACTCTATTGTGTTGCCAATCAAGATGAAATGAGACAATGAATGAGAAAATGTTTTAGAAATTGTAAAGAGTTGTAAAAATGTAGGAGCAGAATTGTTTACAGCTTGGCCTTAAACGCTGGCTGGACCTAAGGAAGATTCAAAAGTGCCATTCATTCTCTGGCCACCGCCCCTAGAGATCTAATCCACTTGATCTGGGGTCTTGCCGTTTGCATATTTTAGAAGCTCCCAGTGGACAGCCAGTGCTGACCAAGTAAACCAGTGGTTTACTTCTGAGACAATTCATTACTTCCTTGTGATGAGTTTTCTATTTCCTTTTGCATTTTAGGTCTCATCATGAATTGTAAAATTAAGAACTTTGTCTTTTAAAGGAATTTTAACTTTCAGGAAGATATTTGCTAGAGTGTCTTCATAGAACTTTTGATACTTCCCATAGGATTTTTTTTTTTAATCTTCCACATATGAGGGCAGACCTTGGAATAGTCATAGAAGTCATAATAAGAAAATGAAAAGAACAGATTACCAAGTTGGGCACACACTAGGAAGGAGCAATGTGGAGTATTTTAAGCCTCTGAACCATAAACAACAGTAGAATCTGTGATAAGAGCTGCCTTTATGACCCATAGCTCTTTTAGAATATTCTGGTGACACATTTTCATCCAGTCCCCTTTGCTTCTTGCCCACTCTCCTCAGTAAACACAAAGTGTTACCTGCCTCCTTTGGTCTAGGAAGATACAACAATCCAGCCACTGAAACAACATGATTGGAATTGTGTCATTGCAATCATAAGCAGCTCTGTACTAAAAAAAGGTTAAATGACTTTAGTTTTTTTTTCCTGTCAGATGTGTTTAATGTAAACTATTCATGTGTGATACAATATTTGATAATTTTATATGTAGATATATGTATGTATATATGATGTTTAATTTTAATTTTAGCGATTGACTTCAAATTTCCAATTTCTTTATCTAATCACCTGCATACTTTCTTATGTAACACATTTATATTTACATATTCTTTTGGTAAAAACATATTTCCATCTTTTAAACTGAATTTTAAAATGATTGATTATCTTCTTGTCTACCTGATGCTGAAAACAAGTCTGATAATTTCCAGTGGAATTCAGAGCAGTCATTCTAATCATTGCCAGCCATCACCATAACTATGATTATTGTGCTATTATTATTTAAAAGCAATATCATAATGATTGTTTTGAAAAATAAAGTGAAGCCATTAAACATTGCAGATTCTGTTTTATTTTCATTGAAAGGAGTAGAGAAGTAATTTATTGAAGAACTATAGTTTTTAAGCATTCATATATGCCTTGACTGAGACAATCTGAAATATAAAATAGGAGTTAACATGTCTGATAAACTAGAAACAAGTATCTGCATTATGAAAATGATTTGTTGAAGGATCTTTGAAAGTTAGCTCTGAAACTGTTAAGCTCAGACATGTGGGACATGGTGAAATGAAACGAGATTCATTTGTAGGAAAACATCATAAGAAAAGTAATTTAAGAAACTTACAATTAGGTATACAAATTTGTTTGTCATCATACTATGTAGGCTTTGAAAAAAAGCAAATGACCTGAACAGGTAGTCGCACAGTAGATAGAGCATTAGACTGTGACACAGAGGATCCAGGTTCAAAACTCTGAGGTCCCCAGCGTGAGAATGGGCTCATCTGGCTTGAGTGCAGGGTTGCTGGCTTGAGCATGGGATCATAGACATGACTCCATGGTTGCTGGCTTGAATCCAAGGTCATTGGTTTGAACAAGGGGTCACTTGCTCTGCTATATCCCTCCCACCCCAGTCAAGGCACATATAAGAAAGCAAACAATGAACAACTAAGGAGACTAAAGAGTGTGATGAAAAATTGATGCTTCTTGTCTCTCTCCCTTCCTGCCTGTTTGTCCCTAGCTGTTCTTCTCTCTGTCTCTGTGAAAGAAAGAAAGGAAGAAAGAAAGAAAGAAAGAAAGAAAGAAAGAAAGAAAGAAAGAAAGAAAGACCTAAATATCTAACAATTGAACAATAGTAAGATAAATGACATTATACTTCCTGGTTGAATAATTATAAACTTTTTAAAATGAAAATTTAAGAAATCTGAAAACTATATACTTTAAAATGATTAAATAGTAAATTTTATTTTATGTGTATTTCACCACAAGATAAAAATCTTATAGAATATGGAAACAATATTTCTTAGCATATAATGTTAGATAAAAAGCAAAATGGATTATAAATGCAGTATTACTAGAATCATGGCAAATATGTGCAGAGGAGAAAAACAGAAAATATATATTCAAAAATAAAAAAATCATATTATTTAAGATTATGAATAATTTTTTTCTATTTAATATTCAATATTTTAAAACATTTTATAAGAAAACAAGCTGTGAAACTGAAAATGCACTTAAATAGTTTGAAACTATGTACAGAATTCAGGGACCCATCTTAAATTATTTTCAACATTGATCCTATCATCTAAATAAATGTGTAAAGGAATTCAGTAATTTACTTTTATTTTTGTACTGTATGTGTCATGCAAGATGTTATTGCAAATAGCCACTTTTAGATACAAACAGAGAAAAAAACTAGATATATTAAAATATGTGTGGGTGAGAGACGAGGTAGTTGTTCAATATCTCATTTGAAAAACAAGACAAAAATAATCATAAAAAAGATGCTGTTAAAACTGATGAAAGCATAAGGGCTATTTTTATTTTCTGTGGCACAGGAATACCTCATCATTCTAACTGCAGAGTTCTGAGGAGTTCTTAATAAAACTTAAACTTATCTTTTAAGCTCTAAAACTAAATAGCAAATAAACACTAACAAATATTTTGATAGGATCCTTTCTGAAATGTATTACACACTTCCCTGCCTTCCTAAATGGTTTCCACTCTATTTAATCTGACCTTTCTGGTTTGACTTACATTGATGGCTCTACACTGCCGAGCATGGATAATTCTGTTTCCGTAGTTGCTCTATCTCCTCCCTTGCTATCAAATGTCACTCCTCACACAAATGGCATGAGTCTGCCTCAGTAGAACCACCTCGTACCTCCATTTAAATTTTCTATGTCCAATGTTCTCTTAGGTAACCTCTATAATAAGCTTTTTTGAGCTTTATATATCATATGGTTAATAATGTAAATAAATCATTTGGCACCCTGAGAAGGAAAGGCTTGAGTTTTGGGAAGGTTCTTTTGACAGCCAAGAGTCCATTTTCTTTTCTTTCTTTCTTTCCTTTTTTTTTCTCTTTTTTTTTTTTTTTTTTTTTGTTAGAGATAGGGACAGACAGACAGGAAGGGAGAGTGATGAGAAGCATCAATTCTTTGTTGCGGCACCTTCATTGTTCATTGATTGCTTTCTCATGTGTGCCTTGACAGGGGGGGCTACAGCAAAGCAAGTGAATGCTTGCTCAATCCAACGACCTTGGGCTCAAGCCAGTGACCTTTGAGCTCAAGCCAGCCACCATGGCGTCATGTCTATAATCCCATGCTCAAGCCAGTGACCTCATGCTCAAGCTGGATGAGCCCATGCTTAAACAGGCGACCTTGGGGTTTTGAACCTGGGTTCTCTACATTCCAGTTCGAAGCTCTAGCCACTGCATTATCACAGATCAGGCTCCTCAGAGGCCATGTTCTTTATTCTGAATGTGCAACTAGGCTCTGGAATAGTCAGGCTTCAAGAAATCTAGCTTCCAGATAAATAAAGAATCACAGAACTATTGTAATACAGAAGTAGTAGAAAAAGCGAGGGAAATGATAATAAGCAAATTATGTTTTGTCAATTTTTTTAATGGGCAAAAATAGAAGAAATAGTCTAAAAAGAAGCCAGAAATTAGAAGACTCCTAACTAGGCAGAAGTTCACGTATGGGGTTATGACATGTAAAAGAGGAAGGGAAGAAGAATCTCTTTAAAAATTATTTAACCTTTCATTATTCAACATGTGTGAGACTTTGCCCATTGCCACTGAGTGTGAGTTTTTCTAAATGTCTAGCAATCCATACTAAATAAAAGGGTTAGGAGACAACAAAGGCCCCTCCCCCAAATGAGAGGAAGGGACTAAAAGTTATAGTCTTCAAAAATACCCTGACACCTCTAATTGTTATATTCTGAAGCCATTATCAGAGATATGCTAGAAGACCTGTCCAAACTTATAAAATATAACAATCCCACCCATGCTGGCCAGAACAAAAACAAAACAGTAATGATTCTGAGACTGAGAACATTTTGTGCTCATGGAAGTCTTTGTGTTTGGAGTCCCAGAACAAGAGGAGGAAGAGACTGGATGGAACAAATATTTGAAGAGATAGTGTCTGAATAGTATGCAAATTTAGTGAAAAAATGTAAGTCTATATCTCAAAACTCAAAGAATCTTAAGTAGAATAAACACAACCACATTTAAGGTTAAAAAAGTCTTAAAAGCAACTAGAATAATGGTAATATTCACTGACTTTTAACCAGAAACTATAAGTTATAAGGCAATGGAATAACATCTTTAAAACTGCAGGGAAAAAAAAGAGCCCTGGCCAGTTGGCTCAGTGGTAGTGTGTCAGCCTGGTGTGTGGAAGTCCCAGGTTGGATTCTCAGTCAGGGCACATAGGAAAGTGACCATCTGCTTCTCCACCCCTCCCTTTTCTCTTTCTCTCTCCTCCTCCCACAGTAATGCTTGAATGGTTCGAGAAAAGTTGGCCCCAGGTGCTGAGGATGGCTCCATGGCCTCAACTCAGGCACTAAAATAGCTCGGTTGCCCAGCAATAGAGCAGCAGCCCCAGATGGGCAGAGCATCGCACCAGTAGAGAGCTTTCCAGGTAGATCCCAGTCTTGGCACATGAAGGAGTCTGTCTCTCTGCCTCCCCCACCTCTCACTTAATATAATAAAAAAAATTTTTTAACAAAGAAAAGAAAAAGAAAAAGAATACTGTCAGTCTAGAAGTCTATATCCAGAAAATACCTTTCAAAAATGGAGGCCAAATTTTCAGATTAACAACATTGAGAGAATGTGTTATTCGTAGATCTGCACTAAAAGAAATATTAAAGGGGGTTCTGAAGGCTGAAGGAAAATGGTACCAGGTCGAAATTCAGGTCTGCATGAGAAAGAATGGTAAATATGTGAGCCAAAATAAAATGTTTTTCCTTATTTTCAAATATCTTTAAAAGACAATGGATTGTTTAAAGAAAAATGACAAAATGCTATTTTGGTACACTTATAAATTATGTAGAAGTAAAATCATGATAACAACAGCACAAAGAAGGAAACAGCATAAATGCAGGTATATTATTAGGCAGTTCTAATATCATTCGAAAATTGGCATTATATTAACTCAAAATAAGTTAGGGATGCATATTTTAACTGTAGTTAAATTACTATAACAAAACTAAAAGACAATTGAGAATATATAATGAAATAATAAATAGCAGTGTTCAAAATACAATAATTAATAATTTTCAGAACTAAAGAGAAATAAATCTATAAAGATTTTTATGTAATATTTTATGTATTGATTGATTTATTGGTTGATTTTAATTTATTGTGTTTACATAGATTCAAGTGTCCCACTGAATACACCACTGAATACATCGCCTCCACCCCTGTGTTCCCCTCAGCATCCCCCTTACCCCTTCCCCCAACATCCTCCCCCTTCTCTCCAGGATTTGCTTTTCTGTTCTCTATAATGCTGTGTTATGTTTATATAATTTTACCAATCTCATTCCCTTCTCTGATCTCATGCTCTCATCCCCTTTCCCTCTGTTGGTTTTCCCTCTGGTCCCTTTGATCCCGCCTGCCTCCATTCTGTTCCTTAGTTCATATTGTTCACTGGATTCCTCAAATAAGTGAGGTCATATGATATTTTTCTTTCTCTGCCTCAATATAATAGTTTCCAGGTTCATCCATGTTGTCGCAAAAGGTAAGATTTCCTTATTTTTTGTGTCCCTGTAGTATTCCATTGTATATATGTACCACTGCTTTTTAGTCCACTCATCCCCTGATGGACACTTGGGCTGTTTCCAGATCTTGGCTATTGTAAACAATGCCGCCATAAACATGGGGGTGCATTTCTTCTTTTGAATCAGTGATTTGGTGTTCTTAGGATATATTCCTAAAAGTAGGATTGCTGGGTTAAAAGGCAGTTCCATTTTTAATTTTCTGAGGAATCTCCATACTGTTTTCCACAGTGGCTGCACCAGTCTGCATTCCCACCAGCAGTGCAGGAGGGTTCCCTTTTCTCCACATCCTCGCCAGCACTTATTCTGTGTTGTTCTGTTGATGAGCACCATTCTAACTGGTGTGAGGTGATATCTCATTGTGGTTTTAATTTGCATTTCTCTAATAGTTAGTGATGTTGAACATTTTTTCATCTGCCTATTGGCCATCTGTATGTCCTCTTTGGAGAAGTGTCTTCATTTCTTTTGCCCATTTTTTGATTGGATTGTTTACCTTCCTGGTGTTGAGTTTTACAAGTTCTTTATAAATTTTGGTTATTAGCCCCTTATCAGACATATTGTCAAATATGTTCTCCCATTGTGTGGTTTGTCTTTTTATTCTGTTCAAATTGTCTTTAGCTGTGCAAAAGCTTTTTAGTTGGATATAGTCCCATTTTTTCATTCTGTCTTTTATTTCACTTGCCCATGGAGATAAATCAGCAAATATATTGCTGCGAGAGATGTCGGAGAGCTTACTGCCTATGTATGCTTATGGTTTCATGACTTACATTTAAGTCTTTTATCCATTTTGAGTTTATTTTTGTGAATGGTGTAAGTTGGTGGTCTAGTTTCATTTTTTTGCAGGTAGTTGTCCAATTTTCCCCTTCTTATATTATTGATGGACTAAGTAAGCAAACAAAAATTAAAAGCTAGAGAATACTTGAAATCTCTACCAACTAGCTTGGCTTAATTGACACTCATAGAACACTAAGCCCATACACCGTAGGATACACATTCTTTGTAAGTACACATTATACATTCACTTAGATTTGTCTAAATTAAGTCAAAGGATTAAAAATTGGACATTATAAAAATTTAAAACTTTCAGTGAATGAATAAGATACATTCTAGGAGAAAATAGTATTTGCATTATATATATCTAAGAACCTCTATCTAGATTACATAAAATACTACTAAAATTCAGTAATAAGAAGCAAAATGCCACCCAAAACAGGCAAAAACTTGAATGACACTTCATAAAGACTGATATACATATGACCAATAAGCACATGAAAAATGCTCAGCATCATTAATTATCAGGGAAATGCAAATGACACTGCATATAGAGTGGTATAAAATTGGAAAGACTGATAATAACAAGTATTTTTGAAGATAAAGAGGAATTGTAACTCTCACGTATTGCTAGTGGGAATGTAAAATGGTAGAGCCTGTTTGGAAATTTCTTGTAAATTTAAACTCCTATCCCAACTGTAACTGAGCACACCCTCTCCTAATATATCTAACAGAAATAAAAATATGTGTCTACAAAAATGCTCATACAAGAATGTTCACAAGGCTTTATTCATAAAATCTCCCAACTGGAAACAATCCAAATACGCACCAGCAGGAGAATGAAGAAACATGAGATAGTACTCAGCAACACAATGAAACAAAGTAATTATCCTAATAGGGCTGCAGAGGTCTGAGTGAAGGGTAGGTGTTGAGGACTGACTTGGTAGTTAGTTTTCACAATAAAAATTCTGCTGTAACATGAATATTCTTTATATGTTTGTGAGTCACATGGGTGTTCACATTCGTCAAAATTAATTGTACTGCACTCTAAGACTCTGTACATATCTTCATAAATAATAAAAAGAGAAATACTTCTTGGGACAGGATAGGTTATCAATAGACGTACATTTCTATTTTTCTTCTTCCTAAATATAGTTTTCTTTTTCTCACTTTAAAGAATACACCACAGACAAAATAAAAAATTTAAAACTCTTTGTTGGAAAGATCCTTATATATAGCAAACCAAAGAATACCTTAGAAATTCAGCATTAGTGTTGTGCTCCTTTTGAGAACTTATAGTTTTATGCTGCAGAGCTTGAAGGTAGGTTTTATTCAATATACTTTATGTTCCCCCAAAATGCCTAATTATTAAAGAGATGTTAATATGTATTCCCCAACACCTACAGAGGTTTCATAACACACTCCATTGATGTATTTAAATTCTTTTCTTTTTTTAGAGAGAGACAGAGAAGAGAGAGAGAGAGAGAGAGAGCTCATTAATTTGTTGTTCCATTTAGTTGTGCATTCATTGGTTGCTTCCCATATGTGCCCTGACCAGGGATCGACCTGCAACCTTGGTGTTTTGGGATGATGCTCGAACCAACTAAGCTACCTGGCTAAGATTCTGTATTTTTAATGTTCCTGGCAGGTAAGCAGAAATGAGAAATATTTAAAAGCTCTATGACTTCCTACCTGATGATTTTAAGTGTAAGGAGAATCTTTAACCAAACAAACTGTAATTCTTTGAGGAGAATATTTTATATTTATTTTGCTTTAGGCTGAAATGTTTCCATGGAATTATCCTATTTTTAAAAATAAGTACTGACATTTTGAATTAATCTTCAATATTCTATGAGAAATTAATAATTCATAAAACATTCCTTATTAAAAAAAATCCTAGAATCTCTGAGGTTTTGGTTCTGCTGAGGGTCTCTCTTGGGGGTATATAGTCCATTGCTATTTCTCTCTTGACTCGAGAGGTCTATTTCGCCCCTTCTATCGCTTTCACTTAAATGTGGATAAAACCACCTCCTCTTGATATTTTCCATGCCACTAAGGTAGCCTATAATTTTCAAAAAGATTTTAGTTAACCTAATAATCAACAAAAGAGAAGAAAGATTGGAGATTGCAAGAAATAAATGTAAGTGGCCAAATATAGGTTTTGGAAAACTATTCTTGCTAGTTTGCTCCCATATCTTACCTTATGACACAGAAAAGTTTCCTCAAATGCCTCACATTTTTTTCATAATCCTTCCTGGGGTATCTACTTCTTGATCCTTGGTAGGCATATTTGTGATGGTCTGTGATGTCCCATAAAAGTGTGTAAGTATAAGGTGTACAATGTATTCATTTGATACACTTATATATTGCAATATGATTCCTGCTGTAGCATGAGCTAATACCTAGATCACATCACTTAATTATCATTTTTTATGATAAGAACATTTAAAGTATACTCCCTAAATAGCTCTGAAGTATATAATATGGTATTGAACATTCATGTTATCATAGACCTAAAAATGAGAGCCAAAACTGTAAGAGTTCTAAAAAGAACAACATGTGACAATGGTAATTTTACAAAGTAGGGTAGACAAAGATTTATTAGACAGTACACAGTTTCTTCCATTGTAAAATATAGACACAGAAGGTATTTGCATCAATCCCTCATTGTATATAAAAAAATCCATTCTGATACAAAGAATCAGCATTTTTATTTGGAAATCAGATCTTCACCACACTGGGTTTTTTTTTTAATTAAAATTTTTTTTTTATTTTTCAGAAGTGAGAAGTGGGGAGGCAGAGGGAGACTCTCACATGCACCCCACCTGGGGTCCACCCAGCAAGCCCCTTACCGAGGGATACTCTGCCCATCTGGGGCTGCTGCTCTGTTGCTCAGCAACCGAGCTATTTTAGCACCTGAGGCAAGCCATGGAACCATCTTCAGCGCCCAGGGCCAACTTGCTCCAACAAGGACAGGAAGAGAGAGAGACCAACAAGGACAGGAAGAGAGAGAGAGAGAAAGAGAGAAAGAGAGAGAGGGGGAGAGGGGAGGGGAGAAGCAGATGGTTGCTTCTCCTGTGTGCCCTGACTGGGAATCCAACCCAGGACATCCATATGACCTGCAAATGCTCTACCACTGAACCAACTAGATCTTCACCATTCTTCACTCATGTTATCTAGGTGGAACCCTGTTCACAAGGACTGTGGCTGGACATGTGAAACAGATCTCAGCCAATCAGGGTGCCCCACTGTTCTGTCTATATTGATTTTGTTCAGGAAGGGGTGGGTGATATAAGCCACGCCAATCAGAGTAAGTCCTTACCAAAAAATTCCCAGAACAAGAGGTCCTGTATAACAATTCCTTTCTTCTTTTAGCTGGGTTGAACTGTATTTGCCAGGCCCATAAACCCTGGTAGCCATTTTGCAGCCTTGAGGGAAGAGCCCTGTGGAATGAATAAAATAAGATATGGAAGATGTAATTGTGTCTGTTTCCAGCAGGGCCTTGTGTCAGCCACCCCCTTGTACTATTCCACTTTTTCTGCTTGAGGCTAGTTCAGATTGGATTTTCTATGCAACTAAAAGAATTAACACTGGTACAGGGAATACAATTTATGACACAAAATTAGTCAAATGTACTGCTGTAAGAATATATAGAAAATATTTTGTGATAAGGCTATGTAGTAAAATGTAGAATGGTAGGGTTTTAATCTCTATCATTTATCTGTTATCTTTTATTTAAAATTTTATTTATCAAGTGCTTATTCTCTATCAGGCAATTTGAAGGTAGACAAGACATTTCATCAAATGTATTACTTCAGCTATCTAGAGAAGTAGTTTTTATTAACCCATTTCACAAATAAGGGAACTAGGTTTCAGAGATGTTATATAAAATTTTCCAGGTAACATAACTGGTAAATAACAGTCAGGATTTGATCCCACGTAAGTATAGCTGTAAATATATGCCATTATTTTCATTTGACTTCTCTGAGTAGTTTTCTGTCAATTGTGAACAATAATACTATTTCCTAGCACCCATATACTTCAGCCATACTGTACAGCTAAAGCACACGGTCAACTTATAAAACCACTATGTCATGTTTACATTTATTATAGCAGATTCAAATGCAGTGTTAATAAGATTGTTTCCATTCTGTATGTGTAGTTTTCCTACTAGAGTTTCAGAAAGATGTCTATAAAAGTCACTGTGAATATAAATTTATCATCTTCTGTATCTGTTACACTCAACTTTAAAAAATTTCTATTGAATTTATTGGGACGACATTGGTTAATAAGATGTACAGCTTTCCAGCGCACAATTACACAACACAGCATATGTATATTCCATTGTGTGTTCACCACCCCATGTCGAGACTCACTCTATCACCATACTCTACCCTCCCCATCCCCCCTTCTCTCCTGCAATCTTCCCACTGTTGCCTGTGTCTCTAAGTTGTTTTTTTCCTTTGTTCAATCTCTTCACCATTTTCATCTAGTTTCTCAACCCCCATTCCCTCTGACTGTTGTCAGTCTTTTCTCCATAACTAATGAGGATTGAAGGCCATTGCAATAAAGGAGGAAAAAGTGGCCTTTTTCTTTCAGTATGTAATTGTAGTAATTTTTGTGTTTTAATTTTTAATTCACCTATTAATTCATCAACTCAACAATTCATGTATTTATTCATTCATCCTTTCATTTATTCAGCTCTTCAATTACTCATCTAGCACTAATATACTCAGCCACCCATTTATTTGTTCATTCATTCATCCACTGACTTAGTGTCAGTCACATAGTCATGACACACAACATTGAGTGCCTAAGCTCTTTCTTCTGGAGGTACAGAAGTAAACATGACAGAGAAGGTCATTGTCTTCCAAAGGTACAACTGGTTTTGGCAGTGTTTCTCACAGTGTGTGCTGAGAAATAGTACTTCTTTGTCTTATTAGTTAGAATTACATGAAGCACTGGCTTATGGGTTAATTTTGAAGCTATGAAACTTTCCTTTTAATGTCATTTTCATTGAATGGTACTATCTCTGCATCTCTGACACATTTAAGGATACTGGAAATTTTAAATTTAAATTTGCTGAAGTAAGAGACTAAGAAAAAGAAATAAATAATATATAATTACCACTTCCTTCTCATATGAAATAAAGTTAGTTTTTCTATTTCAGCTGAAAGATGCAGAAAATGACTATAATTAACTTTGTTTCAGTTCTCAGTCCTTTTTCTATTTCTAGATAATTTTAATTCCCATAAGAAGGCTCAGTTTTATATCTTTTAATCCATTAAACTAAAAGTTTTTCAACCTCCCACCTTATCAAATTAAGCTAAATTTTGGGTTGATACGCTTTGTTTTAGTTGCTGCTTATTTATTTGTACTGATGCACTCGACCTTAATATAGCTTATGTTACAGAGTTGATGGTTGCGGTTTATTTTTGAGTGAAAACAAGATATAGGAACTATATGTTCTTAAACATTAATACCAATTTGATCTTTCACACTTACTGAATCTCAGTATATATTTTTAAAGTGATACTTGTATTTAATGTAAAAAGAAGGATTTATCAGACTTCATCACAAATCAACAATGTCCAAATTGCACCAATTTTATACATTTTTGAATTTTTACATCTCCAAGGTCACACATCCAACTTCTCCCCAAATGAATTGCCAGAGGTGCTATATAGTCTAGAGCAGGGGTAGTCAACCATTTTATACCTACCACCCACTTTTGTATCTCAGTAGTAAAATTTTCTAACCGCACACCAGTTCCACAGTAATGGTGATTTATAAAATAGGGAAGTAACTTTACTTTATAAAATTTATGAAGCAGAGTTACAGCAAGTTAAAGCATATAATAATAATTATTTACCAAGTACTTTATGTCAGATTTTCGTTAAGTTTGGCAGAATAAATCTTTATAAAACAACTTACTATAGTTAAATCTATCTTTTTATTTATACTTTGGTTACTCTGCTACTGCCCACCATGAAAGCTGGAACGCCCACTAGTGGGCGGTAGGGACCAGGTTGACTACCACTGGTGTAGACAGTCTAAGCTCTTCAGAATTCTGTTTACCCTGCCTTCATAGAACCATTAATCTTTTAAATGTATTTGTTAAATCATTTTTAGTGTAAGTATACTTTAAAAACATTACCTTTCTTCAAATGACACAAAAGGGTAAAAAAAAAAAGTGAAATTATATCAACTTCATTTTTTTGTTAACCAGTATTGTTTCTTAAGTACCTTTTCCAGAAATTTTATACGTTGATAATATTTTAGCCTGAGTTCCCCAAAAGGGGAGAAAGGAAGAAAGGGAGAATTTATCCAACAGCCTCTATCTTCAAAGGCTGAAAATTTTACCCCCAAAAAACTATAACTCCCTCAAATTTCAGGTTGAGTGTGATGAGTTTGAGGCAGGATCTCTTGGGGAAACCACACTGCAGGGTATGAAAGACAGCTGGTATGGAAATGAGGTAAATACTGTCCAATTCAGCCTCAGCTTCCTTCATGAAAACTTTGCTTTCCCCTCTGATGAGCCATCCTGGAAAAAGAGACAGTGGAGGCTCAGAGTCTGAACTGGTATTTAATGTGCTTTGTATGTATTGGTATGATCTTAATTTTATGTACTAAAAAATTATCAAGTTTTAAGTCATGGCTTATGGCATTATATATTTAAGTGAGAAGAGGCAAGCTAGAGAGACAGAATACCACACTCACTCCAACCGGGATGCACCTGGCAACCCCCATCTGGGGCTTATGCTCGAATCCACTGAGCTATCCTCAGTGCCGGGGAAACAATTCTTGAACCAATCAAGGTACTGGCTGCAGGAGAGGAAGAGTGAGAAATGGGGAGAGGAAGGAGAAGAGAAACAGATGATTGTTTCTCGTGTGTGTCCTGACCAGGATCAAACCCGGGACATTCACACACCAATGCTCTATCCACTGAGCCAACCTGCCAGGGCCTATAACATTATATTTAATAATTTTTGGTAGATATATTTTTAATTCACAGAAATTTCCAACTATCATCCACATTGCCATAAAATTTATAGCCATGCTTAAGGAAGTTACTCATGGTCAAATAATATTTTTTAAAAATAATAAAAATCTTCCAAGTACTTTTTACAGCCAAAATTATATTTATTGTGGCATTGGATATATATATTAATAAAATTGTTGTACTTTGAGGGATGCCTCCAAATGTAAGAACCTTAGGTTCAGTGAGAAGCTCAGTGTGGCCTTGAGCTTACAGGGTTGTTTGTGAGCCTAGTGTTGACACATTTACTCTGGGTCTTTGTTTGAAAACTTTCCTTTTAAAGGACTCAGATATAATCTTACAAGAAGAAAGCTAGTGGCTAGAAGTTAATGGTATAGCTAACATGCATGCATGCACATATACATACATGAAACACTTAGAAAATATTTCAGGAAAAATGGCAGAAAGATCTGATACATTCAAAATATCAACAAAAAAAGAAATGAGAAAAATAAACCTGCTGACCCCAAGGAAACCTATGTGACTTGTGAAGAGAAATTTTGCTGCATTGAATGGAAAGATGCAGGGGAAAGAGGGATGTCTGCAGTCTCATTTAGAAAAGTCGCGATATTGATTGCTGCAGGTCATTGTGTCAGAAACACAGAGAACATTGTTCATCTAAACAGAATCTCTTTATTGGACTGGGAATTGAAGTTATGCTCCCAATGAGGGTTTACATATAGTCTATCAGGATTCACTATATTTGAACCAGTCAGAGGTAATTCAACAACTTTCCTAAATTGTCCTGAAACTGATGAAGTTGGGGACTTTGCCTTACTGATTTTACTCCATCATTCCCCCTTTATAGTCAAAATTATGAATAATTTTTTGCTACACCAATGGAATCTGAACTAAAATGGAAACCTTAGAAACAAGCCCAAACTTTATGTGGTTTTTCAGTTTATTTGCCTTCAGAATGTGAATCCTTTATGCTCTAGTGAATTACAGATGAAATCACTTGTTATATTATAGAAATGTAACAGTCTGTCTGAAATAGTTTGATTCCATGTTTTTCTAAAGTCTTCTTGTTTCTTTAAATACAGTGTTCATTTTTCATTGCCTCCTACACATAAGGACTATTGTCTGAGTGATTAAGCTTGCTCTGTGCATGGCAAGTATATGGAATATGTGGATAGGCATAAGAATTTGTGATTAACGTAAGGTAGGTCTGTGTGAGATATCATAATTTGCAAACAGCCTGAGGAATAGAGTTTCTCTAGACCTACAATTTAATTACAATCCGTGGAAAGGTTAAGAAGCGGCCACTTCACCACATCCACAACACTCACTGCACTCTTCCAGCCGCCTCTTTTACCAAATTTAGGACAATGGCTTTGAGAAACATAAGTTTCTTTAGATTTTACTAATGACTATAGTAAGTAATATTTGTTTCAAATCAGAATAATTAGGAGCAGAAAAAAGCAAGGAAAAAATGTACAATCTACAACACTCAGAATCTGTTTTATTCAGGTTACTTAAGAATTGACAATTGTGTTGCCTGACCAGGAAGTGGCACAGTGGATAGAACGTCGGACTGGGATGCAGAGGACCGAGGTTCGAGACCCCGAGGTCGCCAGCTTCAGTGTGGGCTCATCTGGTTTGAGCAAAGCTCACCAGCTTGAACCCAAGGTCACTGGCTCGAGCAAGGGGTTACTCAGTCTGCTGTAGCCTCCCGGTCAAGGCACATATGAGAAAGCAATCAATGAACGACTAAGGTGTTGCAGTGAAAAACTAATGATTGATGCTTCTCATCTCTCTTTGTTCCTGTCTTTCTGTCCCTATCTATCACTCTCTCTGACTCTCTCTCTGTAAAAAAAAAAAAAAAAAAAAGACTTGACAATTGTCATTCTACTGTCTTATTTATTAGCAATTTCAGTGAATGTCAGCATTGGGTTTTTTTCTGTTTTAGGGATAGCAGTAAGCTTTAAAAATATTTATTTGACATCGATTATAATGAAGACACTGAGATAACAATTAATGCAATCTAATTAATTACTATACTTAATTAAAAGCAAAAACAAAAATTCCCAGTACTGGAAAGTCTACTGCTGGAAGGTAAACTGATCCAACCTATTCAGAATGCAATTTGTTACTCTCAGTCGGAAGCCCCCAAAATGCCCATGTTCTTTGACTCAGTAATTATACTTTTAGGATTTTAATCTAAGGAAAAAAATTAAGGCTGTCTATATGAGGCAAAATGTAGACAAACGTTTATATATATAATATTAATACTGGTTATTATAAAGCATTTATTATATAATAGGAACTATGATAAATATTTTATTAACACATACAATCATTCTCAAAACAATTCTCTAAGATATTTACTATTATTGCCTCTATTTTATTAGTAAGAAAACATGCTCAGTGAAGTCAATTAACTAATGACTACAGAGCTAATAAGTGATGAAACTGGGATTTAAACCTAAGTTTGTGGAATTCAGGGTCCATAGTTTTCTTACCATTTTGAAAAAAAAATTTTTTTAAGTCACTTGCTTTATTTTCTAGGATCTTGTTAAGGCATTTTGGGGAACAAATGTTGGTCCTGTTGTTAATTGAGTCATTAATTGCAATGAAATTTTTTTTGTTTACTTTTTAATGACAAGAATTGTACATATTTAATGTATACAGGTAATGTTTTGATATATGTATATATGCTGTGAAATAATTACCACAAACTAACATATTAATCATTTCTTATAATTACCTTTTCTTTTGCCAGAACACTTGAGATCTATTCTTATAGCAAATTTCAAGTATACAAACATTGTTTTATATATATATATATATTTTTTTTTTTTTTTAAGAGAGAGAGGAGAGAATGAGGAATAAAGAGAAATATCAATTTGTTCTACTTATTTATGCATTCATTGGTTGATTTTTTTTGTGGCCTATATTATTTTTATTTTTTTAATTTAATTTATTTTGTTTACATAGATTCTAGGTTCCCCCAATTGCATGCCCCCTCCCCCATATTCCCCTCAACATCTCCCTTGTCCCTCTCCCAACAGCTCCCTCCCCTTTTCCCTTCAGGTTTAATTCCATTCTTCAGTTCACATTGTTCCTTGGATTCCTCAAATGAGTGAGGTCATATGATAATTTTTTTTCTTTGCCTGGCTTATTTCAGTTAACATAATAGTTTCCAGGTCCATCCATGTTGTTGCAAAAGGTACGACCCCATACTATTCCATTGTATATATATATATTGTATATATTCCACCATTTTTTAATCTACTTGTCCACTGACAGACACTTGGGCTGTTTCTAGATCTTTGCTATTGTAAACAATGCTGCCATAAACATGAGGGTGCATTTCTTTTTTTGAATCAGTGATATGATGTTCTTGGGGTATATTCCTAAAAGTGGGATTGCTGGGTCAAAGACAGTTCCATTTTTAATTTTTTGAGGAATCTCCATACTGTTTTCCACAGTGGCTGCACCAGTCTGCATTCCCATCAGCAGTGCAGGAGGGTTCCCCTTTCTCCACATCCTCGCCAGCACTTATTCTGTGTTGTTTTGTTAATGAGTGCCATTCTGACTAGTGTGAGGTGATATTTCATTGTGGTTTTAATTTGCATTTCTCTAATGATTAGTGATGTTGAGCATTTTTTCATCTGTCTATTGGCCATCTATATGTCCTCTTTAGAGAAGTGTCTATTCATTTCTTTTGCCCATTTTTGGATTGGATTGTTTGTCTTCCTGGTGTTGAGTTTTAAGAGTTCTTTATAAATTTTGGTAATTAACCCTTTATCAGACATATTATTGAATATGTTCTCCCATTGTGTGGGTTATCTTTTTATTCTGTTCATATTGTCTTTAGCTGTACAAAAGCTTTTTAGTTTGATATAGTCCCATTTGTTCATCCTGTCTTTTATTTCATTTGCCCGTGGAGATAAATCAGTAGATACATTGCTGTGAGAGATGTTGGTGAGCTTACTGCCTATGTTTTTTTCTAAGATGCTTATGGTTTCACAACTCACATTTAAGTCTTTTATCCATTTTGAGTTTAATTTTATGATGGGTGTAAGTTGGTGGTCTAGTTTCATTTTTTTTTGCAGGTAGCTGTCCAATTTTCTCAATACCATTTGTTAAAGAGACTGTCTTTACTCCATTGTATGCTCTTACCTCTTTTGTCAAATATCAGTTGTCCATAAAGGTGTGGGTTTATTTCTGGGTTTTCTGTTCCATTGATCTATATGCCTGTTCTTATGCCAGTACCAAGCTGGGGTTTTTTCGTGTTTTTTTTTTTTGTATTTTTCTGAAGTTGGAAACAGGGAGGCTGTCAGACAGACTCCCGCATGCACCCGACCGGGATCCACCCAGCATGCCCACCAGGGGGCGATGCTCTGCCCATCTGGGGCGTTGCTCTGTTGCAACCAGAGCCATTCTAGTGCCTGAGGCAGAGGCCATGGAGCCATCCTCAGCGCCCGGGCCAACTTTGCTACAATGGAGCCTTGGCTGCAGGAGGAAAAGAGAGAGACAGAGAGGAAGGAGAGGGGGGAGGGGTGGAGAACCAGATGGGCACCTCTCCTGTGTGCCCTGGCTGGGAATTGAACCTGGGACTCCTGCACGCCAGGCCGACACTCTACCACTGAGCCAACTGTCCAGGACCAGTACCAAGCTGTTTTGAGTGCAATGATCTTGTAGTATAACTTGATATCAGGAAGTGTGATACCTCCCACTTTATTCTTCTTTTTCAACATTGCTGAGGCTACTGGTGTTCTTTTCTGGTTCCATATAAATTTTTGAAATATGTATTCTATATCTTTGAAGTATGTTATTGGTATTTTAATTGGTATTGCATTGAATTTATAAATTGCTTTGGGTAGTATAGATATTTTGATGATTTTATTCTTCCTAACCATGAGCACGGCATATGCTTCATTTGTTTTCATCTTCCTTGATTTCTTTTATCAATGTTTTGTAATTTTTTTAGTACAAGTCTTTAACCACCTTGGTTAAATTTACTCCTACGTACTTTTTGTTGTTGTTGTTGCAATAGTGAAGAAGACTGTTTCCCTAATTTCTCTTTCTGACAGTTCATTGTTGGTGTATAAAAATGCCTCTGTTTGCTGTGTATTAATTTTATACCCTGCCACCTTGCTGAGTTCATTTATCAGGTCCAGTAGTTTTTTGACTGAAGCTTTAGGGTTTTCTATATACAGTATCATATCATCTGCAAATAATAATAGTTTTACTTCTTCTTTTCCAATTTGGATGCCTTTAATTTCTTCTTCTTGTCTGATTGCTGTAGCTAGGACTTCAAGTACTATCTTGATTAAGAGTGGTGAAAGAGGGCACCACTGCCTTGTTCCTGATCTTAGGGGGATTGCTTTTAATTTTTGCCCATTAATTATGATGTTGTCTGTGGGTTTTTCATAGATGGCCTTTATCATGTTGAGGTATGTTCTCTGTATTCCCACTTTGCTGAGAGTTTTGATAATAAATGGGTACTGGATTTTATCAAATGCTTTTTCTGCATCTATTGAAATTATCATGTGGTTTTTATCCTTCCTTTTGTTTATGTGATGAATCACATTGATTGATTTGTGAAGATTGTACCAGCCTTGCCTCCTGAGAATAAATCCTACTTGATCATGATGTATGATTATTTATTTATTTATTTATTTATTTATTTATTTATTTATTTATTACAGAGGCAGAGATAAACAGGGACAGACAGACAGGAACGGAGAGGGGTGAGAAGCATCAATCATCAGTTTTTCGTTGCGTGTTGCGACTTCGTAGTTGTTCATTGATTGCTTTCTCATATGTGCCTTGACTGTGGGCCTTCAGCAGACCGAGTAACCCCTTGCTGGAGCCAGCGACCTTGGGTTCAAGCTGGTGAGCTTTGCTCAAACCAGATGAGCCTGTGCTCAAGCTGGTGACCTCGGGGTCTCGAACCTGGGTCCTTCCACATCCCAGTCCGACGCTCTATCCACTGTGCCACCACCTGGTCAGGCTATGATTTTTTTAATGTATTTCTAGATCCGGTTTGCTAATTTTTTGTTGAGGATTATAGCATCTAAATTCATCAGGGAAATTGGCCTATAATTTTCTCTCTTTGTGTATCTTTGACTAGTTTTGGAATCAGAATAATGCTCACCTCATAAAAGGAGCTTGGAAGTCTTCCTTCCTCTTGAATTTTTTGCAATAGTATGAGAAGGATAGGAGTTAGTTCTTCTTTGAATATTTGGTAGAATTCACCAGTGAAGCCATCTAACCCAAGGCTTTTGTTTGTTGTGAGTTTTATAATAACTGTTTTGATCTCATTTGTTGTAATCAGTCTGTTTAGGTTTTCTGATTCTTCCAGATTGATTTTTTTAAAGATTATATGTTTCAAGGAATTTGTCCATTTCACCTAAGTTGTAATTTTTTGGCATACAGATCTTTATAGTATTTTCTTACAATATTTTGTATTTCTGTTGTTTCAGTTGTTATTTCTTCACTTTCATTTCTAATTTTATTTATTTGAGTCCTCTCTCTTTTTTACTTGGTGAGTCTGGTTAAAGGTTCAACAATCTTGTTTACCCTTTCAAAGAACCAGCTCTTGGTTTCATTGATCCTCTGTATTGTTTCTTAAGCCTCTATGTCATTTATTTCTGCTCTGATCTTTATTATTTCCTTCCTTCTACTACCTCTGGGCTTTACTTGCTGTTCTTTTTCTAGTTCTTTTAAATGCAGGGTTAGGTTGTTTATATGAGATTTTTTAGCTTTTTAAGGTATGTCTATAGTGCTATGAACTTCCCTCTCAGGACTGCTTTTGCTGTCTCCCATAAATTTTGAGTTATTGTATGCTCATTTTCATTTGTTTCCAGGAATTTGTTAATTTCTTCTTTGATCTTATTGTTAACCCATTCATTATTTATTATCATGCTATTTAGTTTCCATGCATTTGTGTATTTTTCAATTTTTCTGTTGTGGTTATTTCTAGTTTCATGCCAGTGTGAGCAGAGAAAATGCTTGATATGATTTCAATCTTCTTAAATTTGTTGAGACCTCTTTTGTGCCCAAATATGTGGTCTATCCTAGATAATGTACCATTAGCATTTGAAAAGAATGTATATTCTGCTGCTTTTGGGTGAAAGATTCTGAAGATATCTATTAAATCCAGTTGATCTAGTGTGTCTTTTAAGTCTGCTGTTTCTTTGTTAATTTTCTTTCTTGAGGATCTATATAGTGACATTAGTGGGGTATTGAAGTCCCCTACTATTATAGTATTGCTGTTGATCTCGCCCTTTATATTCATCAAAGTATGCTTTATATATTTAGGTGCTCCTATATTAGGTTCATAGATATTTATAATGGTTATATCTTCCTGTTGGATTGCTCCCTTTATCATTATGTAGTGACCTTCTTTATCTCTTACTATAGCCTTTGTTTTAAAGTCCATTTTGTCTGATATAAGTATTGCTACCCCAGTTTTTTTTTTCATTTCTATTTGCATGAAATATTTTTTTCCATCCTTTTACCTTTAGTCTATGTGTATCTTTTTTTTTGAGATGTGTCTCTTGTAGAGAGCATATGTATGGGTCTTGTTTTTTTATCCATGCAGCTACCCTATGTCTTTTGATTGGATCACTTTATCCATTGACATTAAGGTTATTATTGATAGGTAATTGTTTATTGCTATTTTATTCTTTAATGCTATCTTCCACTTTTACTATATTGTTTTCCCCCTTTATTCTGTTTACAACAGGCCCCTTAACATTTCTTGCAGCATTAGTTTGGTTGTAATAAATTCCTTGAGTTTTTTTTGTTTGTTTGTTTTCTGGGAAGCTTTTTATTTCTCCTTCAATTTTAAACAATAGCTTTGCTGGATAAAGTAGTCTTGGTTGTAGGCTCTTGTTCTGCATTACTTTGAATATTTCTTGCCATTCCCTTTTGGCCTCAAGTGTTTCTGTTGAGAAGTCAGAAGTCATCCTTATGGGGGCTTCTTTGTAGGTGATAGTCTTTTTTTCTCTAGCAGCTTTTAATATTTTCTCTTTATTTCTTAGCTTTGGTATTTTAATTATGATGTGTCTTGGTGTGGATTTCTCTGGGTTTCTCTTTAATGGAATTCTCTGTGCTTCTTAAACTTGTGTGACTTTTTCCTGCATCAATTTAGAAAAGTTTTCAGCTATGATTTGATTGAACAAGGTTTCTCTCTCTTGTTCTTTCTCTTCTTCTTCAGGAACCCCTATGATGCGGATGTTATTTCTTTTTATGTTGTCACAGAGCTCTCTTAGAGTTTTCTCAGACTTTTTGAGTCTCTTTTCTTTTTGCTGCTCTGCTTCTGTGCCTTCATTTATCTTTTCCTCTAACTTGTTGATTTGATCCTCAGCTTCATCCATCCTGCTTTTAATTCATTCCATTATGGTCTTCATTTCTGATATTGTATTTGTCATTTCTGACTGATTCTTTTTTATTATTTCAATGTCCTTTTTTGTATTTGCTATGTATTTATTTAGGTGCTCATTATGTCCATCAATTGCTGTTCTAAGATCTTTGAGCATCCTAACAATCATTATTTTAAACTCTACATCTGGTAATTTGTTTATATCTGACTCATTTAAGTCCCTTTCTGGGGATTTCTCTTGATTCATTTGGGTTGCATTTATCTGCCTTCCCATTCTGTCTGTCTGAAAAATTTAAATCTATAGAAAAGTTGAAAGCTGAGTACAATGAACCCTTCACCTATTCAATCAGATTTGCCAGTTGTTAAATGTTTGCTTCATTTGCTCTCTAGAAATAGATAATAGATAAATAGATAGATAGATACATAGATAGACAGAATGATATAGATATAGATATTCTAAAATATTTCATCATGTATTACAAAAAATGAGAATATTCTTCTGCTTAAACACATGTCATTATTTTCGGATAAGATATATATATATATATATTTGTATTTTTCTGAAGTTGGAAATGGGGAGGCAGTCAGACAGACTCCTGCATGTGCCCAACCAGGATCCACCCGGCATGCCCACCAGTGGGCGATGCTCTGCCCCTCTGGGGAGTTGCTCTGTTGCAACCAGAGCCATTCTAGCACCTGAGGCAGAGGCCATGGAGCCATCCTCAGTGCCCAGTCCAACTTTGCTCCAATGGAGCCTTAGCTACAGGAGGGGAAGAGAGAGACAGAGAGGAAGGAGAGGGGGAGGGGTGGAGAAGCAGATGGGCGCTTCTCCTGTGTGCCCTGGCTGGGAATTGAACCCAGGACTCCTGCACCCCAGGCCAATGCTCTACCACTGAGCCAACCGGCCAGGGCTCAGGTAAGATATTTAACATCAATTCAAAAATATCATGTAACATACCTTCTATATTTAATCTCACATCCCTCCACCATTTTTTTCATTTAGTGAGAAAAGGGGTGGCAGAGAGACAGATTCCTGCATGTACCCCAACCAGGATCCACCCAGCAAGCCCACTAAGGGGGATCCTCTGTCCATCTGGGGTTGTTGCTCCATTGCTCAGCAACTGAGCCCTTCCTAGTGCCTGAGGTGGAAGCTATGGAGCCATCTTTCGCATCTGGGGTCAACTCACTCCAATCAAACCATGGCTCCAGGAGGGGAAGAGAGAAAGAGAGAGACAGAGAAAAGTGAAAGAGAAAGGAGTGGAGAAACAGGTGGGCACTTCTCCTGTGTTCCTGACCAGAAATCAAACCCAGGACATCCATACACTGGGCCAATGCTCTACCACTGAGTCAACTGGCCATGGTCACATCCTTCCTCTGTTTAAATGGTAAGATTTATATTTTCAATTTCTTAGCTATACTGACTTTTTTGCAGCAATATTATGCTTTGTACAATAACAAAAGAGTAGATTATCTAATTATATTTAAAAAGCTAAAGAAATGATAGGATAGCCATATAATGAATAAAATAAAAGATATTTCTAAAGCAATTTAATGACATGGGATAATTCTTACAAAATTAGGTAAAGAAGCTTAGATTGGAATTACATTTGAACTCATTTATGCATTTGTTCTTTTCATAATTCTGTGTTTGATGTTTGTAGATGAATTGTATTAGTTGCTAGCTACAAATAGAAATTAGATATGATCCCTCTAATTTAGAATTCTTAATAAAGAGAGGCAGAAAATCTTTAAATGAATGCTTAGAGAAAGATGGAGGAAATAAGTAAGGCAATATGGATATACTGGGAGAGAAAGTCTAATCAGCTAAAGGAGACAGAGAAGCTCCCCAAAGGAAGTGTGATATCCATTATTTAAAAATTATAGGGCCCTGACTGGTTGGCTCAATGGTAGAGCATTGTCTCAGCATGTGGAAGTCCTGGGTTTGATTCCTTGTCAGGGCACACAGGAGAAGTGCCCATCTGCTTCTCCACCCTTCCCCTTCTCCTTCCTTTCTATCTCTTCCCCTCCTGCAGCCAAGGCTCCACTGGAGCAAAGTTGGGCCTGGCACTGGGGATGGTTCCATGGCCTCTGCCTCAGGTGCTAGAATGGCTCTTGTTGCAACAGAGCAATGCCCCATATGGGCAGAGCATTGGCCCCTACGGTGCTTTCTGGGTGGATCCTGGTCAGGTGCATGCGAGAGTCTGTCTTTCTGCTTCCCAGCTTCTCACTTTAGAAAAATACAGCAACAAAAAAATGTATGGAAATGATATGCAAGAATGAGCTTAATATCCAATACATTAGAGACTATTTTTAGGTGGTAGAATTATGGGTTCTTCTTATTCTATCTGATTTATTTGTTTTCCAAATTTTTAACTACAGACATACACATTCTTTCATAAACGGAAAGCATAATTTAAAGAGTTATTATAATTATTATTTAGGATTTACCTAATGTCCATGGTGAGTTCAATTGATGCAACACACAGATAAAACTCTCCTTGATCTTAAAAAATAATAGATAATACTTTTAATAATGAAATAGTAGCTATTAAGTTTTACCACTGTAAAGCCAGAAGCCAAGGCCAGGGCCACCATCACAGCCGCCCGGCCCATGCAGGTTTGCATTGGATTCGGAGAGTCAGTAAAGAAATAATGGAGCCAAAAACTGATAGGCCATTTTCTTTAATTCTAGCTTGCACCTGGCGGGCAAGTAAAAACACACACTGGGCTCCAAAACCCACTCACATTCAGTGCTCACAAAGCCACTGACTTATCCGAGTTTCCTAGAATCAAAGGTTTCTAGCTCAGCGGTAGAGCGTCGGCCTAGAGTGCGGAGGACCCGGGTTCGATTCCGGCCAGGGCACACAGGAGAGGCGCCCATTTGCTTCTCCACCCCTCCGCCATGCTTTCCTCTCTGTCTCTCTCTTCCCCTCCCGCAGCCAAGGCTCCATTGGAGCAAAGATGGCCCGGGCGCTGGGGATGGCTCTGTGGCCTCTGCCTCAGGCGCTAGAGTGGCTCTGGTCGCAACATGGTGACGCCCAGGATGGGCAGAGCATCGCCCCCTGGTGGGCAGAGCGTCGCCCCTGGTGGGCGTGCCGGGTGGATCCTGGTCGGGCGCATGCGGGAGTCTGTCTGACTGTCTCTCCCTGTTTCCAGCTACAGAAAAATGAAAAAAAAAAAAAAAAGGTTTCTAGCTCACCAGACTTATTCTCCTCAGTTCCCCATCTCCTTCCTTCTTCCAGATACAAACTCTGCACAAACTGGCATCTCACTCAGCACTCCGCCATCTTGGCTGCTTCTCCTGGCCACATGGCCTCTTTCTGCTCTCTGCTCTGCTCCCTCTGCTCTCTCATGCTAATCATCCCAGGAACCAAGAGAGCAAGCTCCCACTCCGTCCCCATTTTATAGTGTAGAAATCCAAACTCTTAATCCAATATACAAAATAGGGAAGTCTCTACTACAAAGTCACTTCTCTGAGGCATGATTGGATTGTACCGCCCCACATCAAAAAGGGTGGGAAAGGCTTAATCCCAAAACCAAGCCCCAGGCTACAAGGATCCTGCCTGCCCACAGAGACACACATTAATATCACCTGGGCAACGGCCTCCACGTGGGCAGCGGCGCCATCTTTAACAAAGTGAGCATAATACATTTTATCTGCCCAACAACCACTTTTCCTCATTTTCAATAATAGTATTTACTTAAAGATGTAGTGTTGACAGCACCTCTCTGACTATATTTTCATTCTTATCCAGTTTGGTAGAGAGTTGGTAATAGAGAAATACATTAGCCCACAAACTAATGAGGCTTAAATTAGATGCTTTCTGTTCCTGTATGGCCATTCCTCCTATAACCTGAAGATAGTACATGTACCAGCAGTCCACCAAGTAGTCTAACAAGGCCTAAGTCATTTATTACTTATAGTGAACAAATATTGTGATGGCCAATGCTCTGTATTCTTAAAAACACTTTCATGGAATTATGAAATGTTAGATTATACAGTGCATTGATTTTTTTTACTTGCCTTCAATATTGGTTCTTTTTTTATTTAGGCTTTCTCTCTTTGGTTTTTCTCTTGGCATATGTGTAATGTTGTTTTTGCGTAACTGTTAAAATACGTAGTACAAATAGCTCATGTTTAAAATATTGATAGTTGTTGATATGGAATGTTGTTGTGCAAGGAATGGAGTAACTTGGGGTATTTGTAAAGTCAAAAATGCCAAAGGCAAATTAGGATTTGAACAGAAAAGCCCAGGTTCAACATGAAGAAGAGACATCTATATTGCTGTCAACTTAGAGGCAAATAAATCAGCTGATGGAGGGAAAAAAGAAGGAAATTGGAAACTTTAATTTATCTCTCCTCCAGTCACTTTACCACCTACAGTGAGCTTTACTCCTCCCTATATCATTGTAATGTGTTTATTTGATAGAGTCAAATGGCTTCTTTAAAGATAATTTAATTCCTTTTAATTAAGGAAACCTATTTTAATAGCTAGCACTTTGATACATGTGGTGTTCATGACTCCCAATATATTGAACAACACTGCTCATTAGGAAACTCTTTAAAAAGTCATTTCGTGCAGACAGTATCTTGCGTCTAGCAAATGCAAACCTATTATTCAGGCTCAACATAATTGCAATATTATTCAAAAAGACAAATATTATAAACATCTAAGAAAGTTAAGCTTATGTGTATAAGATCGCTGGAAACATTGACTAGACTACATCTTTAAAATGAGCAGTAGACAACACTCACCATTTTAATTTTTCTTGCTTTTATTCAGAATATATGCGCTGGCGAGAACCCAGCATTATTTAGAAGCTAAGAAATCAGTCTCATTGCTTCTGCTCCTGCAAATGGCTTTAGATTTAAACATTTATGTTATTGATGAAAACACAAGTCTAAACTCCAGAGGTTTGAATTAAATTCAATGATATATTCTTTGCTGAGCTATTGTCTCACCCAGACAGGTTAGAGTGCAAGGGAAATGATTTGATCTCATTACTTTGCTGCTACTGGCGGATGGTGGTTATCACAGATGGTGAAAGTTTCCATCATGGAGCTTTGCAATCAGAGACCCTGAACAAAGGAGCCCGCCCAACCTCCAGGTGGTCATTTCTGGTAATTAATGCCTTGGGGAGAGTTCAGCTAGGGAACAGTATAATAGCCTGATCAACCTGACAAGGAAGCAGCCCTTTTCAAAACAATTATTATTTTTATTATTATTTTACCTTTTCCCTGTAGGTCATATAGCACAGTACACAAGAGATTTGTTTTCTAACCGAGGAGCCAATTAGAAGGGGAGCGTTCAGTGCAATTTTTTCCTGTTGATCTTGCTAACAAAACCCAGGTATTCTTTATCTAGAATGTTCAATTTTATTCATCACTTAATCACTGTTTGGGGTTCCCTAGGAATGGCTTATCCACTTAAGTGCTTAATTTGTTCCTTATACACAATCTATCGGGGCTAATCATTAGTGTGCTGTGAAAAGAAATATTTGCTTAGTGTATTTAACATACTGTAACAGCTTCTTTAGTTGCAAAGAATTAATTGTATTGGAACAGTTTCCAAATAAGAAAACTGTAATGATTGTTATTTCTGAATACCAACTTGGAATTATATGTTAGCTGCTGGAAAGTCTTATGAAATATGAGTAAGGAGGGTTAGGCATTTGTGAAGGGCTGTAAACTAGATCTTTCAGAATGAACCATCCTATGGCAATGACTACCATTAATGGAGAGCTTATTGTGTGTTAGACTCCTAGCAAATATTATCTTACATAATCTTTATGACAAACCAATGAAATCGGTATTATTATCCTTAATTTTTCAGAGAAGAAAACAGATCCTTAAAGAGGTTAAATAATTTGTACAAATTCACAAAACAAGGTAAGGCCTAGGACTAGATCTTAGGTCTTCTCAGCATGATTTATTTCTTTCTCTACACTAGTTATCCTCATACTTTGTGTGCATGGGAATCACATGCAGGGCTTATGACCCAGATTTTTGAACATCACTCCAGAGTTACTTCTAACTTGTCACTCTTGGGTGATGCTGCTCCTTTGGGGACCACATTTTGAGAGCCAGTGTTTTATAGCCAGTGTTTTAAGAAGTAAATTTAATTTAGGGAAATAGGCGAATGCATGTCAGTTTTGATAACTTTAAACTGTAAAAAGCTTTCATTATAATTAATGAATCCCTTAAGGTGTGGGCTACTTTAAACATGGTTAACAATAAGATGTTTTGACTTAAAGAATAGCAGGTATACAAGTATTAATCTACACTATGCACATATCAGATATCAAAGTAAGAGCTGATATGGAAGATACAATGATCAATTAGAAATGATACTGAAGGAGAGATATGTTTACAAATTAGTAGCTAGAACACAGAAATATAACAGTGTTAAAAACCCATATGGACCCAACATAAACACCAAGTTGGGAGATATTAATTCCAACAGGATATTAATTTTACTTTGGGGAAAATAATTCTGAATACTAGGTTTATTTTTCTTAATTTCAGATGTGTTTTATGGCATGCTTCTGTTATACATTTCTGGCTTTAATCACATAGGTAAATAAAAATATTTTTTATGAGTTTCATGCGGAAGGTAGCCATTTTCTGACAATCGTAATCTAGCAATAGTGACAATGTCTAAAAAGAAGTCATGTGGGTTTGGCCTGTGAGTTTGCCTTTAGAGTGTCTTTCAAGGGCTGCTGGCCAAGAACTCATGAGCCAAAATGTTGTTATGATTCTGCTGTGAGACAAAGCCTTTCTTGAGGGTCTGGTCCATTCTGAAAGTCTCTGAGATGTTCTCTAGATAGGTAAAGGAGTTCTGTTCTAGAGAAGGAATTACTCTCAGGATTAGATAGAGTATGAAATAACTTCTGGGACTTACTAGGACTTAAACAAAGACATATCACATTTAAATTCTTCCCCACACAATTATAGAAAGTGGACGTTTTGCTTTTCTGCACAAATAATTAGCAAATCCTTTTTATTTTTTAACCTCTTTCTTCCGTGCATTTCTTCCGTGCCAATTGTTTTTAGAGATTAGTGGTAACTGAGGATGGAACACTCCCTCCCCCAGGGAGTCTGCTCAGAATGGAGAACAGAATGCTCACTGTGCTCTCTGTGTGGTCCCCTAGCACAGTGCAGTGACAGTACTTGTTTCCTAATAGGTCCTTCTTTTCCTATTTTTCATACTTTTTGTATTTTACAAATTATTCTTTTTCTCAGAGGAAAAACTCTTTTGAGTTTTCTTTAAATGCCATGGTCTTGAAACCATATGCATTTTAATTTCGTATGTTTGACCTTTAAGCAATTATGGGCCAAAATATTCTTAATATAGAGCCTGGATTTTCTGAGCTAGCCTGAATTATAAGCGTGTCTTATACTTATTCTGTTGTCTACATAAGTATATGAACTCGAAGCATGTTTTTGTTAGTATGTTTTATAACTTTTGAAACAAATAATAAATTTTATTAGTCCCCTTATAGTGTACGAGGTTCTATGTTAAACTCTCTATATGAATTTTTTTTATTTTTACCCTTACTAAAACTCTTTGCTGTATGCCTGAAACTAATACAAAATAATATTGAGTGTAAACTATAATTCAAAAAATAAAAAAATAAACCCAAAACAGATCAAATAAAAAAACTTTATGATATCGGTGTTATCGTTCCCATTTTCTAGATGGGGAAACTGAAGCTTAAAAAATTCACATAATTTTTGCAAGATCATACTGATAGTCAAAGCTGAGTATATCATTTGTACGGCCAAGTACAAAATGAAAATATGGGCCCTGTGTTCAAAAAGTAGAAAAAAACTTTTCCTTTTCTTTTGTAGTCTCTGTTTCAAGCTGTCACAGTGAGTTGTTTTTATTGCTGTTAAATGTTGCTGTCACTTGGATATGAGGAGACTCAAATGGTACATACAGACTCTAACAGGTGCCCAGAGCCTGCTGCTGCAACTTGCTGCATTGGGCATGCAAGCCCAGCCTGACCGTCCCCTGCCAGGCCCCAGCAGGGGCAGAAGGCCACAGAGGTCCCTGGGCAGGGCTGGGACGGGGAGCCTGCTGGGGCTGGGGGTGCCGGGAAGAGGGCAGCCTGAGAACTAACCCCAGGAAAGCAGGACGCTGTGGGAGGCGGGACCGTATCTGGGACCAGGCTCCGAGCCCGTGACACCTATGCCAGTGTCCCATCAGACTTTGCTTAAGAAATCATAAATTCAGATATAAATACATGAAGAAAATCAAGACAGCAGCTGCAAAACATTAAAACCCAAACATGGGACCCTCCTCTGAGCCTTGCCTTCAGAGGGGGAGAGTTCATAAAAAAGACTAAAGTTCATGAAACTTCAAAAAGTCACATCCTTCATGAAGCCAGAATTATTAGTAATAAATACAAACGATGGAGCCCAACACAGTTATGTAAGATTTCAAGCTTAATTCCTTTCTGTCCTGTAACTCAAGTTATTCAGCAGAGAAATGGGAGCTATACAAATTCATTAGGAAGCAAAAACCACCCACAGAAGGCTTTCACTAATACGTATAAGAGGAATCCTCAGATAAATCTGTTGTCGAAGAGACTAATCCCCATCTTTTAGGCAGTCATGCCACTGCAGGCCTTGACTCTTGGTTGTCATTGTGCTTTTGATCAAAAAATATGACCTGCATATTATTATCTATATGAAAGCATGCAATATGAGTTGTGTTACTGCATCATTATTATTGCTTGAAAAAAGTTTACCAATTATGGTGACCTGGAAATTTTCCTCCACGGCCTATTACCATAATTAATCTTGCTGAAGCAATGTTTAATCTCAACCATGTGATTCTTGGCCTCAGATAGGGGCCACCTTGGGATGTGATTGATGGTCAGTGTCCCAGAGAAGTTAGGCTGAAGTCCTCGGTTTGGTGTGGAGACTGACACCCAGTTCAGCCCACTCTGCGGTTATAATTGAATGACAAGTTTCCCTAGTAAGTCTGTGTTGAAATTTCATCTGAGGAAAGAAAAGCAAATTCACCATTGGACCTTCACGTTTCCCATTACCCTTAATAAAACATATTCCACAGTGAGGAGTGACATTTTCAAAGAACAGACCTTTCAACAGATTGTCTCCCTGCCATTGTGCATAGCGGAAGCCTGCCAGGCCACAAAGGGAGAAGCTGGGGAAGTGGATTAATATGTAAACCAAGCTAGGTGACTTAAAATGATTAATTCTAAGGCCTACTTTGTGAAATGCATTTCATTCTGAGAGCAATTGTGCCTAGAAATGAATTTATTATATTCAGAGGCTTCCACCTCCCTTTTCTCTATAGAAAATGACAGGCTTTGTTCTTCTTGAAATGCTTGTTTGTAACAATGTGGCAAATTAATTCTGTGGAATAAATTTTGTAACTAAAGCATGACACAGAAAATTACGGATAGAAAAGAAAACGTATTTTCGAAGAACACAGAGAGTTCCAGCTCTCCTGTGGTCTCTAACTTAGAAATGCAATGGGTATGGTCTATTGAGTGTTCTTGGATTTTTAAGGAGCATGTTAAAATTTGTATATGTAAGCCTTGCTTATTTTAACATGATAGACATTAAAACACTCTTAATTATAAACACATCACTGAAGCTAAAAGCATTGGGATATTAATTATTTCCCTGTGCTGAGCACAAGGCAGTCTTCCTTGTCAGATGCGAGCCTGCAGAGCAGAGCTTAGGAGATGGGAGCTGGCCTCCTAAAGATAACGATCTGAAGTAGCCTGAAATCCTTCTGGAATCTTCTACTGTGCATTACTCCAATCAATGTAGTTTCTTTATAGACGCTAGAGAATGACAAAACATTATTTTAAAACTGCAAACATTCAGGCCACCATTACAGACGGTGGATAACTATGCTAAGTACATTCCAAACTCCTAGATCCTAACGACATGTCAGGAAGGAACACGGGAGTGGGGGGTTGGGGCCTCAGGAAGCATGCGCGTATCTGCTGGCACCTCCCCCAAGGCATCTTCAGAGGATTGTCTCCAGAGGGAAAAGTTCGTAGAAAGACTAAGCTCCACAAACCATGAATTTTTTTTAATATGAATAAAGATGCCTGTGATTAGTCAAGGAGCATAAATGATGCGTTTGATTATGTGATAGGCATATAAGCTTTGTTGGTACAATGACTCAACTTTATCGTTTCTCTATTCTATAAGTGCCCGGTATTATTAAGACAATAAATATTTTTACAGGTTTCAAATTAATCCATTGACTAGAAAACTTTACATCATTATGGCTTTAAAAAATATTCAAGGGCTTAGAATTGGTGTCTGTCATTTGTTTTGACTGCACAAAAGAGGAAGAATAGTCAGAAGTTGTTCTAAATGACAGCTCTTCAAGGTGGTGGCAGATTCCCAGAAATGATGTTAATAATCAAGCTGCATTTCTGAAAAAGCACGCAGAGCTCTTTGCTTTTATTCTGCCACAGTGGAATCACTTCTAAATTTGCCTCACCCCATCCACTAACAAAATGAGGCTTACCTGCCCCATTGCTCTACATAAGGAAAACCCCATAAGCCCTGTCAAAGAAATATGCTATGGATGTAGGGTATTCCTCTCTTTGTCACTTTCTCTGGCTTGAGTTTCATAGAAGTCATCACCCTTTAGCATTGGAGGTGAGTGATTAACCATAGAGTCTAAATAAACATAAAGCACTAAAAAACCCATAAGTAGTTTTTCAGATGATAAGAAATTTAGACACAAAGTGTAACTGAAACATGGTGATCTTCTCCAAAAATTTACTGCACCAATTACTTTATAGTGAGACGTACCTTACACACCTGTGCTTCCTTTCCACACTACTTTGGATTGGCTTTCTCTTCCCTGGCCTGACCAGTGTACGGACACTTCCTAGGCATGGGCCTTCCTCTTTCTTCTCTGGTGTTTAGCACACACAATCTGGAAGCAATTGCATTTTATGTAACTGTATTATACTCTTTACCCTCTTCTTTGTAGTCACACTTTCATGTTTTAACTGTGCATTTCTTGGCTTTCTTGGTTTAAACCAAAACTGTCTACTACACAACATATTTCTTCAAGGACATGTAACTAAGTATTCTTTAAAACTACATGTGCCACAGGATAATCATTCATTTATTTAAGCAGCATCAGTTTTTAACTCGTGTTGCCTCGACCATCATTGACCTAGTTGGCAGCAGCAAGCATATCTAGCTTAGGGTGCAAGCCTCAAAGTGGGTGTGGAATGGAATCAATGGTAGTGATGATGTCATGCAAGTTAAGAAGAAATGGCCTCTGCATATAGCTCACGTTTTAAGTTCCTACTTACATTCTGAAGCAAGAAGAGAAAATCATCTCTGACTTAGATTCCCTAATATAAAGGAGAAAACCTAATCATATGTCTCAGGATAGAAAACATGGCTCAATTCTGCAATCTTCTGCTAAAAATTAACAGAAAAATAAAAATTTCAAATGATTTTGTGGATTTTGAGGAGTGATAAACTTTACCCTTTTAAGAAAAATTCTTTGGAAAAACTAGATAAACACCACCTAAGATTAATGTCTCTACTAGTTAGAAAGGGGAGAAAAATGTAGTTCACACAAAACAATGTTTAAAATTTTTAGCCTGACCAGGCGGTGGCGCAATGGATAGAGCATCAAGACTGGGACACAGAGGACCCACGTTCGAAGCCCTGAGGTCACTGGCTTGAGTTGGACTCATACGGCTTGAGCGCGGGCTCACCAGCTTGAGCACAGGGTCACTGGCTTGAGCACAAAGGTCGCTGGCTTGAAGCCCAAGGTTGCTGGCTTGAGCAAGGGGTCACTTGCTCTGCTGAAGCCCCCCAGTCAAGGCACATATGAGAAAGCAATCAATGAACAACTAAGGTGCTGCAATGAAGAATTGATGCTTCTCATCTCTCTCCCTTCCTGCCTGTCTGTCCCTATCTGTCCCTCTCTCTGACTCTCTCTCTGCCTCTGTCAAAAAAAAAAAAAAAAATTAGCTGATGTGAGTGACCATACTTATTAGAGCTCATTGAATTAAGTAACATGTGTGTTTTTCTCTCTCTCATTTTTAACTGATTTGTCTAGAAAACAAGTGATTATAAACTAAATAATAAGGAAAAAACTAACATTGCATATAATTTATTTTAAGGGGAGCAAACATAAAAAATAAAGTCCTAGACTTTTTTTTAATCTTATGGTTTAAAAAAGTTTATTTCTCCTGAAGAGCCAGAGTTTGAGCAAACACCACTCAAGTGATCGGATCTCAAAGTAGTGGGACTGGGTTTTTTTATACCAATTACAGATGTCTCTCCAATTATGAATACTTTGTCAGGGTGAGAGAATGTTAAATTGATTTATTAGTACGCCAACAGCAACTTGGCCTTTTAACTCATGGTGAAACAATACTCCACATTCCAATTAACTGAAGGGCTGGGATTTATTTTTGGAAGAAGAATATGTATGCATTAAGATAACGATAAGATGCAAAAAGGTAGTTTGGAATTGTGGCAAGTGAGAAACCTTATAAGGACTGCTACGTGACCATGGCAGATTCAGAAGCAACTGTAAGAGCCAGTAGTTAGGATTCACTCCTGATAAGATTGGCAAGAACTGGGTTTGTCCACATTTTTTCTGACTCACGTAGATCAAACTGACCCGCTACATTTTGGTCCAGTCGCATTTATCACCTGTGTGTAAGCCTGGTTAATCACAAAGAGTTTCACTCAAGATTTTAACCAGTTCAGTTTGTATTTTATCACAAAAGGTCTAGTTTTCCAGACTAGTTTTATAATACCAACGATTAAACTTGACATTTCAAGATGTCTAAGATCATTATGTCCTAATATACTTTGACAGGAATAGCTTTTCAGTCTGAGCCATCCTCCTGCCAAGGTGCCTATGTTGGCACTCATGATAAAGACCAGTGTTTCCATTACGCATGGGAGCACAACAAACAGGTTAGCCAGCTACTTTCTGAGCTGTCACGTCCAAGTACCGTAGAATGGATTTTTCAATCCTGAATCTATCAAATCAAGAGTATCCTCCAGAGAAGAATGAACTGACACCTTCACATCCAACACAATCCACACCAAGTATCACAACATTCAGTAGGAGAGTAAAAGGAAACATTATGGATTTTTTTTCATGGATAGTGTGAACATAGGCTAAAAATTTAGCTAGATGTGTCAGTTAATCTGGACGAAGGTATACTGCAGAAGAACATTTCTTCTTAAGAATATTACTAAATCAGAGAAGTCTCAAGCAAAGACAATACAAATGTAAGTCTATGAAATATAGGTACTATATTTTTATGAAGAGAAGACGCTATGGATAAAGAGATGCTAATCTTGTATAATACTCATTTGTATTTTTCTAAGCCTTCATTATGGATTAGGTGCTCACCTATAATCAATGTCTGTATATGTCTATTACTGGACATTTTAACCCTCATTTTTTATTTTCCTTTATTATAACACAGAGTCTTTGAACATAGAAATTTTGGCTTTATCTCTTTGTGAACCCAGCCCATGGTATGTCTTATATGAAGTGGTAATTAGAGAGTAAATAAATATATTAATATGAAAACAATGGAGCAAAAACAGGATGGTTTTTTAATGTCAGTCTTAATTTCAGTTTCATTGAATGGTTCAGAGTTTGGGTTCCTTAATTAAAGAGCATGTAAACCTGAAGCATTCTTTGCTAACTCTGTGACCCTGGGCAGTTCACTGGGCCTCTCTAAGCACTGGTTTCCTGATGTATAACATAAGGGCAATTGTAGTGCCTACAAGGTCTTCATGAGGATCAAATGAGTTCAAAATTTTTCTTCTAAAGTTTTTAGGAGACTACCTGACTCCTAGCAGGTGCTCGATGGATATTAACAGGTATCTTTTAAAAACTAAAAATCACACTATCACTTTTTTTTTTGCAATTTATAACTTTGTCTCTATAACATAGCATAAAAGAATAAACTTTGGTGTTTATTCTTGGTTTTGAATTCTACCTTTGCTATTAGCAGCCAGGAGGGTCCTGAAGCCTGCTTCCTTGAGTCTTTTATAGAATAAGAATATTAACATTTAACTCCTCTATTTGTTATAAGAATTGAATGGGCCAATATTTGCAATGTGCCAAGTTAGTAGAATAGCACAATTTATGTCTTTCCATTTAGCTCAGTTATTGCATTAGTTAGCTTTGTAGTGCAGAAATTATATATTTTATTATATCTCTATATAGTAAGTATGTAAATTATATATCAGTCACTCAAAAGAAATTCAAAGAAAAAGTAAATTTGAAGATCATGGATAATAATAGAGTCAAAGATATTCTCCCTACCTGTTCAGGTGTTTTTGTCTTTCTGGTAAAGTTTCTGGGTGGAATAGAAAGTTCACTTCTGTGTCAATGTATTGTTTCTAGCACAGAGAGGCTATATTTGATCGCTTTCCTTTATATTCTAAGGTGTCTTCCTCAGTGAGAAATCAATAAAAAACTGTTCATTAATGAGTAATTAATTGGTATTTTATCACCTTGAGCTGCAGAAATGAGAGACTGCTCAATATGCCAAAAATACTAACTGGATAAACAAGTAAAATCTTATAATGGTTAAAGCTCAATCTAGTTTTCTTTTCATAAACTATTTTGATATTAATATATGGATCAATTTCCTAGATATAAATAGACTAGTAGTGAGAATGTTTATGGGGTGTTCTATCTCACCCCAGAGATTTCAGAATAAGATGACCAGAAACAATTAGGAGCCATAAGCTCTTCTGGCAGTTATTTGTTTTTCTTGAGACATTTGTAAAGCTTGCTATCTAGAAACTTCTATGATACCACTCCTATCAATATTGAAATAGAGGGATGGAAACAGAATCTTGAATAATCTGTAGCCACTTCAAGCCTAATTCTCCATCTTCACTCTCCAGGGTCTATTACATTGGCCCTTATTTGTGTTAATAGTATTAAAAAGACATTGTATATTTGCAAACATATTTGTCAGGCTGACACATTTGAAAGTAGAAGATACATTCTAATTAGTTACATTGTTTGTAGTGATTTTAAGGGGAATTAAATCAGCCATAGCACTAAGTTTACATCATTTTTATACTGTCATGATAAATCCTTATAGTGAGATATCACTGCATGTCCCATCTTGGGGCATTTAGGAACATATGGCTTGTTTATTACTGAATTGGATATTCATATATGCAAATACAGTCAGAGATTAAGAATTTACATGAATCCAGAAATGAGGTTTTCAAGTGTAAAGGGGAGCATACCCAGTTGCTTGCAGTTCTGCAGGCTACTTGAAAGTCCTGTGCAAAAGGCCTTTAAAAATAGCTCTTACCCCGTTGCATCTTAACATTTTCCTCTTACCGTGAAATGTGCTGCTTTGTTTTTTAAAAATATGTGCTTTGATGTGATGTTTGAAACATAAAATAATATAAATGTAAATCTGATAAAGATCTTTATAGTGTTGCTCAGATATTTACAAGGTGATTCTAAAATGAATCCTTTCTCAAACATCTGGTGATCTTTGGATGACTTTTGAAATCTAAGGGTGAGGCTCTACAAAGCTCCCTGAAACCTCTGTGTTTGAAGACGCTTGTCCATTAGTCAGCTACACTTCATGATGGTGGGCTTACACCTCTGCATTTTGTTGGAGGACATAAATGCCAGTATTTGTTGAACTTATCTCTGGGCTCCTCAATTCTTCTTGTGAAGAACCGTTCAGTTTTATCTGATGGCTAAAATTTCACTTAACCTCTTTATATATATATATAATGTCTCAATGCCTGATCCTCACTTTCAATGAACTATTTTCTATGAATCTAGAGCTCCCATAGTTTAATTTCTCCAGGGAAAAACTTGTAGTTTTCCCTGAGGGGAGAAGTAAACATGGTTGGCAGGGAAGAGGAAGAGACCTTGATTGTAATGCTATTTTGTGTTCACTTGTTTTTATTGTGGCTAGCACACAACATAAAAATCTACACTTTTTAACAAAAATTTAAGTGCACAATACATTAGTGATAACTAGAGACACAAGATTGTACACCAGTACCAGATGCCATTTTGTGCTCACTTTAAACTGACTTCCATGCTTTCGATTACAGTTCATCTCCCTCTTGGAAAGTATTATAAATGGTGCTTGCTTCTCAGTGGTAGGATTCAAATAATTCAACAACTGGTTGAACAATTCTCTGCCCTAATGACTGTTTTAAGTATGAAAAAATAATATACTGGAGGTAGTTTATTATTCCATGCATTTACTATTTAAGTAAGAATAAAAGAGGTACACAAAACTAGATTATTTTATGAGTTTTAAAATATTAATGAAAAAATATTAAATAATACCTGACAAAAAACAATAAAACTGTTATTTAAGATATTTCCATATTTCTTCTTGATTGACACCCTCATTTGCAATCTTTTTAACTTGTGGACTGAATGAACATTACTATGCGTGCTTAGAATACACTGTCACGCAAATGAACATTACAAAAGAGTAAGAAATGTAACTTTGTGATTTCCACATTGAGTGTCTGCCCAGGTGCCCACCTTAGGGGAGAACCCTGATTACAAGGTCCATTTTAACAACTTGTTTGCCAAAATGAACAGAAAATTAGTATTGGTTTTGCCGAATCCGTGCAAACCGGCTGAATCCCAGCACTGGTGCTTCTATGCTGAGCCTTGTATGGGTTTTCTTTAGTGAATTAGTGTGCTCTCTTATTGGTATCCTCTGCCTGGTTAAGCCATTGAGGCTTAAATGCTCTTTATCCTTCTATATCAATTACCATGACTTTGTCTCTTTTTTTATCTTGCAAATATTTATGAACATTATTCATTGACTGTTGTTTTCTTTTATGTTGATATCCATTTGCTGTTATTTTAGTGGAGTTCTAAAAGGCAGCAGAAAAAAATGAACATTTTAATTCAAGCCATTAGCGTGTACAAGCTACACAGGGAAGGAAGCAAAGTGAGTAAGACATGGAAAGGTCTGCCTACTTCACTGGGAAATTACAGTTCCAGACACCCCAGGGGATCACAGCCTTGCTGGATAAGGGGATTAGCAACCTCCCCCCATGTAGGGAAGAAGGACCAGTTTTTTAATCTCCCTAGATTGTTCCAGACCCAGATTATGGAGAGAAGAAATAAAACCAGCCAAAGAGCTTCATCTGCTGGGTGCTTGTGCAAGAGACCAAGATGGCAGCCATAGAGACTTGTCAGTCTAACCTGATAGAAGGATCAGATTGGTTAGTGGGAGGAACCAATAGAAGCCTATAAAAGATTAAGAAGCTGATTGCTTGGTTTGAAGAAAAGCTAGTCTTTCCTAGCTGGAGACATCATTGAACTCAAATTTAACAAAGCAGCTCTTGCTTCTCTTTCTTGGAAACACATGCTTGCGCCCCATTCCTTTGCATTATTTCCAAGAAGCCATGCAGCTCTAATGGCCACCTGGCAACAGCGCGGACTCCATGCTGGGGCTTCAAATGTTGGCCTCAGCACAGCTCTAGCCTGGACACAACTGAAAAGACCATTCTGGCTAGATGAGGACAGGGACAAACTGCATTGAACCATGACACAGAATATCTGGGCTCTGGTATTTGTACTGGGCTTAATGAAGACAAGATTGTACTTTTTCCAGGGTGGGACAAATGGAGATGAGACGATGGGAACCTGTGAGCAGCCTTCTATTTGAACTACATCAAACCTTAGCAAGCCACAATCTTCCATATGTGAGTCCTGTGAAACACTTTCCCTGTGATTCTGCAAAGGACACGGTTTCCACCAGCAACAAAGCCATTCAATTTTTTGTTTGAGGCTGATAAAATTTTCATATGATTATTGATCTTTTTTTTTCTCTTGTGAATTGTCATTTCATACCTTTTGCCTGTGTGTGTGTGTGTGTGTGTGTGTGTGTGTGTGTGTGTGATTATACATAGGCAATCTTTACTTCCTGGGAAATAATAATTGGAACAGCCCTGGCCGGTTGGCTCAGCGGTAAAGAGTCGGCCTAGCGTGCTGAGGACCCGGGTTCGATTCCCGGCCAGGGCACACAGGAGAAGCGCCCATTTGCTTCTCCACCCCTCCGCCACGCTTTCCTCTCTGTCTCTCTCTTCCCCTCCCGCAGCCAAGGCTCCATTGGAGCAAAGATGGCCCAGGCGCTGGGGATGGCTCCTCGGCCTCTGCCCCAGGCGCTAGAGTGGCTCTGGTCGCAATATGGCGATGCCCAGGATGGGCAGAGCATCGCCCCCTGGTGGGCAGAGCGCCGCCCCATGGTGGGCGTGCTGGGTGGATCCCGGTCGGGCGCATGCGGGAGTCTGTATGACTGTCTCTCCCTGTTTCCAGCTTCAGAAAAATGAAAAAAAAAATAATAATAATAATAATTGGAACAAAAAAGAAAATCAGGCCTGTAAAGACACAAATATAATGTTCCTCTTAACTAAGAAAAGTAAAATATATTAATCAAAAATTATTTTAATTATTAAATTCATATTATACACTATAACTGGAGAAAATTGCAAAAGTAAGTTTTTATTATTCTTTGAATGAACTATTCAATTTCTATGCTTTTTCAGATGCACTGAGATGAGACTCATCTACCAATCTGCCTCAGTTGGTTGTCTTGCTTCTGACATGACATCCCTTTATACAATTTTGACTGAGACTACATCGACTTTATAAATCAATATGTAGAAAATCTACTTCTTTACAAAATTATATTTTACAAAAAAATGGACATTTGCCATTTTAACCACCTCTCTCTCTCTCTCTCTCTCTCTCTCTCTGTCTTTTATTAACTGAGAGGCGGGGAGGCAGAGAAACAGACTCCCACATGTGTCCCAGCTGGGGATCCACCTACAGGGCAATGCTCCGTTGCTCAGCAACCTGAGGTGAGGCCATAGAGCCAGCTTCAGCACCTAGGGCCAACTTTGCTCAAACCATTCAAGCCATGGCTGTGGGAGGGGAAGTGAGAGAGAGAGAGAGAGAGAGAGGATGAAGCGAGGAGGGGTGGAGAAGCAGATGGTTGCTTCTCCTGTGTGCCCTGACTGGGAATCCAACCTGGGACTTGCATATGCCGGGCCGACACTCTACCACTGAGCCAGCTGGCCAGGGTTTTACCACTTTTAAGCATCCAGTTAGGTGGTATTGAGAGCATTCACATTGTTGTGCAGCCATCACTATCATCCATCTCCACAACTTTCTTCATCTTCCCAAGCTGAACGCTATTTCCATTCAATAGTCGTTCCCCACATTCTCCTTCCTCCCTTCTCTGGCAACCACGATACTATTTTCAGTCTTTATAGGATTTGACCACTCTGGGTAACTCATCTTAGTGAAATCAGACAGTGTTTGTGACTGGTTTATTTCACGTAAGATAATGTTTTCAAGGTTCATGTATGATGTATGTAATATGTGTCTGAATTTCCTAACTTTTTAAGGCTGAATAATATTCCATGGTGTGTGTAATCCATCTGTCTGTCTGTCAATGGACCCTTGGGTTGCTTCCTCCTTTTGGCTTTATGAATAATGTTATCATGGATGTGGGTATACGAATAACTGTCTGAGACTTTGTTTTAAATATTTTGGAAGTACAATTACTGAATAAAATAATAATTTCATCCATTCACCTTTTTCACCCAGCCCTGCAACTCCCTTCCCCCGATGGCTATCAGTCTGTTCTATCTCTGAGTCTGTTTCTATTTTGTTTGTTACTTCATTTGTACATTTGATTCCATATATGAGTGAAATCATATGGTACTTGTCTTTCTCTGACTGGATTATTCACTTGGCATAATGCTCTTCAGGTTCATCCATGCTGTCACAAAGGGTAAGATTTACTTCATTTTTTACAACCAAGTAGTATTCCATTGTATAAATATACCACAGATTTTAAACAAAATAATTTTTTTTCATTGATTTATTTTAAACAGAGACACAAACAAAAGCATAAATTTGTTCCTGTATGTGCCCTGACCAGAAGCAAACCAGCAACCTGTGGATACTAGGACAATGCTCTAACCAACTGAGCGATCTGGCCAGGGCATGCACCACAGGTTTTTATTCACTCACTTACTGATGAACACTTGCACTGCTTCTAAATTTAAAAATCAAAAAACAAAACCAAAAATCTCATAGACATAGATAACAGTATGGTGATTACCAGAGGGAAAGCGAGGTAGGCAAGGGAGAACAGGATACAGGGGGGTAAATGGTGATGAGAGGGAACTTGACTTGGGGTGGTGGACACACAGTACAGTGCACAGGTGAGGTGTTATAGAGTTGTACACCTGAAATTGACATCATATCAACCAGTGTCACCCCAATAAATTTAATAAGAAAGAAAAATGTTTTAATGAGTGAAAAAAAGTTATTTTGTAATAATCCTGAGTTAATAATAAATCTATACTTCCACATAAAAAATGGTAATTCTGTTTTTAATATTTTTGAGGAACCACCATACTATTTTCATGGCAGCTGAATCATTTTACATTCTCATCAACAGTTTAATCCTAATCTTCACTAGTACCTGTTATTTCATATGTTTTTGATACTAGCCATCCTAAAGGATATGCAGTGATAACTCTCTGTGGTTTTAATTTGCACTTTCATAATGCTTATTGATTTTAAGCATCTTTCCATGTGCATATTATCAACTTATATATCTTTTTTGGAGAAATGTCTCTTAAAGTCTTTTACTCCCATTTAAATTGAGTTGTTCATCTTCTTGTTTCTGTTGAGTTGTAAGAGGTTATTTTTTTCTTTTCTTCTGGATATTACTCCCTTTTCAGACTTATAATTTGCAAATATTTTCTACCATTTTGTGCATTGCCTTTTCATTCTCTTGACAGTGTCTTTTAATGTATAAAAGTTTTAAATTTTGATGTACTTCAATTTATCTGTTTTTTGTTGTTGCTGTCACTTGGGCTTTTTGTGTCATATCCAGGAAATCATTGCCAAATGTAATTTCATATAACTTTTCTGTATGTTTACTGCTGAGTTTTGTAGTTTTAGGTCTTGCATTAGGTCTTTGATCCACTTTGAGTCAATTTTGGTTCACAATGTGAGGTGAGGCTGCAGCTTTAGTTTTTTCATGACATTATTTCATTATCCCAACACCATTTGTTGAAATGTTCATTTGTTTTTGAAAATTCTTTGACAGGACCTTCAAGGATCGCTTCTGTCACATTTTTCTTTTAGAACTTTTAACAATATACAATATAGCTCTTCTACTTTTCTGAATTTTCATTTCTTTTCTCTCTGTGCTTCAAACTGGTATTTTACACTGATTTACTGTATTTCCCCATGTATAAGATGCACCCATTTTTTAAAAATTTGGGGTCTAAAAACTAGGTGCTTATTAGACAGTGGCTGTATATTTTTTACTTGCATTTCCTGCTCTTTCACTCTTGTTTTTGTGCTCATTGTTGAAGACAGTGATTCATCATCAGACACAGATGAGGACAAGCTAATGGATGGGAGTTTTGACAGTGATGAGGAGTTGTATGAATTTTATGATGAATGAAACTTGAGTTCAGTAACTTTATGTAGTATAGTTGTTGGTTTTTTTTTTTCAAATTTTGGGCCCCAAAATTAAGATGTGTCTTATACATGGGGAAATATGGTATATTCTAGTTCACAATAATCTTTGTTGTGTCCAAGCTAATAAACCATTTATTAAACTCTTAATATTGCCTACTGTATTTTTTAGCATTTATGTCTTGTGAGAATGAACTCTGTGGCCTGACAGCTGGATTTTGGTCACATTTCACCAATCAAGAGTACTAGCAGAAGATTAAAGTAAGAGAGGAGAGTGAGGGCAGGACTCATACAACCCTGATTTCCTCCCTACCCCTCTGCAGGCTATCTGTGTTCCTGCAGGGCCAGGTTCTACCAGACAGCCTTCTAATGCATACTTCTCTCTCTGAGTCAGGCAGCTGCTCTTCTTCTCTTACCTTGTTAGGCTTACATGGGATCATGTGCCTTGCTAGTACCAGTTCCCAGAAAGTGCACAAAATCTAGTGTTTTTCATATAATTTACACTTCGCTTTGTAAATAACCCTTTTATTCAATAGTCCTCACATCAATTGATTTGGGTGCACTATCTTGTTCTACCTGGAATATTGACTATAGTGGATTTTATACATAGAAAATCTTAGTTTTTTTGTTGATATTTTCTTTACTGGTTTCTGGAATTTTATCATACTTTAAAAGACTATTCTAATAAAAATATTATATAAATAATGTATCCCTTGTTTTCTATTATTACTTTTCTGGCTTCAGACTTTACATTCAAATCTATGATCTGCCCAGTATTTCTTATAATATTAGAAATAAAATATTACTCATTTTTTCCTACAATTTTTGTGGCTATTGTTGCTTCTTTATTTTGTTTGACTTTTAGAATCTGCTTATTAAATTAAAAATATATTTCTGGTATTTTTATTGAGCAAAATAAAATTTATAGATTAATTTAGAGATAAGTGACACCTTTATGAGTACACTTAGTCATGCATTCTTCATTTCATAGTCCATGCAGTATTCTTACCATTTCTTCAGATGTTCATTTTATACTTCTCATTAAGCATTTTGGAGTTTATTTGCAGAGACCTCTTACAATCCCTGCTATGTTAGGCATTTTATCAAAGTTGTTATTGTGAACTGTATCTTTTTTCATTATAACTTATAGTAGGCTTTTGTTTATACCTATGAAGCCTAATAATATCGTTATGACTATTTTAACTGAATTATCTTTATTTTTGTAATAGTTATACAAGATTTAAAATTTTTTCTTTAACCTGACTCTGATAAGAGAAACATAGAAACATTCAGACTGTGTTCAACAAAATCTTCAAGTAGGACGTGACCCTTAGTTGAGTGTTCAGGTTCAAGTGGGATTTTGATAGTTGTAAGTCAAAATGAGAGGAATATGGGAAGAATGTTCTAGATTAAGGAAAGGACATGCAATAGTGGTTAGAAGAGACAAAACACATGCTTTTTGTCTTGAGGACTTACATATCATTCAGTATTATAGGGCAATGGGCTATGAAACAGAGATTTGTGGAACTTGGAGAGGATAAGAAAGGATGAGTTCATTTAGGACCTTTCAAGGAAAATGGTGAAGATATTTGTTAAGATTAATGGAAGCGCCTGACCAGCGGTGGCACAGTGGATAGATCATCAAACTGGGATGTAGAAGACCCAGGTTCGAAACCCCGAGATCACTGGCTTGAGCACAGGCTCATCTGGCTTGAGCGCGGGCTCACCCGCTTGAGCGAGGGGTCACTGGCTTGAGTTTGGGATCACAGACACGACCTCATCATTGCTGACTTGAACCCAAAGGTCACTGCCTTGAGCAAGGGTTCACATGCTGTGCTGTAACCCCCAGTCAAGGCACATATGAGAAAACAATCAATGAACAACTAAGGTGCCACAATGAAGAACTGATGCTTCTCATCTCTCTCCTTCCTGTCTGTCTGCCCCTATCTGTTCCTTTCTCTGTCTCTGTCTCTCTCTGTCCTTATCACAATAAATCAATAAATGAATAAATTAAATAAATAAATAAAATGAAGTAAAAAAGAATAATGGAAACAATTAAAGGATTTTAGCAGAAGAGCAACTAAAATGATTGCCAACATAGAGAATGAATTTCTGTGGTTAATATGACTGGTGCAAATGTTGCAATAATATGGGAGACAAATACTGTGACATGAATAGAAAAGAATGTGTGGGTCCAAGACATATTAATGAGGTAAAGTCTGCATGAGTGGATGGTAGCTGGAAGAAAAGTAAAGTAAAGGGAGAGGGTAAGGCTCTGGCTGGGGCAGAATGGAGAAGAACAAGATTTGTGAGAGGAAGGGATGAGTTCAGTTTAGGTGAGGTTGCACTTAAGACGTCTGTGGAACATATGTATATGAAGTTACTAAGTATATCTATGTATTAGATCCACTCAATCATTTATGTATTCAACAGATAATCATTAAATGCCCTGTCCATATCAGACAGTTTCTTCCTGGAAGGAACATACATTAGAATATAACAATCAAGACAGGGTGGTATGAACATATTTATAATTTATACATTTTATATCCAAAAATAAAGTGACAGTTATGGTCTGAATTATGTCCCCCAAAATTTTGTATATTGAAGTTCCAACCCTTAGTACCTCAGAATGTAAGTGTATTCGAAGATAAGATCTTTAAATAGATGATTAAGTTAAAATAAAGCCATTAGAATGGGATTCTAATTCAGTAAGACTGCTGCCCTTATAAGAAGAGGAAGAGACATCAGGTGACCCTGAACAAAGGGACAACTGTGTTAAGAGGCAGCAAAAAGGGGCCATTTAGAAGCCACAGAGAGAGACCTCAGGGAAGCTAACTAACTCTGCTGGCACCTTGATCTTGGATTTCCAGCCTCCGTACTGGGAGAAAATGCATTTTTGCTGTGTATGCCGGCCAGTATGTGGTATTTTGTTATGGCAGCTCTAGCAAACAAATACAGGTGACTAAAAATTAAAACATGCAGTTATATATATATGGAGCAAATAAATTAATGATAAAGATCAAGAACTAGACAAAGAAGATGGATGTCTTCTCCCCAGAAAATTATTAATGAATAATTGACATATAATTGTATACCTTTAAAGAGTACAATATGATGATTTGATATACATATATATTATGGCTGATTACAAAGATCAAGATAATTAACACATTCATCACCTCATATAGTTAACTTTGCATGTGCGGGGGTTAGAATTTTTAAGGACTACTCTAGGCAACTTTGAAGTACACTGTTCACAAAGATTAAGGAATATTTTATCACTTTATATTCATTTAGAAATATCTCCTAGTTTTTGTGAGAAGTATACCATATTTCCCCATGTATAAGATGCTCCCATGTATAAAACACACCTTAATTTTGGGGCCTTAAATTTGAAAAAAAGCAGAAAATGCAAGCAAAAAAATTTTAACAGCCTGACCAGATTGTGGTGCAGTGGATAGAGCATCAGAATGGGACACAGAGGACTCAGATTTGAAACTTTGAGGTAGCCGGCTTGAGTGTATGCTCATCTGGTTTGAGCAAGGCTCATCAGCTTGACCTCAAAGTTGCTGGCTTGAGCAAGGGGTCACTCAGTCTGCTGTAACCCGCCCCCCAACCCAGTCAAGGCACATATGAGAAAGCAATCAATGAACAACTAAGGTGCCACAATAAAGAATTGATGCTTCTCATCTCTCTCCCTTCCTGCCTGTCTGTCCCTATCTGTCCCTCTCTCTGACTCTCTCTCTGTCTCTATCACACAAAAAAAAGAAAAGTCTGAAACAATGAGCATAAAAATAAGCGTGAAAAAGCAGGAAATGCAAGTAAACAATTTATAACCACTGTATAAGTCACACCAAGTTTTTAGACCCAAATGTTTTGAAAAAGAGTGTGTGTTATGCATTGGGGAAATATAGTATATAATATCATATCATTAACCATAGCAATTTATTTTTTAAGCATTTTCTGGAAAGTAACTATTTAAATTAAAAATTAAATTGGATTTTTTTTCAACAAGGGATATAATTTATTAACAAAATTTTCAAATGTTTTAAATCTTTTTTTTAACTTTATTTATTTATTTATTATTTATTTATATTTTACAGAGACAGTGAGTCAGAGAGAGGGATAGACAGGGACAGACAGACAGGAATGGAGAGAGATGAGAAGCATCAATCATCAGGTTTTCGTTGCGACACCTTAGTTGTTCATTGATTGCTTTCTCATATGTGCCTTGACCACGGGCCTTCAGCAGACCGAGTAACCTCTTGCTGGAGCCAGTGACCTTGGGTTCAAGATGGTGGGCTTTTGCTCAAACCAGATGAGCCCGCGCTCAAGCTGGCGACCTCGGGGTCTTGAACCTGGGTCCTCTGCATCCCAGTCCAATGTTCTATCCACTGCACCACCGCCTGGTCAGGCAATTTTCAAATGTTTTAGACTCTTATTATTTTTGCCATTTTCTTTGGTGCCAAATGAAGTTTTAATTATTCTTTAGAATTCCAGAATGATTCAAATCCAGAAAGAAAGTATGAAAATTAAAATGTTTCTTATTCTGGGACATGGAGTAATTAGGTTATATGCTTCAGTATGTTGACCTTTCATTTTAATAAGCTACTTTTTGAAACATTATTCTTGATATAATATACAGAGAGGATGTTCTCAGAAGGGTAAATAGCATTTAATACCTTGTCCTTTTTGAGTAAATGTCAGTTCTTCAGGCTTTAACAAATTATTGCTAGAAAATAAACTCATACTTGTGTTTTTGGAACACACAGTTGTGATATCAATATGAAAACAATAGCTCTGAAGAGAAAATAAATCTTTTGCAGGCATAATTAGCTCAGATTCTTTGAACTGAAAAAAAAAAAACAGATCAATAATGGACAAGTAGTCAAAGAAAGTAGCTTCTGTAGGCCACTGAAATTTAAAGTACTTTATTCACAATTATTGCCAGTCTTGTAGAGTGTACACAAGTTATCCAACAAAGTTCACCCTTAAATGTCTCCAGAAGCCAAGATTTAAGCAATACTTTTTCCTACTGGTAAATTCACTTTTTAAGAAATACTACTTAAAAATATTTGAAAAGCATCTGATATCCCCTTTGCGCGACTGAACAATCTGATGATAGCTCAGTTGTGAAGGTGCCACAGGCCTCTGTGACTGTCAACCTCCGTTCGGGTAACTCCTTAGTTTGGAAGCTTATCCTGGCTTAAACAATTGAAAGAATTTGTTTCTGCACACGCTGAAATGTCCAGAGTGTTGGCAGACTACAGTGTTGGTGGACAGATTAATCATGCCTTTACTCCATCTTTCCGGGATTCTTTTGGCAATTCTTCCTTAGTTTGTTGGCCATGTTCCCTCAAGGACTGAAAAATGTTATAGCAGGTCTCAACCTCACTAAATGAATTGTGGCCAAATAAGACTCACTCTTAGAGGCTGGAGTGGGAATGATTCCCCCAAATAGCCCAAAGAAAGGAGATTCTGTAACAGACCCTCTATCCTTAGATATAATTATGCACCAATATCTTTTTTATTTTAAATAAAAGTGAGAAAAATTCATTTAAGAAGACTCAGTAGTCCCTGAATTCAATTCTCATAATGACCAAATAATTTTTTTTTTAGAATAATGCAGATCTAGGGACATATAGTACATCTGGCTCATAAAAAACAAGTGACACTATGATGTAGTATTTTTACTTCTTAGCATCAGTACTACTGTGCTTATTGTGAAAACTGTAAGAGACCACCCTGGCCAGTTAGCTTAGTCAGAACATTGTCCCAAAATGACAGGGTTGCGGGTTCAGTCCCCAGTCAGGGCACACATGGGAAGCAACCAGTGAATTCACTACTAAGTGGAACAAATGAATGCTTCCCTTCCCCTACCCCTCTCTCTACCTTCCTCTGTGTCTCTCTAAGAAATCAATCAATAAAAAATTAAACCCTGACTTGATAACTTGGTTAGTTGGAGCATTGTCCAGAAGTACAGAGGTTGCTGGTTTAATCGCCGGTCCAGGGCACATACAGGAAGCTCAATGTTCCCGTCTCTCTCTCCCTGCCTGTTTCTTAAAAAAAAAAGAAGTGTAAGAGACTTTTAAAGTGAGCATAGGTTTTTAAAGAAGAACCCACTCGTTAATTTAATGTAGAGATTGGGAAATTAAATATCAATACTTACAAAGCTTTTTTAGAGAAATATGTTTTATTAGGTGCTAATCTAGCTGATCAGGCAGCAATTAGGCCTCTCTGTATTCCAAATAAAGCAGTTAATATGACAACATTTTTTTCATTTACTCTGATTAAGATTCTCAATTAGGACATGAAGGATATTTAAGATAAATGACCACAGGTTGAAGAAGAAGGTGAAAATCTGATTTAGAGCCAATGTTGTCTTACTTAAACTGTAGCTAAGGCCACAGAGTGGCCTTATATGAGACATAATTTATACTCATAATTAAAATGAGACATAATTTATACTCATGTCTTCTTTTTTCTTCTGTGAGCAGATTCTCTTTGGCTCACCTTCTTGCACAATCATACTTTGGTTATCTGTTGTGTGTATATTTCAGGTTCATCTGGGGTTTTTTCTCTACTTATAGGTGTAGAATTTGTTAAAATTTCAAGGTGAGAGATCGGGATTATCTTTCATGCTGCCATTTCTCTGACATCACTCCCTTATGTCTTAATATTTATCACATGGATATAATATAATATCTTTGTGGCAGAGACTTTCATATATATATTTATATATATATTTATATATATATTTTATATATATATTTATATATATATTTATTTTGACAGAGAGAGAGAGTCAGAGAGAGAGTGACAGACAGGAAGGGAGAAAGATGAGAAGCAACAATTCTTTGTTGCAGCTCCTTAGTTGTTCAGTGATTGCTTTCTCATATGTGCCTTGACTCAGGGGCTACAGCAGACTGAGTGACCCCTTGCTCAAGCCAGTGACCTTGGGCTTCAAGCCAGCGGCCTCTGGGCTCAGGCCAGTGACCATGGGGTCATGTCTATGATCCCATGCTCAAGCCAGTGACCCCTCCCTCAAGCTAGTGAGCTAACGCTCAAGCTGGATGAGCCCGCACTCAAGTCAGTGACCTTGGGGTTTCGAACCTGGGTCCTCCGTGTCCCGGTCTGATGCTCTATATACTGTGCCACACCTGGTGAGGCTAAAAAGACAGTCTTGACATTCAAGGATCCTATGATTCAATATGGAAGGTACTGTATATATATTCATGAATATCAATCTAAGTCCTTAAAAGAAATATAAATAAAATTCTGGTAGAGAAAGAAGAAACAACAGTATGAATGTCCTGAGAAATGTAGATTGTCTTCCAAAAGGAAGTAGTATTTCACCTGGTGCTTGAAAAATAAAAAAAACAGTTATAGGTGGAAGTGAGGCAAGACTCTTGCCTGCCCCTTGGACAAAGATAGAGTGATGCCACAAAGGAGGACTATATGTGAGCATGTATCATATTGTGGGGAGTGATGGTGTAAAGATGTATTATTACAAAATTTACAGTCAGAGGTGTTGAATCTCATGCTAATGAATTTGAAATTTATAGATAATGGAGTTTTATTTGAACAATGTACAATGAAGGGATAAAGGATTATATAGAAGAGTGATTCTATAAACTAGTAACTCTTATGACTGCATGAAACATTGAACATTGAGACTTTCCAATTCCCAAAGGAGGTTGGAGGAAAAGCAAGTATCAAGTGGATGCAATAGTCCTAGTGAAAATTTTCATGGTATCATTGGGGTGAAAAGAAAGAGTCAGAATTGAGAGAGATTTAGAAAGTGAGATTAATAAATCTTGATGACATGAAAGACGAGGTAAATATTAAAGTCAGACATACTTGTGCCTGAGGCTGCTAGTTACCTTTCAATGTTTATTCTCCATTTCTTTTTGAATACCATTGCTCAGAAATTTAGCTGGGCACATTGCCATTCAGCTAAAAGATTGCATTTTAGAGCTTCCATGTTGGGTATCACCATGGGATTAAGTCCAAGCCTATGAGACATAAGTGAGCCTTCTAGAAATTCTCATAAAGAAATATGTCCTTCTTCCACGTCTCCCTTCCAGGTGCTGAACTGAGTGCAGAATGTGTGACAGCACCACCAACCACCTGTTATATGAAGTGGAAGCCAAGGGCTGCTGCCAATACTGCTCACAAGGAGCGGGAAAGCAGGAGCCTGAGTCCCTCACTACAGGGCAGACCGGGAACACATGCTTCCAACACCTTTCACCTGACACAGAAATAAAACAAAGGTATGATTTTGTCATTTACATTTAAATTTTTTCATGTCACCTACATCTAAACTTATTCTTGACATATGATTTCATATCTGTCATATATATGACATATGATGTCATATCAGTGACATGATTTTATATCTGAGAAATGATATAGCAGTCAGAGGGAATTCAGTTACATTTTAATAATAAACAATCACCAACTTTCAATGGCTCAAAGCAATAAAGGATCATTTTTCTTCACTATGTCACATGGCCATGTCTAACTTTAAGGGGATGTAGAAGTGGTATCTTCTTGAGTGCCAAGAAGGCGAAAAGAACTAGAAATATTGAATGAACACTGTCAATATTTACCACAGAATTTGTAAATGATAATGTCATTAATCATAAAGAGGAAGCAAGAAAAAATAAAGGATAGGGGCACAGATAATGAGTTCAATTATCTTTTGATAATTTAAGATATCTAGTGGGTATCTTGTCCATAGAATTCAGGCTTCTTTGTATGGAAATATGGATTTGGAATCTGAGTGATCTATATATAAGGCTGAGATTCATCTATATGCATACAGAATTGAATCAGTGGGTGACAATGAGACTACCGGGGAAGGATTGCAGAGAAGAGGTGTGACAGCATCTTGGAGAGTTACTACAGTTAAGCACGCAAGAGAAGTAAAGTATATTGTGAGAGAATGTGAAGACTGCTGGTCAGAGAGCCAGCAGGAAGGCCAGGATGGAGTAGGGTCACAGAACTCAGAGGAGAATTTTGCAAAGAACTCATGTCAAATTAAAAAAAAACAAAACATTTGAGAAAGCAAGTTTCAGAGCAATGGTAGTGGGGCCAGTAGATTGCAGTGATTTATGAAATAAATGAGGTAAGATTAAACATATGATCTGAAAGTAGCAGTGAAATATTTAGAGAACAACAGAAAAAAAACAGATTAACTAGGATACACTGGAGTCCAATAAACCTTAAAAATACCTAGAGGCCCTGGCCCACTGGCTCAGTGGTAGAGCATCGACTTGGTGTGTAGATGTTCCAGGTTTGATCCCTGGTTAGGGCACACAGGAGAAGCGACCATCTGCTTCTTCTCCCCATTCCCTCCCCCTTCTCTCTCTCTCTCTCTCTCTCTCACTCTCACTCTTGCTTCCCCTCCTGTAGCCAGTTGATTTGAGTGCATTGGCCCAGGTGCTGAGGATGGCTCTGTGGAACTTTCACCTCAGGCACTAATAATAGCTCAGTTGTAAGCATCAGCCCCAGATGGGCAGAGCATGGGCCCCAGATGGGGGTCGCCAGGTGGATCCTGGACAGGGTACATGCAAGAATCTGTCTCTCTATCTCCCCTCCTCTCACTTGAAAAATATATATATATGTATATACACACACATATCTAGAAAGTTGTGAATTATAAGACAACATTTTGTTGAACATTCATCTAAATTTTATAAGCACCCACTTGAAACCAATATTATATGTTGAACAAGCCAATCACCTTGCATTTTTACTGTTATTTATGAGACTTTCCTTGGTAGAAACAAAACAGTTACACAAAAAACTTTCTAATAATTTTACCCCAATGGGATTGCAGTGTGCAGGAAAATAATGCCATAAACCTAATGCTGTGTGTGTGTGCGTGTGCACACACACACACCACCCCAAACTAAAAACTCAATGTAATACAGCAAGTATCCAGAAACAAGCAGTGCCAATTACTAAGACTAAACTTCTTTTGCTATTATTATTTTTATTTAGAAAATTAAATATAACATAGTGACACTGATCAACAAGTGTACATAGATTTCAGGTAAACATCATTACATCATTTGAATAGTTGATTATGTTATATATCCATCACCCAAAGTCAAATCATTGTCTGTCAACTTATATTTGTCCCTCTTTTACACCCTTCTCTCCCTCTTCTCCTTCATTTATATTTCCCCTCCTCCTGGTAACCATGGTGCTCTTATCTATGTCCATGAGTAAGACTGAACTTCTAAACAAACTGAAGTAATTCTTAACATGGCTAATATAAAGAACTCGGTCTATCAAGAATCAATTCCTCCCTGGTCCTGTCCTCTTTTGTATTATCCACCAACTTCAGGACCAAATCATTTTTACTTAGCAGAGAGTAAATTTCCTTATTTCAGTTATTTTTTTCAACTTTCTTATTTTTATTGAGTATATAATTAACATGTAACATTGAGCTCTAAATAATAAATGTGTAAATTAGGAACAAATTTGAAATAAGAGATAATAAATATACTTAAGCTTTTATGTAAGTCCAAATTAAACCTTAATTTTACTCACTATATGACAAAGCCATGCATAAAGTAAGTATGTGTCAGACTGAAAAGTTGATCAATGGTCAGTCAATTCAAAAATTGGAAGTATAATGGATTATTGATAAAGAGTAATAGTTACAAACTCAAGGCAAATCAAGTTGACTTTTCTACTTAATAGTATGAAAAATATTCCACTGTTGCAAGCACTAAACAATATCATTATAGACATATAGCAATTATAGGCATCTTTAAAGAACTAATTTTGAATTTAATTTCTGTAGCTATTCACATTGCAATTTATGTTAGAAACTGGTTCAACTATTCAGGTTCTCACAGTAGCAGATTCGTAACCTAGACACGTTGCCCTGCTCTTAAGAAAAATTGAAGTAAATAATTTTATCTTGTAAACATAATGAAGTCTCTGGAAGAAAAAGGTAATACATATTTTGATAGGATAGAAGGAAATTCTAATATCTTCCAAGTGCTTAGTAACAATCACTAAGGAAACCAGTTTCTTAGCATTCACATAGCATGGAGTTCACAATCCAGAGGGTCTATCTAGTTGAGCTTACAAAAATATATAATGATCACACACACAATTCTAAGAAGGTTCGATGCAGACACATACCAAATATTTTCATTTTGAAATATTTATATTTAATGCAGTAACTGTTAGTTTATTCACTTCCTAAATGAAAAATTCTATTTCATCGGTTGTCAGAGTTTACAAAATTGATTAAAGTTAATTAAATAAAACATAAGCTTGAATTAGATTGGGAATTGTTTTATGCCATGATTCAAAGTGGTACCTGAAAACAACCTAAACAGTATTTTGGTAGGAAAAAGAGTTCATATTGAGGTGGAAGAGAGACAAATATGGTATATTTCCAAGTTTATTACTGGCTTTTTGCAATACCTTCTTCAAGTTACTTGAATGATCTGTTTCTAGTTAATTCACATAGATGTTGTGATAACACATACACCCTAAGAAGAAAAATATTTTCCGGTTGATTGTTCATTCAGTAAAGCCTCCAGTTTACAATTAAGAGATGCCACAGTCTCAGGGAGAAGGGAGCATAACCAAAATACTGTGTGCAGAGCTAATATGAGCCCAGTGAGTGGCAGAATAATCAAGTGGGTCATAATTCTTTGTATGACGTGAGATACTAAGGCTCATTGGGAAAGAGATCTTGAACGTATTTTGATGGGCTATGTGGTTATGGTATTTGAAATAGTATGGTGGATTAAGAGTGGTAATGGGTGAATATTTTTAAAAATTAAGGTAAAATATGCACATGGATACAAAAGTTTTGAATTCTCACAAGGAGAACTTTGCAAAGAAGTTAATTATAAAAGAATTTAGAGAGCAAATACCATTTTTTCCCCCTGTTTCTTCACTTGTAGATTAACAGGCACATTTTCCTGGAAAAATAAATATTTCAAATTTGATGAATTCTTTTTTCTTCTCCCCCCCCCTCCCCGGAAATAGTGTTGATTCCTTGTGGTAATTATCTGTTTATAAGATTCTGTTACCGTGGAACCAGTTGTGTCATTGAACAGATAGGTGATTAATTACTGTGACCAAATAAAATCTGAAGACAACCTATTTCTCTGCAAACTATACTCTTAAGGGCTCTTTTTAGAAAATACTGAAAGCATAGAGCATTTTAAAAAGTACATATTTTTCAACTAATGACAAAATAGGCTATTTTTCTTAGAGAGGATTTTGAGGAGGTAATATAAATGAGTGAAGCCAGCTGTGTGCAGAAGGGTGGGGCTGTGGCCTGCACAAACTGTAGAGGGCTAAAGGAGACACTACTGCAGCTGATTGTTGCCATCTTGAAATTAAGGTCCAGTCTTGACAGATCCAACAATTTTTAAAGGCAAGACACAAAGAAACTCTACCAAAAAATCTAAAACACAACAGCCCATCCAAATGAAACACATCTGTGCACCCGGTCTAGCAGCCAACAGGATACTGGTTTACAGCCTCTGCTTTGAAGACAGTTTTGTTTCAGATTTTTAAATATATTGGGGAAAAATAAAATTTCTTTATTTTCTAATCAATTTAGAAACTAGTTATACAATTTAGGCAAGGCAATGTCCCAGGTATCATGAGAAATATATATACAAAGAAATGAGTAGTGTATGACTGCAGGCTTTGAAGAACTTGAGAGGAGAAGTGACCCCATAGATTTCTTTTTTTTTTTCTTTTTAAATGAATTTTTATTAATGGTAATGGGATGACATTAATAAATCAGGGTACATATATTCAAAGAAAACATGTCTAGGTTATTTTGTCATTAGATTATGTTGCATACCCCTCGCCCAAAGTCAGATTGTCCTTCGCCATCCTCTATCTAGTTCTCTGTACCCCTCCCCCTCCCCCTAACTCTCCCCCTGTCCTCCCTCCCCCCACCCCTGGTAACCACCACACTCTTGTCCATGTCTCTTAGTCTCATTTTTATGTTCCACCAATGTATGGAATCATGTAGTTCTTGTTTTTTTCTGATTTACTTATTTCACTCCTTATAATGTTATCAAGATCCCACCATTTTGCTGTAAATGATCTGATGTCATCATTTCTTATGGCTGAGTAGTATTCCATAGTGTATATGTGCCACATCTTCTTTATCCAGTCTTCTATTGAAGGACTTTTTGGTTGTTTCCATGTCTTGGCCACTGTGAACAGTGCTGCAATGAACATGGGGCTACATGTGTCTTCACGTATCAATGTTTCTGAGGTTTTGGGGTACATACCCAGTAGAGGGATTGCTGGGTCATAAGGTAGTTCTATTTGCAGTTTTTTGAGGAACCACCATACTTTCCTCCATAATGGTTGTACTACTTTACAGTCCCACCAACAGTGAATGAGGGTTCCTTTTTCTCCACAGCCTCTCCAACATTTGCTATTACCCGTCTTGTTGATAATAGCTAATCTAACAGGGGTGAGGTGGTATCTCATTGTAGTTTTGATTTGCATTTCCCTAATAACTAATGAAGCTGAGCATCTTTTCATATATCTGTTGGCCATTTGTATCTCTTCCTGGGAGAAGTGTCTATTCATGTCCTCTTCCCATTTTTTTATTGGATTGTTTGTTTGTTTGTTGTTGAGTTTTATGAGTTCTTTGTATATTTTGGATATTAGGCCCTTATCTGAGCTGTTGTTTGAAAATATCATTTCCCATTTAGTTGGCTGTCTGTTTATTTTTATATCAGTTTCTCTTGCTGAGCAAAAACTTTTTATTCTGATGTAGTCCCATTCATTTATCTTTGCCTTTACTTCTCTTGCCATTGGAGTCAAGTTCATAAAATGTTCTTTAAAACCCAGGTCCATGAGTTTAGTACCTATGTCTTCTTCTATGTACTTTATTGTTTCAGGTCTTATATTTAGGTCTTTGATCCATTTTGAATTAATTTTAGTACACGGGGACAGGCTGTAGTCGAGTTTCATTGTTTTGCATGTGGCTTTCCAGTTTTCCCAACACCATTTGTTGAAGAGGCTTTCTTTTCTCCATTGTGTGTTGTTGGCCCCTTTATCAAAGATTATTTGACCATATATATGTGGTTTTATTTCTGGGCTTTCTATTCTGTTCCATTGGTCTGAGTGTCTATTTTTCTGCCAATACCATGCTGTTTTGATTATCGTGGCCCTATAATATAGTTTAAAGTCAGGTATTGTAATGCCCCCAGCTTCATTCTTTTTCCTTAGGATTGTTTTGGCTATTCGGGGTTTTTTATAGTTCCATATAAATCTGATGATTTTTTGTTCCATTTCTTTAAAAAATCTCATAGGGATTTTCATGGGAATTGGATTAAATTTGTATATTGCTTTGGGTAATATGGCCATTTTGATTATATTTATTCTTCCTATCCAAGAACAAGGAATATTTTTCCATCTCATTGTATCTTTTTCGATTTCCCTTAACAATGCTTTGTAATTTTCATTATATAGGTCCTTTACATTCTTTGTTATGTTTATTCCTAGGTATTTTATTTTTTTTGTTGCAATCGTGAAGGGGGTTATTTTTTTTAGTTCGTTTTCTAATATTTCATTGTTGGCATAGAGAAAGGCTATGGACTTCTGTATGTTAATTTTGTATCCTGCGACCTTACTGTATTGGTTTATTGTTTCTAATAATCTTTTTGTGGAGTCCTTCGGGTTTTCGATGTATAGGATCATATCATCAGCAAAAAGTGATACCTTTACTTCTTCTTTTCCGATATGGATGCCTTTTATTTCTTTGTCTTGTCTGATTGCTCTGGCCAGAACTTCTAGCACCACGTTAAATAAGAGTGGAGAGAGTGGACAACCCTGTCTTGTTCCTGATTTAAGGCAGAAAGTCCTCAGTTTTATGCCGTTTAAAATGATGTTGGCTGATGGTTTATCATATATGGCCTTTATCATGTTGAGATATTTTCCTTCTATACCCATTTTGTTGAGAGTCTTAAACATAAAATTGTGTTGTATTTTATCAAAAGCCTTTTCTGCATCTATTGATAAGATCATGTGGTTTTTGTTCTTTGTTTTGTTGATATGGTGTATTACGTTAACCGTTTTGCGTATGTTGAACCATCCTTGAGATTCTGGGATGAATCCCACTTGATCATGATGTATTATTTTTTTAATATGTTGTTGTATTCTGTTTGCCAGTATTTTGTTTAGAATTTTAGCATCTGTATTCATTAGAGATATTGGTCTGTAGTTTTCTTTCTTTGTGCCATCCTTGCCAGGTTTTGGTATGAGGGTTATGTTGGCCTCATAAAATGTGTTTGGAAGTATTGCTTCTTCTTCAATTTTTTGGAAGACTTTGAGTAGAATAGGAACCAAGTCTTCTTTGAATGTTTGATAGAATTCACTAGTATAACCGTCTGGGCCTGGACTTTTATTTTTGGGGAGGTTTTTAATAGTTTTTTCTATTTCCTCCCTGCTGATTGGTCTGTTTAGGCTTTCTGCTTCTTCATGACTCAGTCTAGGAAGGTTGTATTGTTCTAGGAATTTATCCATTTCTTCTAGATTGTTGTATTTGGTGGCATATAATTTTTCATAGTATTCTACAATAATTCTTTGTATATCTATGATGTCTGTGGTGATCTCTCCTCTTTCATTTTGGATTTTATTTACTTGAGTCATGTGCCTTTTTTCCTTGGTGAGTCTTGCCAAGGGTTTGTCAATTTTGTTGATCTTTTCAAAGAACCAGCTCCTTGTTTTATTGATTTTTTCTATAGTTTTTCTGTTCTCTATTTCATTTATTTCTGCTCTGATTTTTATTATCTCCTTTCTTCGGCTGGTTTTGGGTTGTCTTTGTTCTTCTTTTTCTAGTTCCTTAAGGTGTGAAGTTAAATGGTTTACTTGGGCTCTCTCTTGTTTGTTCATATAGGCCTGAAGTGATATGAACTTTCCTCTTTACTGCTTTTGCTGCATCCCAGAGATTCTGATATGTCGTATTTTCATTTTCATTTGTCTGTATATATCTTTTGATCTCTGCGCTTATTTCTTCTTTGACCCATTCATTTTTTAGAAGTATGTTGTTTAGTTTCCACATTTTTGTGGGTTTTTCCCCCTCTTTTTTGCAGTTGAATTCTAGTTTCAAGGCTTTATGATCAGAAAATATGCTTGGTACAATTTCAATTTTTCTAAATTTGCTGATATTGTCTTTGTGGCCCAACATATGGTCAATTCTTGAGAATGTTCCATGTACACTAGAGAAAAATGTATACTCTGTCGCTTTGGGATGAAGTGTCCTGTAGATGTCTATCATATCCAGGTGTTCTAGTATTTCGTTTAAGGCCACTATCTCTTTATTGATTCTCTGTTTGGATGACCGATCTAGAGCCGTCAGCGGAGTATTGAGGTCTCCAAGTATGATTGTATTTTTGTTAGTTTTTGTTTTAAGGTCAATAAGTAGCTGTCTTATATATTTTGGTGCTCCTTAGTTTGGTGCATATATATTAAGGATTGTTATATCTTCTTGATTCAGTGTCCCCTTAATCATTATGAAATGACCATTTTTGTCTCTGAGTACTTTTTCTGTCTTGTAGTCAGCATTATCAGATATGAGTATTGCTACACCTGCTTTATTTTGGGTGTTGTTTGCTTGGAGTATTGTTTTCCAGCCTTTCACTTTGAATTTGTTTTTATCCTTGTTGCTTAGATGTGTTTCTTGTAGGCAGCATATAGTTGGATTTTTTTTTTTAATCCATTCTGCTACTCTGTGTCTTTTTATTGGTAAGTTTAATCCATTTACATTTAGTGTAATTATTGACACTTGTGGGTTCCCTACTGCCATTTTATAAATTGCTTTCTGTTAGTTTTGTATCTAGTTTGATTCTTCTCTTTTGTTTTTCTATCATTTGTTTTTGTTTGTTTGTGTTCCATACTTCTTTCCTCTGTTGCTACCTTTTTTAAGTCAAGTGTTTTTGTGGTGGTTTTTTCTAGGGTGGTTACCATTAAGTAATGAAAAGGGTACCTACCATATTCATTGTAGTACCCTATCTTATAAGTATTTCTGCACTTCATCGTCCTTTGCTACTGTTAATCTCCATCCTCTCCCCCCTTTTTTTCCTTTGTTGTCACAGTTTAAGTTTGGTTTTATTGTGTTCTTGGTGGAGCTGTTACTTGTGGTGTTGTTTTCTTTTGTTCTTTGAATCTGGTTGGAAAACCCCCTTTAGTATTTCCTGGAGTGGGGGCTTTCTGTTGATAAATTCTCTCATCTTTTCTGAATTTGTGAATGTTTTTATATCTCCTTCATACTTGAAGGATAGCTTTGATGGGTATAGTATTCGTGGCTGAAAGTTCCTCTCTTTCACGGCTTTAAATATTGGGGTCCACTCTCTTCTAGCTTGTAGAGTTTCTGCTGAGAAATCTGATGATAATCTAATAGGCCTTCCTTTATATGTTGTACTCTTCTTTTCCCTGGCTGCCTTGAGAATTTTTTCTTTGTCATTGGTTTGTGTCATCTTTATTATGATGTGCCTTGGAGTGGGTTTGTTGGGGTTAAGAAAACTCGGTGTTCTGTTTGCTTCTTGAATTTGAGGCTTTAGTTCTTTCCACAGGCTTGGGAAGTTCTCGTCTATTATTTGTTTGAGTATATTCTCCATTCCATTTTCTTTCTCTTCTCCCTCTGATATACCTATTATTCTTATGTTATTCTTTCTGATGGAGTCAGACAATTCCTGTAGGGCTTTCTCATTTTTTATTATTTTTGAGTCTCTTTCTTCTTCTCTCTGTTGTGCCTCAAGTTGTTTGTCTTCTATTTCACTAATCCTATCTTCAATCTGGGCTGTTCTGCTAGCTAAGCTTGTTACCTCGTTTTTCAGCTCGTGAATTGAGTTTTTCATTTCTGTTTGATTTGTTTTTATAGTTTCAATTTCCTTGGTAATATATTCTTTGTGTTCATTGAGTTGTTTTCTGATCTCCCTATATTGCCTTTCTGTGTTTTCTTGTATATCTCTGAGTATTTTTAAGATTTCTATTTTAAATTCTCTGTCATTTAGCTCCAAGGCTTCCAATATGTTAAGTCTTTTCTCCATAGATTTTTCCACATCTATTTGTGTTACCTCTCTTTCTTTTGTATCCATAATATTCGATTTCCTCTTTCTTATTGGCATCTGAGGGTGGTCTTGTTGATAGCACTAATTAGAATTAATAAAGAGTAAAAAAAAAAAAAAAAAAAAAAAAAGGTAAAACACCCCACAAAAAAAAAACAGTAATAATTGATTATTTCCCCCTTTTTTTCTTTCTTCTCTTTCCCTCCTCTCCCCTCCTCAGGGAAATATCGTGCCTATAATGGAGGGCCTGATTTGCGGTGAAGAGTTCAAGGGGCAAAAAAAGGGGAGTAGGGACCTATTAAATGCAAAAAAAAAAAAAAAAAGAAGAAAATCTTAGACAAGCATAAGATGATTTGCTTGTGAGTGATGGTCAACTAAGAGATATAATGAGAGGGATAAGAGGGAACCAGAAAAAAGGACAAAAAAAGGAATAATAAAGAAGAAAAAAATAAAAATGATAAGTAAAAATCTGTTATATTAAGTGGAGCGAAGACTAAATACAATGGAGACCTTGGGTTGGGAGGACCCAAAATGCCACAAAAATAAACAAACAAGAAAAAAACAAAAACAAAAGCGAAAAAGAAAAATAAAGCCAAAAAAAGCCTTGAGTCCCAAATTAACTAATTTGTTCGTGATTGAGGATTAAATGGGAGGAAAGTAAAACGAGAAAAGAAAAAACGAATAGAAAGGAAAAAATAAGAAAAAGAGAAAAACTAAGGAAGAAATAAAAAAGGAAGAGAAAAAAACAAGATAAAGCAAAACAAAATAAAACAAAAGAGGAGAGAGTGAGAGTTAAGTGTTTTGGAGTATAACCTTAAAGGAGGGTGAGGATGAAAAAGAGAAATAAAATGTAACACTTATGGGTAGTGTAGTTCAAGAAAAGGGAAGCATAAGATGGGCAGAGAATAGAAGGACCGAGGTGGAGGAAATAAAGGCAATAAGATAGAAGAAACAAACAACAACAACAAAAAAAAAATTAGTGGAACAAGTTGTAAAGTCTGTGGATTTTTCTTGATTTTGAGATGTTAACTTCTTCCTTTTTCTTTTCTCTCCCTCTTCCTGGTCAGTGACTCTGTACCCCAGGCTCTGCCCCTGTGTCACATTTAGGTAGGGATTTGCAGTTGATGGGATTCTATGGCAATGTCATATAATTGGCTTTAGTCTTGCTGGTAGTCAAGGCTTGTTGGCGTTTGCAGGGTCCAACGATGAGAGAGTTTGCTTTCCTGGATTCTCTCTCCTAGTCCCCCCTTCCTGAATTAGCAGCCTGGTGATCCAACTATAAGGCTGCAACTGCTTCTGCCTGGGGAGTAAGAGGCTCAAAGAGCTGGGAAATCCCCACTCTATCCCCACTCAGTGCAAGGCTTTGGGAAAGGCTCTGGCAGTCAGGGCCTCCAGTGTAATCAGGCGGGGGTGGGAGTCAATTGTTGTCAAGGTGACTGTTCAGCACCTAGCATTCAGTTGGATCTCTCAACCCAGGCTTTCCACACTTTGTAGCCTGTTTCGGCTGGGAAGAAGAGGCACTAGTCTCTGCTTGTGACTAGTGTAGTATAGATCTTATTATCTGCCAAGTCCTTCTTGTTAGCGTTTATCCCTGAATATGGAGGCTCTATCAATCAGAAGTTGCCCCCGCCCCTTTAGCGAGAGGCACTAAAAATATCACGCCTCTTGTCTTGGGTCACTGAACTGAGAGAGATCTTATCAATTAGAACCGAGGGTGCGCAGATTTCACGGGTTAAGCTAATTTCAGTGATTGGGTTGCAGCTGTGCTCCCGAAGGTATTTCAGGCTGCTTGCGCGCACCCCTCCCCCAACGCTTGATTGTTAGCTTGAATGGCTGGGTGAGGTGCCCCGCCCACAGAGAGAATCTCCCAAGTAGGGAATACCGCCCTGGGGCCTCTCCCGCTCCCCCCGCTGCTGGCGGCTGGGGCGCACCGGGCGCAGGATGATGGGCACCCTGGGTGTGCGGGCCAGCAGGGCGCTCTGGGCGCGTGGAATGCCCAGGGTACACGCGCGAATGGGGTGCTCCGGGCACCGGTGGCTGGCGACTCTCACTCGCAGTGCGCGGGCCGCTGGGAACATTAGCGGTGCTCGCTCTGCAACCGGACCGGGCGCGCCAGCGGCTGCTCGCCGCTCCGGAGTGTGGGCGGTGCTCGCTCTGCAACCGAACCGGGCGCGCGCCTGCGGCTGCTCGCGGCGGCTGCTCGCGGCGGCTGCTCGCGGCTGCTGCTCGCGGCTCCCGAGTGTGGGCTGACTCACCACAGGCGCACTTCCTCGCGGCTTGAATGAACGTCCCTGCGGTAGCTTCCTCCACACCCTCGTCTCTCAGATTCAAATGATAACAGTCCTTTCGCTTTCAGTTTGTGTGGAACTCCGGAATGCTCCGAGGATAAATTTTCCTGTTTCTAGTTGATAAATTTGTTGTGATTTTGGGGAGATCTGTCGGACGCGCTGCTCACGGCGCCATTTCCGTGACGTCACCGGAATCGACCCCATAGATTTCAAATTAATAATATAAAATGGATCACCAGCATGCATGTTCCCCCTTTCATTATATATATATGTCTATGTGCATATCTATAAATGACAAATTAATCTATTTCAATTCCACTCTTGTGGAAAAATAAAAATTGAGAGGTATGTTGTATGTTATTATACAAAAGCAAATAGGTACTTCTGTACTGTGACAAAATTTATTGATTCTAGGAATTTATACTTTTGTAAAGAATCAACATCAAAATACTATTCTACCCCTTAAAGGAAGATTCTAAAAAAATTTTTTTTGTACAAAATCCTAAATCTAGTAGTCAGTGTTTCCCTTTTGGTAGATTGTTAGGAGATTTGAATAACTTCTAAGCATGTAGGGAAATATTCTGCTAAATTGATGTGATGGCAAAACAGTGAACTCTAGCACAAGTAAGCAGAAGAAAATTAGTCTTAAACTAGTTGACTTGAAGGGCAATTTTAATTGGGAGTTCATTTGTAAGTCGTTCTCTTTGAAGTTAAGTGTCAGGGAACTGCATTAAAATGAACGCAGCAATTTTCAGAGAACTAAACACCACTGATACTTCCCTTGTATAGCTTTGAAATGGACTTTTCTCCAGTCTGCTGAAAGAGGCACAATTTCTCCCCTATGAAATTGTCTATTAGATTTCCTTTTTCTTTCTCCAACAAGGACAGTCCTTCCATTTTCTGTACTAATTGTAGACAGGGATCATTAGAGCTCCAAGTGCCATGAAAACTCATTGTATGATCCCTTGCTTCCCAATACAACCTACTTCTTTGTTCACTATTGTTCTCTCTTTCTCTTTTCTCCCATCACCCCCATCAGTAGCTAACCTCCTGGAGTCTGAACTAAGGTGTCAGTCAGCTCTGTGTTGCTTACAATTCTGCCTTACCTTTGGTCAAAAACCCTCTGAGATTCTTCCTATGAAATAGTGGTAAGAAATATACACCTGCTGGATTTGTATTGGAATGAAATAAAAAATAATGCCTAATAATATCTTATGGTGCCAGACTCTAGTCCCTTCTTTTTCCCTTTCATCCATACTGTTCACTTTATTTTTAATTTTCTGTTTTGCTGTTAAATTTGAGGGGTAATGCTTAGAAGTATCTGAAAGAAAAATTTTGCTCCAGTGTTGGCACAAGATGTTTAAAGGCTTTGATGGACTGTGAAAGGCTCTGTAATTATTCCCACTGCAGAATATAAAGTCTGTAGTATAGCTAGGTATTACTCCATTATTGTGGTCTCTCTTGAAAAAAAAATCTATCAGCTAGTAAGTTAATAATTTAGAAGTGTTAACAGGAAAGTCACCTCATACCTAAATAGGCAAAATTGGCTAAAAAAAAAAGAAGAAAAGATAAAACAAGGGAAAAGAAGATAATAACAAGTTGATAAAGTGTTAATGCACTCCTTTAGACTTTGTGAGAATTAGAAATGAGATGTGAGTGGCAGCTGGAATAGGTGCAGTTTGCTTTATTATAAATGTGGGATCTGGTGGGCTGGGAGGAATAGAGAGGAAGGAATATTCCAGATGGTGAAGGTAAAGGGGAAGCAGGAAGGTGTACGCCTTACCCTGTTTGCTCAAGCTTTCTACCCTCTGCCTGGAAACTGTTAGGTTCATCAACACTGACAAGGCCCAGAGGCCTGGTCAATATGCTCCGTCCACATGCATTTAATGTAATTGCACGGTACTTGGACGCAGTACTTTACCTTCACAAGTATCAGTGACTGGGTCTCTGAGGATCGTGGCCTCCTAACAACTGCTTTCTTTGCCTAACCCCTGAGTACTTGAAGCTATGTTAGCCATCCCCACTCAAGCCTGGAATGCTTTAAATAAAATAATAATAATAATAATAATAATGTCAAGTAACTAGATTAGGTTGAGTAAACTGTGAAAAACAAACTCCAGTCCTTCTGTCCAGAGAACACATCATTGTTGACGATCAAGTCTCTGAAATTATGATTTAGAGAGAAAAAAGAAAAATGAATGTATTAATCATTACCTCATTGCATTTGGCTCTGGCACTTAATTCCAGAGCCTAAAAAATAAAGATATGTATTTGAAAAATAAGAGGTTAAAGTTAATCTGTGAAAGAGCTTCATTTTTTTAGACAATTACAGAATGATGTACACTATAAAAGACCTCCTAGTTATTTTAGTTTCTAAGCAGACTTAAATAATACACAACATTATGTTTATCCCATGATGGTCAACTTAAACAAAATGACAGAATAGGATTTTGCAGCAAGTGTAATACACAAACATACACAAAAACACATACATGTGTACACATAGCTAGATGATGCATGTGTGCTTTTTAAATTTATATCAATGAATACTTATTTAAAATATGCCCCAGCCCTGATGGGTGGTGCACAATGAATAGAGCATCTCCTTGTAGTGCTGAGGTTGCTGGTCTGATCCAGAGGGTTGCTGGTCTTGATCCTGGGGTGTTGGCTGGTTTCCTAGGGAACCAGCTGGACCCCAGGATTGCTGGTTGTAACCTTGGTCAGGGCATGTATGGGAAACAATCAGTGGCTGTATAACTAAGTGGCACAATAAGCTGATATGCTTTCTCTCTCTCTCTCTCTGTTTCTCTGTCTCTCTCCTCCATCCTCTCAAATCAATGGAAAATAAATTTTAAAAACTAACACATGTCTCTATCCCCCACTCAATGTAATGACAGATAAGCTTCTAATTATTGCATTTGTATCAGTGGCTTTTTTTTTTTATTTTTTTGACAACCTTTGTTATAAAAAAGTTTCATTTTCATTGCTTAATTTATCAATGTATTTTTTCTCCTTAGAAGAATAGATATTGAACATTATAAGTAAATTTATGCATTATTAGCAATCCACTGAATTTATTTGTTGTCTCAGATATCCAGAGTTATTTAAGATGCAGAAAAAATGTTTATTTTTACATATTATATGAATAAGGAGTCGTACAACTTTTAAATAGTAGCTAAAGCTGTAATTGTTATATCTTCAAGTCTGCAGATTTTAATTATTCCCTTTATTCTTGTTTACGAAGAAATGAGTTTTTGGGAGTGAGATGGTGTAATTAAAAAGCATGTCATAAAAAGCTCCATATTCTTCTGACTTTAATATTGAGTATTGATAGTGGGGTCTAAATTAGTAAAGAAATAAGAAGGCCTGCTATACTATTATTCAAAAAGAGTCATCAGGTAGCCCCTGGGGGGAGATAAATAATTCTAGTACATAAGAACTTCTTCTAATATACAGACGTATCATAGTTACTTTGGGAATTGTGGAATGAATGGAAAGAAAGAAGAGAGGGAAGGAGGGAGAAGGAAAGGAAGGAAGGAAGGAAGGAAGGAAGGAAGGAAGGAAGGAAGGAAGGAAGGAAGGAAGGAAGGAAGGAAAGAAAGATGCACGCTAGTCCTTGTTTTGTTACTTCTTAGTTACACTTTCCTGAGTATCATTTTTCACATCTGTAAAATTAGGGGCTGAAATACAACCTCAAAGTTTGCCTGGACTTCTCATTCCCTGACTCATTTATTAATCTATATAAATGGAAGCAGCATTTTTACATTTAGTTCTTCAAAGTTCCAGTGGTCATAAAAACTGGTCATTTTTGAGAGGCTATGTGGTGTAGGGGGATAGAGAGAGAACCTGCTGCCTGACTAGGCAGTGGCGCAGTGGATAGAGCATCGGACTGAGACGTGGAAGACCCACGTTCAAAACCCCGAGGTCGCCGCCTTGAGTGCGGACTCATGTGGTTTGAGCAAGGCTCACCAGCTTGAGCCCAAGGTCACTGGCTTGAACAAAGGGACCACTTGATCTGCTGTGCCACCTTCTCACCCCCGGTCATATGAGAAAGCAATCAATGAACAACTAAAGTGCCACAATGGAGAACTGATGCTTCTCATCTCTCTCCTTGTCCCTATCTGTCCCTCTCTCCGTCTCTGTCACAAAAGAGATCATGCCTCAGAGTCAGACATCACTTCGGCGAGTTCCTCCAAAGCCTCAGCTTTCTCAGAGGTAAAGCAGGTGAACTCACCCACAGAGTCGTCATGAGCACCAGAGTGAAAGTATTTACCATATTTTTTGCTCCATAAGATGCACTTTTTCCCCTGAAAAGTGGAGGGGAAAATGCCCATGCATCTTATGGAGCAAATCTTCATTTTTTTAGCTGCTGCAGGGCACTGCACTGGTAAACATACGTAGAATGAGCGCCAGTGGGATTGTAATCATAACTGCCACAGTGGCATGTGGAACCTCAGCATCTGCTGAGTGATCTCCTGGCTCCAGTTTCCACAGCTGCATGCAGCACAGGAGGGTAGGTGAGTGACGTAGTGTGGGCGCATTCATCATGGAGGGCAGACATGAGAGGTGCGCTGCAGTGGTGCAGGGCTGCGCTCTGTGTGGAGTGCTGACATCACTTGTTGTCCTATTAGTGCTTGACCAGTTGAGAGCACATATTAGCAAAACCACAAGAAAAGAATTTAAAGAACTGAAAACTCATCCAGCTGTAATTCCTGGGGGTCTTAGCAGCCAGTTGCAACCTCTCAATGTTTCCATCAACAATTTGTTTAAAGCCTTTATGCGAGAGGAGTGGAACAAATGGATGGCTGCTGGTAATCATGATCTGACACCAACTGGACGAATGAAGAGACCCACTATCACTCAGGTTTGTGAATGGGTGAAAACACCATGGCAGTCAGTGAAGAATGAAACCATGGTACAGTCATTCAAAAAATGTGGCATTAGTGGCCGGACCTGTGGTGGTGCAGTGAATAAAGCGTCGACCTGGAAATGCTGAGGTCGCCGGTTCGAAACCCTGGGCTTGCCTGGTCAAGGCACATATGGGAGTTGATGCTTCCAGCTCCTCCCCCCCTTCTCTCTCTCTGTCTCTCCCTCTCCTCTCTAAAATGAATAAATAAAAAAAATTTTTTTTTTTAAATGTGGCATTAGCAATGCCTTAGATGGCACTGAAGATGGTATCATATAAGAAAATAGCGAAGAAAGTGATACCAGTGATTGTGAGCAACTGAGCTTCGTAAATTCTGACACTATTGATGATGAGTTCCCGGGGTTCCCAGACAACCAGAAGAGTATTTAAACATTAAAGGCTCTTCTCATTTGTTAATGACAGTGCTAATGGTTGTTAGTACAGCTGTTGAGTTTACATTGTTGAAATATTATTGTGGTATATTTTATTAAATGTTTTAACACACCATTTGGTTCAGAATATTTTTTTTCTTATTTTCCTCCTTAAAACTCTAGTGTGTCTTATGGTCAGGTGCGTCTTATGGAGCAAAAAAATATGGTACATTGGCTCATTGTCAGGATTTCAAGCATATGGCACATTCTTGACACATGGAAAATCTTTATGAGAACTGCCTGGATCCTCTCAACAGAGGATTAATCCTGAATTCTTTAGCCAGAACATAGATTATTTAGAGTTTAGATTTTGAAGTGACCTTTGCAGTTAGTCCAACCACCTTAAAATACTCATGAAGAAATAGAAACTCCAAGTTTGAGTGACTTGCTAGGCCATTCAGTGGTTTAGCTACAAAGCCAGGAGTAGAAGTCTGGCCTCGTAACTCCCCAGTCCAAGGTATTTTTCTTGATACAACTCAAGCCTGGATATCCAGGATGACTGATTATGACAATGTAGGTTTCTCTGCCTTGTATCTGACACATTTCTCCGCCACTATTTACCTTGGGTGTTTCTGCTTTTTAACAGTTGAGGAAGTGCCTGGGGTCTACTTGGAGAGAGTAAAAGTAGGCCCTCACATAGGGCTACTGGGCATTTCCACAGGGATAGCAGTGGAAAATCTTAGTAAAAAAGTGTATTAGAGCCTGACCAAGCAGTGGCGCAGTGGATTGAGTGTCAGACTGGGACGCGGAGGACCCAGGTTCGAAACCCCATGCTCGCCAGCTTGAATGCGGGCTCATCTGATTTGAGCAAGGCTCATCAGCTTCAGCCCAAGGTCGCTGGCTTGAGCAAGGGGTCACTCGGTCTGCTGTAGCTGCCCGGTCAAGGCACATTTGAGAAAGCAATCAATGAGCAACTAGGTGCTGCAAGGAAGAATTGATGCTTCTCATTTCTCTCCCTTCTTTTCTGTCTGTTCCTATCTATCCCTCTTTCTAACTCTCTCTCCGTCTCTGACTCTCTTTGTCTATGTAAAAAAAAGTTTATTAGAAAAAAATGTGTATTAAGTCTGCAGCAGAATTAGGTCTTTGATAATTGGCTCATATCAATAGAGTTCATCATATGCTTTGAGGGACAGTGAGGGACAGTGGCTCTCCTTGCTGCCTACACAATGCATGGAGTTGTGCATATCTGTGTAAGAATGTTCATATAAAGTTGATTCAGACTGTGTCTTTTCTGTTACTAATCTGTGTAGTATTTATTTGCAGCCTAGAGAATTGATGAGTTATAGTCCTCTCCTGATATTTGAATTACAATTGGTATTATACATTTTGAATTTGAATATTCTCATTAGTGATGATTTGTTCAAGTTCGTCTTGATGTGCCCAGATGGAAATTTACATGTAGCACAAGTACCAGCAGGGAGATGGAGCTGGGGAATGGGCAGCCTGAGCTAGAAATTGCTAAGAGGGAAAGGCTCACGTGGGCAGCCCTAAGCCTCCATTCACATCTACTGACTCCAAACTGGGGGTCCAGCTCTGAAAAGGTGTAAGGTCTACTACAGCCAATCACATTGTTCACCAATCATGGGAGACCCCTATTACACACATTTTATACTGCAATTCCAACAGAAGGAACAAAAACATTAACATCAGCAAGTCTTAAAGGATGAAAGAGGCCCCAAAGGTTTATTGACAGCTTGTAAGACACAGATGTGAGAAAAAGTGTCCTACACAACTTGCCTTGGTTATGATGCAAGGCTTTTAAGCAGTACGTATTAATAGGACTTTCCACGACAGCACTTGGGAGAGGGTATATTGGAGACGGCCTGAGACCAGGAGCAAAATACCTGGGCTTGTTTACCCTAAGGTAATCTTTCTTAAACTCAAATTCTCAGACTCAATTTCTGAATCCATAAATAATTTTTACTTACTTCACAGGTTTAATATATAAGTCAAGATCAACAGTGCTTATAAGAACACATTAGAAATGGTAAAGACCCATAAAAATGTCATAATTTACCCTGCGGTATAACAACATGAGTCATAGAAAACATCTTACCTTCTATAGATAGGCACTGGATAGAGTCCAGATTAAAAAACAGCAATTAATGTTAATATTAGATTTCATTTGTTAATATTGATTATAAAACTATTGCATTATTATGAATATTTTTCCCTCCCAATAACTCCCTGAACCTCTGCCCGTTCAATAGTTCCTGCAATCATTTGCTCATCCAATACATATTTTTAAATGCCTGTTATATATCAAGTACTTTTCTAGTTGTACTTGAACTTGTTGTAATAATTTAGGGGGCAAACTTCCCCCACTGGGCTTATGTTTCAGCAGAGAGTTAAAGGTAGGAGAAGATTATAAACATAAAATAAATGTTTTTAAATATATAACATATTAGATCATAACTATTGAAAAAGGGGGACATGGAACAAAGTAAGGAAAATTGGGAAAGTCAGGATTGGGGCAATTATAAATAAGGTGGTCAGAATTGGCTTTATTGAGAAAGTGACATTTGAGTAAAGAATTCAAATTGGTGAGGAAATTTGCCATTCCCGTATTGCGGGAGAGCATGCAGGCAGGACTAGAGCTTGTATAAGAGGGCGGGGTCATGTAAGGACTTGCAGAAGGTTCTAAATAAAGACAGGAGCTTTTATTCCGAGGGAAATGGGGGACTATGGGAGGGTTTGGGCACAGATGTGACATGACCTACCTTATGGTTTAACAGTATCACTCCGAGAACTGACCTTAGGCAGACAAGGACGGCAGCAGGTGTAGGAGTTGAGAGGTGAATTCCTGAATGTAGGAGCGAAATAATGGTAGCTCATCCCTTGCTGTGGCGGTGGATACATTTGGAGTAGAGCTACGTGACTGCTCAGTGGACATACTGTCACTTTGGTAACTACTGCATCTTATATTTTGGGTTCACTTATATCTATGGCTAGCAGCTGAAGTTGACTTTTAAGGTATATCCTGAGATAAGAGAGAGTATAAGACATTTCTACCAGCAATATTGTAGGTAGATCTTTTTTTTTTTTAAGAATAGAATATATCTCTTGTATATCATTTTGAATTTGAAACATGAAAAAAAGGCTTTGTTAATGAAATCAAGTATTTTATTGCAAACCCATGATCTCCTCCAAGAGAATAATGAATTTCTAAAATTTATAGTAGACTATAAACTCACTCAATTCAATCTGACACCTGCTGGATAAGAAATTTCAGAGGATTTTTTTGTTTGTTTTAGTTTTTTTAGCGCTAAATCCTGCCTCTAGGTCTCTTCACTTGCAGATTTTGATGAGCAAAAGGACTGAGTATGTTGCTTTCAGTACATTCATATTGGTATAAAATACAGTTTTTTATTTTAAAACAACTTTGTCATGGAAAATATCATCAATTCCAAATCCTGTGTCTTTCAATTAAATGAGAAAGCTATGATTGTAAACCTACCTTTATCCTTTGAAAGATAGATTTTTCATGATAATATTTTAAAACATTAAAACTATAATATATTATATAGTCATAATGTATGTTACATTAAAAATATACTATATTTAAATTTTATCATGAAATAACAAAGATTACAGTACTTTTGTAAATTTCACAAATGATCAAATTTATATACATTATATACATTTTTTTCTTTAATTAAGATTTATAAAGCCTTGAGATTATTTTAAAAGCCTTGAGATTTTAAAGTAGTTGAATTTATTATCTTCAAATTTTTCAATAAGGAATCAAACAATGCAGAAACAAAACTTGAGATTTATAAACAAAACTTGTGCTGTGCAGTCATACATTACAGAGCTCCATCTGTCCTTGTGGTTTGATGTGTAACTATGCAAAATCCTCCCCAGTTTCTGACTGGACATTCGATCTTAATTTATTTTTCAGTCCAAAAAACTGACTGAGCAGTCTCAAAATTTTTGTTTTATTCAAAGAAATAGGAACATGGTAAAACAAATTTCTCTAGTGTTTTTGGCTGGTTATAATTGGTTTTAGTGATGTTCACCAACTGTTTCTAATTCTCCACCTACCAAACCTATGGTAGCATTATGCTTCCTTACTCCCTTTGAAGTAAGGTATGGCCATGTAATAGGTAATTTTACATGTCAATTTAGCTAGGCTTAAGACTCAGTGGTCAGCAAACTCATTAGTCAACAGAGCCAACTATCAACAGTACAACGATTGAAATTTCTTTTGAGAGCCAAATTTTTTAAACTTAAACTATATAGGTAGGTACATTATTATTAACATAATTAGGGTACTCCTAAGCTGGCCAAAGAGCTGCAATCAAGGGGCCAAAGAGCCATATGTGGCTCACGAGCTGTGGTTTACCGACCACTGGCCTAAGTAGTCAGATATTTGGTCAGACACTATTTTTCCAGATGTTCCTGTGAAGGTATTTTTCAAATGAGATTAACATTTAAATCAGTAGACTTCAGTCAGATAGAGTAGATTACCTTCACTAATGTAGCTGGGCCTAGTCCAAATAACTGAAGGTCTTAAGAGAAAAAGGGAACTTCCCAGCGGAAGAGGAAATTCTGCCTTTGGATTCAAGTTACAATATTAGCTTTTCCCTGTGTGTCCAACCTACTGTGCAGATTTTGGACTTGCTAACCTCCACACTTATATGAGCCAATTCCTTAAATCTCACTCTCTCTCTCTCTCTCTCTCTCTCTCACACACACACACACACACACACACGTTCTGTTTTCTGAAGAACTCTAATACAGGCTGCGTGATGTGTTTTAGCCCAGTGGTCCCCAACCTTTTCTGGGCCACGGACCGGTTTAATGTCAGAAAATATTTTCACGGACCGGCCTTTAGGGTGGGACAGATACATGTATCACGTGACCGAGACAAGCGTTAAGAGTGAGTCTTAGATGGATGTAACAGAGGGAATATGGTCATTTTTTAAAAATAAAACATCGTTCAAATTTACATATAAATAATACGGAAATAATGTAAGTTATTTATTGTTTCTCTGCGGACCGGTACTGGCCCGCGGCCCCGGGGTTGGGGACCACTGTTTTAGCCAATGAAATGTAAACAAGTGATTGTCAGTTTCAAGCATAAGCTTTGAGATCCAGTGCATGACTTGCCACATTCACTTTTTCTAGCCTCCAAAAATGGAAAAGCAAAGAAATCATGCCTTTAGAACACCTTGTGATGAGCACAGATAGGGTTTGAGCAAGAATTAAACTTTCATTTTTGTAAGGCTCTATGATTTGGAGATTGTTACTATAACTTATATTTTCCTGGCTGATTTAACGATATCTAAATTTACATTTTAGGGTCAGAATTTTCTTCCCCTCCTAGGTTTTACAATTTTACTTAATACTATTTTTTAGCCTTGAAATTAAAAGAATTTAAATTGGGTTCATGCAAATACATGAAACTCCTATTTAATTTTGTAGTTGATTCTGAAGAAAACAAACTCAGAAATGTAGAGTCAACTAATCCAGGCTTAACAAATGCTAATTAATCCTCACTTCCCCGGCTCAAAAAATAGTTTGCCTACTCTACTATACTCATAGAACGTGATGACTATCTCTCATGGGATATTCTCACCTTAAAGAGACTGACATGTGAGAACCCAAGGACTGTACAAAAAAATGTTACAATTGTGGTGATCCTAATATAAGTACCATCATTCTAAATAAGTATGTCTTTTCAACCCTAAGGAAAAGTTTAAATAATTATCTTTTTTTCCAGAATAGGATGTATAGTGTTCTATTTCTGCATAACAAATCACCACAAATTTAGAGGGTTAAAACAACACAAATTTCTTTCTTTTTTTTTTTTTTTTTTGTATTTTTCTGAAGCTGGAAATGGGGAGAGACAGTCAGACAGACTCCGGCATGCGCCCCACGGGGATCCACCCGGCACGCCCATCAGGGGGCGTCGCTCTGCCGCAACCAGAGCCACTCTAGCGCCTGGGGCAGAGGCCAAGGAGCCATCCCCAGCGCCCGGGCCATCTTTGCTCCAATGGAGCCTTGGCTGCGGGAGGGGAAGAGAGAGACAGAGAGGAAGGAGGGGGGTAGGGGGGTGGAGAAGCAAATGGGTGCTTCTTCTATGTGCCCTGGCCGGGAATCGAACCCGGGTCCCCCGCACGCCAGGCCGACGCTCTACCGCTGAGCCAACCGGCCAGGGCCACAAATTTCTTATCTGACCGTTTTTGTGGATCAGGATCCTGGCATGTTTTAGCTGTGTCCCCTGCTCAGGATAGCACCAGGCTGAAATTAAAGTATTGGGCATCTGTGTCCTTATCTGCAGGCTTACCTAGGGAAAAATAAACTTTCAAGATCCCTCGGTCTGTTGGCAGAGTAAATTTCCTTGCAGTTTTATGATGAGGTCCCATTGTCTTGTCAGCTCTGAGCCGCTCCTAGATCCTTGCCACAGGGATTCTTCTTAGTTGCTCCCATTTCCAATCTCTCTCCAGTCTGCTGTGAATAAGGCTCCTACAATTGAAGGTAATCACAATGATGACTGTCTCACCATCCATCATCATTTTCCATATAACATAATTTAGTCAAGAGACGAACTGCCCCATCACATTCACAAGTCCCATCCTCATTCAAAAGCAGGGGGTCATACAAGGTGTGGGCACCAGGGAATGAGTATTTGAGGTGTCATCTTAGAATTCTGCCTACCATATGGGGTCAAAATTGTACAGAACAGATAGGAGAAGTTTGGGGTAACAAATCAGGTGACAGTCCTAATTTAGTAATTATGACCCTTTTCACTATATGAATGCATTAGACCTAAATACATTAGACCTTCAGGGGTATCAAGGGGTATCTCATTCAGATACTTTTCCCTCTCTATTTCTTGCTTATTTGTAAAAACTTTGTGGCAGCCCTTTCCTTGTTATTTTAATTAATTTATTTATTTTTACAGAGACAGAGAGAGGGACAGATAGGGACAGACAGACAGGAAAGGAGAGAGATGAGAAGCATCAATTCCTTGTTGTGGCACCTTAGTTGTTCATTGATTGCTTTCTCACATGTGCCTTGACTAGGGGCTCCAGCAGAGTGAGTGACCCCTTGCTCAAGCCAGTGACTTTTGGGTTTAAGCCAGTGACCATGGGGTCATATCTATGACCTCACACTCAAGCCAGTGACCCTGTACTCAAGCTGGCGACCTTGAGGTTTCGAACCTGGGTCCTCTGCATCCCAGTCTGATGCTCTATCCATTGCACCACTGTCTGGTGAGGCTCCTTGTTATTTTTTATTTCTTTACTTATCTTAGCAACATCAGCTCAAGAGTTTCTATATAGAAAAGAATGGACAATTACAGTATGGTTGGAGATGTGCTTTTATGGGTGTATGGGAGAACAAGCTTGAAACTTTATTATGAAAGGTGTTTTTTTTACTTGAAGGTTGAGAGAACATTATATGTATTAAAAGGGGGTCAGCTGATGAATATTTCATAGAAGAAGTAAGGGAATTGACAAGATCATGTTTGCACTTTAGAATAACTTCTTTGGGGCCAGTGAAGAGTGGCTTGGGGTGGAAAAGTATGAACAGGAAGGGAGGTGGTGTCACTGAGCAAAGGGAGATCACTTATAAATTACAATTGACCAGGGCTAGCAAACATTTCCTGTGAAAAAACAGGTAGTAAATACTATAGGTTTTGTGGTCCAGACAGTGTCTTGGTCACAATTATTTACCTCTACTGTTGTAGTGTAAAAAAGAGGTCATGAGTTTATGTAAACAAACGGTATGTCTATTTCAATAAAACTTTACTTACAAAATCAGGCAGCAAGCTGGATTTAGACCACTGGTTATCGTTTGCCAACTCCTGTAATGGACCACTACTGCCCTAAAACAATGACGGTGAAGTTGAACAGAAGGTGGAGTCGAGTGGCCTGGTTCTATATGTTTCAAACACTTATTTTGGGCTAGGTGTTCTCCTGGACACAGGAAATACACAGTGAACAAAACAGGCATGGTACAAACATTCTACCAGGTAGTTCACCTATTAGTAAGTAAAGGTTGGGAGGGAAGTATTGATAGAAAATATCTACTTCCATCATAGCTGTAAGGGTTGTGTGAAAAACATGGTATTAATTTGAGAAATCTTCCTAAATTACACATTGACTCTGTTTTTTTTAATCTATAAATATATGTTAAAATGTGTTTTCTGCTCAATGTAATGTCTATAAAATAATCAGCATGTGGAAGGAAATATTTCCATGTGAATGCTTTGGAATCTCAGCCAAAACATTAATGTTGCCTCAGGATGAATAATGTGACCACACAGTAAAATTGTACAAAAGACACACAGCAAAGAGTAATAAAATGTATGCTCCTCTGCAAAGATATGAAACATGCAGCCGTTCCTCTGGGCCAAGTGGCAGTTTTCATAGATAGTCTGGATGACTTCTCATCCTTCTATAGAATATAGGAAGAGGTTCTCAGATTATGAGGAACATTAGAGTCCCTCTTTCTTGGTGACTTTGGCCAGGACTTTTTGTTGTCCAGCTGCCCACTCAGGAGAACTATGAGAAAGCTCCTCATAGTGAATTAATGCAAGGAAAGTGTGTGCCCAGCGATGGCAGGTGTTGACTGTGAGTATGATGAGGAAAAATGATGGGAAATAATGAGAAGCTATGACATGGATGGCAGGAGAGTGAATTGGGGTTGGTTTTGTCATCTGCTTTCATCCTGTGAGACACATTTAGAAAGTAACTATAGCCTTAATAATTGTTTCTTCCATAAGCTTACAGCTAGTTACATATAAAACATCCAACTAATGGCACTATAATGAGCATCTGCTGTAATGAAAAAATGCCCTTAACATTGTTAGTGTCAGAAAGTAAAAGGCTGTTTCTCATTTCTGGTTGTGGGAATCTTTATTCTTCTTGTGTCTCTTGAGTATATCTTCAAATGAATGCATTTTTCATAAGATATGTTTTCAACCTCAGGAGACATTAAGTATTTTATCATAATTTTATAAGGGACAAGTTTCAAAGCTCTATGACTTTTTAAAGATTTTTAAAATGTATTTTATTATTTTATTTTTTATTGAAAGAAAGAGACAAATAGACAGACAGGCAGACATACAGAGACAGACAGAAAGGGAGAAGAATGTGAAGTATCAACTGGTAGTTGCAGCACTTTAATTGTTTATTGATTACTTTCTCATATGTGCCTTGACGGGGCGGGGGGGGAGGGTTTCCACTGACCTAGTGATCCCTTGCTCAAGCCAGCAACCTTGGGCTCAAGCCAGCAACCATGGGGTCATGTCTATAATCCCACGCTCAAGCTGGTTGAGCCCACACTCAAGCCGGCAACCTTGGGATTTTTGAACCTGGGTCCTCAGCATCTCAGGTCGATGCTCTCACTATCCATTGCACTACCACCTGTTCAGGCTCAAAGCTCTATGACTGAATGCAGAGCATGGCAAGAACCAATAAAAATCTATAAGAGCTCTCCATGGCAGCATTTTATGTTACCAGGAGAGCTGGTCTTTTGTGAAAGCCAAATAAGCCACAACTTACAAGCTGAAAATTTCATTGTAGAGGAAGTCTAGAGAAAAATTTCTCTTACTCAGTAATTACCCTTAGGCTCCAATATTTTTAATAGATGCTCCCAGCCTTGCACCCATAATTGGAACTAGGTATGAGAAATTGATGCTTTGCAGTGAATAGGAAAGGAGTGCTTGTGGAGGCAGAGTGGGAAAGACATCACCCAAGAGGGAGGCATTCAGAGTAAAGAGCTAAGGAGGTAAAATCTGCTGCTCTGCTTGTTGTTACTGCTGGTTGATATCTAGCATTGATACCATCTGCCTCCATCCTAAAAGAACTCCAATCTAGTGAGGGGAGTGAGCTTTGCCACTGTGGGGCTCAGAGAACTGACCTCATCCCACTTCCAGTTATGGGTTCTAATCCATCTGCAGATTTCCCCAATTGCTCTGATTAAAAGACTCACCTGTGGCCCTGGCCGAGTACTTTAGTTGATTATAGCATTGTCCCAACACACCAAGGTTGTAGAATTGATTTCCAGTCGGAACACATATAGGAATCAACTAATGAATGCATAAATAAGTGGAACAACAAATTGATGTTTCTCTTTCTCTCAAATCAAATAAAAAGAAATAAAATGTTTTAAAAAAGGATTTACTTGAGAATCTTGTTAAACATATAGATTACCAGGCTCTTCTATTAAACTTTTGATTTGGTAGGTCTGCATTGTGATAGAAATGTATTTTTACCAAAACAATGCAAATCTTTGCTGTCATTAGGGAAGTCATTATAAACACTGATTTAGATTTACTGGTGCACTGCAAAACCACGATGTCTTGCAACAGTCCAGGGGTGGGCCTGCTAGTTACATTGGCCCATTATTCAATGGGAAAATTTTTAGTTTTAGGGTGTTTGACAGAAGATTTTATTTTTTACTGTTTTTTCCTGAACAAAGAGACATAGCCTCAGTTGTTGGTGGCAGATATCTTACTAAAGTAGGGGTATTTAGCCTTAGGATAAAGCCAATGTGTATTTGTGAGAACAGAAAAAGAAAATGAACCAGAAATCTTAATAACAAAATGAATCACCAATCAAATAATCCCAAAGCCTGCTATGCCTCTAGATTTTTTTATATGACAATCAATTTCCTCATTTGTTAAGCAAGTTATATTTTCTATTCCTTGCACCCACTTGTAATTTTATTTCTCCAAAATATATACTTTTGCCATTAGAAAAAGAAAAAATTAAGAGTAGTATTTCTCAATTTACTAGTATTATCAAGTAAAATTATAATAAACTACTAATCCATACCATTTCTCTTTTGTAATAAGTTTAGCACCTAGGGAAGAATGATTTTTTTTTTTTTTGCCATTATGGTATAAACAGCATTTTAGGATCAGTTCCCACAACTTTTGTGTCTTTGACATTAATGACTATGAAAAAATAACTTGTTGGTTAATAAATACATAGGAAGTGTGCATATTTGAATTCAGAAAACAAAACTGGTTAAATATCAAAGTAAAAACCATTTCTAGTTTATAGTTTTAAAGATTAGATTTAATTTTCCCATGGAAAACTGAAACAAAATGTTACGTAAAAATATTCACATATATGTGTGGTGCTCATTTTAGCTGTGAAATAGGCTGAGAGCAGAGCCTCTGTTGGCTCTGGAAGAGATAGGTGTCACATTTCCTACAAAATAATCTATATATTTGTGGTTGGGTGCTTGCATACTATTAGAGGGCAGAGTTTGTTGTGTGCTTCTCCTCAAATACTATTGTGTATTTAGTAGGTTACACATGAGACTGATAAGTCTCACTGGGGAAAACAAAAGGACTGGAAATCTGACCTCAATGCCCATGAGTTTTATGTACAAAAATACAAGTGTTGGGTGAAAGTGATTGCAGACTATATTCGAATTACAGGAAAGACAATGAAATTTCTACATAGGAATAAGGAGTCTGAACCTTGTGAAGATTGAGAGGCAAAACTTGGGGATTGGAAAAGAATGGTGCTTTGCCATTCCATGTGAAGTTGAGACCAGGGGCTACTGTAGTCAACCTGACTGTATGCGTACACACTAGGGGAAGTGATGCATGCATGCATACACATGTATGTTTGTATTCTCAAGCTTTTGTACATATAAGTGACATATAAAACTTTGGGGCCTCCCAGCTTGGCTGAAGGCTCCTTGTCTGAGCATAGCGCAGAGGAAGGAAGTATTCTCCCTCACTTCGAAAGGACCCACAGGACTGTCTTCAGCAGTAAGATGGTGATAATCTATTTCCCACATGATTATCATTGATGCTATTGTTTTGGAGCCCAAACTCAAGGGGGATACCTAAATTTTCACTTTCCCATTTAGCACTGAGTCCTCTGCTTAGAGACATGGCAGCCCAAGGCAACCTTATGGTGAGGGAAAGGGGATATATACAACTTAATCTCAGTCCTTCCTTTCTATATTCTATCTAAACTCTCCATTGGCCAAAATCAGTGGTGGGATTCAATCAGTTCACACCGATTCGACAGAACTGATACCTAAATTTTTGTTGAGTTCAGCAAACTGCTTGTTAAAATGGCACTTGTAATCCAGGTTCTCTCTAAGGGGGTGCCAGGGCAGCTGCCCAATGTGGAAATCACAAAGTTATATTCTCTGCTTTTTTAACGTTCATCTGCGCAACAGCGTATTCTAAGTGCCCATAGTAATGATCATTCCATCCACGGGGTGAAAAAAATTTGATGGAACTATGCCTGTAATATTTATTTATTCATTTCATAAAACTCATTATATCTTTGATGAAATACTACATTTCAATTCTTTCATATTTGTTACTTCGGGAAACAAACATATACCATAAAGAGAACAAGTGCCAAACAATGAGGGTGTGTGACAAGCTGTCATATGTTTCAGCTTTGTGTTATGCCCAAAATTCCCCCAGATAATTCCCCCAGTTTTGTATGAGTACACTGGTGTTCCCAAAATGGTGAAACCAACGGGAAGCTAGAACACAAGGAACCAACAGAAATATATATTTCAAGGGTTATCTTATTGCCCATTTCGGAAACCATGGAAGTATTAAATGCATGAAATAATAAACTACCTTTTGGTATATATTTTTTATACATAAAATGGTTATTAGGGCAGAGAACCAACTGCTAAATTATTTGAATCCCACCACTAGCAAGAAGTCCAAGAGCACAGGAATCTACTGATATCTTTTATACATGTCAGCCTCCTGGGGCACACAGCAGAGTGGATAAGGCTCCGGGAATTATAGCGCAGGCATAATATTAAAGCATCTACCTCATTGCCTACAGAATATATTCATAAAACTTTAATTGCTCTCTTTCTTCCTTAGCAGAATCCACATTATATTCTCTCTCTCTTTCTCTCTCATGATTATCACCATCTTACTGCTGAAGACAGTCCTGTGGGTCCTTTCGAAGTGAGGGAGAATACTTCCTTCCTCTGTGCTATGCTCAGACAAGGAGCCTTCAGCCAAGCTGGGAGGCCCCAAAGTTTTATATGTCACTTATATGTACAAAAGCTTGAGAATACAAACATACATGTGTATGCATGCATGCATCAATTCCCCTAGTGTGTACGCATACAGTCAGGCTGACTACAGTAGCCCCTGGTCTCAACTTCACATGGAATGGCAAAGCACCATTCCTTTCCAATCCCCAAGTTTTGCCTCTCAGTCTTCACAAGGTTCAGACTCCTTATTTCTATGTAGAAATTTCATTGTCTTTCCTGTAATTCGAATATAGTCTGCAATCACTTTCACCTAACACTTGTATTTTTGTACATATATATTTTTGTAGATATAGTATATAGTATATATATCTATAGTATATAGATATAGTACTATATATATCTTTATATATAGATACACAGACAAACACACATATACTCACGCTCCTATTTGGATACTGACTAATTTCTTTTATTGACTACTAGAAAACAAGCTGCATCTTTTTAAGAAACGAGTGGTATAAGTTTCAATTATATAACTGTCATTGCTGTCTTTATTGAGTCCATTTGAAATAGGACCTCATTCTTTCAGATCATGTACTCAAAATAATCCAACTTTAGTTGGAAAATTCAGTGAGCATCATTAGTATTTAAAGACAAGTACATTAAGACAAATGTTTGCAGGAAAATGTTATTTTTCTGAGCAATTTCATTTTTCTGAGCATTTTGGCTAACACAATGTGTATGTGAGTGAATGCTATTTTATTCACAGTACTAATATAGGCATTTTTGAGAATACTAATCTCATAATTTAACATCTAAACATCACCTTCTACTTATTTAGATTGTTTAAAAACACACTTTTAAAATATATTTGGAACAAATATATACATTCTGTGACTATTCTAAAAATAGATTCATAAGAGAGAGTGGGGAGAAAAAAAGGCAAAAGGCTTTATATTTCTGTTGGAGTAAGTTATATGAGAAAATTAAAACAGCCCCTTACTTCATTATTTTAAAAATGGCACAGTGTCCTTTTTAATTAGATCTGATGAAATAGTGGGCATATGAGTTAGCAATGCTAGCAGGGTAGAAAGATTTTTTGTAATTGATCTCTACAGCTGCCACAGAAATGAAAGGTGAAGTCATGACAAGGACCACTAAATGAAATGCATGCAAGTAATTAAAAAAGAAAAATCCTAGCAATCTAATTGGTCCTGGGTCTGCATTTGTATATAAACAGATGGAATTAGAAATACAAAGACTTTGGAATAAAATTTTAAGATTCATAAGCAAGAGATTCAAATTTAACAATCTATTTATTCACTAGCTTTTATAACTTAAAAAAATAATTTTTTCCCCTCCCACCAGGTGATCCTTCTTAACCCTAAAAATATACTCCCACTTTCAAGTTTTGATCAGCATTTGTGGACTATGAAAGGTCACATTGTGGCATTTTCCTCAGACCTACTGTTGATTTCTACAAATGAAAGTATATTTTAAAAATGATTACCAGAGGTCGGTAATCTTTTTGGCTGAGAATGCCAAAAGCCATAAACACCACATATTTTAAAATGTAATTCCATGAGAGCCATACAACGACCCGTGTACGTTATGCATTATCCAACAAAAATTTGGTGTTGTCCTGGAGGACAGCTGTGATTGGCTCCAGCCACCCGCAACCATGAACATGAATGGTAGGAAATGAATAGATTGTAATACATGAGAATGTTTTATATTTTTAACGTTATTATTTTTTTTATTAAAGATTTGTCTGTGAGCCAGATGCAGCCATCAAAAGAGCCACATCTGGCTCGCGAGCCATAGATTCCTGACCCCTGTTTTAGGTTAACCAGGGATCAGAACCATGGCAACGTGAGGGCAATATTCTTCCTTGAGAACAAGGAGGGAGTTTTAAATGAGATTGTTTATTATCATTGCTTGCTGTCCCAGGTAGTAAAAAATTTCAGACATTTTTGGAAAACACTGATGTATTATTTATATAGCCTTGGTTTCTTAATATGTCAACTTTCTATAAAACTGGCTATGGAATAAAAAACTTTTTTGAGTTTAAGATTCAGAAGACGTTGAGAAGGATTCTGGCTTTTGAATATATTTTAGATGTTAAAAAAAATCACAAATAGTCTTGCTCATTGGAATGGCCATCCAAGGCGAGGGCCAGAAGTGTGTGATTCCAGCGTTAAAAGGATGCCAATTGGCTGAAGCACAATATCTCCCTGTATCTGGGAGGCTGACTAGTTCACAACCTCTGATTGACAGTCATCCAAGTCTGAGCCAAGATTACCAAGGAGAGCAATAAACTGATGCATTCTATGAAGCCTGACTCTTTGTATTGCAGGCAAAGCAATTTAATGAAAACGGTCCTTAGCTCTGGTTTCATTCAGATGAAACCTTCAATCTGGTTACTTACAAACTATTGTGTTAATCAGTTCCATTTAGGTCAATATAAAAATAGGGGTAGATAATCAGTTTTATCACATACATTAAAAGTATTACATTCATAAAATTAAAACGATAAGTTTTTATATTTTGGAACAACTTATGATATAAAAATGTGTACATATAAAATTGAATTACAAAATCAAGAAAAAATAATATTTAAAGAAAGATCCTAGTTTTGCTAATTGTTTTAAATTTTACTGTAAACTACAGGTACAAAAATAGAAACATGGCCCTGGCTGGTTGGCTCAGTGGTAGAGCGCCGGCCTGGCATGCAGAAGTCCCAGTTCGATTCCCGGCCAGGGCACACAGGAGAGGCGCCCATCTGCTTCTCCACCCTTCCCCCTCTCCTTCCTCTCTCTTTCTTCCCCTCCCGCAGCGAGGCTCCATTGGAGCAAAGATGGCCCGGGTGCTGGGGATGGCTCCTTGGCCTCTGCCCCAGGCACTAGAGTGGCTCTGGTCGCAACAGAGCGACGCCCTGGAGGGGCAGAGCATCCCCCCCTGGTGGGCGTGCCGGGTGGATCCCGGTTGGGCACATGCGGGAGTCTGTCTGACTGTCTCTCCCCGTTTCCAGCTTCAGAAAAATACAAAAAAAAAAAAAAAAAAATAGAAACAGCTTAAATGTTGAGAATAGGGAAAACTTTCATATTTAAATTTATTTGTATATTATAATATAAAATATATTTTACAATGGATTAACAGAAATTATTTTTTATAATCATAAAAGAATTAAATGAATGTTGTTTGCCAGAGAAAGAAAAGAAAATATTCTGCAATAGCAGTACATACAACCTATTTAAGAATGTGTAATCATTCTAGGTAATTATTTAAAGAACATGTGCTATAAATAAACAAGCCTACCAAAAACTCTACTGGAATTAGAGCCTATATTAGAAAAAAGTTTATGAATGTTGCTTATAATTAAAGACAACAGTACAAAAGCATATCCCTGGTTTTGTGGCTTGTGATTCATAAGGAATAATTTTTTATTCATCAATAATAAATACTCCTAAAATTACTTGTTATGTTAAGAAAAAGAACATGTACTTTGTACTTGTTGAAAAATATGAAGTCCAAAGCCATGTGTTTCTTTCTGTTTTATGAAAGCAGTCCATTGTGTCTCGTGGGTTCCAGACACCCTAAAATAGAACCAGCATAAGAATATTAATAAAGAAAAAGTACTGAGCAAAATAACTTAATTATCACTTGTTGGCTTCTTCTGTCAAAATCACATGAATCTTTATTCCAAGGACACAAAGCCGTATTTCATTATAGCTGCAGATAACTGCTTACATATTTTCTTATAGAACACTTAGAATTTGCCTTATCCATTTGCATGGGTGTTGTTGTTGTTTTGGTTGAAGAGCAGGTGGGATTCGGTTTTCACTTTTTTCTTTCTTTTTTTTTTTTTAGTGAGAGTGACAGACAGGGACAGACAGCAGGAAGAAAGAGAGATGAGAAGCATCAATTCTTCATTGCAGCTCCTTAGTTGTTCATTGATTGCTTTCTCATATGTGCCTTGACCGGGGGACTACAGCAGACTGAGTGACCCTTTGCTCAAGGTAGCGACCTTGGACTCAAGTCAGCAACCCTGAGCTTCAAACCAGTGACCTTTGGAATCCAGCCAGAGACCATGGAGTGATGTCCATGATCCCACGCTCAGGCCAGCCACCCTGCATTCAAGCTGATGAGCCCATTTTCAAACCAGATGAGCACTCAAGCCAGTGACCTTGGGCTTTGGAACCTGGGTCCTCTGCATCCCAGGCCAACACTCTATCCACTGTGCCACCACCTGGTCAGGCTGGTTTTAAGTTCTGTTTATTTGTTTTGTTTTTTGTATATTAAAGGCATTCAACATTTGTCTGTCAAAGTCAGGGCAAATATTTTCCTATACTACTTACCATTTAATTTTGTTTATAGTACTTTTAATATAGAAGTTATTTCTTTTATAAAGGTATATCCGTTGGCCTTTTTCTATGTAATTTAAGCTGGTTTTATCAGTTGATTCAACCACTGTTTATCATTGACTCTGTGCCAGACACTTCTCTATGTGCTATAGATGCAGTAGGAATCCAAAATGACATAAAACCCTGCCCTCATGAAGCTTATGCTCTTATAAAGAGTGACAGACAATACACAAATAGGCAGATCTAAGTTTTACAAAACTTGAAGCTAAAATAATTTAGAGGCTCTCTTTTTTTTTAAATTTTATTATTTTTTTAATGGGGTGACATCAGTAAATCAGGATACATATATTCAAAGATAACATGTCCAGGCTATCTTGTCGTTCAATTATGTTGCATACCCATCACCCAAAGTCAGATTGTCCTCTGTCACCTTCTATCTAGTTTTCTTTGTGCCCCTCCCCCTCCCCCTTTCCTTCTCCCTCTCCCCCCTCCCCCCCGTAACCACCACACTCTTATCAATGTTAGAGGTTCTCTTTAAGAGACAGAATAGAAAATAAGGTAGAGGCCCTTGCAAGGGACCTGTGCAGGTGGAGGGCTTCTGAGTCTGTCACATTAGAATTAGTGCTATGGAGACAAACTGGGGAGAAGGCTAGGACATGCTAGAACAGAGATCGCAGCTTCCCATTGAGTGGTCAGAGGAAACCTGGCTGAGCAGACTGAAGTTAAACAAAGACCCAGAGGAAGGGAGGGAGCATGCCAGGGTTATATTTAGGAGGAGTGTGCCATGAAAAGAAGAAAGCAGAAAATCCCTACAGGGGGAGCCTGCCTGTTTTGTTCAAGGACAAAAATGTGTGGAATGGAAAATTATATTTAAGGTAAATATTAAACAAAGAAAGCTGATATCATTATAATAATACCAAATAAAATAGACTTTAAAGCCAAAAGCATTGTTAAGGGAAAAGAGGTTATGACAAAATAATAAAAGGATTAATTCTCCAGTATGTACTCAGCAACATTGATCCCCATATATATGAGGCAAAAATGGACTGGTTTGCAAAAAAATAATGATCAAATCTGTAATTATCATGGTATATTTTGACATACTTCTTTATGTAATATTTAGCTATATCACATAAAAGTGTATGTATATATACACATTATATATAATTAAGGGTATATTAATTTCATATATATGTACACATTAAGTATATAAAGTCCATATAAACCAGTTACAGAGTTGACTTACACAGAGACCTGTACCCAAGAATAGAGGCATAATTTTTCAAACCATTTAAAATTAATAACAAATGACAACAAGTATAGGCATAAAATAAAGCAATCATAACATGCTTCTTCCTATAATGCAATAAAATTTAAAAAATCAGAAAAACAGCAAAAAATTTTCCGTATATTTGGGAATAAAAATATTTATAAATAGTTTCTATAATTAAATAACTCATGGAATAGGAATACTTTAAGAGATTTTAGTGATGAAAATTATAACCTATTTAGACTTGTATAATAATCAAACACTGTAAGTTAAAATGTAAGGATTTAGCTAAAATCACAATTACAAAGCAAAGCCTTAAATGTATGTATAAAAATGAGGGAAGATTAAATCAATCAGCACAGCTTCCAATTTATACAGACAAATAAAAAACAATAATGAGGTCGTCCAAAGTTAAGTGGAAGGTAAAAAGTAAGGCTAAAAACAGTAAGTTTTAAAATAGAACATAAAAAAGCAAATATAGGGCAAACAATCTAAAGTTAATTTTTTTTAGAGAATATAATACAATAAACAAATATCTGGCAGAATAACAAGAAGAGAGAATTTTTAATAAAAATTAGAACACAATTACAAAATAACATTTTGCCAATAATTTTTAAAAATATAAATTTCTTGGCCCTGGCCGGTTGGCTCAGTGGTAGAGTGTCGGCCTAGCGTGCGGAAGACCCGGGTTCGATTCCCGGCCAGGGCACACAGGAGAAGCGCCCATTTGCTTCTCCACCCCTCCACCACGCCTTCCTCTCTGTCTCTCTCTTCCCTCCCGCAGCCAAGGCTCCATTGGAGCAAAGATGGCCCGGGCGCTGGGGATGGCTCTGTGGCCTCTGCCTCAGGCGCTAGAGTGGCTCTGGTCGCAACATGGCGACGCCCAGGAGGGGCAGAGCATCGCCCCCTGGTGGGCAGAGCATCGCCCCATGGTGGGCGTGCTGGGTGGATCCCGGTCGGGCGCATGCGGGAGTCTGTCTGACTGTCTCTCCCTGTTTCCAGCTTCAGAAAAATGAAAAAAAAAAAAAAAAAGAAAAAAATATAAATTTCTTAGAAAAATATAGCTCACAGAATCTATTTAAGAAGAAACAGAAAATCTGAGTAATCCTAACAAAATTAATGAAATTGAATTAGCAATCAACAATTTAACCAGTGGGAGAATCAACAACAAATATAATAACAAAATAAAAATAAAAATCACCTAATCAAGCAAAAACAACATGAATCCTTAATATATGTATTTGCAGAATAATTTCACCAATCAATTAAGGATTAGATAATCTCTATTTTATTTGCACTGTACTAGAGATAAATAAGAAGGTTCCTCAACAATTTTATATTTGGGTATAGTAAATGTAACATTTGCTATAAACATTACATAAAATTACAAAGACAATTAATAAAAGAAGATTTCAGACCATTATCTGTTATAAGCACAGATATTATCAAATATAACAAAGAAAAGTGTACATACATAAGTTATAACAAAAGATAATTAAGAATGTAGGCATAACAATGTTAAAACGTCTGTTAGTGTATTTTATCACAATAAAAAGTAAAAAGTTTTAAAATAACATGATTACTTCAATACTTGCAGAAAAGCTGTGGCCCATTTATAACATAACTCTTAGTAAATAAGAATTGAAGTGATAGACCCTATTTACTATGTTTAAAAGTAAGCCACCAAATATTACCTACAAAACATTTCATAATAAAATATCAAAACATTGTCTTTGAAGTCAGTAATAAGATTTCAAGCCTTCTTTGTTCATTATTATACTGGAGTCCCTGCTAAATCAATAAGGTATACAAAATAAATAAACATAGGATTAGAAAGAAATAAACGGTCTTTTTTTTTTTTTTTTTGTATTTTTCCAAAGCCAGAAATGGGGAGGCAGTCAGACAGACTCCCGCATGCGCCCGACCGGGATCCACCCGGCCTGCCCACCAGGGGGCGATGCTCTGCCCATCTTGGGGCGTTGCTCTGCCGCAATCAGAGCCATTCTAGCACCTGAGGCAGAGGCCACAGAGCCATCCTCAGCACCTGGGCCAACTTTGCTCCAATGGAGCCTTGGCTGCGGGAGAGGAAGAGAGAGACAGAGAAGAAGGAGAGGGGGAGGGGTGGAGAAGCAGATGGGCGCTTCTCCTGTGTGCCCTGGCCGGGAATCGAACCCGGGACTCCTGCACACCAGGCCGACGCTCTACCACTGATCCAGCCAGCCAGGGCTAACCCATCTTTTTTTTTTTGTTACAGAGAGAGGGACAGATAGGGACAGACAGACAGGAAGGGAGAGAGATACGAAGAATCAATTTTCTTTTGAGGCACCTTAGTTGTTCATTGATTGCTTTCTCATATGTGCCTTGACTGAGAGGGCTACAGCAGACCGAGTGACCCTTTGTTCAAGCCAGCAACCTTGGGCTCAAGCTAGTGAGCCTTGATCAAACCAGATTGAGCCCACACTCAAGCTGTCGACCTTGGGGATTTGAACCTGGGTCATCCGCATCCCAGTCTGATGCTGTATTCACTGCACCATCGCCTGGTCAGGCACTGTCATCACTTGTGGATACTACATATGATTATGCATATAGAAGTTCTAGAACAGGTTCAATGAATGATCACTATTTTTTTTAATTGAAGAAATTATTAAATACAAACAATAAGCAATTTTAAAATATAACTAGAAAATATAGCAAATTGTGGCTGCTGAAACATTTAGTAGGTTCCACAGTGTCACTTAGAATTACACATGAAAACCAAAGTATTGGGTTTCAGTGAGTGTGGAAAGCATGTTTGGATTTGATGCCCATGGGCACATGCATTCAGGAAGAAATAAATTCAAAGGGCAGGACATTGATAAAGGTATAATTCTTATGGAAATAATTATAAAATTCCCACTCATTAAATTTTCTCCATTTTCTTTTCTGCCACACCAAAGAAACAACATACTTGAAATCACATATTAGATATTTGGAAAAATGAGACAGAGTACACATATGCCATTTACATGTAAGGTTTCAGTAAAGCTACATTTGTGAAAAGTGACATAATCTGACAATGAAGGCAATTTAATAAGCTTTACAAATAGTGTAGTAAACCATGGTCTGAAAATTTATATTATATATTATATAAATATAATATAAATATAAACTTTACATAAATATATTATATAAATATTTATAATTGCATGATGAAAAATTATAATCAATACTTTTTCTATTATATTCTAGTTGAATTTAATAATATGAGATTGACTTTTTCTTCTGAGTCATTCTGCTTTACTATCTCATCTTCTTTCAGCAGTAATTATTCTAATCGGTCATGGTGTTATAGGAAAAAAAAAACTTCTTGGTTCATCTTGATGCCTTAAATTTCCTTAGAATTCACCTGTTTCTTTATGAGGTCACATAAGGTCTAATTCTAAATTAGTTGACTTTATGACTTAATGTTAATCATGAGAATGAAGATAAAATATGAATAATGGCTCAATCATTACATTATTCCATTAAAAAAAAGCTCTATAAACACAGCCAGCTCATATTAGCTCTATCTAGTCTATCTTTGTTGCCATAAATCAACATTGGAGATTTACAGTTTAAGATTATTGTTTTCTAGATTGATTCTTACTCAGTTTCATAGCCTTTGTGTCTTGAAAATATATAAAACTGAGATATTTAAAGTATAAGACCATAGGGCACAGAAATAAACATGGAGAAAACAAATTTTTACATATTTTTATTTTGCTAACAATGATAAGTACCAACTATAGATTCAGATTTTATGTTAACAATGTGAGATTCTTCACTAACAGCTCTCCCAAATCCTAGAGCTTTATAGGTAGGAAATTCAGTACTGCAAAGTAAAGCTAACATTATTGTTAACATTATTAGTCTTGGTTATTTTTACAGCCCTAAGAGAACTATTAGTAAACAACAGCAACAATAACAACAGAAAACAAACCTGAAGTAGTAATGGTTTTATTTACATGTTCAAGCAGGTTTGATCCATACTATAATGATCAAAGTTATATTTGTTACTAGAATTCTTCCTGTAAACTCGAATCTGGTATCCATTTTGTTTGCATCTTGGGTATTTTACCTGCTTTGTTGGCAAGCGCAACCTGAGACAAGCCTGTGCCATTTTGTAAGGTTGAAACAAAACCGTGGAGCTGGACAATTCAGAGCAATTAGTTCTCCTATGGCCTGACTGAGCTGATTCAAAATGTTCAAATAGCGTATCCTGTATTGTCAGGGATTTTTTACTTTTAGGATAGCAAACACTCTGAAGAAATAAGTCAAAATAAATTTTATTGGAAATTTATATTTTCAAAATTTGCATTTCCTTTGATAACGTTACAGTATTGATCCCTTTGTGGAATTGTAAGGTGTCTCAAGCAGCAAGCTACCAAAATTGATAAAAATTAAAGTTCACTTTTATAAAACACCAAAAAATGTAAAATATGAATTTATTTGGAAATGCATTTGACTTTAAAGATTTTTGAGTACCAATTCTATAAGTTGGTAATTAAATTTTAGATGTTACTATCATAAAATTTACAAGATAATTGAGATGATAGAACATATGCAGGTAAAAAGTTAAAGAATATTCCTCCCCTGTGGACTAAATGACCACAAGAATAACAAAGAATAACTCTACTAGTAATATCAGGGCAGAAGATAAGTGGTCACAATGGGTTTAAGAAATGGGCAATTCAAATCTATAGGCTTTTGAGCTGCAGGAGTTTATGGTGAAAAGGGTTTTAAGGTAAACCTCCTGGGAAAAAAGTGCATTGAATAGGGTAAGAGCAGTAAGACTCAACAATTAATAAGAAGTTAACTAAGAAGACAAGGGCATGGAAAGGTGAAGGAGAAAGGTGAAGGAGATTATAATACGGATCAAATCTGCTTGAACATGTTGTAAATAAAACTATTACTAGTTCAACAGGTTGTTTTTTTTTAACAACTAGTTCTCTTTTAACTTTTCATATACTTCTTAGGGCTGTAAAAATAACAGTTAGAGGATACCTTTGGATAAAAAGATACACATTTACTGAAAAAGAAGGGAAGGATGAGAAGTTGGGTTAAAATTTGGATTATTGCCTGATCTGTGGTGGTGCAGTGGCTAGGGCATTGACCTGGAATGCTGAGGTTGCTAGTTCAAAACTCCGGGCAAAGCACATACGAGAAACAACTACGAGTTGATGCTTCTGCTTCTCCCCACCCCACCTGCCTTTCTCTCTCTCTCCTCTCTCTAAAATCAGTAAATGAAATCTTTTTTTAAAAGTTTGGAATATTTGAAACTTTAAAAAAAAATTGCATGCTAGTATTGATTGAATCATAGAAAATATCAGGTATTAGACTATTTTTTACCTATGAAACAGCTAATTCATATGATTCAACCTACCTCCTCATTATTTCCTCCTCCCTACCCTTTATACTGTGCCTTGTTTTTCTAAATAGTTGTTGTTACCATTTTACATATTCTACACTTGTTTATTGCCTCTTCCAAATACCTTACAAGAAATAAGCAGCATTAGTTAAAAACTCTAGAGTAAAATTAATATCAGATGTCAAATATAAAAAGAAAAAAATGATACCAGTTCTCTTTATTTACCTGTTGCTAGTACTTATCTAAAGAACTCTAAAAAAAGTTTTGTGCCTTTTTGGTTTTTATGAAATGACTTCATTTTGTTGATGGCAAAATGGCACCAGGTATTAGACCAATGAAGTCAGACCAGACCTTGGCTCAGCAACCTTGGTACTTGGGCTCTGGCGAAGAAAGTATTCAGAGTCAAGACTCAAACTATAAGAAAAAGTTTCTTTAGAAAGTCTCAGAAGTAGAAGAAGTAAGCTGTAGAATAAATGGGCTGAGGAAACAAGTTGCAGAAACAGAAGAAGGACCCTTAGAGCTTAGGAGAAAGAGGAAGGCAAGGAAAACTCACCTGGGGGAAAGGTGCACTGTGCTCTGGGGGGATCCCTGGAGAATATTCATCAGTTGTCCAGGTGTGTCCTTTCAGGAGCATGGTTTCTACTGACTGGTCAGTGCCAAGGGGTTATTGGTCAATACAGCTGGTCCTGATGTCAGCAATAGCATTACTGTTCTGGTTTTGCTGCTTTTTTTGGACCTGTAACTGAAACACAACTGAAGCTTAGATGTATTTGATGTGGGTCAGAACCTCATTGTCCCAAGGGCTTAAGCTTTAAGGGCTATTCTCCAGCCCCCTTGTTCATTTCCCAACTAAGGGAGGCTAACCTGTATGACTAGCAACATGCCAGCAGAAGAAAGCTAACGGGAGGGTCCCAACCACATGATCAGTGATATGCTAGGGAAGGAAAGGTCACCCTGGGGTTGGAGTCCTTGCTTCCCCAGTCTTGCCTGTCGCTAGGCACCTGGGGCTTTCCACCCTGATGGCTTTCTCTACCTGGCCCATCATCCTTGCTCTGTTCATGTCTGTCTGACTGCCTATCACAGTTTTATGTGCTCCCTATTTCTTTTGAAACGCAGCAATCTTTTAATGTCATAAAATAATTAGTAAACTTTTAAGTAACACTAAAGTTTAAAACTTTTGTACCCCATATTATTGCTAAAATAATGACATCTTGCATTTATAAGATACATTTCTTCACCAAATGCTTTGACATATTTTGCCCTCACAAATATGTATGCTTGTCAATTTTTTTAACCCAGATTTCAAATATAAAAATGCTAACACGCACTTAGTGGTGTATTTTTATGTCATTGTAACAAATGTACATTGTATCTTCAACAGGAGAGTGAGATACAAATAGGTGTAAGAATATGTTCTATTTACAATCAATTTTTACAGGAATTGTTTTGCATGCATTTATACTGTGAGAAGAAACTATAACTGGAATTGTGTGAACCATTAGGTTTTCACAGTATGAGATGCCTTGCCTCAACTGTGAGTGGCAAGTTTTGGATTAAACCCATTAAATGTGTAATTATATACAGAGACAGCAATATGGAGTATTAAGTTTTGAGAAAATTTTCACATATTTTAAACCTTTGAGAAAAACAAATAGTCAATTTAAATATGTGTTTTCTGCAGGGAGAAAATTATGTTTAAATATTACAGTTTGCTAAAATGTTATAGCTATTACTTTAAGAAAATAGTCTTTAGTAATAGTGTTTATAATACTGTCTTTTGGCAGCAGTGGGAACAAAAACAACACTAGGTGTTAGACTGGTGGGGTCAGACCAGACATTGGTTCAGCAACCTTGGTACTTGAATTCTGCTAAGAAGGAATTCAGAGCCAAGACTCAAAATATAAAAGTCATAGATGTAAAATAAATGGGTTTTAAGGAACAAGTTACAGAGGCTAAAGAAGGGGAGCTTAGGAGAAAGAGAGAAATGTGCCTGGGGGAGAAGCAATGAAAGGCGCAGGCATGCTGTCAAGACAGAGAGTGCACTGAGTCCTCTGACCTCAGGCCTTTACAGGTACTGATTTTACAGGAGGTCTCAGGGGAGGCTCTCAATAAAATAGTCATCAGCTCTTCAGGTGTGTCCTTTCAGGATTGTGGTCCCCACTGATTGGTTGGCACCAAGGTGTGGGTCCTTAATCATTGAGTCTTGAGGTCAGGCTTGGAATCACTTGTCTGGTTTTGCTGCTTTCCTGGGCCTGGAGCTAAAACACAACTGAGGATTGGCCTATTGTCCTTGCTTTGGTGGCTTTCTGTACCTACCCCATTGTCTTCATCCTGCTTATGTCTGTGTCTAACTGCGAACCACACTATCTGCTGTTGTACCATCATAATTAGACAGTCAAATAAATAGCATTTAATATTGTTACAATTGAGCTTCATATATGGGATTCATAAAATTCTAGGGTAATTCTCTTGAGATACTCATGAAAAAGATGATAGGTAGCTGGATGAATAGATAGATAGATAGATAGATAGATAGATAGATAGATAGATACCAAATTTAGCTTATCATTTCAGGGGAGTCCCAGCTCTTGAGTCTTTAAGTATTCATTGACCTCATATAAGTCTTGGTTCTTGTAGCTGAACATGTCAATAAACTGCTTAGACCCTAAGTATAGAGAACTCACCAGAAGATAGTTATATTATTCTTTTTTTTTTGCTTGATAATATTTTACTTTTCAGTTATAGTTAATATACAATATTATACTTGTTTTAGTTGTAATCTCAGTGATTTGACATTTATATAATCACTCTAAGAAGTCAAGTACCCATCAAGCACTATACATACTTATTACAATATTATTGACTATATTGCCTATACTATACTTAATATCCCTGTGATTATTTGTAACTACCAATTTATGCTTCTTAATCCCATCACCATTTTCACTTGGCTCCCAACCCCTATACAATCTGGCAACCATCAAAAGATTCTCTATATCTGCTTCTGTTTTCTTTGTTTTGTTCTTTAGATTCTGCATATATGTGAAATCATATCATATTTGTCTTTCTCTGTCTGACTTATTTCACTCAGCACAATCTAAGTCAATCTATGTTGTCACAAATGGTAAGATTTCATTCTTTTTTATAGCTGAGTAATATTCCATTATATCTATACCGCCGATTTTTTATCTACACCTCTATTGGGTTACTTCCATATCTTGACTATTGTAAATAACACTGCAATGAACATACTGTTGCATGTATCTTTTCAAATTAGTGTTTTGGGTTTCTTTGGATTAATACCCAGAACTAGAATTACTGAGTCCTTCTTTACTTTGTCTGATATAAGTACTGCCATTCCAGCTTTTTGTTTGTTTTAATTTTCATGAAATATCTGTTTCTATCCTTTCATATTCAGTCTCTTGTAGACAGCATATGTATGGGTCTTATTTTCTTATCCATTCAGCTACCCTATGTCTCTTGATAGGAGCATTTAATTTATTTGCATTTAAAGTAATTGTTGATGGATACGTATTTATTGCCATTTTATTATTCATATTATTACCCTTTTTTTTTTTTCTTCTTAAAGAAGACCCTTTAACATTTCTTATAATACTAACTAGCTGGTGATGAACTCTTTTAGCTTTTTCTTGTCTGGGAAGCTCTCTATCTGTCCTTTGATTCTAAATGGTAGCCTTGCTGGGTAAAATAGTGTTGGTTGTATGCCCTTGCTTTTCATCACTTTAAATATTTTGTGCCAATCCCTTCTGGCCTACAACATTTCTGTTGAGAAATAAGCTAACAGTCTAATGGGAATTCCTTGTAGGTAGCTAACTGTTTTTCTCTTGATGCTTTTAAGATTCTTTCTTTGTCTTTAATCTTTGGCATTTTAATTATGATGTGTCTTAGTGTGGGCCTCTTTGGGTTCATCTTCTTTGGAATTCTCTGCACTTCTGCACTTCTGCACTTCCCAGGTTCATATGTGTATTTCCTTTTCCAGGTAGGGAAGTTTTCCATTATTTCCTTCCTTCCTTCCTTCCTTCCTTCCTTCCTTCCTTCCTTCCTTCCTTCCTTCCTTCCTTCCTTCCTTCCTTCCTTCCTTCCTTCCTTCCTCTTGCTTGTGAGAGAAGGGGAGATAGTGAGACAGACTCCCACATGTGCCCTGACTGGGATCCATCTGGCAAACCCTGTCTGGAGCTGATGCTTGAATCAATTGAGCCATTTTTAGTGCCTAAAGCTGATGCTCTTGGACCAACCAAGCCATGCTCAAAGCCCAGGGCCAATTCTTGAACCAACTGAGCCACTGGCTGCAGGAAGGGAAGAGGGAAAGAAGGGGGAGTGGGAGGGAGAGAGAAGCAGATGGTCACTTCTCTTGTGTTCCCTGACCAGAAATTGTACCTGGGGCATCCATAGGCTGGGCCCATGATCTATCCACTGAGCAAAGTGGCCAAGGCCTCATTATTTTTTCAAATAGGTTTTCATTTTCATTTTTCTCTCTTCTACTTTCAGCACCCCATAATGTGAATGTTGATATGCTTGATATTTTCCCAGAGGCCTCTTAAACTACCTCTATTTAAATTTTTTTTTTTTTTTTTTTTTTTTTTTTTGCTGTTCTGATTAGGTATTTTCTGCTACCTTATCTGCCAAATTGCTGATTTGATCCTCTGCACATCCCCTAATCTTCTGTTGATTCCTTCTAGTATATTCTTCATTTCAATTATTTATTTTTCGTTTCTGACTGACATTTTTTATGTTTTCTATCTCCATTTTTATGTTTCCTATCTTCTTGTTGAAGTTTTCACTGAGTCAGACTTGTCTTTCCCCAAGTTCATTGAGCACCCTTATAACCAGTGTTTTGAACTCTACATCTGAGAGATTGCTTGTCTCCATTTTGTTTCATTCTTTCTCGGGAGTTTTTTTCTGTTCTTTCATTTGGGACATGTTTCTTTATCCTCTCATTTTGTCTGCCAGATGCCCTGTGTTTGATTCTATGTATTAGGTAGGACTGTTATGTCTTCTGGTCTTGGTAAGTGACCTTATGTAGTAGGTGTCCTGTGGGGCCCAGTGGTGCAGACCCCAAAGTCACCTGAGCTGAGTGCTCCAGGTGCACTCCTGTGTGGGCTGTTTGTACCCCCAAGTTGTAGTGAACTTTTATTATTGTTGCCATATCAATGAGAGATATTTGTTCTCAGGCCCATCAACTGCAAGGACTGGCTGAGACTACAGGAGAGGAGATGCTGTACAGTAGCCCACCTGATAGACAGGGCTTGCTACTTTGGGGCTTTGGTGCTTGCCGACTTCGCTCCTTGAGCATGTTGGTCATGGTGATGGTGGTTCTCTGGCATGGTCTGAATCGCTCTACTGGGTGCTCTGGCTCTGGGGTCTACTGTAATGTGCTGGCCAAGGTCGACCACTTGCTATACCTGGCCTGGGGCTACCCAGCATGAACTACAAAGTGATCTGCAGATGATTGTCACTTATACTGGACTTGGGGCTGCTAGAGATATGAAGCATGCTCAGGCCAGATGCTGATTGTTTAGTGTTTGTGAACCTTTGAGAGATTTTAGAGTAGTCTGCAGCATAAGCCAAGACAGGCATTCGTACAGAAAGGCCACTGGAAGGGGCTTGGGTGGGTCAGCAGGTTGGGGGTGGGGTCTCATGGAATCAGTAGGGAAGAGTGAATGGTGTTAGCCAGGTTGAAGGAGACTCAGACTTGGTGCTGGCCTGAGTCTAGGGTGGGGAGCTTAGCAAAGCAACAAGGTCCTCTTCCAGTACTTCTGTCTAGGAGAAAGCTACCTGCAGCTCTTATCTTGAAAACAAACAATTCAGTTCTTCTCCTGTGTGTCTCTGATGCCTTTTGAGCAGCTGCCCAAGTGGTCTAACTCAGAGCAAGTGAGTTTCAGAAAGTTTGTGCAGACCCGTTAAGAGGAATGCCTGGGGTTCCAGCCACCCTCCATCTCACCCAGCCACAATCTCCTCTGGTTTGCACAGCCAGAGTTACGGGGACTGCTTTTCCCGGCACTAGAACCCTGGGCTAGAGATTTTGGTATAGTGCTGGTACTCCTCACTCCTCAGGGGGACCTTCACAGCTGAGATATCCGCTTGAATTTTAACTGTCATATGTGGGTGTGGAACCTGTCTCTTCTGTGTCTCTGTCCCTCCGATCAGTCTGAACATGACTTCTTCTTTATACCCGTGGTTCTAGAACTTCTGTTCAGCTACACTTCAGGTGGTTCTCAGTGATGGTTGTTCGGTAGTTTAGTTGTAATTTTGATGTAATCACTGGAGAATGCGAGTACTGCACTTACCTTCTCTCGCATCATGACTGGGAGCCCCACAATCAATAGTTATATTATCTTGATATGAGCAACCCCCCCAATTAATCTACTCAAGCATTCAACACTTTATAAGTAAAATATGCTTATTTAAATCTAAATGCTCACCAGTTGCCATTATATTTTTATGTAAACATTATACCATTGAGGATTATAAAGAGAAACAATATTTAAGTCTTGACACAGAAACATTCTGTTTTACAAAGACTGTTTTTATTGATGTTAGTTACTTAAGGTAGGCAATTCTATTAAAAAATTCTCCTTTTACCCTTCCTTTCTTTTTTTTTTTTTTTACAGAGACAGAGAGAGAGTCAGAGAGAGGTATAGATAAGGACAGACAGACAGGGACAGAGAGATGAGAAGCATCAATCATTAGTTTTTCATTGCACATTGCAACACCTTAATTATTCATTGATTGCCTTCTCATATGTGCCTTCACCGCGGGCCTTCAGCAGACCGAGTAACCCTTTGCTTGAGCCAGCGACCTTGGGCTCAAGCTGGTGAGCTTTTGCTCAAACCAGATGAGCCCTCGCTGAAGCTGGCGTCCTTGGGGTCTCGAACCTGGGTCTTCCGCATCCCAGTCCGATGCTCTATCCACTGTGCCACCACCTGGTCAGGCTTCCCTTCCTTTCTTGTTGTAGATCTCAAACAATTGTTTCAGATTTTCTCTGCTGAGCTCACTAGTAATTTGGCTCTGAGGCTTAATGGGTCAGAGGTAAGCACAAGATGTCATGTGTCAAGGTCTTTTAACTAGTGAATGGCAGTCTTCACACTGAGTGCAAGTGGTGGCTATTCAGATGAGTGCAGAGACAGAAGCTTGCCTGTGAGGCACTCTCTGCTTGATTGAAATTACATTTGCTCAGAACGTAAAGAAGATGGCAGTTTTTTTGTCCCTTGGTTAAGACCATGTTTTAACCCATTAAAGATGGCACATACATACATGAGTCATCCCTCCTTCTCCTTTGGAACCTCAAGTCTTTCTTTGCTTTACGTAAGAGCTCTACTGAACAGACAAGTAGCATGGTACTAGAACTTATTCCTTAGCTTTCTGTTTCTACCACAGTTATGGGGAAGATATACTTTTTCAGTTCTTTCTTAAGGTATTTTAAGGGAGTCCCCATTTCTTTTAAGCATCTATTACATTCCACATATAATAGTATGAAAAACTAACCAGTTGCATGCATGACACTATTGCTTTCTCAACAACCACTGAAGACAGTTGGATTTACAGCCAGAAGATAGTCACATTATATCAAATGAAACTTGCACACTTCATTTATTTCCCCCTCAAGCATTACAACTGGAATAGCTGCTAGGAAGCTTTAAACATATGCCAGACATTTGAACTCTCCAGGAACACTGACTTCCCACCACTTTTTCTTGCATAACATCTTTAAATAATTAATTATTTCTTTTGTTTCTTTTTTAGTCTTCTGGTTTGGGAAATATTAAGGTAACTGAAAATGAAAGAAAAAAATCACAGAAGAATTTACTTGTAATTTTTCAATTTCCGTAAAGTCAACAACCTTGCTTTTGAGTCTGCCAGGGTGGATTCTAACCGAGGTCAATAGTACACTTGTGTGTCATTGAAATTTGTTAGCATTCCTATCTAAAAGCTTCAGGACAATGTTCTGAAGCCTGTGCGAATAACTGAGGTCCCCCAGGATTCTTGGCTTCTATTATCACCAATAGATATTTTTAGGAGCATTTTTGAGAAACTGTTGTAAGCTAGCATGGAATGGTTTAGAACGAATCTGTTTTGTTGGAAGAAGGGGGTTAATTAACTTGTAAGCTGCACAAATTAATCTGGACCTGAGTAAGTTCCTGAAAATAGATTAAATTGTAAACACCTATTCAGACAGTATTTGACCAGGAGATAAATTTATTTCTTCAAGGTCCATGACCCTACAAATCGATGGGTGGCATTAGATTAATGCACACTGGGCTTCCAGTTGCAACCATTGCTTGATGAAGCTTGCCCTCCCCCGCTGCTTGTGGTCTACCAGATCTTGCTGTCACCTTTCTCTGCACCAGCATCTGCTCATTAGAAACTCTCTGTGGCATTCTGTTTGGGTTTGTTTTGTTTGAGGTGAAGTAGGAGAGGGTGAATAAGACGTGTAATCAATGAAGTTTTCTTTTATAGTTTTATTCTAATTCAACAATGAATCATAGCCTGCTTTGATTTAAAAACAAGACAGAGAATAGCCTTCCCCAGATTAATTTTCCTTCTGAAAAATACTAAAGGACCATCAGACAGAACGTATTTATCAGAGAGTTTTATAAAGTCCCTCTTGATTTAATGCTCTGCCTATTTTTTAGTAGTGTCTTTTATGATTAGAGAAATTTGTTAAAGGAATGAATGAGAAGACTCACTGTTTATTGTAAAAGAAGAGAAATGGCAAAAAATCTCATCAATGAATTAAGAATTTAAAATATAATTCAACCTTGCTATCATAATTTAAAAAGAATAAAATATGATCTTATGAGGTTCTTATCTACTGCATTCTCTCATAGTTTACATGAAATGGCAATGTGATGATTTAAGGTGTTATTGTTATTTCTTGATTTAATGTCAAATGTAATTTTGTGAACAATCATAAGCAATACCTTTGGTAATGAGCCTCACCAAATTAGGTTTGGGCAACCCTTCTCTTATTATTGTATAATTTTTTTTGTAGGCTAATTTTCAGTTCCTTTTTGTTTTCTTTTTCTTTATAAATTGTCATTTGTTTAGAAATATTTACTACTTCACATAATTTCTAAGTAATATATTCAGATTTTAATAATAATTTGGCTTCTTGAGGAGTGAAATATACTCTTTGGGGAAAAAAAAGGAAAGTTAGCAAATACCTAGAGAAGCAAGTCAGAGTTTAGTAAAATACAGTTTTTCTTTAATTTTTTAAATTAAAATGACTTTCTGTATACTTTAACAACTTCTTGCTTTCCAGGGAAAAGAGTTTTAGTATGGTTAAATTACAAAATACATTTGAAAAAAAGCAGAAATATGGCTTTATCAGATGTTGATATTTATACTTTTTAAAATAATTTTTGAAATTCTTATGAATTAATAAAAGAAAAAATGATAACTTTGTTTATCATAGTATAACATCTCTTCTACTATGAATAGTAGTAGCTTGAGTCTGTGGCCCAAGTATCAAATTAAATGCTATTTTTATTCCCAATTTTTATTTCAAGTATATCACTTTTGTCCCCAAAATGTAAGTTTAATTCAGAGATGCAACATGTACCTCGTTGGATGTCCTATTGCATTAACATGATGCTCAGCAGGTAACAGATTATCAATAAATAATTGGGATTTTAGCTGCAGAGGCTAGGGTAGCACTGAGGAGCAGTGAACAGTGGGCCACAGGGGTAGCTGAGCTCTCCTATCTTTGGCCTCCCAAACTGCTGCGCTAGTTAAGGACACTGAAGAGATAGATACCCAGTAAGATAAAAGGAGTCAGGTATTAGCAGTGATTGTTTTCAGATTGTTGCCAGTAAGTATTAGGTGGTCCATGTAGAAAACATGTACTGCAGAATTTTAAAGAGAAAACTCTAGGCCCAAACTGGTGTCATTCCCACTCAACATTCATGATACCAAACCCAGATTCAGTACCCCAACTAACTGCAGTTGCAACCTCTCCTGAAACTGTAACCTTAATCAACCAGTCTGAAATGTTCTGGTCAAGCATTAGTAAAGTAATCTGTCACATGGGACCCTTCCATCATAATAGCCCCCCCCCCCAAGAAAGAAGAGGCAACCTACATGATAAAATTCCTTGTCATTCCTTCCTGTGGATACAAGAATATCCAAACCTGTAAAAAAAATTTTAAGAGTTAACTGAAATTTATTTCAGCCAAACTGAGGACACGCCTGAAAGCAAGATATCAAGGGTTTGAGAAAATGTTCCAGAGAATGGCAGTTTTGCAGCTGATTTTACACATTTTAGAATCAAAGGAGGAAACTTAAGGAAGATTACATGAAATCCATTGGTGGTAGATTAAGGAAGCCAGAAAAAAGCAAAGTGGAAAATCTGATTTGATTAAAAGTAAAATAGAGAAATACCTACTTCTTTTACATTGGCAGCTACAGGATAGGTAACATTTACCGTTTACATAAATCAAGGTGGTATGAGAGCAGCAAGATGAGGAGTTTAGGTGGAAATGGAGGTGCTTAGGCTACACTTTCACCTCCAAGGGGTCTGGAAATGAAGATTACTCTGGCATTTTCAATATGCGTTATGCTAGATGCACATGAACAACGGGCAGGGCTCACTGAAGGCAAAAATTAAATTTTTTCTAAGGCCTGGGTCAGGACTACCTACCATGACCTGCCCAGTTAGAGATTTATGATCCGATCATCCTTATTACCTTACAGCCCCTTTTTCTGTTCTCCCAAAGGAGATCTCTTAGTCTAAAAATAATCCTTTCTTTTCTTTTTCTTTTTTTTTAAGTGCAAGTAGGGGAGCTACAGAGACAGGCTCCCACATGCGCCCTAACAGGGATCCACCCCGCAACCCCCATCTGGGGCCGTGCTCACAACCGAGCTATTTTTAGCACCTGAGGTGGAGGCTAGAGGGAGCCATTCTCAGCTCCAAGTCAATGTGCTGGAATCAATCAAACTATGATTGTGGGAGGAGAAGGGGGAGAGGGAGAGAAGGGGGAGAGGGAGGAGGCAAGAAGCAGATGGTCACTTCTCCTGCATGCCCTGACCAGGAATCGAACCTGGGACTTCCATACTCTGGGTCATTGTTCTACTGTTAAGACAATCAACCAGGGCCAGTTTTTTCTTTTCTTTTGTTAATAGCTCCCTTGCCACACTGTTCTTCTATAAAAACCTTTGATTTTGTATAACCCCTCTGAGTTCCCTTCAGGTTACTAGATGGATGCTGCCTGATTTGCTTAGTAAAGCCATTAGTTCTTCAAATTTACTCAGTTGAATGTTGTTTTTTAAGAAGAGTAAAGTAGAAAGGGGAAAGACAACTATAATCGTAAAACTCTAACATCATTAACATTAGTAGCAGTACAGCTTATTAACATTTATTACATTTTTACCCTATTTGTTCATATAATATTGCTCTGATAGTGTTTTATACTTGTGCTTCAGCATATTATAAATTCTCTCTATAATCATAGCTTTTATTGGTTATATAACAGTCCATTATACCTCTGTATGATGACTTCCTTAAGTAGTCTGTGATATAGTGATTTATCATAAATATTTATTTTGTCTTCATCCTCATTTTTGACACAGAGCTCCTAAAACCTTTGAAATTTCCTAAGTGGTGAAAGCAAGAAAGGTGTCATGTGTTATGGTAATAAGGTGACTTTTGTACCCTACCCAAAGGTTAGGGCTGGTTACCAGTGGAGCCATCCACATGATTAGAAGGTTGAAACTTTCAGCCCTGCCCACTGACCACCTGGGAGGGGTGAAGGGGCTGGAGGTTGAATCAATTGCCATTTTTTCTGGCCAACGACTTAGTCAATTATGACTACATAATGGATCCTCCAGAAAAACCCAAAAGGAGTGCTATAGTATTTCTTTTTCAGAGAACTTCTGGGTTGGTGAACTGCTGGAGATGCAGGGAGAGTAGTGCACATGAACAGGGCGTGAAAGCCCTGTGCAATTTCCCCGTACCTTGCCCTATGTGTGTGAATCTTCTGTCTGTTCCTAGTTATGTCCTTTAAGAAAAAATTTGTAATCTAGTGAGTAAGTGGTTTTTACTGAGTTCTGTGAGCTGTTCTAGCAAATTAGTCAAACTTGAGGGGGCCATGGGAACCTCTAATTCATCAGAATTAGAGGTTCAGTCAGAAGCAGAAGTAACCACCTGGATTTGGATTGGCATCTGAAGTGGAGCATGACCTGTGGGGCTGAGCCCTTTACCTGTGGAACCTTATGCTGTCTCCAGGTAGGTAATGTCAGAATTAAGTTCTCAGATACCCTGCTGGTATCCAAGGTTTGCTTGTTGGTGTGGGAAAGCCTCCATACACACTTTGGAATTGGGTCTGGGATCCCATTTCACATTCTTCTGCTGTCAAAAGTAGATTGTTTCTAATTTATAATATTATAAATAATGACTTAATGAACACCTTTATGTGTAAAGCTTTTTGAGAATTTTTATTTCCTTAGATTCCCAGAAATGAAATCAATGGATCAAAATTAATGAACTTTATAAGGCTCTTAATATATATTGCCAAGACTTGGGGTATTCATTGAGATTAAAGTTCATTGGGAAGGCACTATGGTCTTGGAAACCCCTCTTAAAGGGCCACTATACTCTTCATATGGATTGTTTTTGATTTTGATTAACCATATACATTTCCTTCTTTGTTATATGCACAGTGTCTGTTAAGTTTAACTTAAAAGTGTCAGAGTTGACCTACACAGTAATGGTAGCTTCTCCTGAGAAGATTTGCAAAGCCAGTGAATTAACCCAGGAAATGAGGTTTGTGCATTCATCTTTGGATTTTGTGTGACTTCCCAGATTTAGGGTACTGATTGGGGTGAAAGACTTACCTCTTGTGCAAATGATGATAGGCTTTGTTATTGTTGTTTGGTACTGTTTAAGCAAGGAATATTGCTTTTCTATATTTGTCAACAGCATCTGTAACCATGTGAGTGGGTAATTAATAAGAAGATCTTAAAGCTAACCTATTTTTATGTGTTTTCCAGCTTATTAGAATAGACTCCTATGTTTATTTTATTCCTACAACAGTTTATTTTATTCCTACAACAGTAATGTTGTTGTTCTGGACAACAAACATTTCTGGACAAATGTTTGTTGTCCAGAAATAAAATTTCTACAATAGTTCAAAAGTCACAAAAATTCAAGTGTTGGGGTAGGTATTTTTGATGACAAATTAATCATCTTCTGTAGCTAAGAATTTAGTCACAACTATCAAATCTGCCAGGATAAACTGATCTGCCACTATGGTAATTAACCAACAGGTATTTCAGCAAGTTATATTAAATCCAGTCCATTCTACTACTTGTTTTTCTCCAAGTTCTATAAAAAATCAGATTAAAATAATACTGAGATAGACTGTATAGGTTAGCACCCTCATGTTTATTCTACCTCCCCTCCTTTTCTGTGTCTCAGGACCTTACTCAGGGTTCTTTGTCCATTGGCATCTAAATAATTTAGCCAACGTCAGTGTTATGGACTGAATATCATGCCCCCCAAATTCATATGTTAAAGCTGTAACTCCCAATCTGATTATATTTGAAGATGGGGCCTCTAAGAAAGTGATTGAGGTGAAATTAAGTTATAAGATTGAGGTCCCAATGTGGGAGGATTAGTGTTCTAATAAGCAAGGGATTGCAGAGAGCTCCTTCTTTTTCTCCCTCTCTCTCTCTCTTTCTTACTTACAATGCTCCCAGGCAAGGTCATGTGAGGATATAACAAGAAGGTGGGTCATTCAGGAAGAGCAATCTCCCCAGAAACCTTGCCTTTGGATATCTAACCTCTAGAACTGTGAGAAAATACATTTCTATTTTAGCCACCCAGTCTATGGCCTTTTGTCCTGACAGCCCAAGCAGACTTACACTGGCCAAAGATTAGAGGGCAGAGAAGTCTGGCTCTTTTTGTCTCTTTCCTTCTGCTTCCTGTGGGTCTCTATCAGTGACTGCTTCTCTGTCACTCCAAATCCCCTCAGGAGACCCTTTACTCTGAGATCCCAGTTCTGATCAAGATATATCACTGTGGTTCCCACCAGACAAATAACATTACCTGCCATTGTCCCTCCGGCCCTAGAAATAGTAATGGCTTCCTACAGTTGCCTTACTTTCCTCTTTTGTTCTTCAGCAATTGCATCATTTGTGAAACAATTTTCTTTTTAATTTTTATTAATTTTAATTTATTGTGTTAACATGGATTCAAGTGCCCCACTCAATATAACTCCTTCAGCCCAACCCCCATGTCCCCATTACACCCTCTTTGCCCTTCTCCCCCTAAGTCCCTCCCTCCTTCCCTCTGGGATTTCCTATCCTGTTATCTGTATCTCTGTGTTATGTATATATACCTTCACTAATCCCTTCACCTTCTCTGATCCCATCCCCTCATCCCCCTTCTCTCTGACACCTGTCCCTCTGCTCCCTGTGACCCCGCCTCTGCCTCTATTCTGTTCTTCATTTTCAACATTAAATCTTTCTGAATAAAAGACCTAGAGTGGCTCCAGTTTTCTTGGATGGAGTTTGATTACTACAGAGGCATTTTACTTATTCTCTCATGGGTTAGAATGAGTTCTTTAGATACTTCATTTCTTTAGGTAATGATTTTTACAGTCTACTTTGACTCAACAAGTAGTAATGTGAAATCTGCTCTTTTTTCCCCCTCATAAATAATAATTTTTTTAAGTGACAGATTCCCACATGTGCCCCAACTTGGATCCTCCCAGCTTCCCCCTGTCTAGGCCTGACACTTGAATCAACCAAGCTATCCTTAGCACCTGAGGCCAATGCTCAGGCCAATCAAGCCACTGGCTGTGAGTGGAGAAGAGAGAGAGAAGGGGGAGAGAGGGGGAGAAGAGAAGTAGATGGTCGCTTCTCATGTGTGCCCTGACCAGAGATAGAATTCAGGATGGTCTATCTATCTATCTATCTATCTGGCATGTATCTATCATGCCAGACTGACCCTCTATCCACTGAGCCAACTGGCCAGGGCCATAAATAACAAATTAAAAGAGCAAAACAGCAAGTTAAAGTTTCTTTTAGCATATTTTAAATTATGGAATTTGTTTTTTATTTTGTTTAATGTTTCTCTCCTCAGTTTTTCTGTTATAAATAACTGTCATTTTGAATTTTAAAAAATGATAGAACCAAAATGATCCAAGATAAAATTTACTTCTAAGAGACTCAGAGAAATCATGAATTAAGACATTGATTTTGTCACTGTGATTGCTTCTCTAAGATATTGATGGTTCTTTAGACAGTGTATTGGCTGATGAGTTTGATTCCCATAGGTAATTGAGTTCTATATCCCTAAGGTTAAGAGGATTTCTTTTTGACGACACGTTAAATTGAGCCCAGAATATTTCTGGATAAAATTTGATTGCAGGTGTCTATTATATCCTGATGAAAGCATATCAGCTCAGTCTTCCAAAGAATTTTCTTTTAGAGTGAAGCTGACCTTGTAATATAGTAGCATAGTAATATAGCCTCTCTTCTGTAATGGTAGTCAGTCTCAATCGACTAGGAGAAGCTGATGAGTGTCCACTTAGAAACTTGTCTGAATATCTTCTTCACTTTGATTTCTTTCCTCAGGACCTAGAGTTTTCTGTAGAATATTTCAAGTGAGGACTACAAGGAAACATGATATAAAATTTTAATTAAGCCTGTCTAGTGTCCCACAGAGAGAATTCTCTATAGATTTTAACCATAAATAGAGTGTTTGTTTTACATAATTCATTATCATACTTCCCCTATTTATAAAACACTCCTGGGAGATGTGATATGCTTTCTTTGCAATTGTTACATATTTTCAGCCTCATTCAAAATAAATGTATTTAGCAATTAAATATTAATATACCAATATTTTAAATGGAACTATAAAAATAATCTAATTTATAACCTCAGAAACTATATTTTAATCTAAAATTATCAAAATTTATTAACCAATTATATGCTTATTTATTTATTTATTTATTTTTACCTAATATAGAATTATAATAGCTTAGACCCAGTAACCTCTTTGAACCTATATGTGATCACCATCCATTGTCACCAAAACCCACTTAGCTTCATTATCTATTAGACTTTATAAACCTATAGAACACTTTTCTCCTCAAACTTGGGAAAAGGGTACCAATTTATCAATGCCTTCATCATCGCGATCATCATCAAATAATACTTATTGCTATCCTCCAAGTATATGACACTGGGCCAGAGAACACTAAGTTGCATTCAACTGTCCCTGTTCCTCTTTAGTAAGGGAAATTTGCCCATCTGTTAGGCATTATAGGAAGAGAAGATTAAATATCAGATCCAAATCATGTTTTTGAGCTTCTCCACCACAACCAGCATTTTACAGCAATTCAAGCATACTGTATGTTTTTGTCTAAGCTTGGGAGAACTTTTAATTTTCTACACTGTCAATTTGCAAGGCAGAAAATAGGAAAGAATTTCCCCAGGCACTGTCAGAAGGATGCTGCTTTCCCTTCTAATTGCTTTTAGAGTTCCGGGCCCAGGAGACTGGGTAGGTGCAAGACACAGGGGATTTGTTCTTGATGGACAGACCCATGTTGCTAGCTGGATGAGGGATTCCTGGGACTAAGTGGAGGATTTCTTTGCCTCCAGGGAGTGGTTCTGGAATAGGCCCTGGCTTTCTGACTAAACAAAAACTTGTATTCCCCTTCATATCAGTCAGACTCAGACTTACGGTTGGAAAGAACCTCAGGGCCAACCTCCTGAAAAGCCAGCACCTCTTGTGAAGCTGCTGTAACAGACCCTGGCTGACATATTTTTATGAGAATCTTATAACTTCAGGTTTGCAGTTTCAGCATTGACTGCTCTTTTTGCCAGCTTAGACAGTTTCCCTCCAACTGGTTGCTCTGGCCCAAACAATAAAACACATGGCAAGAAAATAGGCTCAATTTTTCCTGAAATTAAAATGTGTTTTTCTGATCAAATTAAAGAATTAAAAGGGTGATCTTTCTATAATTTAAAAATAAAAACATCTATATGTACCAAAATATATGGATTTTGCCTTAATAAGTGAAATATATGACTATTATATATCAGTACATCATTTCAGGGCAGAATCAGCCTCCTTCTGGCTTGTAAGTACACTGCTCACAACAATTAGGGGATATTTTATTGCTTCATATTCATTTTGAAATATCCCCTAATTCTCGTGAGCAGTATATTTAGCATTCAATGCATACTAGAACCTTATTCTTCCTTTCTAATTCATCCAGAATCTGACTTTCAATAGTTCCTGGGCCAGGCTACTAATTAGTGATACTCTGTTTTCACAGTCTGCTGCAGAACAAACTTGGCAGTGGAGACTTGTTTCTTGAATTTCAGGCAATTATATCTAATTACTTACTGGAAAGCTTGAGTCAAATACTTCATGAACAACTGAAACTTAACCTGTAAAAAACGGAAGCCATCATTTCCCCTGTTAACACCACTTTCTACTCTGGCATTCCTTAGCTCAGAGGATGTCATCCCACAGAACCGTTGTCCAAAGGAGAAATCTGAGGATTGCCCTAGACTTTCTTTTCCCCATATATTTAATTTCATATACAGGCAGTCCTCTCTTAAAAACAAATAAACAAACAAACAAACAAAAATCCAAAAAAACATTTAACCAAACCTAAAATGCCCACCTCTCACTGATCCTCCTGTGACTCTCACCCTCCCTCTCTTCTTCCTTCCTTCCTCCTTCCTTCCCTCTTTCCCTCCCTCCCTCCCTCCCTCTCTCCCTCCCTCCCTCCCTCCCTCCCTCCCTCCCTCCCTCCTTCCTTCCTTCCTTCCCTCCCTCCTTCCTTCCTTCCTTCCTTCCTTCCTTCCTTCCTTCCTTCCTTCCTTCCTTCCTTCCTTCCTTCCTTCCTTCCTTCCTTCCTTCCTTCCTTCCTTCCCTCCCTTCTCTCTCTTTTCTTTCTTTCTTTCTTTCTTTCTTTCTTTCTTTCTTTCTTTCTTTCTTTCTTTCTTTCTTTCTTTCTTTCTTTCTTCTTTCTTTCTTTCTTTTTCTCTTTCTTCTTTCTTTTCTTTATTCTTTCTCTGATCTTACTTATCTGTTACTCTTAGAAAATCTACTTTTGACCAGACTGAGACTTAGCGGTAGAAGCTCTCAGAGAGGACAGCCTATGCTTTCTAGCAATCTGTTTCTGGCATCTTCCTTTGACTGCTTTTATTATTTTGGCAAAAGTTTAGCATATTCTGCAGCCTTTTTAAAATTTTTCCTGTTATGCTGTTTCTTTAGACCAATACACCAACGTTTGTGTTGCAGGATGGAGTGACAAGATGCTGGATCTTGGATCCCTTGGTCGTAGGTTTCTTACCTTCTTTGTTTAGGGGCTTTCTCACAGCATATTGACAGCCATCATTTTCTCTGGAGAGACTGGAAATTTTGTAGATTCTGTGAGCTCTTTTGGGCTCCAGACCACATGGCACAGGAGGGTCAGTGATTAAAAAGACATCTCTCTCCTCCTTATTTTTTAACAATGATCAAGTTGAGAACAGTGACATTGGCATCCACAATGCAACCCCAAACAGATCTGCACTTTCTCCAGTACTCTTGATCTTAACAGGAATGCCTCTTACGCAGTAGGAGTCAGGCACGACGATGGGTCAAGTCAACTTGCGTCATGGGGAAAACCTGTCACTCCCACCACTGTTTGGGAACACATAACCTTTACATTCTTCAACCAGAGAGAGTGTCAGCAACCATTTCTGTGGCCATATGCTAGAAGTATCCATTCATCATCCAGGCTGATAAGTTTCTGGCAGCCAGTGGCTGGGAAAGAGATGCTCCACTTCATCCTGAAGCAGCGCACCCCCTCAAGGTGCCATGAAAAAGCCACTCTTTCTTTTGTCCTCAGTTTAACATTATACTTTGGAGAAGCCTTTTTCAGCTTTCCTAAGTGAAAGAAAGGCTTTTCCCTCTGGTAGGTGATTCAGTACTTCATGTCTTGCATACAGAACTTCATTTAAACCTACTCAAGTGATATAATCTCATCATGGACTCTAAATTTCATTTTATAGAGTAATTTCTACACACTATTATATCTGCAACACCTATATCAGTTCTTGGAAAAAGTAGTTGCTTGGTCAGAGTTTGTTGAATTTGAATAAATGATTGAATGAACTATTTTGCTAATGTTATTTTCCCATAAACAATAAAATGGTCTTTCACTCACTAACTAAAAAGATCCATGAAGTTTGCTCCAGTTACTCCAGTTAGCATTATCTTTCTTCTTTGAATATCATAAAAATAATAAATGTTATACTATTGCCACTTAACTTATTTTTTGTTTTTCTAAGAGATGTGCCCCTTAAAATCAAAGGTTATAACGCTTATACTTTTGTTGATTTACCTCCTTCATGCTTCACTATCTCCCTTCATCTTGTACCACATCTTGTGTTATAAATAAAATACCACTAGTTTCAATTTGGTATTAAATAAATACTAATTTATTTGAGGTTTCATGAAATTAATTAAGAAACTAAAAGAGAGAGTGTGAGAGAAACAACTTTAGGAGATTAACATGACTCCCCCTTTGAAATTTTATATGGCACCGACTTTGAGAGTTTGGAAAAGTAGTAGGGCAGAACGTAAAGAGTGTTGAAAAGAGAGAAATGGAAAAGAACATAACAAACAAATGCCACCAATCAAATTAAGGACAGAAATATGAGAGTGGTATGATAGAAAACTTAAGGAAAATTGATTATTATGGAAAAGGTGTGAAGGAAAGGGAATCCTCGCACACTGCTGGTGGGAATGTAAATTGTTGTAAACGCTATGGAAAACCATATGAAGGTGCCCACCAAACTTAAGAATAGAGCTACCATTTGACATGGTGATTCCTCTTTAAGGTATCTACCTGAAAAATTTAAAAACACTTGTTCATAAAGATACAGTGGTACCTTGAGATACGAATTTAATTAGTTCTGTAACTGAACTCATAAGTCAGTCAACTCGTATGTCAAACTGCTGATACTGGACCCGTGCACCAATGCACCAACTAGTGGCAGCTTCCCGAATCATGACTTATATCTCGGAATTTCGCTCGGATTTCGAACAAAAATACAGACTGAGTTGCAGCTCGTATCTTAAAAATTCATATGTTGGTCTGTTTGAATCTCAAGGTACCACTGTATGTGTACCTCTATGTTGACTGAAGCATTATTCACAGTGGCCAAGACATGAAAAAAACTTAAGTGTCTTTTGATGGATGATCACATAAAGACATGGTACATGTGTACCATATATACATATAGCAGGAGTTGGGGACCTTTTTGGCTGAGAGATCCATGAATGCCACATATTTTAAAATGTAACTCCATGAGAGCCATACATCAACCCGTGTATGTTATGCATCATCCAATAAAAATTTGGTGTTGTCCCGGAGGACAGCTGTGATTGGCTCCAGGCACCCGCAACCATGAACATAAGCGATAAAAAATGAATGAATTGTAATACATGAGAATGTTTTATATTTTTAACATTATTATTTTTTTTATTAAAGATTTGTCTACGAGCCAGATACAGCCATCAAAAGAGCCACATCTGGCTTGTGAGCCATAGGTTCTCAACCCCTGACACATAGTCATGAAAAGATGATTTTTTTAACCATTTTTGATAACATAGATGGCCCTTTAGAGTATGCTAATGGGAATAAGTCAGATATAAAAGGACAAGAACCATATGATTTTACTCATATGTGAGATATAAAACAAAAAGCAACAAATGAACAAACACAAAAACAAACTCATAGAAATAGATAACAGAATTTTGGTTACCAGAGGGGAAAAGAGTAAGAGGAGGAAAAAGAGGGTAAAGGGGGTCAAATATATAGTGATGGAAGGAGACTGACTTTATGTGGTAATTACACAATGGAGTATAAAGATGTCGTACTATATATTGTACACCTGAAATTTATGTAATGTTATCAACCAATTGTACTCCAATAAACTTGATTTTAAAATGGAATAATTTCTGTTGGTTAAGAAATGGTTCTGATGGCCATTCCATCAAGTATTTCCTGTAGCAATAAACTCTTATGCACTAAGTGACATAAGATCAATATAAATATAGTAAAAATTGGCAGAAATACTAAGAGAAACTGAATTACTCAGCAATAATTAAAAAAGTGAATTCTCCATTTTGGACAGCATGGGTGGAATTAAAGATTATTATGCTAAGTAAAATGAGTCACACAGAGAAATACAAATATCATATGATTTCACTTATCTATGGAATCTTAAAAAAAAAGAACAAACAAAACAATACAGAAACAGATTCACAGATACAGAGAACAAATGGATGGTTGCTGGAGGGGAGTGCTGTGGGGATGTGGGTGGAAAAGGTGAAGGAGATTAAGAGGTCTAAGCTTCCAGTTATAAAATAAATAAGCCATGGATATGTGTACAACACAGGGAATATATTCAATAGTATACTGCTCACAAAAATTAGATGATATTTCAAAATGAATTAAAATGATAAAATATCCCCTAATTTTTGTGAGCAGTGTATAATAACTGTACAGTGAGAGATGGTTGCTAGCCATATTGTAGGGATCACATCATAAGGTATATGAATGTCAAATCACTATATTGTACATCTGAAACTAATATAATATATCTCATCTATACTTAAATAAATCTATATATAAGATAAAATATATTGATATTTGGACCAATGTTGATACTTTATGGTATTACTATAGATCTTTCAAGTAAATAATTTCAAGTAGAGTTAAATTTCTACTCTCTATCACAAATTTGATGTGTTCCAAGTACTTGTTTTTTACTCTTTCATAATTAGGAGTAGAAACCATATAATATATTTAAATTACCTATATGGTATACAAATAACAAAATTCAAATTGCTTTTATATATAATTAACATCATATTTTCAGGATTAGGCCATACTGATAAGTATGTATAGAGGTTATATTTACTCATTCTCACTGCTGTACAATATTCCACTGGTTTTTTTAATCCATGTTTAGGTTAGTCCTACATGTAGTTTTTAGTTATTTTTGATTAGAGACAACACTGAGAAGATTATTGTACTGATATCTTTGTTTACTTGTGAAAGAATTTCTCTACACATAGAAGTAGATTGAAACTTAACAAGTGGCATTATTAATATATTTAATATACATAAAAAGTAAATCTATACCTAAAAGTGAAATTATAAAACTATGAATTACATCTTTTTCAACTTTACTAGATATTTTGAAATTATTCTCTAAAATAGTTGCAACAATTTATACTACCATGAGCAGTTTCCATTTCCTTAAATTCTTAAGTCCAGACTGTCAAAATATTTTTATTTTTGCCAATTTAATGAGCACACAACTATTTAATTTTGCCTTAATTTGCATTTTCCCTGTTTACCATGCTGTGTTACCTAGTTTTCTTGTGCATTTTCTTTGTATTTTCTCTTCATGTACTTTTGTTATTTTTATTTATTTATTTATTTATTTATTTATTTATTTATTTATTTTTAAGTGAGAAAAGGGGAGATAGTGAGAGACTCCTGCATGCACCCCAACCAGGATCTTCCTGGAAACCCCATCTTGGGCTAATTTTTAAGTACCAAGCTATTTTTAGTACCTGAGGCCAACACACTACAACCAACTGAGCTATCCTCAGCCCCTGGAGCCACACTTGAACCAGTTGAGCCACTGGCTATGGGAAGGGAAGAGGAAGAGAAGTGGGAGAGGGAGGGGGAGAGAAAGAGATGGTCACTTCTCTTATGTGCCCTGACCAAGGATCAAACCTAGGACTTCAATATGTTGGGCCAACACTCTATCCACTGAGCCACTGGCCAGAGCCAGTATTTTCATTATTTTAAATCATATTATTTTTCTTATTTTCAGGACGTTTTTTAGATAATTTGTATTCTTATTTGTTTGTTTATTTATTTATTTTGCTGTACAGATTGAAAACAACTTCACCTAAATGGTGGTATCTCTTTCATCTTGCATATTTTATTTTTATGTATTAAATACACTGATTACAAACAGAAAAAGCCTGAAAATACTGTGTTCAATTTGAGAAACTATTTTTTAAGCCAAAAAGGAACTATACAAATGATAATAAAGGTCCTAGCCAAGTGGCTCAGTGGTGGAGCGTCAGCCTGGCATGTGGATGTCCCAGGTTTGATTCCTAGATTGGGCACAAAGGAGAACTACCCATCTGCTTCTCCACTCCTCCTCCTCTCACTGAGGTTGGCTCCATTGCCTCCACCTTAGGTGCTAAGAAGAGCTTGGTTGCTAAACAATAGAGCAACACCTAAGATGGGCAGAGCATTGCCGCTTATTGGGATTGCCAGGTGGATCCTGGTCAGAGTGCATGTAGGAGTCTGCCTTTCTTCCTCTCATTGAATTAAAAAAAATAATGATAATAAAAACAAAAGTAGAAGTGAGTAATAAGTCAGAAATTACAAAACATGCATTATTAATAAGGACAAGAACTACTTTGAAAACACCAGTAAAACTGAAAAATGTCTTGAATGTCTGAAAAATAAATGAGAGAAAATACAAATGATACCAGAAATAAAAGTAGATAATCAAAGAAATTAAAATAACAGATAAAGAAAGGAAAGCATAGGCAACCTTTTATCCATGTATTTAAGATGATGAACTAAATGCAGAGTATTCTTCACAAATATAAAGGATAAATTTGACTCAAAAAAGAGAACTCAAATAGATCCATATCCATAGAAGACATAGGAGAAAATAAAAAAAAAAAAAACAAGATATCCTCCATCTCCAAAGGCACTTGACACTAATGGTTTTAGGGTGGGTGAATTTTATCCCAGTCTTCAAGGAAAAAAGAATTATCATGTTATTTAATGCTGCTCTCAAACATGAAAAGAAATATAATTACTGTCCAAATTCATTCTATGAGTTTAATCTAATCCTGAAAAACTGATTCTAAAGTTCAAATGTAAGCATAAATACTCCAGAATTACCAAGAATATTTGGAAAAAATAATGAATTCTCACTTGCCCTAACACATATCAGAGTATAAGAAATTTAAGTAGTTTGGTATTTTTAAAAAATAAATATTCATTTGGAAGTATATATGCTAATTATTTCAAATGAGTTGTGAATATAGCATAAGATTTTAAAAGCTATTAGAATAACTTGGAAAAAATTACCATTCTGCTTCACACATGCCTAAAATGGAAGGTTTTCTAACAGAAAATGCAATCATTCAAAAGAAAAAGATAAATGGGTAGGATCTCTCAGAAATATAAAATATTTCTATGGGGAAAACACAAAAGTAATAGACTGTGAGAAAAGTTTCTTATATATATAAAATAACAAAAAGGCACTGGTGCCTGGCTCAGTGGTAGAGCATTGTCCGAGCATGTGGAAGTCTCGGGTTCAATTCCCAGTCAGGGCACACAGGAGAAGCACCCATCTTATTCTTCCCCCTTCCCCCTCTCCTTTCTCTCTGTCTCTCTCTTTCCCTCCTGCAGACAAGGTTCCATTGGAGCAAAGCTTGCCCTGGTGCTGAGGATGGCTCCATGGCCTTTGCCTGGGGCACTAGAATGGCTCCGGTTGCAACAGTGCAACCGCTGCAGATGGGTAGAGCATCGCCCTCTGGTGGGCATGCTGGGTGGATCCCGGTTGGGCGCATGTGGGAGTCTTTCTGTCTTCTTGCTTTTCACTTCAGAAAAACACTACTACTACTACTAATAATAATAATAAATAACAAAAGTTTAAACAAATAAAAAAGTACATTTCAGAAAAAATATACAGGTGTTCAGAAAACAAATTCTGTCACACTAGAAATATGTGTAATAAAAATTAAGATAGCTGAGCTAAGATTCTTCACCTAAAAATTGGCAAACATTGAAAAAAATATATTCAGTGCTAGTAAGGTTGCAGATAAAAGGGCATCTTCATACTTTCAGTAGGTGTGTAATTGGTAAAAACTTCAGAAGATTTTAAAAGTGCAGATATTTCAACCCAATTATTCTATTAATACTTTAAGTTAACTATGCTAAAGAAGTATTTTGATAATATATACAGAAATATACACAAAGATGTTCGCTGCAGTGTTTAAATAGCAATAGTTAGAAACAACGTGAGTGTGTGTGTACGTGTGTGTGTGTATATGTGTGTGTGTTTAATAAGATATGGCATATCCAGGGATGATAAGTTGATGAATAAACACTAAGAAAAATAAAAAACAATACAACACTGGTGTTGACTACATAGAATAGATTAATCAGAATGTACACAGACTATAAAAAAATTGGTAAAAGGATACTTCTGTATACTGGTTTGATTTCAGTCATAGATACATCATTTTTAGTCAACTACTTTTAAATTTGGGACTGATTTGTAAGAATTACTCTTGAAGGTTTTTCATAATATACCGTTTAAGGGGAATGGGATAACTTGCAGAATTTTATCTATGCATTTAAATAATTTCATTTTTGTGGAAAATGAAAGAATAAAAAAATCTGTTTAAATGGCAGAGGTGTGTTATATATAATATATTTTAATCAATATTTCAAAATATTTAATGAGATTTAATTCATAAATTATATTAATATTTTTAATTTATCAATTGTTTATTGCTCACTGTATTTTCTTATGTGCCTTAACCCTTCATCTAATCAACTGGGTTTTATTCTTTCCTGACTCACGAAAGGAATGGTATCTCAGAGAAAAGAGAAAAAAGTAGTCAGTTTTAAATTTCACAGGTTTAACATGCAGGAAAAAATGGAAAGAACTCGGGACAGGGAGAAGAAAAAATCTTAAAAAAAAACAAACCCAGATCTTTCATTCACCTTAAAAAATAAAAGATTTGGAAGAAGGCTTGATGATGTTAGAAGATACTACTCTGACCACTTTCCTTATCAAAGAAGAAGGAAGGAAGAAGAAGAGAATTAGAGGCTAAGCAGTAAGATTTTGATAGAATTGGCTTGAGAGAAAGAGATGCAGGATCCTACCTGTTAGCCATCCCCAGGCAAAGCCAGTGTAAGACCTGAATAGGGCAATGACAGTTAGAAAGTGGATCTGAAGATCTGAAAGGAGTGAGGACCTAGCCCTCTCCAGAGAAGAAATGGTTGTACGCTCTGTCTGGGCAGGTGGGTCTGAGTCAACTTCATAAACACAGGACATACAAGATGTTGCAGGATGGTGGAGGATTCCTGTATTCCCAAGGACCAATCACAATAATTGTTTCCAGTCCAAAGACAGTATGAACTTAATATTTATACTAAGAGTTATCTGACTTTTAGAAGCTCTACAAGGACCTATATGAACCCACCACTCAGGACCATATTAGACAAGAGTCATCTCAGATGCCATAGTGGAAAGATAACAAAAACACGATGCCACACTGCTCTTCATGAAGCCTTGGAATTTTATAAACTGGCAGTCACGGGCCCAACTCTAAGGAAGGAGGTGGGGTGTGACTGAAGGAAAGAACTGATCCAATAGTACAATATAAAGCTCCTACTATAAGTTAAGCCAGTGATTCTCAAACTTTTTGAAGTCGGGGTGCATTTTAAATCCTACAAATAATTGTAGGCGCACTATATACAAATTTCTGAGAAATATGTTATAATAATTAAGTCAAATAATAAAGAAAAAATATAAAGTCCAAGCATACTTTTATGGTAATTAAAAAAAATAAATATGACAAAATCAAATTTATTCTGACATTAAAAAACATATTTATGTTATACAATACTTTTTGAGTTATACTTTTTAGAATTCATAAAAATAGTGGTTAAAAAATAAAAAAAAAACGACAAAAAAGTTATCTTTTTATATATATAGATACATTCTTAGTAAGATTTAGTAAATTCAGCAGGTCCTGGTACAAATGTGTTAAGTTTTTTCACTCTTGTATTTATGAGAAATATGAGCCTGATGTGTCCTAGCGATTTCTTCAATGTTTGGGCATATATTTGAAAGGCAAACTCTCATTGCCTCGTCAATACATCGAAGAATTATCCTCTTTTTACTCTTAATTGTGTTGAGGGTAGAAAATCCTAATTCACATAAATAGGATGTTGAAAATTGTAGTAAAATGTTCAAAGCTTTTATAGATATTGCCACATATTCTTCTTTTATAGAAATCCAAAAGGCTTCAAGGGACAATTCCTTATGTTTAATCATCAATCCACAATCAGTGGATATAGCTGCCAGTTATTCTTCTGTTAATGTTAAACCAAAATCATTTGAAGCTTTGATGAATGGGTTTCTAATCCAATCGTATTGTTCAATGTTAAGTGATGAAAAATGCTGTAAATTAAATTCTGCCCATCAGCCTTCAAGTCCTTATTTATACTTAACTTTTGCTCACTTCCAGAATCAGATTCTTCAATATCATGCTTCTTTTTGAGAAGTTTATCCATTTTATTTGGGAGTATTTATCTAAAAATAATATAATGATGCGTTAATAATAAATATAATGATGATGTGTTAACAAAAAGAGTGTTATTTCTGTAATGAAATAGTATAATAGAGTAACTATTTTTATTTTTATATCTGGACACATGCTGTGAACCAGTGCAGTTAGTAATTCCAGGTCCCGAATGGAAACAGTGTAGAATTAAGAAAATACGGGGTTGGGAGGGCCCTGTAATTGCTGCTGGCAAGAACAATGCGTGCCCAAAAACCACATCTTGCTTTATTTAGAGGGCAAAGTGAGGCCATTAGCAAATCAATGAGATCTTTGATCATGTTTCCAAGGCAATCCAAGAATTTTACCAAGTGCAGAAAATCTCCACCATACATATCATCTTAACTTTACACCAAACAAAGGATAGAAGAAACTTGCCTCCAGTGTTTCCGGGAACATGGGGGGGGGGTAGTGTAAACAATCCAGCACCACAGCTTAACAGCCTTTTGCTGCAACCTAATCAGGCAAGTGAGGTGGGGGGTTGGGCAGACTGTCAGCTTACAGCCAATTCCTCACATCTCTGTCCCCCCAAAATCTAAACTCTAAAAACCCTGTTGGGTTTTTGGTCCCCAACAGGAATATATTTCTCTGGAATACCATAGGGAACACCTGGAAGTCTTCTAGGGTGCACCAGTGTGCCCTTGTGCACATTTTGAGAACCACTGAGTTAAGCTGTTGGATAAAAAATTACCATTTTTTTTGTATTTTTCTGAAAATTACCATTTTTTATAACTGAATTTGTACAGTGAAATTTGTATCTGCCATCAGCTAAATCACTCTACTCTTGCTTTCTTTAAATCCTAAATTCTTACTATTGTAGCCTTCCCCCACCCAAGAGTTCTCAGGGAGCAGATGGAGATTTTCACTTTTTCTTATAGATGTCTATGTTATGAACCTTGTACAGCAACAAGCCCTTCTTTTGTAATTAAAAATAACAAAATGAAATAATAATTAACATTCCCCTCATACATATAAAATAGTAAGGTAAAGTAAATCTTAAATTTCCTGTCGAAGTATACATGTTGCCAAGCTATGCATCTTTTTAATCACTGTCTGCAGTAATAATTTATGTTTTATGCATTTAAATTTAAATCAATTGACAAAGTAAAATGGATAAAGATTTTTTTTTAAATGACTATTTTGAAACTGTTGTTGGACCTGCTTCTTTTCATATGCTACCACTGCTCAGCGATTGAAGCAACCATTAACTCTGCTTATGCCTGTTAAGGGCTAGAAGCAGTCTTTCAGAATTTTCTTCCTGAGACAGCAGGGCAGAATCAATAGCAGTCTGAGTTCTCTTGAAGATTGATGTAGCATGGCAATGCTTAGGAAAACCATGTGATTTTTGATTAATAACTGAAATAAATCTATGCAACTGGTGTTAGGAACCAAAGTTATTTTATACTCACCTTTTCAATTCCCTAGAATCAAAAAAAAAATGCAGTCCCAATTAGATTCACAGAGCCACACTTCTGAGCTCCAAAGGGATTTAAAATTCATCACTGTTCAAAAGACATGTCATGCAATGAGAAACTGGAGATTGGCATATTTGTCTATAAATGTGAAAGTGATGGAGCATCTCAGACGATCCTGGCTCATAAACAGGCTAAGCCAGAATATTATTGTATGAAACCATAATTCCTAATCACTGGCACATAAACAATAGCTGTATCTTTTCACAGGACCCTAGAAAGGATCTGTAGCGATCTTACAGTTCACTATCCTGCCTCACATAAGATTTAATGAAATATTTCTACACAGATTCTTTTTTTACTCTTAAATATCTAGAGAGAAGAAGTTTCTCAAAGAATATAATTTGTAACCCCACCTCCTTCTTGGATTTTCTTCCATGTAAAGTAAACTCTTGATTTAACTCAACTAATGAGAAAGATGAGTGAACCAGTGAGTACAGAATGATAAATGATTTAAAAAGTAATTTAACCTTGCCTTGAAGTGTTGTGGGAGCATTACATAGTGAAGAACAATTAATGTTATCTTAGTAATGATTTTAAGAGCTGACCCACACCAAATTCAAGTGTGTATTAAAGTAGTGGCCATATTTAGTGTTTCTCAAATTCAAGACCAATATAGTATCTTAAATCATCTTGGCCTCTATGTCTGAACATGTTCATAGTCTCTGTTGAACACTTTGTTAGTTGCCTAGCCTCTCACTGTATATTCAGGTTGAAGAAGCAACAGAAATATATAGTTTACCTGAATAGAGTAGCTCTCAAACTTACATCTATCATTTTTCTTTTGACTCATATTGGTCAGCATCCTATAACATGTATAACCTACACTAAAAGAATACTGGGATGTTCATAGCAGATCCAGTAAATGGGAAAGGAATAGAGAACAAGTTACCAGAGTTTGGAAGCAAATGCAAGTATAATTTTGGCTCCAGGTGAGAACCAGCAACTGTTCAAATTTCTGGGTCATTGGAATATGGTTAACTTGACCTTGATTCTAACTATCTTAAGTATCCCAGACCATGTGCTGTATTGTTGAGACATAATAATAGTAGTTTCAAAGCAGTATTAGAGGTGGTGGTATCACAGTTCTAGATTGTCCCAGCATAGCTAGAAGTATATCTGAACAAAGTTCCAGTTCCCTGAAGGACAGCAAAGTATGGGCAGGGTATCAGGGTCAGTCCAATTCTGCATCAGAAGCCAAGGCCAGTAATGTAGGAACACACCAAATACTATTGCAAGATCAGACAGATCCAGGAGTGACATCACGGAAATGGCACCGTGAGCAGCACATACGACAGATCTCCCAAAATCTCAACAAATTTATCAACTAGAAACAGAAAAATTTATCCTTGGAGCATTCCGGAGTTCCACACACACTGAAGGTGAAAGGGCTTTTATCACTTGAATCTGAGAGACGGGTCAGAGCTGAGGGTGTGGAGGAAGCTAACTACCACACGGACGTTCATTCAAGCCGAGGAGGGAGTACACCTGTGTGCTATCAACAAGACTACCCTCAGATGCCAATAAGAAAAAGGAAATCAAATATTATGGATACAAAAGATAGAGAGGTAACACAAATAGATGTGGAAAAATCTATGGAGAAAAGATTTAACATATTAGAAACCTTGGAGCTAAATGACAGAGAATTTAAAATAGAAATCCTAAAAATACTCAGAGATATACAAGAAAACACAGAAAGGCAATTTAGGGAGCTCAGAAAACAACTCAATGATCACAAAGAATATATTACCAAGGAAATTGAAACTATAAAAACAAATCAAACAGAAATGAAGAACTCAATTCACGAGCTGAAAAACGAGGTAACAAGCTTAGCTAATAGAACAGCCCAGATAGAAGATAGGATTAGTGAAATAGAAGACAAGCAACTTGAGGCACAACAGAGAGAAGAAGAAAGAGACTCAAAAATAATAAAAAACGAGAAAGCCCTACAGGAATTGTCTGACTCCATCAGAAAGAATAACATAAGAATAATAGGTATATTAGAGGGAGAAGAGAAAGAAAATGGAATGGAGAATATACTCAAATAAGAGACAAGAACTTCCCAAGCCTGTGGAAAGAACTAAAGCCTCAAATGCAAGAAGCAAACAGAACACCAAGTTTTCTTAACCCCAACAAACCCACTCCAAGGCACATCATAATGAAGATGGCACAAACCAATGACAAAGAAAAAATTCTCAAGGCAGCCAGGGAAAAGAAGAGTACAACATATAAAGGAAGGCCTATTAGATTATCATCAGATTTCTCAGCAGAAACTCTACAAGCTAGAAGAGAGTGGACCCCAATATTTAAAGCCCTGAAAGAGAGGAACTTTCAGCCAAGAATACTATACCCATCAAAGCTATCCTTCAAGTACGAAGGAGATATAAAAACATTCACAAATACAGAAAAGATGAGAGAATTTATCATCAGAAAGCCCCCACTCCAGGAAATACTAAAGGGGGTTTTCCAACCAGATTCAAAGAATAAAACAAAACAAAACCACAAGTAACAGCTCCACCAAGAACACAATAAAACCAAATTTATACTGTGACAACAAAAGAAAAAAAGGGGGGAGAGGATGGAGATTAACAGTAGCAAAGGACGATGAAGTGCAGAAATACTCATAAGAGAGGGTACTACAATGAATATGGTAGGTACCCTTTTCATTACTTAATGGTAACCTCCCTTGAAAAAACCACCACAAAACACTTGACTTAAAAAGGTAGCAACAGAGGAAAGAAGTATGGAATACAAACAAACAAAAACAAATGATAGAAAAACAAAAGAGAAGAATCAAACAAGATACAAAACTAACAGAAAGCAATTTATAAAATGGCAATAGGGAACCCACAAGTGTCAATAATTACACTAAATATAAATGGATTAAACTTACCAATAAAAAGACACAGAGTAGCAGAATGGATTAAAAAAGAAAATCCAACTGTATGCTGTCTACAAGAAACACATCTAAGCAACAAGGATAAAAACAAATTCAAAGTGAAAGGCTTGAAAACAATACTCCAAGCAAACAACACCCCAAAAAAAGCAGCTGTAGCAATACTCATATCTGATAATGCTGACTACAAGACAGAAAAAGTACTCAGAGACAAAAATGGTCATTTCATAATGATTAAGGGGACACTGAATCAAGAAGACATAACAATCCTTAATATATATGCACCAAACCAAGGAGCACCAAAATATATAAGACAGCTACTTATTGCCTTAAAACAAAGACTGACAAAAATACAATCATACTTGGAGACCTCAATACACCGCTGACGGCTCTAGATCGGTCATCCAAACAGAGAATCAATAAAGATATATTGGCCTTAAACAAAATCCTAGAACACCTGGATATGATAGACATCTACAGGACACTTCATCCCAAAGCAACAGAGTATACATTTTTCTCTAGTGTACATGGAACATTCTCAAGAATTGACCATATATTGGGCCACAAAGACAATATCAGCAAATTTAGAAAAATTGAAATTGTACCAAGCATATTCTCTGATCATAAAGCCTTGAAAGTAGAATTCAACTGCAAAAAAGAGGGGGAAAACCACAAAAATGTGGAAACTAAACAACATACTTCTAAAAAATGAATGGGTCAAAGAAGAAATAAGCGCAGAGATCAAAAGATATATACAGACAAATGAAAACAACAATACGACATATCAGAATCTCTGGGATGCAGCAAAAGCAGTAATAAGAGGAAAGTTTATATCACTTCAGGCCTATATGAACAAACAAGAGAGAGCCCAAGTAAACCACTTAACTTCACACCTTAAGGAACTAGAAAAAGAAGAACAAAGACAACCCAAAACCAGCCGAAGAAAAGAGATAATAAAAATCAGAGCAGAAATAAACAAAATAGAGAACAGAAAAACTATAGAAAAAATCAATAAAACAAGGAGCTGGTTCTTTGAAATGATCAACTAAATTGACAAACCCTTGGCAAGACTCACCAAGGAAAAAAGACACAGGACTCAAATAAATAAAATCCAAAATGAAAGAGGAGAAATCACCACAGACATCATAGATATACAAAGAATTATTGTAGAATACTATGAAAAATTATATGCCACCAAATACAACAATCTAGAAGAAATGGATAAATTCCTAGAACAATACAACCTTCCTAGACTGAGTCATGAAGAAGCAGAAAGCCTAAACAGACCAATCAGCAGGGAGGAAATAGAAAAAATTATTAAAAACCTCCCCAAAAATAAAAGTCCAGGCCCAGACGGTTATACTAGTGAATTCTATCAAACATTCAAAGAAGACTTGGTTCCTATTCTACTCAAGGTCTTCCAAAAAATTGAAGAAGAAGCAATACTTCCAAACACATTTTATGAGGCCAACATAACTCTCATACCGAAACCTGGCAAGGATGGCACAAAGAAAGAAAACTACAGACCAATATCTCTAATGAATACAGATGCTAATATACTAAACAAAATACTGGCAAATCAAATACAACAACATATTAAAAAAATAATACATCATGATCAAGTGGGATTCATCCCAGAATCTCAAGGATGGTTCAACATACGTAAAATGGTTAACGTAATACCCCATATCAACAAAACAAAGAACAAAAACCACATGATCTTATCGATAGATGCAGAAAAGGCTTTTGATAAAATACAACACAATTTTATGTTTAAGACTCTCAAGAAAATGGGTATAGAAGGAAAATATCTCAACATGATAAAGGCCATATATGATAAACCATCAGCCGACATCATATTAAATGGCATAAAACTGAGGACTTTCCACCTTAAATCAGGAACAAGACAGGGTTGTCCACTCTGTCCACTCTTATTTAACGTGGTGCTAGAAGTTCTGGCCAGAGCAATCAGACAAGACAAAGAAATAAAAGGCATCCATACCGGAAAAGAAGAAGTAAAGGTATCACTTTTTGCTGATGATATGATCCTATACATCGAAAACCTGAAGGACTACACAAAAAGATTACTAGAAACAATAAACCAATACAGTAAGGTCACAGGATACAAAATTAACATACAAAAGTCCATAGCCTTTCTATATGCCAACAATGAAATATTAGAAAACAAACTCAAAAAAATAATCCCCTTCACGATTGCAACAAAAAAAATAAAATACCTAGGAATAAACATAACAAAGAATGTAAAGGACCTATATAACAAAAACTACAAAGCATTGTTAAGAGAAATAGAAAAAAGACACAATGAGATGGAAAAATATTCCTTGTTCTTGGATAGGAAGAATAAATATAATTAAAATGGCCATATTACCCAAAGCAATATATAAATTTAATGCAATTCCCATCAAAATTCCTATGACATTTTTAAAAGAAATGGAGCAAAAAATCATCAGATTTATATGGAACTATAAAAAACCTCGAATAGCCAAAGCAATCCTAAGGAAAAAGAATGAAGCTGGGGGCATTACAATACCTGACTTTAAACTATATTATAGGGCCACGATAATCAAAACAGCATGGTATTGGCAGAAAAATAGACACGCAGACCAATGGAACAGAATAGAAAGCCCAGAAATAAAACCACATATATATGGTCAAATAATCTTTGATAAAGGGGCCAACAACACACAATGGAGAAAAGAAAGCCTCTTCAACAAATGGTGTTGGGAAAACTGGAAAGCCACAAGCAAAAGAATGAAACTCGACTACAGCTTGTCCCCGTGTACTAAAATTAATTCAAAATGGATCAAAGACCTAAATATAAGACCTGAAACAATAAAGTACATAGAAGAAGACATAGGTACTAAACTCATGGACCTGGGTTTTAAAGAACATTTTATGAACTTGACTCCAATGGCAAGAGAAGTGAAGGCAAAGATAAATGAATGGGACTACATCAGAATAAAAAGTTTTTGCTCAGCAAGAGAAACTGATATCAAAATAAACAGACAGCCAACTAAATGGGAAATGATATTTTCAAACAACAGCTCAGATAAGGGCCTAATATCCAAAATTTACAAAGAACTCATAAAACTCAACAACAAACAAACAAACAATCCAATAAAAAAATGGGAAGAGGACATGAACAGACACTTCTCCCAGGAAGAAATACAAAAGGCCAACAGATATATGAAAAGATGCTCAGCTTCACTAGTTATTAGAGAAATGCAAATCAAAACTACAATGAGATACCACCTCACCCCTGTTAGATTAGCTATTATCAACAAGACGGGTAATAGCAAATCTTGGAGATGCTGCGGAGAAAAGGGGACTCTCATCCACTGTTGGTGGGAATGTAAAGTAGTACAACCATTATGGAGGAAAGTATGGTGGTTCCTCAAAAAACTGAAAATAGAACTACCTTATGACCCAGCAATCCTTCTACTGTGTATATACCCCAAAACCTCAGAAACATTGATACGTAAAGACACATGCAGCCCCATATTCATTGCAGCACTGTTCACAGTGGCCAAGACATGGAAACAACCAAAAAGCCCTTCAATAGAAGACTGGATAAAGAAGATGTTGCACATATACACTATGGAATACTACTCAGCCATAAGAAATGATACATCAGATCATTTACAGCAAAATGGTGGGATCTTGATAACATTATAGGGAGTGAAATAAGTAAATCAGAAAAAAACAAGAACTACATGATTCCATACATTGGTGGAACATAAAAACGAGACTAAGAGACATGGACAAGAGTGTGGTGGTTACCAGGGGTGGGGGGAGGGAGGACGCGGGAGGGAAGGAGGTAGAGAGTTAGGGGGAGGGGGAGGGGCACAGAGAACTAGATAGAGGGTGACGGAGGACAATCTGACTCTGGGCGAGGGGTATGCAACATAATTTAATGACAAGATAGCCTAGACATGTTTTCTTTGAGTATATGTACCCTGATTTATTGATGTCATCCCATTAACATTAATAAAAATTTATTTAAAAAAAAAAAAAAGAAAGATCAGACAGATCCAGAAACTACTATTTTACTTAATCAGCTCAGACACTGGGCAGAAATGAGCCTTTGGTTGAGGGCCTCAGGACAGCAGATTCAGCAGAACTGAGAAAATCACCATTTTTTTTTAATGTCAGATATTTTGGATTCTATTCCACCTAACTGTGGTACCTCCAGATGCCCAGGAGATATATAGGACATGGAGAAGCCACAAGATTCTTCTAGGAATCATTCCTCTCCCTGATAAGAGTTTAAGACCAAATTATCTGTTACATTTATTTACTTACTTACTTACTTACTTAGCAAGCACTACATTGTTGTCTGTGTCCATGAGTATTGTCTCTCTTTTTTCTATTTTGCTCATTTTGTCCATCCATCCCCAGCTGCCTAATCTCCCTCGCTGGACAGCTCTCAGCCTGCTCTTTTTACCTATGAGTCTGTCTCTGTTTTGCCTGTTAGTTCAATTTCTTTACTATATTCTATATATGAGCTCTTGGTTTGATTCTTTGCACTGTTTTCTAGACTCTATTTCTTCTCTGATTATAATTATTTTCTTCCTTCTACTCACTTTGGGCTTTGTTTCTTGTTCTTTTTCAAGTTCCTTTTAGTGTAAAGTTATATTCTTTATTTGAGATTTTTTTGTGTCTTGAGGTAGACCAGTAATGCTATGAATTTCCCTCTCAGGACTGCTTTTACCATGTCCTATAGATTTTGAGTTGCTATGTTCTCATTTTCATTTTTTAAATGTATCTTTTGACTTTTTCCTTGATCTCATTGTTAATCCAACTATTGTTTAGTAACATGTTATTTAGCCTACGTGTTTTTGTATTTTTAAAATTTTTTTTTTGTGTGTGTGTGTGACTGATTTCTAGTTTTGTACCATTAGGGTGAGAGAAGATGCTTGATGTGAGTTTAATCTTCTTAAATTTATTAAGACTTGTTTTGTGCCCTATAAAATGTTCCATGTCCACCTAAAAACAGTATATATTCTGTTGATTTAGGGTAAAATGCTCTAAAGATATCAATTAAATCCATCTGATCTAGTGTATCATTTAAGGCCACAGTTTCCTTGTTAATTTTTCTCTGTAAAATCTATTCATTGATTTCAATGGGATGTTAAAACCCCCATGACTATAGTCCTGTTAGTCTCTCTCTTTATGTCAATCAAGATTTGCTTTATATATTTAGGTGCTTCTATACAGAACACACAAACATGTATATTGGGTGTATACATGTTTACAAAGGTTATATTCTTTTGTTGGATTGCTCCCCTTATTATTATATAGTGTTCTTCTCTGTCTCTTACTATATTCTTTGTTTTAAAGTCTATTTTGTTAGATAAACGTATTGCTACCCCAGCTCTTTTTCTTTTTTATTTGCATAAAATTTTTTTCATTCTTTTACTATATATATATATACACACACACATATGTATATATACAGCATATATACACACATATAAATCTATATACACAGCATCTGTATATATATACAGCACATATACATATATATATGCAGCATGTACACACACACAGCATATATATGGGTCTGGTTTTCTTATCCATTTTGCTATTCTATGTCTTGATCAGAGCATTTCAGTTATTTATATATATATAAATATATATATATATATTTTTTTTTGACAGAGATAGAGCGAGAGTCAGAGAGAGGGATAGATAGGGACAGAGAGGAACAGAAAGAGATGAGAAGCATCAATTATCAGTTTTTCGTTGTGGCACTTTAGTTGTTCATTGATTGCTTTCTCAGATGTGTCTTGACCATGGGGCTACAGCAGACTGAGTAACCCTTTGCTCAAGCCAGCAACCTTGGGTCCAAGCTGGTGAGCTTTGCTCAAACCAGATGAGCCCGCGCTCAAGCTAGCGACCTCAGGGTCTCAAACCTGGGTCCTCTGCATCCCAGTCCGATGATCTATCCACTGCGCCACCGCCTGGTCAGGCTTAAGCCATTTATATTTGAAGTGATTTTTGATAGATATGTACTTATTGCCATTTTATACTTTTAACTGTGTTCCTCTGTTGTTGTTCCCCCCCTTCATCCTCCTCCTCCTCTTTTTTCTACTTCTTAAAGCAAGCCCTTTAATATTTCTTATAATACTGGTTTGGTGGTAACAAACTTCTTTAGCTTTTTCTTGTCTGGAAAGCTCTTTATTTCTTTTTCAGCTTTAAATGATTGCCTTGCTGGGTAAAGAGTCTTGGTTGTAAGTCCTTGCTTTTCATCACTTTAAATATTTAATGTAGGCCCTGGCCGGTTGGCTCAGTGGTAGAGTGTCGGCCTGGCGTGCAGAAGTCCCTGGTTCGATTCCCGGCCAGGGCACACAGGAGAAGCGCCCATCTGCTTCTCCACCCCTCCCCCTCTCCTTCCTCTCTGTCTCTCTCTTCCCCTCCCACAGCCGAGGCTCCATTGGAGCAAAGATGGCCTGGGCGCTGGGGATGTCTCCTTGGCCTCTTCCCCAGGTGCTAGAGTGGCTCTGGTCGCGACAGAGCGACACCTCGGAGGGACAGAGCATCGCCCCCTGGTGGGCAGTGCGTCGCCCCCTGGTGGGCGTGCCGGGTGGATCCCTGTCGGGCGCATGCGGGAGTCTGTCTGACTGTCTATCCCCGTTTCCAGCTTCAGAAAAATACAAAAAAAAAAAAATTCATGTCAGTCCCTTTTGGCTTGAAATATTTCTGTTGAGAAATCAGCTGACTGTCTTATGGGAGCTTCTTTATAGTAACTAACTGTTTGTCTCTTGTGGCTTTTAAGATTCTCTCTTTGTCTTTCAATTTTGCCATTTTAACTATGCTGTGTCTTAATGTGAACCTCTTTGGGTTCGTCCTGTTTGGGACATTTTGTGCTTCCTGGATTTGTGTGTCTTTTTCCTTCACCAGGTTAGGGAAGATTTTGGTCATTATTTCTTCAAATAGATTCTCAATCTCTTGCTTTTTCTCTTCTCCTCTGGTGCCCTTATGATGTGGATGTTCTTATGCTACATGGCTTCCTAAAGGTCCCTAACCCATTCTCATTGTTTCAAATTAATTTTTCTTTTTGCTGCTTTAATTGGGTGTTTTTTTTCCTACCTTGTCTTCCAAATTGCTGATTTGATCCATTGCTTTATCCACCCTACTGTATATTTCTTCCAGTGTATTTTTCTTTCATTTCAGACATTCTATTCTTCATTTTATAATTTATTTCTTTTCATTTTATTATTTTATTATTATTTTTAGTTGAATCTTATTGAGGACACTGGTTAATATAATTACACAGATTTCAGGTGCTCAGTTCTACAACCCATCTCTGTACACCGAATTGGATGTTCCTCCTCCTATCCCCCAAGTCAAGTCTTTGCCAATCACCATTTATTCCTCATATCCTCCTCCATTCTTCTGCCCCCTACCTAGCAATCACCACTCTGTTTTCCGTGTTCATAAATTAATTTTTCTTTTTTTTTCCCTGTTTCACTCTATCTACCTCCCTCCCTCACCCAACAACCCTCCCCCCAACAGCTGTCAGTCTGCTCTCTATGTATGAATCTGTTTCTATTTTGCTTATTAGTTCATTATATTCAACAATGAGTAAAATCATATGGTACTTGTCCTTCTCTCACTAGCTTATTCCACTTAACATAATAATCTCCAAGTCTATCTATGCTTTTGCAAAAGGTAAGATTTCCTTTTTATGGCAGCATAGTTCACTGTGCAAATGTACCACCACTTTTTTTTATCTACTCATCTACCAATAGGGACTGTTTCCAGGTCTTGGCTATTCTTCATTTCTGACTCGTCTTTTTTTTTTATGATTTCTTTATTGTTTTTCCTGTTATTGAGCATCCTTATTACTTTGAACTCTATATTTGATAAATTGCTTGCCTCCATTTCATTTAGTTCTTTTTCTGGACATTTCTCCTGTTCTTTCATTTGGGGCCTGTTTCTCTGTCTCACCATTTTGTCTTACTCTTTGTGTTTGTTTCTATGTAGTAGTTAGATCTGCTATGACTCCCGGTCTTCATAGGGTAGCAATATTTAGTAGCTGACCTGTGAGGTTGAGTGGTGCAGTCTCCTTGATTAACTGAGCTGGGTGCTCCAGAAATGTCCCTTGTGTGGGTTATGTAGGCCCTCCTGTTTTAACCGAGTCTTAATTGCTTTTGGCACATTTGGGAATGGGATTTGCCCTCAGGCTGGCTGCTGTGAGGCTCAACCTTGCCCACAGTGTGTCAACAGCTGTGTAGTTGCTGACCACATGAAGAATTTACCTCAGTGGGGTTTGGTGCTTGCCGAGTCTGCCCTTTGGATATGCCACTTGTGAAGCTTATTGTATCCCTTCTCTGATGTTGTCTGAAGCTGGCTGCTGCGTGCGTTTTTCTGGGCCTCTTGGGAGGGACTCTGGTGCAGGCCAATGTCAGACGCTGCCTGTAACTGGCCCTTGGTAACCTGTTTGGAGCTACAGATGATCCATATCTGTTATTTTTAAGTCTAAGTTTATAGATGTTTCATTGTCATTTCAAAGCATATGCTACTTCATGTTTTATAAATATAAACTTGGTGAGATGCTGTGGTACCTTGAGATACGAACTTAATTTGTTCTGTAACTGAGCTCGTAAGTCAGTCAACTCGTATATCAAACTGCCGATACTGGACCCATGCACCAACGCAACTAGCGGCAACTTCCCGAACCACGACTCGTATCTTGGAATTTTGCTCAGATCTCAAACAGAAATACGGACCAAGTTGCAGCTCGTATCTTAAAAAAAATTGTATGTTGGTCTGTTCGTATCTCAAGGTACCACTGTATGTACTTTGAAAGACATTCTTTGGAGCTACATTTAATAAGACTTTGGCACTCGGAAAGATAGTGTTCTTGGCAAGATTTCAAAATAAAGTCCACTCTGAGGACAGGGTATGAAATTATATTATAGCAAGGAGTATTGAAGCAAGATCCTAAGATGACAATTTCAATTACAGTGACTTTGGAGAGCAGGACTGTAAGGTCACACAATGCTTTAAATTAGGTCAGGACACTGTTTATAATAAGGTACTTTTAAGAGTGGTGTCTCTAGAAACATAGAAAGCTTGGGTGTTATGGTTTCGTGATTTTTCTCTTTTTATTAAAAAATGCAAATCATGATATAATTAAGAAGGCATTTAACCAATGTTAAGTGTATAACATTTTATTAAAATAAATAATAAAAAGCAAATGATGGCCCTGGCCGGTTGGCTCAGTGGTAGAGCGTCGGCCTGGTGTGTGGAGGTCCCGGGTTCAATTCCCAGCCAGGGCACACAGGAGAAGTGCCCATCTGCTTCTCCACCCCTCCCCTTCTCCTTCCTCTCTGTCTCTCTCTTCCCCTCCTGCAGCGAGGCTCCATTGGAATAAGGATGGCCCGGGCGCTGGGGATGGCTCCTTGGCCTCTGCCCCAGGTGCTGGAGTGGCTCTGGTCGCGGCAGAGCATCGCCCCCTGGTGGGCAGAGCGTCGCCCCTGGTGGGCGTGCCGGGTGGATCCCGGTCCGGCGCATGCGGGAGTCTGTCTGACTATCTCTCCCCATTTCCAGCTTCAGAAAAATACAAAAAAAAAAAGCAAATGATCTGTGGAAAAATATTATAAATTTTGCCAAAGCTAGATATTTACATACTGGGAAACCCAAATCTAAAGCTCTTATGCCTAATATCAGAGACAAGCAGCACAGTGGTATGATTCCAATAAGATCGATTTTGAGTTAGGATAACTGGCCTTCTGGCTAGTGAAAATTATTATGTCCTCTCTTTCTGATGAGATGGACAGAATCAATCTGAATTCAGAAAGGTGGTCTTCATGTCTCTAATGTGTCTGTGTCTACTAAGAATATCTTTGTCATCTAGAATGAAGTCTAGTGTAAAAGATTCCTCTTATTGGAAAACTATTTTTAAAAATGTTTATGAGGCCTAACACACAAAGCAACTACAGCATTGTGCAAAGATATTTTGGAATTTTGACAGGACACTGGCCCAAACCTCCTATCCCTCAGATCAGGGACTGTCTGCTTGGCAGGGCTGTGCTGAGCTGAAACACAATGCTAGAATGACAGGCTTAGATTCTGTGTATGTTCTCAAGCCTTGAGACATAAAGGTTTTAAGTTTTCTTTCCTAGAAACAGTGAAATGGTTCTTATATCTGATTATTTAGTGTGACAGAGACCACATCTTGTGCTGCATTAGAAAGAATGATTTATCTATTAACACCTTTTACTGATATAATGAGGAAACAAAATCCTGTTAAATCCATGAGACTCTGTACCTCAGGGATTTTTTTTTTATTTTGGATAAATAGGTGCCCCCAAGCCAGTTTAATTTCCCTTTTGAGGCAGGGAGCTTAATGTAAGAACTAGCTTTTGAATGTAGAAAAGGCTGAGAGGTTATGTCTGCACCTGCCTCAGTAAAATAATCTCAAAGTCATTTTGAGTATAAAAACTTCTGGGCAAACCACTTAGGAGGGTTGCATTTAGAAATGAGATCAGAAAAAAAAGAAAAGAAAAAAAAAAAAGAAATGAGATCAGAAACTTATGACATTTATGGCCAACATATAATAAAAGATGATTTTAGCACAGTGGGAGGTTGTGAGAAGCGGCTGGCATGCAAGTGAGAAAGGACGATTTAGTCTTCATATTGGTACCTCAGGTCTGCTACATCTGTCCAGATCCTGTAATGGGCAGGCTTTCTTCAGAGTCCCCGAGCAGGCTGCTGCTTGTTCAGATCAGCCAGCAGTCACCTGCCAGGAGCCCTGTTTTTCCATCCAAAAAGAAAGCATAGAGAACAATGAAAGTGCAAGACTGGAAGGCGTCTCAAAGATCTAGTCGTTAGGGCATCTCCTCCGCAATGTCTCTGCTGAATGGCGTCCAGAAATAAAGAATTCATTTTCTCTGAAGGTAGTTTATGTACAGCTACATTAGAAAAATCTTCCTGGTTAAGAGCTGAACTCTCTTTGTGTATAGAGTCCTCTACTGACTGATACCAGTGTTACTAATTGGATTTATACTAAACATATGTTATCCTTCCTGTTTGTTCCCGTTTGTGAGAGCTACTCAGATATTTGAGCACAGGTATCTGGTTATGCATGAGGCATTTTTTTTTTTCCTCAATGGTAAACACTGCCAGTTCTTTTGACCATTTTCATCTTAAATGGTTTTAGAACCCTTGCCAGTATAGTTGCTTTCTTTTGAATACACTGTGTTTGTTTAAAACTTTAAAAAATATGGTATTAGGACCCAAACCACTCTAAGATTGGCATAATTAAACAGAAGAAAGCTGGACTCTCGCCTTCTCATAATATGAGTTTTTGCTTCTAACATTGCAGATTACATTCACATCATTTGGGAGGGAATCTCAGAGCTGCTTTTTTAAATTATTTTTTGAAAGGGAGGTAGAGAGAGAGAGAGAGGAAGGAAGAAAGAAAAGGAAGGACAGACAGAGAGAAGCATCAGTTGATTGCTCTACTTAGTTGTGCATTGATTGCTTCTCGCATGTGCCTTGACTAGGGATTTGACCGGCGACCTTGGGCTCAAGTTGAGCCCGTGATCCCTTGCTCAAGCCTGAGACCTTGGGCTCAAGCTGGTGACCTCGGATTGTGGATTGTGTCAACGACACTGTGCTCAAGTCAGCAACCTAGGGTTTTGAACCTAAGACCTCAGTGTGCCAGTTTGATGCTCTATCCACTACACCTCCACCAGTTACACTGTCTAGACCTCCTTAAACAAAAGCTCTATTTTATATTGATGGTCAGTTGATACAACACATTTTCCCATCCTACATTTTCTTTTCTTTTTTTTTTTCTGAAGTGAGAAGCTGCGGCAGAGGGGTTGGAAGTGTACGGACAGACTATGCATGCGCCTGACTGGGATCCACCCGGCATGCCCACCAGGGGGTGATGCTCGGCCCATCTGGGGCATTGCTCCACTGCTACTGGAGCCATTCTAGCACCTGAGGCAGAGGCCATGGAGCCATTCTCAGCACCCAGGCCATCTTTCCTCCAATGGAGCCTTGGCTGCTGGAGGGGAAGAGAGAAAGAGAGAGAGAGAGAGAGAGAGAGAGAAGGGAGAGGGGAAAGAGTGGAGAAGCAGATGGACGCTCCTCCTGTGTGCCCTGACCAGAATCAAACCCGGGACTTCCAAATGCTGGGCTGGTGCTCTACCACTGAGCCTACCAGCCAGGGCTCCCATACTACATTTTCATAGTTGTTTTAGGCACAAATGCAGCACCTTATTATTTTTTTCCAGGTTAAATTTCATCTTGTTAAAATCAGACCATTAACTCAAATCTCTGATTTTTTTTTGTATCCAGATTTAATCAACAGATTCTCTCTCCGCTCCTCAGTTTCCTCACAAATGTGGATAAAGATTATCTCGTAAGATGGTTGTAAACAGTGTGATCCAACATATGGAGAGTGTTTAGATGGAGACAATATATAAGTACTCAATAAAATAAATTATTATCATTTCTGGAAGCAAGTTCAGTTTGTAAAAATGTCTTTTAACTTTAAAGTACTTTTACTGGTATCATGTAAATAAGCCCCAATATTTTAGTATAAAATATTTTTGTCAAAACTCCATTGTACAGAGTTTAAATTAAAAACCTTTTAAGCAAAATGATTTTAGATAACACTAGAGGTCTTTACAATTATAGACTTCAAAGACAAAAATATTTTTTTATTCTCTCTATGTATTACCAAGTAAGGGGGCTATATATCAATATTTGGACAAGTTGAGGCTTACTTTGAATTACCTTCTAAAACTCACATTCTCATCTCCTAAGGCCCTCTGCTACTAGCAAACTCTAAATCTAACAAAATCATAAATTACTTTGCATCTTCTCTATGTGACATCATTACTAAAGCTCTAGGGTTAGATCCAAGTTGTTTATTGCAAAGCACCATGTGTATGAGTAAGTTGAAATTTTCCCTCCTATTAATCCATCACCAGAAGAATTAGTAAGATGATATAGTGGAAACTCACTCAGTCATGATATTCTCATAACTAGGTTCATATCTTAGCACAAGAACATTTTAGCTGTGTGACCTTGGAAAAGTTATTGATCCCTCAGTCCCTCCATTTTTTCATGTATGGCTTTGGGGGTAATAATACCTGCTAGAGTTGTAAGGACTTGGAAGTAACCTGTGCAAAATACTAACTATGATAAATACTAGTGGTTACTATCCATCATTCATATAAATGAATGATGATGACAATAATCAACAAGAATTTATTTGATGCTACCAAGTTTTCATGAACATAATTTAAAAATTAGTCATGTCAAAATACAATCCAATTAGAAGATAGTAGTAAAAGGATAATATAGAAAATAGGACTGTAGTTAGTTCATTGTGATTAAGTGCTTTAGAATCAGTGTGGAAGTAAAATTCTCTTAAAATAACATCTTTTCATTTCTTAATTGAAAACATAGGGTAAGGGTCATATAAGCTTATAGAATGGCCTAGTACTCTAACTTATAATTTCATTGACATGTGAGAATTTATAAATTCATTCAACCTTTTTTAAGTGACTGCTACATGACAGATAACCCACACTTGAGGAATACAATGCCCTTGGTGGTTATAAAACCTTTCTCAAAGCATTCATCCAATGTCTAAGCATTCTTTTTGAATCCATAGGATCATAAACTGAAAATATTTTTAACTCAAAAGTCATTGAATCATGGAATACTTTTAACATTTTCTTTCTCTATACAGCACATTAAGCATGAAATGCAACAACATCAAATAGCAAAGGTTCATCTGAATAGCTTTTCTTTCCCTCAATAGTCAGTGAAGTCTTTGTTTGCTTTGTAGAATGGAAGTATGGTGTTTGGAAATTAAAATACATTTTAAAAATGCAAAGAATTCAGTAAAATTTAATCCCTATATTATGATATTAGAGGTGTGCAAAAGTAGGTGTGAAATTACTTTAATTTTGAAGTATATACTAAAAGAATCCTTCAGTAAATTCTCCTTAAAATGGAAGAATACATTTTGATTTAAAATTTTAAAATTTTCAATATTACTATTTGGTTCTTTATATATTGTCATTTAAAAGCGATACATTTAAAAAAAAAAGCAATACATTTTATATTTACCAGAGTTAATTGCTTTGGCATCCCTGGAAGTTTCAACTTTCTAAATTTTCTAAATTCTAAATAGAGAATTTTAATAAAAGAACATTAAAAAACATTTATTATTCATTGAGAAAATGTTAAAACTTGTATATTTAATTTTTAAATCTAAATATGCCTGGACACACCACTCTCTTCAAATAAACCAGGTTAGTACATGGTTTACTGTTTCATAATAAGAAAATTTTATAAACCACTGTGTAATGAATTATGCCATATTGGTCAAATATTAAGGTGCAAAAAAACTAAACACTAAACACCAACTCAGGAATTTAGAAATCAAAGTGAATTATTTAGAAGACTATTGCTGAGCAAAATCTGGGTAATCAAGCTGTTGGATGTAAAGCAATCTATCAGTCAAGAATTAACTACAAAGTAAACCATATGTCTAGTACAGCCGCTTATGGATCTATTGACAATTGTTTTTTACTTTTAAGATTAACATTTCCTGGTAAAGAAACAGTCAAAATATAGGAAGGCCATCATCATACTAAGAAAAAGAGGATACATTGACAGGAAAAGGCAGAGCTCTTATATTGGTACAAATGTTCCGCAGAGGCCATTATGTGTGCTGCAAACACAGAGGCCCTCTACTGAGAACACTGTACTTCCCATCCTCAGATTCAAGCTTTCCCAGTTGGAAGCCTGAAGATAGATGAGCAGACCTGTAGTGATGAGCTGTACAAGAAACAAGCTCCTAAACATCAGTCTTTATGGTTGACAGATTCCTCTCTCAACCATACCATCTGCTCCCCTCTCCACTTGTGAATAAGAATGAAAAGGCCCATGAGTACAAGTCTCATATGGAGAAGCAGGTACTTGCAACACAGCTATTCATGATTAGCAAAGTAATTTCTCTAAGTCAAAAATGTGGAGAAGGCAAAGCAGCTGGAAACTCAAAGAAATGAACAATGACATCTTAGTTTCTATGTGGAAAAGAAAGCTAAGCCAACTCTCTGAGTTAGGATGGGTTTAGATGAAGGACAGTTTAGACACCAAATAAGAAAAGATTTAAAGAAAGGTAACAGAAATATCACACATACTTACTGGGCAGCAGCATTTTCAAGGAAGTTAAGTCTGGAGCAGGGCTCCCCCAAAGTGAGTATATTATATTAAAGATATTTTTTAACATAAAATGTATCATCATGCTTCCATTCTACAAAGCAAACAAAGGCTTCATTTTACCTTAAAGACATTTTTATGCCTAGCCAGGTCTAAGGAGAGCAGAACAGTTTACAAACAAAAGTGTTAAGTGACTGGTAGAAATTCACATCATCAGGTACAGGTGGTCACAACGCCTGTCCCAGAAATCCAGATTAATGTCTAGGGTGCTGGGAACTGCATCAGCTCAGACACAAAGAATTTTGAAAAAAATTATCAAAGGCTTCTGAACCTTGCTGGAAAAACAGTTGACAGAATAAATAGTTTTAAAAGGATTATTAAATTAAGTCAGCAGAGGTAGGTTCCATTACTGATTCCATCCCTGGCTAGCTTTCCCCAAAATGTAGACCTTGGGGGAAAAAAAATCAACCTGTCTCGGCTTTGGTTTCATTGAACTAGGTGACAACTGTAGACCATCCAGCAGCTTATTGCTTCTTATGATGATGCATAGAATCTCCTTCTCATGTGAGGACCCATGGCCATGTGGTTAGACCAGGGGTTGGGAACCTATGGCTCTCAAGCCAGATGTGGCTCTTTTGATGGCTGCATCTGGCTCACAGACAAATCTTTAATAAAATAAAATAATAATGTTAAAAATATAAAACATTCTCATGTATTACAATCCATTCATTTCCTACCACTCATGTTCATGGTTGCAGGTGGCTGGAGCCAATCACAGCTGTCCTCTGGGACAACACCAAATTTTTATTGGATAATGCGTAAAGTACACAGGGTTGTTGTGAGGTCAGAAAGTAAACTTCCCTCCTTTTAATCAAGTAGTCAGCTAGCTAATTGCAGAAACCCTTTTGACGAAGAAGATGGCTAAAAGAAAAAAAGATGAGGAGTATCATACTTTTCAGCAGGAATGGACAGAGGAATTCACCTTTGTGGAGAGAGCAGGTTCTGCAGTGTGTCTAATATGCAATGATAAAATTGCATCTATGAAACAGTCAAATATAAAGTGGCACTTCAACACACACCATACTACATTTGCATCGAAATATCCAGCGGGGGACAGCAGGAAGAAAGCATGCCAAGAGCTACTGTGCAGAGTGCAAGCTAGTCAGCAGCAACTCCATATTTGGATCCAACAAGGTGACTGGAATTCGGCTAGCTTTGCTGGTGCTTTAGCAACTGTGAGAACGGAAAGCCATTCACAGATGAGGAGTATGCCAAAACATTCATGCTTGATGTTGCCAGTGAACTTTTTGATGACTTTTCGGATAAAGACAGGATAAACAAATGAATAAAAGACATGCTTCTGTTAGTAAGAACTGTTCACGATCATACCATCATGATGGCAAATCAAATTGAGGCAACACAAGTGAAGGACATAAATGCAGCACCATTCTTTTCTCCTGCTTTGGATGAGTCAACAGACATAAGCCATTTATCCCAGTTCAGCGTGATTGCAAGGTATGTTATCGGTGACACACTATGTGAGGAAAGTCTTGCTGTTTTGCCTATGAAAGAGACAACAAGCGGGGAGGATGTATTCAAGTCTTTCACTGAGTTTGCTAAAGAAAAAAATCTACCAATGGATAAACTTATTTCGGTGTGTACTGATGGTGCTCCGTGCATGGTAGGAACATCGTGAACATGAAAAAAGACCCATCCTAAGATTTCACTGCATCCTACATCAGGAGGTGCTTTGTGCTCAGATGTGTGGTGAGCAGCTTAATGAGGTGAAATCACTGGTCATTCGGGTGGTCAACTTTATTGTTGCTCGAGCTTTAAATGATCGCCAGTTTAAAACACTGCTGGATGAAGTTGGGAATAATTATCCTGGTCTGCTTCTGCACAGCAATGTGTGTTGGTTGTCAAGAGGGAAGGTGCTCAGCCATTTTGCAGCTTGTCTGAGCAAAATCCGGACTTTTCTTGAAATAAAAAATGTCGAGCATCCTGAGTTAGCTAACACTGAGTGGCTCCTGAAGTTCTACTATCTTGTGGACATGACTGAACATCTGAACCAGCTCACTGTGAAAATGCAAGGCATTGGAAATACAGTCTTATCCCTGCAACAAGCAGTGTTTGCATTTGAAAACAAGCTGGAACTTTTCATCACCGACATTGAAACAGGTCATTTACTATACTTTGAAAAACTGGGAGAGTTTAAAGATGCATGCACAGCAAGTGACTCTGCTCAACATCTTGATCTCCAGCAGATAGCAGGTTTCACATTTAATCTCCTGCAGTCATTCAAAGCACACTTTGGAGAATTTTGTGAGTGCACTCATCTTTTTAAGTTCATCACTCATCCACACGAGTGTGCAGTGGACAGTGGCGACCTGAGTTACATCCCCGGTGTATCCATCAGAGATTTTCAGCTACAAGCTGCTGACCTAAAGGCCTCAGACATGAGGGTGAATTAGTTCAAGTCACTGAATGAAGATTTGAAAAGACTTGCATGACAGCAAGCAGAGTTGGCGAGCAAACCCAAGTGGGGAGAAATGAAAAAACTTCAACCTGTGAACCAGCTGATTGTCAAAACTTGGAACGCGGCCCTGGCTGGTTGGCTCAGTGGTAGAGCATCGGCCTGGTGTGCAGGAGTTCTGGGTTCGATTCCTGGCTGGGGCACACAGAAGAGGCGCCTATCTGCTTCTCCGTCCCTCCCCCTCTCCTTCCTCTCTGTCTCTCTCTTCCCCTCCCCGCAGCCGAGGCTCCATTGGAGCAAAGATGGCCTGGGCGCTGAGGATGGCTCTGTGGCCTCTGCCTCAGATGCTAGAATGGCTCTGGATGCAACAGAGTGACGCCCCCAGAGGGGCAGAGCATTGCCCCCTGGTGGGCATGCCGGGTGTATCCCGGTCGGGCGCATGCGGGAGTCTGTCTGACTGCCTCCCCGTTTCCAGCTTCAGAAGAATGCAAAAAAAAAAAATAATAATTAATTAAAAAAAAAAACTTGGAACGCACTTCCCGTCACATACCACACACTATAGTGTGTGAGTATTGCTGTACTGACAATATTTGGCTCTATGTATGCATGTGAGCAGTCTTTCTCACATCTAAAGAACGTTAAGACCAACCTACGATCACGTTTAACGGATGGAAGTCTCAACGCCTGCATGAAGCTTAACCTCACTACATATCAACCAGACTATAAAGCCATCAGCAAAACCATGCAGCACCAGAAGTCGCATTAATGATAAGAAGTACTTTATTCATCATTAGTTAGCAACAGCATAACAATGTTATTAAAAAGAATTCAGAGACTTATTGCCTTTAAAAGTGTTGGTCTTACATAAAATGCACAAATTTACTTGTATTTAGTGTTAAACATATCATATGGCTCTCACAGAATTACATTTTAAAATATGTGGTGTTAATGGCTCTCTCAGCCAAAAGTTCCTTGACCCCTGGGTTAGACTATACTTCTTCTTTTCTTTCTTCTCACCACAGAGGTAGGACTAAGTACACCCTTCTATGTGCACCTAACTCAATTGCAGAGGTTTGTTAGGGATGGACACGTGACCCAAATTGGGCCACAGTTCACCCAGGAAAAGACAGGCTCTTTCTGCTAGGTTGTTAACCTGGTAAGATAAAAGTTTTGGCTTGGGAAATTCTTTTTTTTTTTTTTTTTTGCTTGTTGTACAGCTGAAGTGCCTGTATTCTTGGACTTATAAGTCACACAAGTCAGTAAATTTAGTTTTCTTTTTAAAATTAGCTTGAACTGGGTTTATGTTGCTTTTATGTAGCCCAAAGAGTCTTAATCAATACCATCCATTCTGGCTTGAACATTTCATGAATTTAGAAGATATTTATGTTACTTGAAACAAAGATATATCATTTTCTTACAAAGCTCATCAATATCATCAATGAAATACAGGGGAATGAATTTCACACTTGATCCTTTTGTTAATCACTCAATCAATGACAAGTCATGGTGGTGGAAATGAATAAAATACTTGTCCCTGAGCTGAATTTGTCAAAAAACATAGATAGTTTCAAGAAATTCATTTGGAGACTTTCTTCAGGCTTTCCATAACATGTTCACCTTGAGCTTGAATACGTAATGTATAGCAAGCTTTGTGTATGCTGCCTGAAAAGCCAAATTAAGTTGTTTGAGTAGTTTAGGGCCCCACATTAATTATAACATCGAGTGCTTCACCTGTGAGGAGACAAGTCACAAGTGTGTATCACATACAGCTGGATCTCCAAGGACATACAAAATAAAGTTAGCAAGAGACAAGGATGAAATCATAGAGGACCCTTTTAAATTCCATACTTTGCACTCAACTTCCAAAGTCTAAATTAGTAACTAGTGCAGAGTCATGCCTATGGTGGATACTAAATAATAAATATTTATTGATGATAAAGATAAGAAGATCTAGCAAGGCCTTTTTGATCTTTGAGTATAAGAAAATTGAGCTATCAGGATGCTTGCAATTAGCCCAAGATTCCACAGAGAAGAGAGCAATAGAGAAGGAATTAATGCTTTTCCACATTCCTCTCATATTGTATAGATTTTCTGCTTGGTAGTTTTTGATCCTTTTATTAAGTCCTCTAAATGTAAAAATTCCTAGTCACTGTTGTTGTTTTTTTTTTTGGGTTTTTTTTTGTTGTTTTTTTTTTGTATTTTTCTGAAGCTAGAAACGGGGAGAGACAGTCAGACAGACTCCCGCATGTGCCCGACTGGGATCCACCCGGCATGCCCACCAGGGGCGAAGCTCTGCCCACCAGGGGGCGATGCTCTGCCGCGACCAGAGCCACTCTAGCGCCTTGGGGCAGAGGCCAAGGAGCCATCCCCAGCGCCCGGGCCATCTTTGCTCCAATGGAACCTTGGCTGCGGGAGGGGAAGAGAGAGACAGAGAGGAAGGAGAGGGGGAGGGGTGGAGAAGCAGATGGGCGCCTCTCCTGTGTGCCCTGGCCGGGAATCGAACCCGGGACCTCTGCATGCCAGGCCGACGCTCTACCACTGAGCCAACTGGCCAGGGCTCCTAGTCACTGTTTTGAGAATTCAAAATCTGTCTGTAAATTTCTAGAGACTTAATTTGCTGGGTTCTTTTTGTTTTCATTGATCATCTTCAAATTTAGGGTCCTCTCTCATTTCTCATAACTCAGTGTTTAAAGATTTTCAAGACTGTACAATATATAATCTTTGACTTTTCTGTCCCTTAGGGTTTTAGCTTCTTTTTCTTTTCAATTCTTAGATGAAGATTGAAACATATATCACAAGATATAGATGTATTGTAAGACTCCAGGCAGCCCATATAAATCTTATTCACTGAACACTTTGGAACTATTTATTTGTAATGTTTTCTATGAAGTTTCATTGTAAACAAATAAATAGTGTAAAACAAAGAATTGGGGTATATGCGATGCTTACTTTTAGTCTACAGTCTAATGGATATATTTCAATAGTGTATAATATGGGAAACAGAAGATGTTAGTGTGCACATGCATACCTGCCTTAATCAATACTGTTTAGAATATGAACTGCATGGTCCTGTTCAATTTATAGGAAATAAATAAAGCAAAAGAGACACTTTGGATCCCAGAAGAATTCACTTCCCAAAGCAATTGGACATCTGGAGTTTCAGTCTGATAAAAATCAATGACTCTCTTTCAGGGTAGTGTATCTTTAGATATGGGTGAGGGAAGGAGTAATTAATGAAAGAAGAATTGGTGAGACTAAAGAAAACTAGGAAAAAAAAGAAACATTAAAGAGAAAAACTAACATTACTCCCTGTAAGAAACCATGCCAACATGCAGGCTCTAACATAATTACGTATATATCTTTATATCACTATGAATGCCAGAAAAAATAACAGGAACAACTTATTATTTGATTCGTGTGGGCAGATCATATGCCTTCGTTATGTGTGTTTATCTGTGCCTATAAACGCAGGCAAATGAATAGGAATCATATAAATTTTTCAGTAATATGTTGTAATGTACCGTGAACACATGGGTGCTCAACAAGCACCATCTGTTTGAAGTGATGAGTTCAGAAAATATTACTATCTAATTGAAATCAGTTTTAAAATGGGGGCAGGGCCAAGTTTTGTTGCAGCATTATCACAGATGGCTTGACACTTTATGTATTGATCCTCTGTACCTGCATTTACCCACTCAAAAATATTTCAGCAAGTTACGTGTATTTAGAAATGGAAACTTATCATCCCTTCAAAATATATGTAACTAGTCAAGTAAATGAAAATATGCCTTCTTTATTCTCATTTAGTATATATTTTTATTTGGGTTAAAAGCAAGCCACCATTTACAAGCTTACTAAGGACTAATTTTAAATGCATCTAGTTATCCTTACAATACACCTTGTAGAAGCTCCCTCTGAAATATTTGAATTTTTCAAATATAAGTAATACATTCAGAATATTTTATCATCATAAATGACTTATGACTTGTTTATAATATTATATATTTTATTTTTTCCTGAACTATACTCTCTAAGAACTTTAAAATCTAAGCTGATGCTATAAAATTAATCTTGGACTTTAAACATATTGTTTAAAACAATACAAAGATATCCAGAAAGGAGGACACAGTGAGACTGGCCAAGGAAGTAATTACCCACTGAGCATTTCAATTCAGACATTAGGAAACAATTACCACCGGTGGAGCTGACTTGAACATATCCTTTTTGAACTATTGTGCACATATCTAAATGGGATTTGGCAGGTAGATAAAAGATTTATTGATTCCTGTTTGGGGGATTGCTGTAGACTTACTGCTTCAACAGGCTTTCAAATTAGGTTTGAGTCTTAGAGAACAAACCAACCCTGGAATCCTTCCCTGGCATTGCAACCCTCCCCCTACCCAATCCCGAGTGACAAGTCTAAGCCTGGGCTAAGGAAGGCTCACTACATGCAGAACAGCTGCTGTGTTGTTGCAGAAGCTCAAAGGGGAAAATGCTTTAGGGGAGAAAAATTGGCTGTTAATTATTGTCTTCCAAGTTTTCAAATACACAAGAACTTTTTATAAACAACAGTGCACATTAGTCCAAATACGTGTATACCTACGGGAATCACTTGCTGATTACTTGCTCCCAGTTCACTGGGCTTTGCTTTCATTGCTTCTCCAGTGAGAACACAGAGATCTGAGATATTTAAGGCTCTGTTAGATGATGTGTGATCTGTCAGCTTAGCAACTGCTGTTTACCTAGGCCTAGCTAGGTGTCTGAAATTTTGCTTTGATTATTGTAAATAATGTATTCTGAGTCGAGGAACAATTTGACTTTTGGGGGTGGAAATTTCTACCTGGAGGACCAAGACTGGAATGATAAAACATTTTGAACTTACCTATCAAAGAGATCTAAAAACATTTTAAGAGACAAGGAAATGTTAAACAAATTAATTCAGCAGAATCTTAGAATTTAATGTTTCAGAATCCATCTTCCTCATTTTAAGGATGAGGCTACTGAGGTATTTAGAGACCAGAACCAAATGTTCTTCTTACACTGTGGTCCACTGTGCTTTTCCCTTCCTCACTCAGACTTAGTGTAGAGAGACACAGTAATAAGACTGACCCAGGACCCAATGGCTTGAAAATCAGAAACAGGCACAGGAACCACCTACCAGGAGCGAGTTTAATCTTAGGCTTAGCACAGTACTGACACTTTTGAACTTTGACTTCCCTCAGGCAGTATCCAAGGTGTCCAGCCCTCAAGTTCTTGATACATTTTTTTAGAAAATGGGAAGATTCATAACAGCAGTCTTAAGAAAAATACCACTTATCAGCAATTAGCTAAATTACTTATGTGGAGGCTACTCAATTAGGCTCAGAGGCATCAGTGGCTGTCTGCACAGCCTGTTAGTTACAACCCCTCAAATCCACTTGCTGTGTTCTCATGAAAACCTCTCTCTGCTTCTGGTCTATTTCCAGAAGGGTTTCAGGAAGTATCAGATACCTCCCTATGGGCCATATAAGATCTAGCAAGCTTTTACAGGAAGCCATGTGCGCCCTGTCAGGGTTTCCCACTAATTACTGATGGACTTAAGTGGGGTGGGGTGGGGGGAGGGGATGATAAAAATCTGCCTGTTTGCCTCTATCCTTCTTAATTCCCAGTCTCTTAAAATTGACCTCATTTTCTTATGCAAAACTCAGGGAGTGGCTATTAAAACTCACTTTCTTTGCAGTGCTTCTGTGGGAAAGGATTGACACTCCATAAACTCTGAGCAGGATTTAAGTTTCATCAGGGAAAAAGTCAAAGGCAGAGTGAAACAGGGAGTGGTATGGGGCCCGAGAAAGTGGTTGCTGCCCGGCCACAGGGAATAGGGAGTGTAAAAAGCTTCTTGTACACATCACCTCATCTATAAAAACCAGAACCACTTGGCGTCTCTCTAAGTAACAAATGGATCTAAAGGCTGCAGAGAAGAGTTGTTGGCAGGAAATGGTCCCTAGGGCTATGATATTTTCAGACTGTGTGCATTTCCCTATAATGCATAGATCGTGGATTACAGGACTGTTTATATACTTTCCTACCTGAGGACTAAATGCTGCAGGTTTTGGTCTGACAATCACAATTTCTTGGGGTAAGAAAATTAATCTGGTTTGTTGAAATAAAAAGAAACTGAATTTTTTGAGGTTTGAGGGGGAGAAAAGGGTATGAAGCATTAAGGATCAAGGATGGAGGAGATATATGGTAGTACAGAGGGAGACAGTAGTAGTAGAGGAGAGAGTAGCAGAAAGCTTGGGCAGGCCCTCTCTCAGTTTTCAGGACTTCTGCTTTAAATAGAAACCGGTGTTTTCTACAAACAAGTAATAAATAACTAACTGGTAGGTGTGAAACCTTTCTGTGTCTGAAATTCACTATAAGCATGCACCTTGCACATAGCAGAGCCCAAAGCAAGATGCCTACCAACTCTAGTTGATTTTTTTTTATCCCAAATCGATTTCTACACAGCACTGAATTCACTGGTGGGTTGATAAATTTGTGGGAAAAAGGGACCTTCAGCAGATGCTGCAGCCACAACCCCCCCCCCCAAAAAAAAACCCCAAAACCAAAACTGAGTTTAATTTAAATGTGTGTTTTGTTTGGCCCAGAGCGAACTGGTTATTCTGCTGTGTTTCTCCCTTTGAAGCATGGAGGACGCAGGTTAACTCTCATTTGCAGAAGTAAACTGCCCTCCACAGCCCATCCTTGACTATGTGTTGAGCCTGCACTCCTCCCCAGGTTCAACACAAACCAACAAAAAACAAGCAAACACCTACCTGCTGAAGACAGGACTCGACAAAATTCAAAACCCCTTCAATCCCAATACTATTAGCATTCAAAAAATTATTCTTGGCCATAATTACTGGCTAGATTTACTTTGGGAATGAAATAGACACTTAATAGTGGGCAGATATGAGAGGACAGTCAAACTTTTTATCCCAACTCCTTGCATCACTGACGCTTTTTACACCAGTTGTGCTTTTTCCCAAGTAAATAGGACATGTCATTGCTATTTAATTTTTTAGTCTTGTGTCTGTTCCTATTAAGGCTTTAATTACCATTGCATAGCAGAGGATCCTTTATTTTCTTGAAAATATTTAAGATCCTAACCAAGGCATAAAAATAAACTGCTCAAAACCTCTTGTCAATTTCAAGCCCAAAGCAATTGTATCCTTTGGGTTATTTTCACATTCGCGGTTTTCTCTATTTTCCAACACTGCTCAATTTCTGAGCCCTAACTCCGCCCACGACCATCTGTAGCTCCACTCGGGCCCAACCTTCTCAGCCTGGTTTGTAACCTTCATCTCTTGACATTCATGAACTCGGCCAACAACTCTGAACCTTTCTGCCTGGCCTAGGATTGATTATTCTAAATTGAAGAGCTGGCGGGTCTCCTTTTAAATTTCCTTTCCCTAGAAAACTAATAAGGCAAAACAATACATCCCTTATTTTTGTAACAATGGTTTACCCCAGGGAGATCACTATGTACTTTTTAGCAGCTACTTTCCCTCGAATTTAAATTACTTATTAATTTTTTTGAGCAGCATCCCGCCGCCGTCTTGCTGACGTCGGTAAGGGCACAGACGCCCTCCCTGAAGGCTGGCCAAGCCCTCTCTTCCTTTCATTAGCGGTGTAACCCCGTGTTCCCGCCGGAGCCCTGCACGGAAGCGTAATCTTCCCACTGGGGCCTCCTGTCGTCTCGCCTGGCTGGAGAGCTGAGCCTAAATGAAATATAAAACATTAACTGCACGAGAAAACAAAGGATGTTGCCTTCGGGTCAGCTCCTGTGCCTGAGTCTTGGCCACGTCTCACTGGCCTCTAGGTCTCTCAGTCTCGTCCCCACCTCGTCCCTCGGTGAGATCCACGAGTGGAATCACAGCTTTCCAAAGCGAATTCCCTGGGCCGACGGCGCCAGTTCCCGTCAGCGGGGAGCGCAGAATGACCAGGAGGCCAGGAACAAAACACTTAAATGTTGCATTTATTAAGGAAACGTTAAACAAGGGGGGAAAGAGTCAAAACGGTGTCACGAACGTCAAGAGCACTTTTGTGGCGTAAATCGTGCAGTCACGAGCTACATACGAGTTCTATTTTGGGTCTTTGCCCGGGACCAGCTGGGACGCCAGCCCTCCCACCAAAAGACCCTGTTGTGAATGCAATAAAAGAAACAATGCACCCCGTTCACATTCTCAGGTTCCCCCTCCCCCACCCCTTTTCCCAAGATGACAAAACTCTTACTCCCAGGCAGGCAAACAGGCCACTAGGGCACAAAAGGTCTTATCAAATATTTATAGTCAGGCAAACACACACAAAAAACTAAAAACGACCTGTTGTAATCAATCAAAGGTATTTATCGCCTCTCCCGCCAGGGATGGGAGGAGCGGGAGAGAATGGGCGCGAACCCGGACACGGATTTGTGTCCCCATTAGTATTGTTAAGTGGCGTATAAACGAATCACTTTCTAGGACAACCAGGCACTCGGTGCCGCTGGGTCTCTTCCCTGCCCACCCTCTCCAGCTCCCCCAGAGCTTGGCCCACCTGCGGGTGGAGAAGGGCCTTCGCCCCGTCGCTTTCCCCGCATCCTAAGCTAGCTGCAGCTTCCAAAGTTTGCGCCCTAATAGTCCACTGCTTGCCACTTGCTGCTGAGTCCAGAGTTAGGGCGCTCTCCTCCTACAGCCAAGCATGGGGACTTTAAAAGAGCGATCGAGAAACAGGTCGCTTCATCCCGAAAGGCAGAAGTCGAGAGAAATAATTGACTCCGACAGGTTTGCTTCGCCCAGTCTCGGATAGTGAGGGGGCGCGGCCGGGCTGGCGAAGTGGGAAGGTGTGGGGCGGCCGCCGCGGGAGCCCGAGGGCCGGTCAGTAGGGCCCCACGACCACCGCCTCCACTTCCTTAGACGGTCTCCGGTCTTTGACCAGGAAGTTGATCATGCCCTCGGACTTGATGAGGAGGTTGCAGCCGAGGAAGAAGATGCCGAAGACCACGGTGAGCGACAGCACGCACATGACCGCGATCTGCACCACGCGCATGATGTATAGGCTGCGCTCGTCCGGGCCACCCTCGGCGAAGCCGTCGTCGGTCACCACGGACGCCTGGGTGCAGCAGCGCACCGCGCGCTCCAGCGCCTCGCTGCTGTTGGCCAAGAACAGGCCGGCCACATCCGTCTGGTTGCCCAGCGTGGGATTCATCGCTGGAGCGGGAGGGCGCCCGGGGAGGCGCGGGTCCGAGGAGTGGGAAGGCGGTGGCGCGAGAGGAACAGGTGCCGAGCTGAGCACTCACTTGCAGGCTGCTAGCTCTCTCCTTTCCAAAGTCCCCAAGCTGTGAGTTTCGCAGGAGCCTTTCAGACTGGCTCCGTAGCCTGCCTGGTGTGCACCGTCCGCTCCTACCCGGGCGGTGCTGCTTCCCGGCGCTCGCTCGACTGGGTGCTGTTGGAACTTGGCGGGGCTGGGCTAGCAGGGACGTGGGAGGTACGGGCGGCGGCGGCGGCGGGGCGGCTGCTCCGAGCGAACAGCGGCCCCTTCCGGCTGCGCTGCCGCCCTGCGCCCGCTGTGGTTGGGCACTGGGGAGGAAAAAGAGCGAACCTCCTCTCCTGGTCTTGCTTTCCTTGCTCCACCTCTTTTCCAATTCCGAAAACTAGTCCGAGGTTACTGTACTTTTCTGGCCTGTTGGATGATTAGAGAATTTTGGGTCGGGGGAAGGTTGTGAGCAGCTGAAAGTTTCCGAAAAACTGGGTCATATCAGTTCTGCGTATTCTTTGCCTCCCGCCCCTCTCACCTCTGCGCGGATGGAAAGTGGCGAGGCATCGCAGGTGCCAGATGGTGCTTGCGAACGCACGAGCAGGCCGCCTGTATCTGAGTCAGTCTTCCCTGAGAGGGATTGCTAGTTGGAGTAGGGTTGACCTGGTGTAGTTATAAAAAACCAATGATTTTAGGAAGAGAGAGAAGGAAGGTGGAGTGGGGGCAGGGGGGGGGGAGAAAGAAGAATGGGTCGAAGGAAGAAAAGAAGTGGAGGGAGAAAGGAAGCTACTGTAAAACTGTAAAGCAGATTTTATAGTGATTTTTAAGGAAAAGGAAAGGGTTTTACAGGAAGTAGGTGTTGTTTGTCAGTGGCCTTTGTGTGGAGATGTTTGCCTGGAGCAGGGTCACCTCTCCTGTAAGGGAGGGGAAGGTGGAAGGAGTGACCAGCCACTCTTGAATCTTAATTGCAGATGGGTTTTTGGATGTTCTTCTAATGTTTTTGTCTGTTGGCAGTAAATCAATTGTTTAAGGGAATTACTCATCACATCCATCACCTAGAACACTGGCCAACTGCTGGAAGCCCTCCTCATTTTCCGTAATCTTGATGTATTTCACCTTAGTCATTTTAAACAAAACTACAGATGTCTTAGGGCCCTGATTGAAAAGCTTCATTCAGTTCATTATAATTTTTTGTCAGTTTTAGCGAAATGTTATAAACCTGTCAGATTGTTTCTTAAACTCTAGAATTTTAAAAATATTTATGCTCTTTTGTCCTTCTCTCCCTTCTTTCCTCCCTCCCTCCCATCCTTTTATTATTATTATTATTATTATTATTATTATTACTATTATTTTGACTGTTTAACAGCTGGAAAACTCAAAGCCCAATCTAAACTTTTGATAGAATACATTTACTAAATTTCTGTTGTGAAATTACAGCTGTTATATTTTCAACTCTGTTCTCAATTCCATTCTTTTTGCTTGTTAAACCCTCTTATTTTTGTTCCCTCAAGCATCATTTTTTCCATGTTCAGAAGTTTTCTTAAATATTTTTGTACTATTTTGTGGACATCATGAAATAGAATGAACTGTCCTTTTTAGTTAAGAGTTTTTAATTTTTGGATGTTGATTGTATATCAGCTTCAATAAGTTTAGATCCTTCTAAAAAGAATTTATTTTTCTTTTGGAAGGATGTTTAGTATCTCAAGACCTAGGCTTCTGGGCCTTGCTCACAATTCACCTGATTTATTGTTCTAATTTCCTATGATTACAGTAGCTCTGTAGAATGCTCCACTCTCAACAATTTTTTTGGACATATTTATTATGAATTGATTGGAAAAAACACTTAAACTTCACTATACAATCAGTCTGTCTTAGCTAATATGGGTCATACTTAAAACATAATAGCCATCTGAAAAATTATAAAAGAATTTAAGACAATATAAAGCAATATTAAAATGAATGGCAGAGGTAAGCAGTAGATATTTAGAAAAGGAAAAGGTAGAGAGTAGAAGTCAACTCCCAGGGATATTAACTCACACAAGATTTTCTGTTTAATAGAAGCTGGGTGTTGATGAACAGAGAATAGCTTCTTCTTTATGTAACAAAAACAATAAAGTTATAATACATTAGAAAGGTCCAGCATGATAGACTTGGGATATAAAAATTTCCTAAAATGTTAATTTAATCATTATCATAATTTGAGTGTGTTTGTTGATGTTAGCAGTGTTTTAGTAAACAGTCAGTGCTACAATGATTAACTCTTGGAGTGCAGTGGATGTTTTGTATTACCAAAGCTTTAGATTTGGGAGCACATTCTTTAAAAAAAGTAAGGCAACACTGACTTTATCTTCTTTCAGCTTTAACTGCTAACCAAAGACTTGTGAATATGCTGTTCCCATCAGCTAGTTCAGATTTTCCGGAATGTGGTTTTATTTCCTTTATCTTCTCCCGACCTCTCCCTCCACCCCCTACTCTGATTTTATCTAATAGAATTGCTTGGAGTATTTAGATGAAAATTAAACCTAGTAATACAAAGTTACATCATCACTCACACATTACAGCACCTAAGAGAATCTGGAATGCTAGAGCTTCCCTAAAGAAATTTTTATTTATCTTTCTATTTTGTATTTTGAGTGAACATTATTTTCTTAACATCACAACTGTTATTCGCCCATTTGCTAGGAAAATCTTAAGAGATGTGGGAAAGAATCCTTTAAGAAGGACTGAAATACAAAAACTTAATTTCTAGAAAAATAGATGGTGATGTGGAATAGGTTGACATACTGATAATTCAGTTATATGAAAGGTTTTGACACACAGAAAAACTCACTGTTACCTTTCCAGTGATCTCTCCTTCATTGATTGCCTTTCAGAATGTCAAGTGCTCAGCACTTCACAATATACATGTTACACAGGGAAAGAAACACTTGTCTTTTCTTTCCAGGAAATGTATCTATGACACATAATAAGTTCTACAAGGATATTCCAGGCTAGTGTTGATACGCACCTGTAGTCAGTCGTCATCGGGTTTATATTATAGTTTAAATAGTCTTGATGTAGGACCAGAAACTTTTACTATCAAAAGCCTTTTTCCTGGTTCTTTATTTTTATTTTTTGCATGTATTATGAAACTATTAAATTGACATTAAAAAAAAAAACAAAGAGAATATCAGACATAAAAAGATATTTATTATTTTGGGACCTGCTTTTTAAAAAAATAAATTACATTATGTTACATAATGCAAGTAGGAATAAGAGTAAAGCACTCATATTCATTCATAAAAGCAGACTCAGTATCTGGAACACCACACACACACACACACACACACACACACACTCTGGAACACCACACACACACACACACACACACACACACACACACACACACACAGAAAGCAAAATAGGTTACTGAACCACCAAAATAGGTGCCATGAACTTCAAATATGTAAATTCATATCTTTTTACCCTTAGACAGACCTCTCACCTTCTCTCTCAAACCTATGTACTTTTACATTTTATATAGTTTTAATTCTCTTCTTTGTTTGTTTTTCTTGGTGACAGGATACCAGTATCAACATGTGGGTTGGAGAGAAGAAAATGGCAAGAGATAGGTACTTTTCCTACTTCAAGGAGTAACACCACAAGAGAGAACAAAGTAAACCATTAAACAACACACACAAATTTTCTAAAAGTGTACAGTATTAGTTGGGAGATATTTAATATAGAGACAAACATTCTTAGATAGTTAGGAGTCTAACAAAATATATAAAGGCATGGACTTTGAATCCTGCTGTCTTCATTTACTAGCTTCATTATCTTAGAAAAAAATCCCTTTACCTCTATGTATCTCATTAACTTATCTGTGAAATGGCAATGATGTTTCACAGGATTTTAAAAGGATTGATTTGCTCTCTGAAAGTAACTTAGAATAGTATCTAGCACATAGCAAGATCTCAAGTAAAAATATCTTTCAGTAGCTTCTGAAGAAGCATTAATCTGTATAAATGATTAAAAGAAATAAAAAAGTTAGAAAATAACCCCTAAAAGTCATTATTCTCTCCAGAGTTTAAAGATAATCACCCTTAAGAATTTAGAATTTTTTTCTTCCCTTCTTTTGCTATGCTTATTTTAGCTCAGTCTTGACCATGCAGGAAATACAACGTATACCTTACTTTCCCCCCTTTAATCCAGTATTTTCTCATGACATTAAAAATGTATTATATGCACACTTTTGATGAGTGTATAGCACTTTGTTTTGTGAACATACCATTTTTTATTAACAATTGCCTTATAGCTGACCAATCATGTTGCTCTCAAATATTGTTATTGAATCAGTTACATACAAAGAACATTTTTGCTAATAACTCTTTTCTACATTTAGCTTGTACAGGATAAATTTACAAAGTTGCAATTTTTCATGAAAACATTATTTTTTAAAAAGCTACACAGCCAAATTGCTTGTAAAAAACATTATACCAATTTCACACCTACTTGAAAAGCATACGAATACCCATTATATCACACTCCGGAGTAGGTATTTTTAACTTTGGCTACACTGTAGAATCACCTAATGAGCTTTAAAATTTTTGATAATCAAATTGAACCCATAAGGTTTAAATCAGAATTTCTGAGGGTAGAACCCTAGTGTCTGTATTTTTTAGAATTTCCCAGCTAATTCAATAATTCCAGCTTGCTCTAATATCACCTAGGACAGGGATGGGAACAAAGTGATCTCCACTGCAAGCCAATTGAATCAGAATTTCCTACCTTGCTTCCTGGGTTCATTCCCTGGAATCCGACTTTGGGGGATCTGGGATGCATCTTATAAATTTGACTTTTTAGTTAGCACCTCAGGAAGTGCTGTTCTTGAATACCAAATATTATGATTTTAAAAAATATTATCGACGGGCTTTTAGATGACTGGATAAAGAAGATGTGGCACATATACACTATGGAATACTACTCAGCCATAAGAAATGATGACATCGGATCATTTACAGCAAAATGGTGGGATCTTGATAACATTATACGAAGTGAAATAAGTAAATCAGAAAAAACCAGGAACTGCATTATTCCATACGTAGGTGGGACTTAAAAGTGAAACTAAGAGACATTGATAAGAGTGTGGTGGTTATGGGGGGAGGGGAGAGAGGGAGAGGGAAAGGGGGAGGGGGAGGGGCACAAAGAAAACTAGATAGAAGGTGACAGAGGACAATCTGACTTTGGGTGATGGGTATGCAACATAAGTGAACGACAAGATAACCTGGAGTTGTTATCTTTGAATATATGTATCCTGATTTATTGATGTCGCCCCATTAAAAATAAAATTATTAAAATAAAATTATCATTGTAAGTTTGATAGGGGAAAATAGTACCTTGTTTGAAGTTGTATATTATCATTGTGGCAAAAGAAAATGTTTCCACATATGTATTAGAGATCTGTATATCTTACTTTGTAATCTTTATGTTTCAGGTTCAGGTTCTTTGTTTATTTCTCATTTGACATTTTATCATGCACATTGATTTATTGATATATAATAAGACTTCTTTATTAAATATATTAACTGTATGTATGACATATATGTAAATATTTTCTAGTTCATTTGCCTTTCAAATTGGGCTATATTCTTTTGGGTATATGGAATCTGATTACATATGTACAGGAGTCAACATTTTTTTCAGTGATTTCTTTTATTGTTTTTATTTCCATTTTTTAAAATACTTTTAGGGAGAAAGGACATATTTATTACATCAGAGAGAGTTCTTTCACATGAGACCCACCTTGGGGACACAGATTCAGACAAGTCTCTAATACAAATGCTTCTGCACACTGTGACCCGGTTCTGCTTTCATGATCTTGCTGAATATTCCCGTAACATCTGCCCAGGCATCAAACACGGGTGTGAAATTGTTGCTAATTCATATGAGTTTTTCATTTTGTTTATTTATTTTTATTATCTTTTCTGTTGCATTGAATTTACTAAGGTTATGTAGACTTTATGTGTCCAATTCTATAATACATCTTCTGTATATTGTATTGTGTACAGTATACCCCAAGTGAAGTCTTTTTCCCTCACCATTTATCTGCCCATTCCCTCTTCTGAGTTTTCATCCTATAAACTGTCTTGAGTTGCTATCCTAAAATTAACAGTTTCCCTAATAAAACACAACATCTACATTTTCTATCCAGCATCAGCCCCAGCAGAGCAGGCATTGCGAGTTTGCCCCTTCCTCCTCACTAGGTGCCAGGTGTAGGAAAGCCATTCTGAGTCTTACATTTTATAGATTATATAGTCATCCACCAGAAGACACTGAGGAATAACCCACCATGGAAACCTTTCCCATCCATCTTGTAAAATGCCTGGCTGATCTTGGGAAAGAATGGTGAGCAGTTGATGGCAAGGGCTGATGGTGCATTCACATTGGCAAACATATCTCTGCTCTTATTCTTTTGGTCAGCCACACACCTTAGCACAGAGAAGGAAGTAGAATAAATTCCCAGGAAATACAAGGTTAAGCCCACCTTATTAATGCATAAAACTCACCTTGATTAAGTGAAATAAGCTAGTCACAGGGGAATAAATACTGTGTGATTTTCATTTATATGTAGTATCTAAAATAGTCAAACTCATAGAAGCATAGAATACAATAGTGACTGCCAGAGGCTGAGAGGTGGGGAAACAAGAAGCTGTTGCTCAATAGGTATAAGCTTTCAATTATGCCAGCTGGATAAGTTCCAGGTAGCGGCTGTACAACATAGTGCCTATACTTTTCAGTATGGTATTGTGTACTTCAAATTTTGCTAAGAGGGTATATCTTATGTTAAGTGTGCTACCACAAAACAAAAACGAAACAAACACAAAGCCCGATGAAACACAAGGAAACTCTGGGAGTTGTTGAATATGTCTGTTACCTTGATGGTAATGAGAATATCATGGGTATTTACATATGTCTAAATCAGTGGCTCTCAAACTTTTTGAAGTTGGGGCACATTTAAAATCCTACAAATAATTGTAGGTGCACTATATACAAATTTCTGAGAAATATGTTATAATAATTAAGTCAAATATTAAAGAAAAAATATAAAGTCCAAGTGTGCTTTTATGGTAAGCAAAATAAATACGACAAAATTAAATTTATTCTGACATTAAAAAACATTTTTATGTCACATTTTTTGAGTTATGCTTTTTAGAATTTATAAAAAAAGGGGTTAAAAATAAAAAAAGACAAAAGTTATCTTTTTATATATACAGATACATTCTTAGTAAGATTTAGTAAATTCTGCAGGTCCTAGTACGAATGTGTTAAGTTTTTCCATTTTTGTGTTTATGAAAAACATGAGCCTGATGAGCCCTAATGATTTCTTCAATGTTTGGCATATACCATATTTGAAAGGCAAACTCTCATTTCCTTGTCAATATATTGAAGAATTCCTCTGTTTTTACTCATAATTGTATTGAGTGAAGAAAACCCCCACCATATGTATCATCTTAACTTTACACCAAACAAAGGGTAAAAGAAACTTGCCTCCAGTCTTTCTGGGGAACATGGGGGGTAGTGTAAACAATCCAGCACCACAGCTTAACAGCTTTTTGCAACCTAATCAGGCAAGTGAGGTGGGGGGTTGGGCAGACTGTCAGCTTACAGCCAGTTCCCCACACCTCTGTCCCCAAAAAATCTAAATTCCAAAAACCCTGTTGGTTGTTTGGTCCCCAACAGACACATATTTCCCTGGAATACCATAGGGCGCACCTGGATATCTTCTAGGGCGCACCAGTGCGCCCTGGTGCACACTGTGAGAACCACTGGTCTAAATGCACCTAATTGTACTCATCAAAAAGTGTATTCTTTGTATATCAATTACACCTCAATAAAGCTGTATTATTATTAAATTTAAAAATAGAGTGAATTTTCTGTCTAAGAGGTGGAAAGAAGAGTTTTTCCCAGAATTCCTGCAGAAGGGAAAGTAGGCTGAAGTGTTTTGCAGTGATTAACCCCTGACCCCACACAAAAAAATTACTATCTGGGGCATTGCTGCCATCAGCAAAGCTAGTGTGTGCTACACATTTTAGAAGATATGTACTGAGGAGGGTTTTTTTTCATTACTTCTAAACTTAGAAAGTTTACCCTGATTCAGAATTTATTTATATATTATTGTCTTATTTTTAAAAACATTTAAAAATATTTGCATTACTTCACATTAACATAATAGTCTATCTGAAAGATATTTTAATACATTTGCCCCCTAAATAATTGCCTCTTCCTCTTTTATTTAAATACACTCCCTGGATCTCTGATCTGATGCCATCTGGTGACAGTGTTCTTCATTCTGTGGGAGGAGAGTGGAGCGTGTCCTTGTGTTACACAGGTGACCTCTTTGAGTCGGAGGTTTCTTTCAGTGCCCAGGTACATAGAATAACACAGTGAGTAGCAGCCACAGTGTTCTCATCTGAAAATACCTTTATACTATTGTTGAAATAAAGGGCCAAGAGCAGCATGTAATAACTCACCTCTAAATTGGATTAAAAATCCTGACCCCTGTGCATGCTGAGAAGTTTTCAGAATGATACATGGTAGACCTGTGGCATCCTTTCTTTAGATGGGCAGCGTAGACAATTTTTGCCTGCATGGAATTTTTGTCATTATTTCATTCTGATTTTCTGTCCACTCTTTAAAGTCTGCAGGATTTAGACTTTAAAGTGAAAAAGACACCAAGCAGTTTAAAGCCGTTAGTCCTACTGATGCATTCCTTTCCATATTGAAGAAACCAGACTTGCATCAGCTTCAAAACGGGCAGAAACAGGTGGCTGCAAGGAGGTATGAAAGATGCAATGTCTCAGCTTTGAATCCATTCATCTAAGGCAGGATTGCACCTTCTGCTTCCATAGGGCAAGTGTATGCTGTTTCCCTTGAATATGTATTTAAAACTACAGGGGAGAAATCATCCTGGAAGCAAAGGAAGAAAACAGAATCTTTCCCAGGGCATGTTCAAGTTAGATTTGTATATTTAAACTCATGAAGATTTATGTCTGCTGCAAATTTGTAGATACAAGAGACCAAAAACAGTGAAGGTCACCCATTTTCAGATAACAAGCAGGAGTGGCAGTGTTTTTTATTTATACACTGATGATATTGACAATAGTTCAACATTTCCTGTATGCACACCTGTGCTTTTGCAGTTGAAAAATCTATCTTTAAAGACTTTTTTAAAAAGTCAAGATGATAGATGTCCACGGGCAAATCACCTACCAACATAGGTCAACCATTTCTTCTTTCCCTTCAAGAATTGTATCTAAATTATTAGTATATTTATTCAAGAAACATTTTACCGACCATTTTATGTATATAACACTAGAACTGTAGAGCTGCCTATAGACTGAATGTTTGTGTCCCCCCAAATTTATAGTGTTTAAATCAAATCTCCAATGTCCTTCAATATGCTAGAGTTAGGGCCTTTGCAAGGTGATTAGGTCATTAGGGGTCCACTCTCATGAACGGGATTAGTGTCTTTATAGAAAGAGACCCCAAAGATCTCCCTGCCCCTTCCACCATGTGAAGTTATATGGAGAAAAGGATCATCTACGGACCAGGGAGAGGGCCCTCATGAGACAATGACTCTGTCAGCAACTTGTTCTTGGACTCCAGAAATGTTTGAGAAATAAATGTTTGTTGTTTAAGTCACCCAGTCGATGCTATTTTTGTCGTGGCAGCCTGTTATGGTATTTTTGTTATAAATGGAATTTGTATTTCTGCTTGAAAGCCCTGGGGAGATGATGAAGAGTTTTAAGCAGCAGAACGAATTCAGTCAAATTTGAATTTTATTGATAGAAAGAATCTCTGCAGGTAGTACTAAGAACTATTAAAATAAATGAAACATTCACAGAAAGTATCAAGTCCTATGCTTTGGATATTGAACAGATCACACCAGATGCCTGGCAGCATGGTGATGGGCGCCTGTGCTCCTCGTTTCCAGAGATTCATTTTGTAATTCACTGAAGATGGTGTTTAGCACATAAACATCCGCTTTTGGGTTTCAGTTTCTTCAGTTGTGCTGGACACCTTTGTGATTCCCCAAGATGAACATGACTGAAGTGGCCAGAGAAGGCATTTGCACCCAGTGATCTTCAGTTCTCTCTTGTGAGGACGGCTTTTCTTCTCGTCGTATGTCTCTGCAGTCATCACGGCACATGCACACCTACTGAACAGTGACTCCAACTCCTTCTCTCTTGCCAGACTGTTCTTTTAGGTACGACTTGCCTCTTTGCAACCCATAGCTTTAATACTATGCTTCAGGTAGAGCTACTGTGATGCTTTGCAAATAAATACTTTTATCAGGCTGCTGGGTGCCCCACTTTCATTTTAATAGTCACCAACCTGCTCCTTGTCCTACTCGGCTAAAGATGGTGGTTCATGAATCCATCTAGTGGTCTGAATGAAGGCTGGAGCACCTGCCTGTATTGAATTTCTATGAAGCTAATGTATTAGCACTGTTGAAACTCACCAAACTCTGCATGATGCCTCTGTGATACATCCAAAGCTGTTTTCAATATTGGAAGATTTAGACAATTGAGAACACCAAGAAAAGTAATGAAGCCTCATCCCACTTCTAAAATTATTAATTTCTAAATGTTAAACATCTCTTCATGTCCTCTATTCTCTAAAGATTGTTTGGATAGCACTTAGACATTTAAAGAAACGTTGCTGGGGCTTGCCTACTTGTTCTCAATCTCAGCTTATATTTCATTGTTGCAGGGTATGCTGTCATTAGTAATAACTACCTGGAAGTAAAATTACCTCCAAACTTATTCTTTTCCAGCTTTATTGAAGTATGATTGGCAAACAAAAATAGTATACATTTAAGGCAAACAGTGAATGCAGATGTACATTGTGAAGTAATTACCACAATCAAGTTAATTAACATATCCATCCCCTCACATAATCACCATTTTGGGGAGGTTGAAAAAATCTACTCTCTTAATAAATTTCAAGTGTTCAATAACATTATGATCTATAGTCATCATGCTGTACATTAGTTCTCCAGAACTTATTAATCTTATAATTGAGAGTTCATACATTTCCTTATCCCCCCAGACTCCTGGTAACCACCCTTTTACCCTCTGTTACTATGAATTTGACTTTTTTTAGATTGCTGTATAAGTGAGATTATGTAGTATTTGTGTTTCTGTCTCGCTTATTTCACTTAATATAATTCCTCCAAATTCATCTTTTTGTTTCAGATGCAAGATTTTCTTCTTTTTTACTCTGAATAATATTTCAGTATGTTTGTATATATCACATTTTCTTTATCTAGTCATCTATTGATAGACATATAGATTGTTTTTATTACTTGACTGTTGTGAATAATGCTTCAATGAACATGTTCTGGGAAATGTACATATGTATTCAGCAGAGAAGAATTCCATGGTGAAATGTTTGAGAAACATTTGGCTATTAAGAAGCCACAAACACATTTTTAATTGCAGAATTTCTCAGTTTCTAATATTTGAATGTGGATTTTAGGTCCCTAAAATTAAAAAACAGTACTTATCATGTCTTTCTTAACACATGATACCATTCTTAATGAGGACTGGTCTCTCACTGAAAAACATAGGAAAAGATGGTGCTTAGCTACTTAGAATGTGAAGATTTAATATTTATGGCTTTTAATATTTTATAACCTGGACCTGTTATCTTTGAATATATGTATCCTGATTTATTGATGTCGCCCCATTAAAAAAATAAAATTATTTAATAAAAAATATATATTTTATAGATTCAAGAAAAAATTCATGATCTTATTTTTATTCAAATATAAAAATTGATAGATCTGAAAATGCTGTCTAAAAAAATTAGGCTATTTTTTAGTTTTGAGATAATAACTTTATTTCCTTTGAATATATACACACAAGTGAAAGTGCTTAATCATATGGTAGTTTTATTTTTAATTTTTTAGGAACTTCCATACTATTTTCAATATGATTGTACCAACTTACATTCCTACTAATAGTGTACAAGGGTTCTCTTTTCTCTACATCCTCACCAATACTTGTTATCTTTTGACTTTTTGATATTAGCTGTCCTAACAAGTATGAGGTGATATTTTATTATGACTTTGCCATAATAAAAGGTGATATTTTATTTGCATTTTCCTGATGATTAGTGATGTTGAGTACATTTTCACATACCTATCAGTCATTTGTAAGTCTTCTTTGAAAAAAATATCTATTCAGGTTTCTTGCTATTTTTACAAGGTTATTTACTTATTTATTTATTTGCTATTGAGTTGTATGAGTTTCTCATATATTTTAGATATTAAACCCGAATCAGATATGTGGTTTGTAAATATTTTCTCCCATTCCATAAGCTGTCTTTTAATTTTGTTGATTGTTTCTTTGTTGTGCAGGAACTTTTAAGTTTAATGTAGTCTCTCTCTCTCTTTCGCTATTATTGTCTTCTCTTTTTGTGTCCAATGCAAAATTAAAAATATCATTGTTTAGTCCGATGTCAAGGAGCTTATCATCCATGTTTTCTTCTATGGGTTTAACAGTTTCAGGTCTTATGTGAAAGTCTATAATCTATTTTAATAGAATTTTAAAAATTTTTATTAATTTTTCTGAAGGAGAGAGACAGAGATTGATTTGTTGCTTCACTTATTTATGCATTCATTGGTTGTTTTTTGTATGTGCTCTGACCAGGGATCAAACCCACAACCTTGGCATATCGGCATGATACTCTAACCAACTGAGCTACCTACCTGGCCAAGGCTCTTCTTTAATCCATTTTGAATTGATTTTTGTGTATGGTAAGATAGAGGCCCATTGTCATTAGCAATAGGACACACGATCTAGAAAATACTCTGGTCTGTTTAAGAATTTAAATGAGAAGATAGAAGAAGTATTACAAATCAATAAGATAAAGGATGAGTTATAGAATTAAAGGTGTTAGAAAAATTGTTTGGGTTAAATTCAATTAAATTATATTTCTGTTCTATGTCATATATAAAAATAAAATCCATTATGTAAACATCTTAATTTCTAGATTAAAAATGTAGAGATATTTCTTATAATAAAAGGAATAGAAACTGAATAAATAGCATTTAACCACCTTAAAATTAGGGGAAAAAAACTCAGGCATTTTTTTTTTACCATAATACAATGCAACTACTATAAAAGTTAATTAAGAAAATCATTTTACAATCGCGTTGTAGAAAACAGACTAATGGCCCTCCAAAATATGTCTAAATCCTGGTTCCTGGGACCTGAGAATATGTTACCTTACATGGCAGTGGGGAATATTGCAGATGGAACTAAATTTACTAACCTGTTGATCTTAAAATAAGAGATTATCCTGGAATATGTAAGTAGGACTAATGTAATTACTAGGGTCCTCAAATGTAGAAGAGGAAGGCAGAAGAGGTCAGAGTGATATGACTTGAGAAGAGCTCTAATCACAGGTGCTGGCTTTGAAGACAGAGGAAGAGAGACCTGAACAAAAAATGCAGATGGCCTCTGGAAGCTGAAAAGCACAAAGCAGTGAATTTTTACCTGGAGCTTTGAGAAAAGGAAAACAACCCTGCCAATACCTTGATTTTAGCTCAGTGAGGCACATTGTGGATTTAAAAACCTGAAGATAATAAAAGGGTGTTATCTGAAGCTTGTTGACGTTCATACACATGCATCTGCAGCAGTAGAAAGTGGGGTGAGAGGCATGGGTGGATTATCACCACTCCCAACCATTTGCCAACATTCAGATAAGATTTTACTATTTGATTCCCCAAGTCTCACTAACAGACTCACTTGCAAGATATTCCTCATAGCATTTTCAGTTTTTTGTTTGTTTGTTTGTTTTTAGCTCAGCAATATTACATAAACCACATGCAAGTCTTTAAGTTGATTTATGTTTGTTTCAGCTAGGTAATTGATGTGAGTTTTGAACTGTAGTTATAAAATATTTGTTCTCCTATTGAAATGAATTACAAAAAAAATTAAAACTAAAATTTATCCTAGCCCTTTTACTTTTTTCGATCTAGCATTAAAAGCCATAAATATTAAATCTTCACAGTCTAAGCATCCACTGCCATTTCTTCTCCTTTTCAGTGAGAGACCAGTACTCCTTAAAATATCATTTGTTAAATAAGACATGTTAAGTACCGTGTTCCCCTTTTAAAACCTACAATCCACATTCCAATATTAGAAACTGAGAAATTCTGCGATTAAAAATGTGCCCGTTAGCTTTTCAGTAGCCAGATATTTTTCAAACATTTGACCATGGAATTCTTCTCTGCTGAATACCTATTTACATTTCACAGAACACTAAATAGAGTTGATAAATGTTGCTCTGAGCTAAAGAAGAATGAGTTACTTCAGATACATTAATTTTTCAAATAAAGATCAACTGTATTTCTTTGGGGGCTGGTGTCTTTGCCTGAATCCTTTATTAATCTCTTCTTCCCACAGTTCTTTGTTTATATCTTCTTTATGTTTAGATCAAATGCAAACATTTCTATATGATATTAGAATTTGAGGAGAGAGTTGATTAAAAGCAAACTGTAATGTTGTTTTTTAATTTAATGTATACAAATGTGAGTTAAAAAATATTTATTTTTATCGGTGCAATTGACCAAGTACAAGCCAAGGTGCCTGCTATTTGGGAAATGTACTTTGAGATTATTTTATGCTATGTGCTAATCTTGTCTATAGGCTGGTAAAGAAATAGATCAAATTACAGCCAATATTTCAGGTCATGCAGTGACATCTAGTGTGTATAGGAGACAGTATGCTGAATTCTCATAGCCTGACTCTCAAATAATAGAACTGAACTTTTATTTTTCTAATCTTTTAAAGATTTTGTCTTAAAATTGTAAAATAAAGTAGTGATCATCTTTGCTTATATTTAAGAGTTAAAACTAGTTTTCATAAATAATTTAAATATATTAATGCACAAGTAATAAAGAAAATATTTTAAAATTTTTTCTTTAAAATATTTAAAGAAATTTTGTGAAAAATTAACTGATTAGATGGAATTTCTTGAAAGTATTGTTGTGAATGATTACTTAATTGTTACCATGTAAGTAGGAGGTATTAAATTTCAGCATTCACCCTTTAACTCAGTGTGTGTGTTCTTAGTTTAGCCAAGGGAGTCGCTAAATCTAACAGTCACTAATTACAACTGTTTCTTCCTTTTTTCAGGGTTACATAACTTGCAAAACTTCGGCTCCTAATGGACTCTCAGGACTGGTAAAGGCATTATTATTATTATTATTATTATTATTATTATTTTGGTTCAGCCAATTAAAAACTTTTTCAGGAGAAAGCCCAGCTTCATTTCATTAATTGCAAGGGGTTGAGTGAGGGCAGAGTTCTGCTTGTAATTTTACATGTTTTGTTCAGATACTGGACCAAAATTGAGTTTTAGTGAGACTTATTTCACTATCAAATATATTTGGATCTTATTTTGCCCTGCACTATGTTGTTTGATTTTACTTATTTAATGAATGTTTTGGTACCAGTACCAGGATTTATCTTTCAGGAGCAATAGTCCTTTAGGGTGTCAAAGAATTTAGAAAACAGAGTATTTAAATGTAAGCAGAAAATATTGCAGCCCAAGCATGACTCAGAGAATACAAATCTCACAATGATTTGTTTTAAGCCACGTTATTGTAATATTTTTTTATAGTCTTGTCACAATTTCATTTCCTTTCCCAAATCAAAGAGATACCCCTAATAAAGGGGGAGAGGGAGAGGTTCCTGAGGTAGATATTGTTTCCAAAAGGCTTCTCTGGTCTTTAGTGTTTCATTGCTTACAATAGCACCACAGGGGCTTTGGCGGGACTCCTGAGCCTCCCAGTTGGGCTCATTTATTGAGCAAGTTGATTCCTGTCTACATCCACAGTATGCTTAGAACCATTTCAGGCTTAGGTAAAAATCCTGCCCTCAAGGGTACAAATATTGATCAACTTATGACCTATGCAACTTACAACCATTCGACTTTATGACCACAATCGCTAGCCATGACTACTCCGCGTCTGGCAGAGCAAGCGTTGCCCAGCTGGGCCTACGACAGTGTGGACCAGCTTCTGACAGCACTACCATCTCCGTGAGCACCATTTCAACTGTTATCCCAGACTTGGTACAGCAATTTGTGTTTTGTGTCTTGGATATTTTTCATCAAACCCCCTCCCAAGATGTCTACCAAGAGGAAATTGTCTTTGCAAATATTAAACCAGTTGTACTGGTAATGGAGGGTTTTACTTAAACCTGACGAATGTAAAAATAAGAAACAAAATGGGGTAGAGATGATACAAATGGCATAAAATGAACAAAGAAAATTATGATATATAACAATAATGAAAGAAAATTATGATAAAATATGACTTAAAGATTTTTTTTTTTTTTTTTTTAATTTTCTGAAGCTGGAAACGGGGAGAGACAGTCAGACAGACTCCCGCATGCGCCCGACCGGGATCCACCCGGCACACCCACCAGGGGCGACGCTCTGCCCACCAGGGGGCGATGCTCTGCCCCTCTGGGCCGTCGTTCGGCCGCGACCAGAGCCACTCTAGCGCCTGGGGCAGAGGCCAAGGAGCCATCCCCAGCACCCGGGCCATCTTTGCTCCAATGGAGCCTTGGCTGTGGGAGGGGCAGAGAGACACAGAGAGGAAGGAGGGGGGGTGGAGAAGCAAATGGGCTCTTCTCCTGTGTGCCCTGGCTGGGAATCGAACCCGGGTCCCCCACACTCCAGGCCGACGCTCTACCACTGAGCCAACCAGCCAGGGCGACTTAAAGATTTTTATAACATCATTTTACAGTATTGTACATATGGCCTACTCAACTTACTACCAAATCATGTTACGATCAGTCTGTCGGAACCAATCGTGGTCATAAGTCAAGCACTAGCTGTATTGTATTTTTATTTAGGGAGAATGCAAGCAAGCACACGTATAATGGGGAGTCCACAAATACAGATAGAGAGTATAGGTTGAGGAGGTGCTCTTTTATATGGCGTGGCCAGGGAAGACGTTCTTGATGAGATGGCATTGCTGTGGTCAGGGGAGATACTTGAGAAAAGCAATGTTCTAGGCTGATGGGATGCCAAGTACAAAAGCAAGTGTGTCCTGGACTGTTTCAGGGACCGTTCAAGACCCGATGTGCTTAGAGCGGAAAGAGTAGAAGAGAGAAAGTGGAAGGAGATGAGTTCAGAATGGTAGCTGGTAGTCATATCACAAAGCTTACGTGATTAATTCCATTGTAAGGTTCTAAAGTGGTGGCACAGCATGGTCTACATAACACTGTGAAAGGATTGCTCTCACTGTTGCCTTTGGCGCAGGGTTACCAGCCAGGTCAGTCATTAACTATGGCAATAATGCGGACGAAGAGGGTAAAAGTAATCAGATTCTGGGTGTATTTTGAAACAAAATGGGCTGACAGGAGATGAGATACAAGAACAAGAGAGGAATAAATGATGACTCCAAGATTAGGTTTACCTCTCCGCGTAGATCTGTGTAACTAGAAAGACGAAATTGCCAGTTTTTGAGATGGGATTGAGTGCAGAACTTGGCGCATGTTAACTTGGGAAACAATATTATACATCCCAAAGTAGACAACAGGGAGGTATATATAGAAGTTCAGCATTCAGAGGAAAGGTTAGGGCTGCAGGTCAAATTTAGAAGACACCAAGTATTGACGGTATTGAAAGCCCTCGGGTTGGCTGATATTACATAGGGAAGGGCAGAGGAGGCTCCAGGTCTGAGACGGAGTCTTGAGGCACTTCGTTGTTTACCGCTGGGATGCACATTAGAACTACAGGGGCACTTGAATAACACTGCCGATGCCTGACACCTCACCCCCCAGATCTGATGTAATTAGTCTACTTGAGGCCTGTGCATCAATGTAAAGTTGAATCTTGAACAACCTGGAGATTAGGGGTGCCAAGCCTGCCACCCCTAGCACTTGAACATCTGAGTATAACTTGTGATTCCTCAGTAGGCCCTTTGCATCCCTGGATTTGATCAATCCAGAATCAAAAACAGTATTTTCCTCCTGTATGGGGGAACCTGTATGTAGGAATGCAAAAATATTAGTTTCAATCCCAGTTTGTTGAATTCTTGGATACCAACCCCCTGGATACAACAAAGGGCCAACTGATTTTATTGAAAAAAAAATTGCGTGTAAGTGGATTACTGCAGTTCAAAACCCTGTTGTTCCAGGGTCAGCTGTACTCTGTAAGCTCACCAGGTGATTCTATGTGCAGCAGGAATGAGAAGGAGTAGTTTAGAAGCAGCAGGGAGTAGGGTATTCCGCAGAGGAAGAAGGCAGTGTGGTCAGGGAGGTGAGCAGCAAACAGGAGAGCTGTGTAACAGATTTCAACTGGAAAAATGTTTCAAGAAGGAGAGGATGACCGGTCAAATACTGTTGGAAGGAGAGACTCGGCCATTGTATGGATTTGGCAATGTGAAGGGCACTGTTGGACGACAGCAGACTCATCGAAGAGGTAAGGATGATGGCTCTCTCTCTCTCATCTATCTTTTTTGATAGGAGCTATTAAAGTATGTTTGTGTGCTCATGCAAATGACACAGTAGAAAGGAAGAAATTGATGAAGTAGGACAAAAGAGAGATTTCTAAAAGAATGTCCTTGAGTGTGGGAGAGGAGCTGGGATCTGGTATAAAAGTTGAGTGGTTTCTGACTGGAGACCAAGAAAACCATTCACAGGTCATAGGAGAGAAGGCAGAGTGCATGGGGACAGATTCAGAGGGCTTGCAAGAGACAGTGGAATTTCTTTTCAGATTGTTTTTTGTCCTTTTTTTTTTTTTAATTTTTATTCAGTGAGAGGAGGGGAGACAGAGACAGACTCCTGCATGTGCCCTGACCAGAACCCATCTGGCCAGCCCACTAGGGGGCAATGTTCTGCCCATCTGTGGCCCTTGCTCCGTTGCAAACTTGGCCTTTTTTTTTTTTTTTTTGTATTTTTCTGAAGCTGGAAATGGGGAGGCAGTCAGACAGACTCCCGCATACGCCCGACCGGGATCCACCCGCATGCCCACCAGGGGGCGATGCTCTACCCAACGGGGCGTCGCTCTGTTGCAACTAGAGCCACTCTAGTGCCTGAGGCAGAGGCCACGGAGCCATCCCCAGCGCCCAGGCCATCTTTGCTCCAATGGAGCCTTGGCTGCGGGAGGGGAAGAGAGAGACAGAGAGGAAGGAGAGGGGGAGGGGTGGAGAAGCAGATGGGTGCTTCTCCTGTGTGCCCTGGCCGGGAATCGAACCCGGGACTTCTGCACGCCAGGCCGACGCTCTACCACTGAGCCAACCGGCCAGGGCCAACTCAGCCATTTTTTAAGCACCTGAGACAGAAGTCATGGAGCCATCATCAGTGCCAAGGGCAATCGAGCCATGGCTGCAGAAGGAGAGAGAGAGAGAGAGAGAGAGAGAAAGAGAGAGAGAGGAAGAGAAAGAGAAAGAGTGAAAGAGAGGAAAGAGAGGGGTAGTGGTGGAGAAGCAGATGGGTGCTTCTCCTGTGTGCCCTGACCGGAAATCGAACCCAGGACATCCATATGCTGGGCTGATGCTCTACCACTGAGCGAACAGGCCAGAGCTGTACTTTTGTTTTAATGAAATAGAAAGCCAGGGAGGGGTGAGTGTTAGATGTTATAATTTAATCCTAGGAGACAAGGAAAGTTAATGGACCAGGACCACATGAGACTAGTGGTCATGAAATGAAATGTATGCCAGTTAGTACTGGCAGAAATTTGCTTCTTTTTCGCTAGACACTGTGAGCTGTGAAAATATAGGTTCAAAGTAAATGAAGTAAGTCAATAAATAAGAGACTTGATTTTTACTAGGGTTGGGGTCTTGCCAGTTGAATAGAACAGAACAAGGAGTTATCTGAGTGAATACGAGAAAGTGTGTATGATTATGAACCCTGTAATCTCACATTGGTAGGAGAGAAGTTAAAAGAAGAAGGAGATTGGGGCAGGAATAGGTGGTAAGATAAATCAGGTTCCAATGAAGTTGAAGAGTAACTGAGTCTGGGTACTCGGATTAGTATGCTGGAAAGCTGAGAGGTTGTGGTAAGAGAGATTGCTTGAATACAGAATAATAGAGGAGGTTCAATGATTGCTCATCTCTGGGTCTATGACCTGTGGGTAAGAAGGGCTGAAATATGGAGGGGGCAGGGTTACAGAGGGGTCAGGGATAACTGGACTGGGAGGCCGAGAAGTCAAAAGGGAAGCTGTGCCAGGGGGAGAATTGGAGAGAATGACAGTGACTCAGGTGCACCGTCTTCAGGGAAGGAAGGGAGGAGGACCTAGACACTGTAGTCCAGTGGTGGTCAACCCGGTCCCTACCACCCACTAGTGGCCATTCCAGCTCTCATGGTGGGCGGTAGCGGAGCAAACAAAGTATAAATAAAAAGATAGATTTAACTATAGTAAGTTGTTTTATAAAGATTATTCTGCCAAACTTAGCAAAAATCTGACATAAAGTACTTGATAAGTAATTATTATTATATGCTTTAACTTGCTGTAACTCGGCTTTATAAATTTTATAAAGTAAAGTTATTTCCCTACTTTATAAATCACCATTACTGTGGAACTGGTGGGCAGTTAGAAAATTTTACTACTAACAGAGATACAGAAGTGGGCGGTAGGTATAAAAAGGTTGACTACCCCTGCATGTAGTCGATGGGCATAAAGCAGAGGGGCTTGTGGTGGAGACTGATGTTTTGAGCTTCAAAAGTGGGTTGTTAGGAAAGGAGGATCAATGGTTTGGAAGCAACACTGAGGGGCATGAAGAACAACTACACCACTTTCAGGCACAGTGGCCACAGCCTGGGGAAGAGGAAACAGCCGCCCCTTGAGAGGGCTACAGGCTTTTTACAGCAGACGAGAATAAAGGCAGTATTCGTGCATTCATCAACAGTGGCGATGTATAAGGATAGTGAAGTGTGTAAGCCCCGGAGCCTAATTGTTTATATTCCAGTCACAGCTTCTTTACTAACCTTGTGATATTAATGCCAGTGCTTTGATTTCTCCGTTTATAAAATGGGAGAGTAGCAGTATCTGTCTCATAGGATTACTGTGGAGTAAATGAGTTAATACGAGTTAACACCTGGCACATATTAAACAGTATGCTGTCAATAAATCTTAGACATGATGATGATGATGATGATGATGATGATGATGATGATGATTACTCATTTTTAATTTGCCTTTGAGGAGCAAAAAAGATTATTATTGTTATTATTATTAGTATTACTCATTTTAAATTAGCCTTTGGGGAGATGGAAACAGATGCCTGGCGATGACTGAGTGACACTGTTTCCTGTCCAGCTGGGTGTGCTCTAATTATTGGTTGAACATTTGGCCTCCATGTGATGGATATTAGCTTCTATGGCGTCAGGCCTCTGAAATATTAATTAACATTGCTTAACATATGTTATTTGTTAATTTAAAAATTCTAAAATCTTCTGAGAAAAGAAATCCGAAATAAGGAGAACATGTGTCAGATGCCTGCGCCCCAGACACGCCATTATTTAACCCATAGGCTGAAATTAATATCCCTTTGAATACATACTGATAGAGATAACTGAATAAATAAATTTCCGTTTTTGTTTTCAGACTCTTGATTCTTTTGAGTTAAGCATATTTCCAGACAATATATTCCTGTTTTTTTTTTTCTCCTTCTAATTTGAGAGTTTCTGAATCTTGTTACTTTTACAGATTTAGATTTATCGAAATGGCTGCTCTCCTAGAACTTAATTTTGCCATCTTACTCAGGGAATTTTATTTTCCATAATTTCTTTTCTTTTCTTGCCTTACTTATTTTCTTGAACTAATCAAATTCCTCTGCTTTTCAGGAAGCTACATTTTCAAATTTTATGCATGTAGTGGACATCCCTAAATTATTCAGGCCAAAAACTTGCTTTTTACTTATTAGTCTCTAAAACTTCTCAATATTTATGTCTATTGAAGAAGAAAATAATCTGAGAAAATTTTTCACTTCCCTCAGTTTATTTCCTCCCACGCTTGTTTAAAAACCACTTCACTGAGGAAGGACTGACATGTGACGAGCAGCACATATTTAATGCATTCAACTCAAGGAGTTTAGGGACCAGGTTATGCCCAGGAAACCATCACCACCACCAAAGCCATAAACACCTGTCACCTCCGTGTGGTTCCTCTCACCCCTTTATTTCATACCCTCTTCTGTCAGTTTGGTGCCTGCATGTTAGATATGTGTATTTATTTTTCCACTGGTTAACATTTGTCTACACAACAAAACACTTTATTAATTCAATTACTTCTTCCTTTCAATAAGGTTTTCTTTCTCCTAGAGACAATCCTTTCTTTTACAGGAGGACAGTCTCTAAATATTTGAGGTTTTGTTTCCCCACAGAGGATTTTTCTTTGTAAATTACCCAAGGCTTTATATGCCAGAAAATATCTTTATTTCACTTGTAAGTGAAACTTTAAGTCTACATAAAAAATCTAAGTTTAAAGTTCTTCTCCTTCAAAGCTATAAAGAGAGTGTTCCATTATCTTTACATATCCAGTATTGTTATTGATGAATTTGGTATCACTTTCCCTAGTAAGTGATTTTTTTCTTTGTTTTTGGTGTGTATGTTTTATTTATTTATTTCTTTTTAAAAATTTTTTATTGATTTTAATTTATTGTGTTTACATAGATTCCAGTGTTGCCCGAATGCATCCCCCTCCCCCATGTTCCCCTCAACAGCTCCCTTGCCCCCCTCCCCATAGAACCCTTCCCTTTTCCCTTCAGGATTATCCCATCCTATCATCCTCTTTCCCTCTGTTCTCTTTCCCTCTGGTCCCTTTGATCCCACCTCTGTCTCAATTCTGTTCCTCAGTTCACATTGTTCCTTGGATTCCTCAAATAAGTATGGTCATATAATATTTTTCTTTTTCTGCCTGGCTTATTTCACTTAACATAATAGTTTCCATGTCCATCCATGTTGTCACAAAAGGTAAGATTTCCTTCTTTTTCATGGCCCCATAGTATTCCATTGTATATATATGTACCACAGCTTTTTAATCCACTCGTCCACTGATGGACACTTGGGCTGTTTCCAGATCTTCGCTATTATGAACAATGCTGCATAAACATGAGGGTACATTTCTCCTTTTCAAACAGTGCTATGTTGGTGTGTATGTTTTAATAGACTATATAGTTTAGAGCAATTTTAAGTTCATAGGTTCTAAACTGTAGAAGGTTCAGAAAGTTCCCATATACTCTCTGTCCCTACACATGCATGGCCTCCTCCACTGTCACCATCATCCAAATGATACATAAATAACCCAAAGTTTATAATTTACATTAGGGTTTATTCTAATGTAATATACAGTGATGTATATTCTGGGAGTTTGGACAAATGTATAATAATATGTACAAACTATTACAGTATCATACTGAGTAGATTCACCGCCCCATAAAACCTTTCCTCTCCCCTAGTCCCTGGAAACCACTGATCTTTCTACTCTCTTCATAATTTTGCATTTTTCAGGATGTCATGTAGTTGGAATCATGTAGAATGTAGTCTTTTTAGATTGGTTAATTTCACTTAGTAATAAGCATTTAACTTTCCTCCATGTATTTATGTGGCTTGATAGCTAATTTATTTTTGGTAGTGAATAATGTTTCATTGGGTGTGCCATAGTCTATCCATTCACCTGCAGAAGAACGGACATCTTGGTTGCTCTAAAGTTTTGGCAATTATTATAAATAAAGTTGCTATACACATCCATGGGGAGGTTTTTACGTAGACATAAGTTTTTAAGTCTTTTGGGTAAATACCAGGGAGTGTGTCTTTGATAGTTTTAAAAATGACTATTATATTTGGTGGTGTTGTGGTGGTGGCAGGGAGTTCGTCATTTGTACTAGATCCTATTTATGGATGTCCCCAGATTTTCTTGGTCCTTGCTGTCCCTGGTCTTTGGTTACTTGCTTAATGAAGATCCTGGACTGCACTAAGGTAGATAGCTGTCTCACCCTCCCGTGATTAACGCCAGGGCTTCTGTATAGCCTTCATCATGCCAACTGCTATGGCCTCCTTGATCAGGGTTGACCTGACTGGACTCGGAAGCTAGGAGTTCTCCCACTCCATTCAAATTCAGGGGAAGTGCAGAAGTGCTCAGAATGCCCTGGAGTCAGCCTGGTGCAGAGTGGGATGGTATGTGGAGGGTAATGTGAACCAGAAGTTCAGGGACGTTAACACCTGGGGAGGCCAACGGTGAACAATGAAAGAATGGGAGGCACTGTCAGGTAGATTCTCTTCTTGGAGACACTTGCTTGTCTGGATTATAATAACTGTACCGGAGACCCCACTGAGGTTTATTTGTGAAGCAGTGGTGACTTGGAAACAGACCGCCTTGCGTCTGCTTTCCCCCTTTCCTTGGAAACGGACCGCCTTGCGTCCGCTCTCCCCCTTTCCTTGGAAACGGACCGCCTTGCGTCCCTCTCCCTCTTTCCTTGGAAACGGACCGCCTTGCGTCCGCTCTTCCCCCTTTCCTTGGAAACGGAGCGCCTTGCGTCCGCTCTCCCCCTTTCCTTGGAAACGGACCGCCTTGCGTCCCCTCTCCCCCTTTCCTTGGAAACGGACCGCCTTGCGTCCGCTTTCCCCCTTTCCTTGGAAACGGACCGCCTTGCGTCCACTCTCCCCTTTTCCTTGGAAACGGACCGCCTTGCGTCCGCTCTCCCCCTTTCCTTGGAAACGGACCGCCTTGCGTCCCTCTCCCTCTTTCCTTGGAAACGGACCGCCTTGCGTCCACTCTCCCCTTTTCCTTGGAAACAGACCGCCTTGCGTCTGCTTTCCCCCTTTCCTTGGAAACGGAGCGCCTTGCGTCCGCTCTCCCCCTTTCCTTGGAAACAGACCGCCTTGCGTCTGCTTTCCCCCTTTCCTTGCTTCACCTCCCTTTTCCCTCAGTCTTGCACTCAAATTGCAGTTTCCAAACAATCTTTAGCCTGTAAGCTTTCCTTCAAGTTCGGTTTTCTAGGGGATATTTATAACATTGTGTTAATTCCAATCTGAGGTCTTTTATGTTTATCTAACTCTGGGGAATTCTTTTTTTTTTTTTTTTATTCATTCTTTTTTCAAATAATCCTACTTATTCTTTCTTCTCACTTTGGAATCTTAACAGTGACATATTAGTTTAATCCTCATCAATTTTATCTAATTTTATTCTCCTTCCTTTATCTTTTACTCATTTCTTTTTGAAGAGTTTCATCTCTAACTTTTTCAGTTTATTAAATCATTTTTAGGTCTATTACTTTTTTTTTTTAACACATCCATTGAGTTCCTTATTCGATGGCTATTTTTTCCAAGTCCTCTTTCACCGCTCGCTGTTATCATATATCACGTTTCTCCTTATATCTTGCCCAAAGCTTCCCCATCTCTCTGAAAGCAAATTGTTATTTTATAGTGTTTTCTTTGTTCCATAGCTCTGCTCCTCTGTTCTGTTTTTTTAAGTTCTGACTTATAGTGTCTGGCCCACCCATCAGCCTCTTCTTGATAATGACGGGAACTTTGAGGGAGGAACAAAAGCATGAGCCCTGGCTTCCACTGCTTCAGGAAAGTTGTGGGAGAGGGTGGGGTGAGAGTATCTTATGGACGAGGATTTCTAGAGCTAGAGTCCAGGTTCAAACCAGCCCCTTCCTCTCTTCCCCATCCTCCACCACCCCTCATTCCCAAAAAACTTATCAGGGTTTCTGCTCCAATCCTTGGTATTATCCAGGGTCCACCATTCATATTGCAGTTGTGCATAGATTTGGGAAAAGACCGGGATAAGGAACACTCAGTTGCTTGATTCATTGTGGGCTCGGCTTCTTCCTCCATGCTATTGACTTCTACTGATCCTGTTGCCTAGCAGTTGCTGTGCTCAGAATGCCATTTTTGATATTTTTGATACTTTCGTCTTTAACTTTTAAAGTAGATTTAAGTTATTAACACATTACCATATTACACTATTAGAGTATTTTGCATCTGACTATACTCTTGCCTTTACTGGTATGTTGTATATTTTCACACATTTTCATGTTAGTAATTAGTGTTTATTCATTTCTGCTTAAAGAACTCCTTTCATCATTTCTTATAAGGCAGGTCTAGCGGTGATGGACTCTCTTAGCTTTTGTGTTTTAGGGAGAAGTCTTTACTTGCCTTCATTGCTAAAGCATAGCATTGCTGTATACAGTTCCTTCCTTCCTCCCTTCCTTCCTTCCTTCCTTCCTTCCTTCCTTCCTTCCTTCCTTCCTTCCTTCCTTCCTCCCTCCCTCCCTCCCTCCCCCCTTCCCTCCTTCCCTCCTCCCTTCCCTCCTCCCCTCCCTCCTCCCCCTTCCTTCCCCCTTCCTTCCTCCCTTCCTCCCTCCTTCCTTCCTTCCTTCCTTTCCTCCTTCCTTCCTTCCTTCCCTCCTTCCCTCCTTCCTTCCTTCCTTCCTCCCTCCCTCCCTCCCTTTCTTTCTTTTTTCTTCCTTTCTTCCTTTCTCTCCCTCTCTTTCCCTCCCTCCCTCCCTTCCTCCCTTCTTCCCTCCCTCCTCCCTTTCTTCCTTTCTCCCTCCTCCCTCCCTCCCTCTTCCCTTCCTTCCTTCCTTCCTTCCTTCCTTCCTTCCTTCCATCTTTCTTTCTTTCTTTCTTTCTTTCTTTCTTTCTTTCTTTCTTTCTTTCTTTCTTTCTTTCTTTCTTTCTTTCTCTCTTTCTTTCTCTCTTTCTTTCTCTCTTTCTACTTTGAATGTATTGTCCCTTTCTCTTCTGGACTGCCAAGTTTTCTGCTGAGAAATCTGCTTATAGCCTTATGGAAATTCCCTGGATGACAGTTTTTTCTCTTGCTGCATTTAAAATTCTTCCTCTGTCTTGATTTTAGACTGTTTCATTGTAATTTGAGACGATCATTTTGGACAGATATTTTGGTGTAACTTATTGTCTTTGTGTAGTTGGACGTCTAAGTTTTTGCCTAGGTTTGGGAAGTCCTTAATTATTATTTCTTTAAATAAGCTCTCTACTCCCTCTCTTCACCTTCTGAGGCTGGTGGCTGGAGCCAGTAGTGTGCATATATTTGGCTGCAGGGACCAACCGTAGGTGCCTATGAAGTGGCAGGGGCTGGCTGCAGACACATGGTGAGGGCAAGGCAGGCAGTGAGGGCTGGGCCAACAGACTCGCCTGCAGCTGCAGGAGTCCTGGCTATTGGTGTGCAGTACTGTGGCTGCTGGATCTCACCGAGGATGCATGGCAGTGGAGGTTGGTGAGGGGGTTCGGGCTGGGGGTGTGCTGGTGTAGAGCTTGAGGGGCTAACTGCAAGTGAGTACAGTGGTGTAGGCCAGTGACAGAGGACAGGGATTCATCCAGGCCCAAAAGCAGCTGCGCAGGGCCTGGCTGCTGGTTTGATCTCTGTTGGCTGCACAGCCTCCCCTCAGGCATGTGCACTGCAGACGAGGTCAGGTATGGGTGTCAGGTCAGTGGCTTACAAGCGCATAGCTGGAGGGGCTAGCTCTGAGTTTGTACGTAGTGACGGGGGCGGCCAGGTGTGTCTAGACTTGCTCTTGTACTCACATACGCACAGAGGCCTGGGCTGGCTGTCAATTCAGTTCCCAGGCTCCATTGGGCTGCCGGTGGAACTTAAATTTCTGTTAATTATGCATTTTAAATTGGTCGCATTTATAAGTGATCTCAAGACATACGCTAAGGAGTTAATGGGTGAGCCTATTGAGTCCAAGGCCCCTAGGACCATTAGAGATCCATTTAGCGTAACTTTGCATCAAAGTGTTCCTACTTCACACATTTTCACATTCAAATAGGATTCTTTTTATGAATTTAAAAATATATATTTCTCTAAGGTTAAGTAGTTTTATTTGATAACCTATCAGATTGATAACATGTTTATGATGAAATACTGACAGTTGATATTATTAGCAGAGTTAATCAATCAGTCCTGTAGATTTAACAATTTCCTTTGAATTCTTTGCTAATTAAGGACAATTGGCATAGCATGGCAATGCACCAAGTTAAAAGGATCAGAAAAGTTCAAAAGAGAAATTAGAGATAAGAGGATAGTACAAATAGTTCTTAAATCTCCAGTTGGCTACAATGATGGCTTGCAGCGCCACCTGCTGGCAAGAAGTGTTATTTTATTACTGTTTTATGAGTTTGTTGCTGTTTCTGGCTTTTTGTATGTATGGTATCTATGTATGTACGGTTTACACACATAAAATTTCTCCTTCAGTTTACTGAAAAACCAAGTTGTTTTACTGCCAGCTCACTCTTGCTATAAAATATTCTGCAATAAGTTCAAATAGGAAACATTTCATGTGACAGAAACTCTAAAACTTCTTTTTTTCTCCTGTCTTGTATTACAGATAGAATGTTACTGTCAGAAGCTAAAGTTATGGGAGTTAGAAAATAGAATGACAAGACACTGTCAGACTCTATTACGTTTTATTGCTCTGCATTTGTTTTAGCACTTCGAGTTTAGTATTATTTCCTAGTAGAATCCGACTATCTAGAGTGATCTGGATCTGTCACAAATGATGGCCAGCATCACATAGTGTCCTGAATACTGTTGCTTTTTAGAGCATGACTGCTGACTAACAACAGATATGGTCATCTTTAGTCTCTTCCCCCATAGGGCTGGTTGTGAAAGCAGCAGATCCTAGCTTAAAGGATTAAACATATGATGATGTTAATATGAGCTGCACACCCACCTGTCTTACTAGAAAAAAAAATATTTACTCATTTAAAAATATGTAGCAACATATTTGAACTATTGTCAATTTTAATTATCTTGATAGGTATAATGACTTATTTCAGGCAGTAAGGCACTTTAAAAGGAATAGATAGTTGTTGTATATTTTTCTCCAGAGATCATAAAAATAAGACAGACACTAAACAATTCAGGCTGGTTAAGATACTCATTTGCTGGAAGAATTAGCAGCTAAATTTAGTGATCTCAGAAGAGTTATATGAAGTTTGTAATTAGCCAAAATTTTCTGATGATTCAAGAACAGAGATATTTTTTCAAGCTTACTTTGGACTCTCAAAACTTCATGAATTGTTAACTTCAGTGATAATTTAGGGATTTATTCAAAAATGCAGTCTGAAGGAATATAAACTCAGTCTGTCTAAGGAATTCTTCACTTCATTCTTTTTTTTTTTTTTTTTTTTTTCCTTCTTGGGATAGAAGAAGAGCTCATTAGTGGTACCAGGCATGGGTTTCATCTTGATGCTTGAGCAATAAAATTTAACACTGAATGATTGGCGTAGTTGCATCTCCCATTTTTCTGGTACTGCTACCTACTGTTTCCATTTCTTTCATTAAAGACTCATTTTAAAGACATTTTCTCTTCTATTTTGACAATTTGCAAAAATAATTCAAGAATCCTTCTAGAGACACATTATCTTGATGGTAATTTTTTGAATATAATAAATCTAAATAATTCTTTGATCATAGACAAAAGCATACAGACAGAAGAGAGCATGAGAGCTTATGTAAATCACAAGTAGGTTATTTTGTTGATAAATATGAGCTCACTGAAATAATTGAGTAGAATTTGCTTTTAAATTACACATTTTATTAGTATAATTTCATAACACAAACATCATAGCTTCAAATTTTTTCTTTTAGTAAATAACAGATATCAATATAAACCTGTTTTATACTTTTGAATGTGCTTATTTCTTTTAAAGGAAGACAGAGATGTTTAGATAATATATCTAAAACTACCATATAAAGGGTACTTATATTTGGTATATGTTGCAGGTATCTCATTGCATAATGCAGCTTATGAAGGAACTCCAAACATTTTTTTAAAAGTCTAATTTGGCCTGACCTGTGGTGGCGCAGTGGATAAAGCGTCAACCTGGAAATGCTGAGGTCACCGGTTCGAAACCCTGGTCTTGCCTGGAGAAGGCACATATGGGAGTTGATGCTTTCAGCTCCTCCCCCCTTCTCTCTCTCTGTCTCTCTCTCCTCTCTCTCTCTCTGTCTCTCTCTCAGCCTCTCTCTCTCCTCTTTAAAAATAAATAAATAAATAAAAAAATTTAAAAAGTCTAATTTATGCAGGAACACTATAAAAATGGATGATAAATACTACTCTTTTTTTTGGTGTTTTGTGTGTGTGTGTGTGAGAGAGAGAGAAAGAGAAAGAGAGTCAGACAGGGAGAGAGAGATGAGCAGCATAAACTCGTCTTTGTGGCACTTTAATTGTTCATTAATTGTTTTCTGATACCTGCCTTGACTAGGGGACTCACCAAGCCAGTGACTTTTGAGCTCAAGCCAGTGAGCACAGGGTCATGTCTATGATTCCACACTCAAGCTGGAACCCCTCACTCAAGCCGGTGATCCCGAATTCAAGCTGGTGAGCCTGTGCTCAAGCTGGCAACCTCGGAGTTTTGAACCTGGGACCTTAGGGTCCCAGGCTGGCACTCTACCCACTGTACAACCACCGGTCAGGCACTATATGTTTTCTTAATGGAAAAGTTATATAGCATAAAAAATTAAGTTTCTTACCACCCTTTATATAGTCCAAGGTCATAAATTATATCAATTTTTAAATTAAACAAAACACGTATTTGCCCCCCTTTTTTTTATTATGATAATTTAGTTTGCTATTTATTTATCTAATTAACATACATTGAGTAATACTACAGAACTCTACATTATCAAATAAATGATGATTTCTACTCTCAGGGCACTTACGTTTTAGTGGGAAGATGCACAGATATATGTCAGAAATTTTAAATAGTGTGATAAAGGTTTTTAGTCCAAAGATATTATATATACTTATAAAATCATGCAAGACAGTTATGAAAGCATGTAAAAATATTAAAATATAAAAAACATTTTACATAAACAATTTATAAATACATGTAACTTATGAAACACTATAATCAAGACTTGGACAGTATCTAGCATCCAGAGTTAGTGCATTCAGTTGAAAGCTAAACATTTGTCTGGGAAATGACTATACAAATTTCCTTTTTCTTCTGTCTTTATTGCTATGTAATTTACATATGACATTGGAGGTAAATATTGAGCTGCTTTTCAAAGGATGCATAGGATTTGGCAGGCAAAATGGGGGAAAGGACAATCCAATATGAGAAGTCCATGACTGACAATGCCCAGTGGTGTGTACTGCCTCCTGCGTTCAAGGAACCACGGGTAGTTTTCTTGGGTTCAGGAGAGGGAGGGGTGAGCTGTCTGGGGCTGGTAGGACATGAAGATCAACATTGAGGTTCACCTTGGAAGCTTTGGGGAATAATTGAAACATTTTTAAGTGGTTTACAACTGGTTTTTTTAAAAATCACCATGGCAGAAGGAAACCTGTTTAACAGAGTCCAACCATCAAGCAAGAGCCTGAACTAAGACTGTAGTCGGCAACCCGGGCAGGAGGGGCCTTCTTGTCAGACAAAAGCCTTCGGATCCGTTTGTAAGAATCGATTCCCTGCTTCAGTGGGTGACTGTGGGGAAAAGTTCTCTTTGATCTCAGGTGGCTGGTGAATCCTGGTGCCATTGACCATTGGGGGAGGACATCAGGAGGAACAAGTCTCATGAGAAAGGTTATGACTTTCTCCCCAATGCTGGGGGAAGCAGTCGAACATATATATTTTGCATATTTTACACTTCATCAATAAAAATACATACTCAATAAAGTTTTGAGCTTATATCTGTTTATAATGACCTTACATACTTACATAATTTCCTGTGCAATATACAATATAAATAGAAAATTTAAAAATCTGAGACTGAAAAATACCCACTGATAGTTCTGATATTTTCTTTCCGTGTTCCACTAATTGTCTTGCAAACTGCAATTTCAAAGCCACTGCTTCAAAACAAGTCTCTGGAGGAGGTCACCCAGAAATAACTGTGGGGTGAAAAAAAAAGAGAGTGAAAGTGGCATTGCCCACATTTAAGAATACAGTTAATAACTGAACAGACGGGGGGAAAAACTGAGATGGCTTGGCTAGAGAGGTAAAAACAATCTCAGAGAGAAGACATGACTCTTGTGGCTATTCCACTGATCCACACTTTATTTTCAGTGTGTCCTCCCTGGCAGGCATATTTTAGGGGCTGGAGACTCAGTATAAAATAAGACATTCATTGTCTTTGCCTTAGAGAAGCAAACAGTAAATCAGTGATGATATTAGAGGGTGTGTAGGCCAGGGACCACTGCTGTTGTGGCCATGCACATGCAGGTTCTCACAGAATTCAGACAGCCGGTAAAGAAACAGTGGAGCCAAAAACTGTTGGGCTATTCCTTTATTAAAGTCTTGTACCGGTCAATGAGCAAACAGGCAGGGAAAACACTTCCCTTTCATTCACGGCTCCTAAAGCTCTGATGCATTCTCCAGTTCCATATACCAGAGAATCATCTCCGATTCCTCCTAGAATCAAAGGCCCCCACAAGCCTCAGTAGGGCTCTGTAAAGCCAGTAGCCATGGCCACCATCCCAGCTGCCTGGCCCATGCAGGTTTAGGTTTGCATTTAATTGGAACAGATGGTAAGGAATCAACAGAGCCAAGAACTGGTGAGCCATCCTCTTTATTCCTGCTCACAACCGGCAGGCGAGAAAATACACACAGCAGGAAAACACTTCCCTTTCCATTCAGGGCTTCCAAAGCCACTGACTTTTTCTGTTTTTTTCCCCTAGAATCAAAGGCTCTCACTAGTCTTATTCACCTCTGTTCCCCATCTCCTTCTCCTGCACAAACTGGCTTCTCCTTCAGCATTCCGCCATTTTGGCTGGCTCCTCTCCTCCACGTGGTCTCTCTGCCCTGCTACAATATGGTCTCCTCCTCCCTGCAACAACATGGTCACCTTTCTCCCAAAACGGCCTCCTAGCTCCTCCTTTTAAAACTTTTAGGTGGGACAAGCCCCTCCTCCATGACACATTAGCATAACCAAGCCCCTTCCCAAGCATGAAAGGCAATTAGTGCTATCATGTGAGAGCATCATCATGTGAGCAGTGGTCATCTTTAATAAAGTGAGCATAAATTTACAGTTTACAAACTTATCTGCCCAACAGTCCACCCCTTATGTTCACTTTACTATCCACAATATACACCACCAGCTTTCCTGTGCAAGGAAATTAGGCACATAACACAAATTACAGCAGCACAAATCATACAGTTTCAACAATTACAAAGGTACCCTCCACCATGTCTTTCTCTGTGTTTTGCCATTTTGTAAAGCACAAAATGTCCTGGGAGCTTCTCTCCAACTGGATGAAAAGTTTCCTGATACAGGAGGACCACCAGCAGAGCCACCCCCTGCCCCCATCAGGGTATTTCACATTGTCCAAAATCCTTAAGTCCATCCAACAAAGGAGCCAGTGCCCACTCTGATCATAGTCCAGGAATCAGTCCACACAGATGGGGCCTCAGCCACCCCCCTCATCCCTGCCATCCTGGCAGGTCTTACATTGTCCCAAGGAGGAGCACATGGCAATGGTGGTCAGCTTTTCCATCTTTGCTCCAGAGACATCCACCCGTTTGTCCCAAAATCTCAGCAAACCCACCAGCGGCTTAGCAGGCCCTCCCCGTCATTCCAGTGGCCACTCAGCGATGCAAGCCCGGCTCGTGGGCTGTTCATCTGTCCTCCCACCACTGCCTCCTTTTATCTTCTGGAGTCTTTGATTGCAACTCTAGCCCGATTCTCCTCATCCTTCGAAAAGGAGCTGGAAACGCCAGCTCCCGCCACCAGGCTCGAGCCCCAGGCCGCCACGGCCTTCTGCCCCACGGGCCTTGCGGCCCAGGCCCTGGCCTCCCATCGCTGCTGGCTCTCCACAATGTCCAGGGTAATCTGTGACTCACAAACCCATAGTTCCTTCTCCAGCGGCTGCTCCATTTCCAGGTGAAACTCTCCAACCTGGTCGGCCTCCTTCTCCAGCACTTCCTCCAGCTCCAGGGTCAGCATCTCTTTTTCTACACTTGCTCCAGCTCCTTCTACTGCTAGGTTTGCAGGCCTCCAGTAGCCTCTTCCACAGAGCTCTCAGTTTCCTCACGCATGGCTGTAAAAGTCAGCCAGCTCACAGTCCCCCAAAGGACAGTCATGGGGAACCATAATGGAAGCCAGTTCTCTACCCCAGCACCCAAGGATGGTGGCAGCTCCATACTGATCTGATCCGAATCCTGCCACAGACTACGCCAAATGTAAGGCCAGTAGCCTGGTCACCACCACAGCTGCCTGGCCCATTTAATTCGGACAGATGGTAGGGAACCAACAGAGCTAAGAACTGGTGAACCATCCTCTTTATTCCTGCTTGCAACTGGCGGGCTAGAACATACACACAGCAGGAAAACAATTCCCTTTCCATTCAGGGCTTCCAAAGCCCCTCAGCTCTGGTTCCCCATCTGTACTCCTTCTTTCTCTCTGCAAAACATGGCTTCTTTCTGCCTCTTCTTCTCTCTCTCTTCAAAAGTGGCTTATTCTTCAGCAGTCTGCATTCTCTCTGCTCTTTCTGCAAAGCTGCCTGGGCCCACAAAGACCCCTCCTCCAGCAAACATTAGCAAAACAAAGACCCCTCCCAAGCAGGAATGCAATCTGCAATTTGCAATCAACTGCCCTGCTCTGAGGGCAAGCACCCATAGTGGCTGCCCAGTGCCATTTTTTTAACAAGAATGAGCAAACTCAGAAAATGCAAATTTTACAAACTCATTTGCCCAACAAGGGTACTTTAATAAAAAACACACATTCTACATTCCTAATGTATAATAATTTGTTCATGTGTGTTAGGTAGGTAGAACACTTCACAAAGTTTCTCAGAAGAGGTAGTGGCTGAACTGAGCGGTTTCAAAGTTTTGTTTTTGATGTAGTTGTTGAGCAGGAGCTAGTAGAGAAAGCTTAAAATGTCTGTGACTCCGATGCTATTGGAGAACAAAATTTCCAGTACGGTATAAGGAGCCTTCTTTCTTCTGTTTCTTATCCTCATGAATACATGCAAGTACTGGCTCATTTACATTCCTGAAGAGTAATACATTCTTGCAAATTGTTATGGATAACAGTTCTCACATTTAAATGAGAACTTTTAAATACCTTTATTTATAGCAAGAAGGGAAAGAAGTTTCATGGTTCTGCTCCCTGGAGGTGTTCATTAGGGGAAGTTTAATGAAGCAGGCAAACAGGTGCTTTTTATGGGCCTTTTATAAAGGGCCGCAGTAGCGCTCTTCCCATACCTTCACCTTCTGACTGGGAACACATGTCATCTGCTGAGCTAACAGCTCACAGCAGGATTCTTGCCTGCAGGCCGCATAAATATTCAGAATTTTATCTTCCTCTGCTTAGCGATTGATCATACGCACAATAGAGTAAGATGAAAAAGTAAATACAGAAATGTATGATTTCTGGGTGATAAATCTAAAGAATTTAGCTTGGGCACAGTAACATTTAAGAAATACATGCTGAATATGGGGTTGGTGCATGAATTCATGAAACTGCTGCAGATTATCATTAAATATTTTCTTAAATCCCCTATCCAGGGAAAAATAATTCTAGCTAGTGGCCATCTCTCTCACCCATTTAAAAAATTAATTGATTTAGAGAAAAACAAAAAGAAATAAAAAATTGATTGATTTGAGAGAGCGAGCATGAAAGAGGGAAGCATTTATTTGTTGTTCTACTCAGTTGGGCATTCATTGTTTGCTTCCTACATGTACCCTGACCAACTGGGGATCCAACCCACAACCTTAGTGTTTCTGGACAAGACTCTGTGTGGCCAGTAGGCACGGCCACCATCACAGCCGCCTGGCACATGCAGATTCTCATTTGATTTGGGCAGACGGTAATGAAACAACGGAGCCAAGAACTGGTGGGCCATTATCTTTAATCTCAGCTTGCACCCAGCGGGCAAGTAAAAACACACAGTGAGAAAACACTTCCCTTTCCATTCAGGGCTCCGAAAGCCACTGACTTACCCAAGTTTTCCTAGGATCAAAGGTTTTTACCTCACCAGCCTTATTCACCTCTGTTCCCCATCTCCTCTCTGCACAAACTCTTCACAAACTGGCTTCTCCTTCTCCACTCTGACACCTTGGCTGCCTCTCCTCTGCAAATCTGATGACAGGATCTGAGGTGGAATGCCCCCAGGCTGCCTCATTTTATAGTGTAGAAATTAAAGCTTTTAAGCCAATATACAAATAAGTGTTAATCCAAATTCGGAGGAACCCAAAATATGGAAGACAGGAGCAAAGTCCGTCGTTTACACATTAAAGTTTTATTGTCTAGCTTGGCCAAGCGGCGGGAACTCCGACAGAAATCTGACAGAGCGCGCTGGCCCTTTGTTCTACTTAGTTTTTATAGTTTTGTAAGTGGGAAGTACAGAAGCAAAAATTGCAATTAGGAGCCCCTTACCGCTATTGGTTATAGTCATATGTCCTTTAACATGATAGGACCACGTTCAATTTGCAAACCATACATCATTTTGGAGAAAACAAAATTTACAAGTCAACACAATGGTAGAAAGATATCTCTTTACATATTAAAAGGCCTTCCTATATTTTCTAGTGTTCATCCGCCATCTCTCTGTCCAGAGTCAGAGGTATTAACCACATGCATTTACATAAGAGAGGTAGTTTCCGTGGGGACAAATGCCCGCAAATGGCTCATAGTTATAAGAAAAGGTTTATTTTGGCTTTTCCCTTCCTGCACCTGGCTAGCCATTCACTCCTTTCCCCACAGGTGTGGTGGAATGTCAGGGAATCTATGCTTTCCTTCCCTTTTCATTTACAATACAATGGCAAGAGCCATCCTGGTCATGCCAATCACACAGTACAGAGACTATTCTCACAATTTCTCTGCACACCTTAACCCAAATTAATAAAATGTTCTCTAAGCCTCTTAAAATATTAATATTAATTCTGTAGCCTTTGGTACTTTATAACACCTGTGGGTGAAATGGCTCAGTGGCTCCTCATTAGGAAGTCTCTGACACAAAGCCACTTATCTGAGGCATAAATGGTATTCCTCATAAGAGTGCATCACCCCACATCATGCAATAGTCAAAGGTGTGGGGAAAAGCTTAGTTTTGAGAAGATCTTAGTATTAGAAGGATGACTTTTTACACAGGGGAGCAGGTCACTGTCCCTCAGATCATTGGAGGGCCAAACTATAAAAAAACAACAACTATGAACAAATCCCTATGCACACTGCACATATCTTATTTTAAAGTAAAAGAACAAAACGGGAACAAATACAATATTTAAAATAAAGAACAAGTAAATTTAAATCAACAAACTGACCAGTATTTCAATGGGAACTATGGGCCTGCTTTTGGCTAATGAGATGGTCAATGTGCTCCTCTCACTGACCACCAATGAAAGAGGTGCCCCTTCCGGAAGTGTGGCGGGGGGCCAGATAAATGGCCTCAGGGGGCCATAGTTTGGGGATCCCTGATTAAAGGGGTAGGAAAGGCTTAGTCTTAAAACTAAGCCTTAGGCTATAATGACTTTGCCAGCTTACAACCTGTCCCCCACACCCCATGCAAACTATAAGCGAGCAAACATATATATCATATTTACAAACTTATTTGACCTACAGACTGAAACCAACTGAGCTAACTGGCCAGTGCTCTCACCCATTGTTTTTTTATCTCTTCCTCTTGCTAACAATGTCTGTGGACACTTAGCACCATTTATAACTATTCTTAATAGGTTGGACATAATATAAACATTGCATGAAACTTTTGTTCATTTTACTTAAGTCGGGAAGTTAATATTTTATTCCCTTGGATATTTGAATAAATGTCAACTTGGTAGTACTGGTTCTTTTAGCATACAGAGTGCAGAATCACTATACTTTGTTTCTAAAACCTCACTTAAAGAAATAACCTGAGGAAGGAAGATTAACAAAAATTATTGTCCAATTTAGATGCAACCCATGATTCACATGAGGCTCCTTAATATTTATTTAGAATTGGCTTAGAAACTTTTCTAAACAATTTCCACTAGGATACAAGAATGAAGTGTTCTATATCTGAGAATATAATTCCTGTATAATGGTAGAGCTCAGACAAGAGTAGAGAATGTAGTTGCTCTTTTTTTCTTTTTAGATTTTATTTATACATTTTTTAGAGAGAGGAGACAGGGAGAGAGAAAGAGAGTGAGAGCGAGAAGGGGGAAGAGCAGAAAGCATCAACTTCCATATGTGCCTTGACCAGGCAAGTCCAGGGTTTCGAACTGGCAACCTCAGCATTCCAGGTCGATGCTTTTACCCACTGTGCCACTGCAGGTCAGGCTGTAATTACTCTTAAATGGTCAGCAATTGCTAACTCTTTTCAAGAAAGGAATAGTATCTCAAATTAATAAGAGCAATTGCAAACATTTGAGTTAAGGTAAAACAAAGCTATGACAAAATGTAAAAATGAGGACTATCCATCTCAAATAGCTGATGGGCAAATATTGGTGAGGCGGGAAGAAAAGGGAAGAGGTCTTGGAGTTGGATAATTTAACCTCCCAACAAGAGTCAGTGGTGAGTGAGCACAAAAGCTAGATTATACTTTTTAGATGATGCTTAAGATTATACAGGGTTTGGCAAAAGTAGGTTTAAAGTTGTAAGATCATGAAGCAGAGTTTATTCTTGTATTATTATTTATTAATTATTGTATTATTTTCCAGATAAACAACTGTAAACCTACTTTTGTCCAACTTTATAGTTTGCCTGTGAAAAAGACACCGGGAAAAGAAAGCCTTACACAAGTTGAATGTGTGTATGTCTATTCCTTATGATTGGTAGTGGCAGTCCGCAGCTGGAGAGGTGGCTCTGTGTCATAAAATCCTAAGGAAGTCAGCTCCTTTGCACTCCCTATGCTGTCATCCCTGAAGTATGACCCTTGTTCTTGAGCTTCATGATGACATCTGGAGCTCCAGATGTTGGACCTGTGTTCCACATAGCAGAAGAGAAGATAGAAGTGAAGGATGGACATAGATATTGACTCTATTTGCACATGATTAGCCAGGACCTAGCCACACCACATAGTTAGCTGCCAGGCTGACAGGAAAGTGCTGCTTGATAACAGGTGTCTTGTGCTCAGCTGAAAGTCAGAAATTCTATTACTATAGAAGTGGAGAATAGATACTGGAGGCAAACAGCAGTCCGTGCCCAGGCTGTCTCAACAGAAAGGATGTCTTAGTAAGCACAGCTGTTTCAGTGTGATGCTTAAGGCCCCACGGATGGCTTCTAGGTTGTGCACTTCTCCACCCCCTGGCACCCCAGACCCCTAGACCCCAGCCAGCCTCCCCTTCTTCATCCCCACCATGACAGTGCTGCAACTCTGCCCTCCAGAGAGAGCTTGGGTGTGGGTGTTACAAGGGTGGGGGTCATGCCCTCACCCCTGGGAAGGGAGACATGGTGGCAGCCATCCCTGCCCTAGCCTGGCCCTGTCACAGTAGCCTTATAGTCAACACTGAGGCTGCAGTGGTTGCGATGGCATTGGCTGCAGTGGGTTGGAGCAGCAGACATGAAGGAGAGTATACACCCGGTCAGTTTCCTGCTAAGGCAAGGCACGGCACACCAGCCTGGTGCTGGCAGGAAGCAGAGCCCGGCTGTGGTCAGGTCCCAGCACATTAGCCTTGGGATGTGAACTGAGCCCCTTGCATCTGTGAGGGTCTATGCTTGTGCTACAAGTTGACCCTGGGGAGCATTTTCTTCCTGAATCTGGCCTGAGTTTGTCTCTTTTGGACAACTTCAGTCATCGTCAAGGGATGAGCCACAAAATTAGTCTTGATTTTGGTGATTCCTAATGCAAATTAAATGTTGCATGAATTGCATTTTTAAACCGGCATTTCAGCATATAAAGATGAATGGTAAAATGTGTGGTTAATAATTAAAAATCTTAATATTCTTTACTTAGAATGAAATTAAGTAGCAAATATAACAACACCATGACAAATTGGAAGAGACACTGTTGAAGAAAGGGAAGTGCTTTACATTTTAATGCCTTTCATGGCCTTTCTCCCCAACCCTCCACTTTTTGGAACAGGAAATCTCATGTTTTTATTTTGTCTTGGGTACAACAAATTTTGTAGGTGGTCGAGAAACTGAGTTTTCTTCCTGAAATACAAGAATATCTTGCTTTTGAAGTTTCAGGGGCAAATTTGTAAAGTTGCATGTAAAGATTAATGAGAACAGCTACCCTTTGGCTGCTCAGCTGTGCCCTTCCTGTCAGGTGTCAGGTGAGGTTATGTGTTCCCCTTCGTCTCATCACTTCCTTAGCCATTCTCCATCCATGTCTCGATAGGATCTCACTCATGTCAATCACACTTGTGTGCAGGTCAAGTTTGTTACTAGCATTCGATGCAAAAATAGCCTTGTCAAGAAATCAGTGTGTACATTACCTCAGTAACCACAATGTACTTTTCAGTATGTCTGTTGTAGATTTATATCCTTTTATTATATTCAAAATTGCTGGTCTTCGGTGTTTTCCTAAGTATTTTTGAATAATTTCACCCTTCCCTACCTCTCTCTGACTAATGCTGATAGTTTTTGTACATATAAATGGGAAAGACAATTTCTACTCTAAAAGATGAGATTATATAAATGAATTTATTCTCTTTTCTTTTGGCTGTGGCCCACCTACTCAGGATTCTATTTATAATGCTAACTTGGTATGTCGTTTAGCTGCTTAATGGAATGAAGGTGAATAACAAGTGGTCCTACTGTAAAAAAAAAAAAAAGAGAGAGAGAGAGAGAAAAAGTGTGGAAGATGGATGGAGTAGGACGTTTGGTTTCAAGAGTTTTCTGCACTCCTCTTCCCGTGGGTGATGCACGGAGACTGCTGCCAGTGCACGTTGGCCCCCATCATGCTGCACGTTTTCAGGTCTTGCAGAATGCACCAACGTGGCATGCCCACACTGATGTTTCCTAATAAAACAACAATTAACAAGATACAGTTTTAACCACAATTATAGCTCCTTCAAGGTTGTACTGTGTCAAAATGCTCTGTGATAGGATGGCATTGTGAGGAGTTACTGCTGATGCATAACACTGTATTTTTCGTGTTTCTATTGAAGACAAATACATCAATGCCACAACAAAACAGCCACTAGCATTCCTATGATAGACAAAGTCCAAGGCTGCGAAGTGGGAAGAGAAGTCAATAAAGTTAAAAGTTTCACTCATTTTAATAAATTGTAGGTAGAGTTTAGATGCATAAATTAGTTTGCTTGTGTGACAGATTTTGTGAGGGCTTAGCACAGGTTGGCTAATGTACTGGATATTATAGCAGTGACGATAACCAGTTCCTGCCCTCATGAAGCTTTCGTTTTCCTGAAGCAGTAGGACACATGGAACTAGTTATGAAAGTTTAAAAATTATACAGAACAGATCTTGTTTCCCTTCCTTCCTTTTTATTCCTTTTTATTTCTTTTTTTTCCTTCCTTCCTTCCTTCCTTCCTTCCTTCCTTCCTTCCTTCCTTCCTTCCTTCCTTCCTTCCTTCCTTCCTTCCTCTCTTGTGGGAATTCTATTTGCAGAAACAACTGGGCAAGATAGAATAATGATAAGATTGAGCACTAGATTCAGATAAACTGGGGTTTGACTCCTACTCCTGACTCTCTCTTAAAAGCTTTGACTTTGGGCAAGAAACTTGGGAATTCTGATTTTGATATCCATAAAATAGGGCAAAAGTTGTTGACTGCCTTCATGATAAAATGAAAAAATGTTGAGAAAGCATTCGGTGTAGGGCCTGAAGCATAATTGCCACCCAGTAACTGTTCTTTTTATTATTGGTAATATTAATGTCTGTATTCTTATGGGAAAACTTTGATTAGAAGACTGAGTCTCCAGCTTTAAATTCTATAGAAGCTCAGTGAGTTAAACTTGCTTGATTGTACTGCCTCTTAGACATTGTTGTGCATATCAATTTGTGAAAGACTTGTTCAAGTGCAGTTTCTTATTATATATATCTATGGTGGGAACTGACATTCTGCATTTCTAAGAACCTCACAGGTGTGCTTATACTGTAGCTACTGCTCTGTGGATTATACTTATGTAGTAATGTCTTAAAGTACCTCTATCTGACAATGAGAGAAATAAGAAGACTTGGTGCTAGAGGTCAATGTTAAGCAAAGGGCGTGCCTCCAAACAATAGGAGATATTGATAACCTCACTTGATAAGGTATATTAATAACATCAAAGGACAGTAAGAGATAGGCATAGATGGCTGGTGACGTATGCAGAAAGTTGAGTTGTTGGAATGGGTATTACTGTCCTCTCACTGCTACTGCTGGAGAATTGTTTTAACTACTTTGCACCACAGTAATTAATTTAAACTTGCTGGAATAAGAACACCCAAGTCCTTTTATTTGGCCTGTTCTACCAGAAACGTGTCAAAATTGTATTTTATTCCCACCTCTGTTTCTATAAGAATGTATAAAACATGTTACGATGTCTCAATCAAGCATCCTTATAGTGAGAAATACTGGATATAACAATACATAAAGACTCTACTTCTGATGTGTATTCAAGAGAATTTAAAACATGTATACACAAAAATTTGTACAAAAATATTCCTAACAAAATATTGATAATAATCCCAGAGTAGAAACTACCCAAATGTCCATTAATTGATGAATAGAAAAACAAAATGAAGTCTATTCATGCAATAGAATATTATTCAGCCATAAAGGGAAATAAAGTACTGATACGTCCTATAATATGAATGAACTTTGAAAATATTTTTGGTATGCCAGACACAAAAGATCACATATTGTATGATTTTAATTTTTATAAAATATCCAGGAAAAGGAAATCCATAGAAACAGAAAATTGGTTAGTGATTGCCAAGGGCTGTGAAAAAGGGAGAATGTAGAGTGACAGGGTTTCTTTGTGGGTGGTTAAAATCTGGAATAACAGGCCCTGGCCGATTGGCTCAGTGGTAGAGCATCGGCCTGGCATGCAGGAGTCCCGGGTTCGATTCCCGGCCAGGGCACACAGGAGAAGCACCCATCTGCTTCTCCACCCCTCCCCCTTTCCTTCTTCTCTGTCTCTCTCTTCCCCTCCTGCAGCCAAGGCTCCATTGAAGCAAAGATGGCCCGGACGCTGAGGATAGCTCTGTGGCCTCTGCCTCAGGCAATAGAATGGCTCTGGATGCAACAGAGTGATGCCCCAGAGGGTCAGAGCATCGTCCCCTGGTGGGCATGCCGGGTGGATCCTGGGCAGGTGCATACGGAAGTCTGTCTGACTGCCTCCCCATTTCCAGCTTCGGAAAAATGCAAAAAAAAAAAAAATCTGGAATAAGATAGTGGTGATGGTAGCACAAACCTGTCAATAGACTAATAATTACTGAATTGCATACCTTAGAATGGTAAATTTATGGTATATGAATTATATATCAATAAAAATGCAAAAAATTAGTGTATATCAAATGTCAGATGCCTCAGCTGCTGAAGACTTATAAACAAGTCTTAAAGACTTTACCCATATTGTTTAATTGTGATGTAAAGGGCCCAGCTTTAATATAGATCAGTGATAGATTTGAAAATTGGAATAAATTATTTGTGATTCTTCAACTGAAGAGGTAGAGTCTATTTTTCAACTTCTTGAAACTGGGATGGTCTCTTGGCTTGCTTTGTCCAGTTGAATGCAGTAGAAATAATGTGTGAGAGTTCCAAGCCTGGGCTTCAAGAACAACTGTAGATTTCACTTTTGCTTTCTTGGGAAATTATAGGCATGAAACCAAGCTGGAGGCCCAAACACAAGAATGGGCTCAGCAGAGACAAACTTTCCATGTAAAGCCTAGTCCAAGTTGTCTCCCTGTGGAATGTTGAGCAAATAAATGATTATTGTTTTCAAGCATTCATTTTGGGGTTGTTAGTTACATAGCAAGGTCTTGACTGGTGGGATAGCTACCATTTCTTAACACAACTTTGATAATAACCTCATAAACATAAGAAAGGCTAAAATATCTGGCAATGTCTGTGGAGAGTTTCTTCATATCCTCCTTCCTGTCTCCAATCTTGGATTTTCAAGACCTTCAGAGGTTGTTCTTCTTCTGAATTACTAAAAGCCTGACAGCTAAGAGACCAGGGAAAACTTTAAGAGACTTCATGGGATAGCTCCAAATCGGCACTTAGTCTTGTGCCAGAAAGAAGAATCTTAACTGTGAGACCTGGAAGTCATTCGTTTTCTACTACTCCATTTCCTAGAATACCACTTAAGAGCATCGCCCTACAAGATGCCAGCTAGGACATTTCACCTCCAGCATTAGGGAATGAGCCAAGAATACTGGCTTCCTCCGGAGGCTGGATCGGCTGCCTTTCCATCTAGACAAATAATAGCTGATGCCAACCCAAGAAGACATAGAAAAAACACAAGTAAAAACTGGAGGCAGACAACACCAAGCCTAGACTCAACCAGCTCTACAAAGAAAACACCCAAACACCCAGACACAATGAGAAGACAAAGAAGTGCAATCCAAATGAAACCCCAAGAGAAACCTTCAGGAGATGAACTGAGTGATATGGAAATAATCAAACTTCTGGATGGAGAGTTTAAAATAATGATTGTAAGGATGCTTAGGGATCTTAGAACAACAATGGATAGTCATCACAAACACCTAAATAAAGAAATAGCAAGTATAAAAAAGGATATTGTAATATTAAAAAAGAATCAGTCAGATGACAAATATAATATCAGAAATGAAGACCACAATGGAAGGAATTAAAAACAGAATGGATAGAGCTGAGGATCGAATCAGTGAGTTGGAGGACAACTGGAATGAAGGAATAAAAGCAGAGAAGAAAAAAGAAAAGAGACTCAAAAAGTCTGAGGAAACTCTTAGAAAGCTCTGTGACAACATGAAGAGAAATAACATCCGCATCATAGGGGTTCCTGAAGAAGAAGAGAAAGAACAAGGGATAGAGGCTTTATTAAATAATATCATAGCTGAAAACTTCCCTAAATTAATGCAGGAGAAACTCATAAATTCAAGAAGCACAGAGAACTCCACAAAAAGAAACCCAAAGAAACCTACACCAAGACACATTATAATTAAAATACCAAAGCTAAGATAAAGAGAAAATATTAAAAGCTGTGAGAAAAAAAGAGGCTATCACCTACAAAGGAGCCCCCTTAACGATGACATCAGACTTCTCAACAGAAAGACTTGAAGCCAGAGGGAATGGCAAGAAATATTCAAAGTAATGCAGAACAAGAACCTAAAAACAAGACTACTTTATCCAGCAAGGCTATCATTTAAAATTGAAGGAGAAATTAAAAGTTTCCTAGGCAAAAAAAAAAAAAAAAACAAACTCAAGGAATTCATTACAACCAAACCAATGCTGCAGGAAATGTTAAGGGGCATGGTGTAAACAGATCAAAGTGGGAAAAGATTATAACAAAAGAAGAATAGAGCTTTAAAGAATAAAATGGCAATAAACAACTACATATCAATAATAACCATAAATGTAAATGGATTAAATGATCCAATCAAAAGACATAGGGTAGCTGCATTGATAAGAAAACAGGATCCATACATATGCTGTCTACAAGAGATACACCTTAAAACAAAAGATGCACATAGGTTGAAGGTAAAAGGATGGAAAAAAACATTTCATGCAAATGGAAATAAAAAAAAGCTGGGGTAGCAATACATATATAAGGCAAAATGGACTTTAAAACAAAGAATATAGTAAGAGATAAAGAAGGCCACTACATAATGATAAAGGGAGTAATCCAACAGGAAGATATAACTATTATAAATATCTATGCACCTAATATAGGAGAACCTCAATATATAAAGCAGACTTTGACAGATATAAAGAGTGAGATCAACAACAACACTATAATAGTAGGGGATTTTAATACCCCACTAACATCACTAGATAGATCCTCAAGAAAGAAAATTAACAAAGAAACAGCAGACTTAAAGGACACACTAGATCAACTCGATTTAATAGATATCTACAGAACCTTTCACCCTAAAGCAGCAGAATATACATTCTTTTCAAGTGCTCATGGTACATTCTCTAAGATAGACCACATGTTAGGGCACAAAAATGGTCTCAACAAATTTAAGAAGATTGAAATCATATCAAGCACTTCCTCTGATCACAATGGCATGAAACTAGAAATCAATCACAACAGAAAAGCTCAAAAATTCTCAAACACATGGAAACTAAATAGCAGGTTGTTAAATAACAAATGGATTAAGAATGAGATCAAAGAAAAAATAAAAAAATTCCTAGAAACGAATGATAATGAGCATACAACAACTCAAAATTTATGGGACACAGCAAAAGCAGTACTGAGAGGGAAGTTCATAGCACTACAGGCACACTTTCAGAAGCTAGAAAAAGGTCAAATAAACAACTTAATCCTGCATCTAAAAGAACTAGAAAAAGAACAGCAAGTAAAGCCTAAGTGTAGTAGAAGGAAGGAAATAATAAAGATAAGAGCAGAAATAAATGACATAGAGACTAAAGAAACAGTACATAGGATCAATGAAACTAGGAGCTGGTTCTTTGGAAAGGTAAACAAGATTGATGAACTTCTAACTAGACTCACCAAGAAAAAGAGAGAGAGGACTCAAATAAAATTAGAAATGAGAGTGGAGAAATAACAACTGGCACAACAGAAATACAAAGGATTGTAAGAAAATACTATGAAGAACTGTATGCCAAAAAACTAGACAACCTAGATGAAATGGACAAATTCTTTGAAACATACAATATTCCAAAAATCAATTTGGAAGAATCAGAAAACTTAAACAGACTGATTACAACAAATGAGATCAAAACAGTTATCAAAAAAATCCCAACAAAGAAAAGTCCTGGGCCTGTTGGCTTCACAAGTGAATTCTACCAAATATTAAAAGAAGAACTAACTCCTATCCTTCTCAAGGTATTTCAAAAAATTCAAGAGGAAGGAAGACTTCCTAGCTCCTTTTATGAGGCGAGCATAATTCTGAATCCAAAACCAGGCAAAGACAACACAAAGAAGGAAAATTATAGGCTAATATCCCTGAGGAATATAGATGCTAAAATCCTCAACAAAATATTAGCAAATCGGATCCAACAATATATGGAAAAAATCATACACCATGATCAAGTGGGATTTATTCTGGGGAGGCAAGGCTGGTACAATATTCACAAATCTATCAATGTTATTCATCACATAAACAAAAGGAAGGAGAAAAACCACATGATAATTTCAATAGATGCAGAAAAAGCATTTGATAAAATCCAGCACCCATTCATGATCAAAACTCTCAGCAAAGTGGTAATATAGGGAACATACCTCAACATGATAAAGGCCATCTATGACAAACCCACAGCTAACATCATACTCAATGGGCAAAAATTAAAAGCAATCCCCTTAAGATCAGGAACAAGGCAGGGGTGCCCCCTTTCACCACTCTTATTCAACATAGTCCTAGAAGTCCTAGCCACAGCAATCAGACAAGAAGAAGAAATAAAAAGCATTCAAGTTGGAAAAGAAGAAGTAAAGCTATCATTATTTGCAGATGATATGATATTGTATATAGAAAATCCTAAAGTCTCAGTCAAAAAACTACCGGACCTGATAAATGAATTCAGCAAGGTGGCAGGATATAAAATTAATACTCAGAAATCAGAGGCATTTTTATACACCAACAATGAACAGTCAGAAAGAGAAATTAAGGAAACAATCCCCTTCACTATTACAACCAAGAAAACAAAGTACCTAGGAGTACACTTAACCAAGGAGACTAAAGACTTGTACTCGGAAAATTATAAAACATTGATAAAAGAAATCAAGGAAGATACAAAAAAGTGGAAGCATATACTGTGCTCATGGTTAGGAAGAATAAACATCATTAAAACATCTATATTACCTAAAGTAATTTATAAATTCAATGCAATACCAATTGAAATACCAATGACATACTTTGAAGATATAGATCACAGATTCCAAAAATTTATATGGAACCAAAAGAGAACACGAATAGCCTCAGCAACCTTAAAAAAGAAGAATAAAGGGGGAGGTATCACACTTCCTGATATCAAGCTATACTACAAGGCCATTGTATTCAAAACAGCCTGGTACAGGCATAACAGCAGGCACATAGATCAATGGAACAGAACGGAGAACCCAGAAATAAACCCACAGCTCTATGGACAACTGATATTTGACAAAGGAGGTAAGGGCATACAATGGAGTAAAGACAGCCTCTTCCACAAATGGTGTTGGGAAAATTGGACAGCAACCTGCAAAATAATGAAACTACACCACCAACTTACACCATTCACAAAAATAAACTCAAAATGGATAAAAGACTTAAATGTAGACCGTGAAACCATAAGAATCTTAGAAGAAAACATAGGCAGTAAGCTCTCCGACATCTCTCGCAGTGATATATTTGCTGATTTATCTCCACAGGCAAGGGAAATAAAAGACAGGATAAACAAATGGGACTATATCAAACTAAAAAGCTTTGCCAAGCTAAAGACAACAAGAACAAAATAAAAAGACAAACTACACAATGGGAGAACATATTTGACAATACATCTGATAAGGGGTTAATAACCAAAATTTATAAAGAACTTGTAAATCTCAACACCAGAAAGACAAACAATCCAATAAAAAAATGGGCAAAAGAAATGAATAGACACTTCTTCAAAGAGGATATACAGATGGCCAATAGGCATATGAAAAAATGCTCAACATCACTAATCATTAGAGAAATGCAAATTAAAACCACAATGAGATACCACCTCACACTGGTCAGAACAGTGCTCATCAACAAAACAACACAGAATAAGTACTGGCGAGGATGTGGAGAAAAGGGAACCCTCCTGCACTGCTGGTGGGAATGCAGACTGGTGCAGCCTCTGTAGAAAACAGTATGGAGATTCCTCAAAAAATTGAAAATCAAACTGCCTTTTGACCCAGCCATCCCACTTTTAGGAATATACCCCAAGGACACCATAGAACGGTTCCAGAAGGAGAAATGCACCCCCATGTTTATAGTAGCATTGTTCACAACAGCGAAGATCTGGAAACAGCCCAAGTGTCTGTCAGAAGACGAGTGGATTAAAAAGCTTTGGTACATATATACTAAGTAATACTACTCAGCCATAAGAAATGATGACATCGGATCATTTACAATAACATGGATGGACCTTGATAACATTATACAGAGTGAAATAAGTAAATCAGGAAAAACTAAGAACTATATGAAGCCATGCATAGATGGGACATAAAAATGAGACTCAGAGACATGACAAGAATGTGATGGTAACAGGGAGTCGGGTGGGGAGGGGGCGAGGAAGGAGAGGGAGGGGGTGGGGGAAGGGGAGGGGCACAAAGAAAACCAGATAGAAGGTGATGGAGGACGATTTGACTTGTGTAAGGGGTATGCAGCATAATCAAAGGTCAAAATAATCTGGAGATGTTTTCTCAAAACATATGTACCTTGATTTATCCATGTCATTGCATTAAAATTAATAAAAATAAGATTAAAAAAAAAAGATGCCAGCTAGTTAGCAGCAAAGTGACTTCTTGTTTATTTTCTGGTTTTATTTCTCTATATATTTGCATGTTGACAATGTATAATGGCAGTCTTTTAACTGATTAGTCTCGACTTTTGATTTAACTATTACAATCTGTAGAGCATTATTCAGAAGTCTTTGGGGTATTCAGTAGGTATCACTACAATGTCCATCACTATTGCCATCACTAAAAACAGGTGCTTCTGGCCTGACCAGGCAGTGGCATAGTGGATAAAGCATCAGACTGGGATGCAGAGGACCCAGGTTCGAGACCCTGAGGTTGCCAGCTTGAGCACGGGCTCATCTGGTTTGAGCAAAAGCCCACCAGCTTGAACCCTAGGTCGCTGGCTCCAGCAAGGGGTTACTCGTTCTGCTGAGGGCCCGCAGTCAAGGCACACATGAGAAAGCAATCAATGAACAACTAAGGTGTTGCAACGCGCAATGAAAAACTAATGATTGATGCTTCTCATCTCTCTCCATTCCTGTCTGTCTGTCTCTGTCTATCCCTCTCTCTAACTCACTCTCTGTCTCTGTAAAAAAATAAATAAATAAAATTAAAAAAAACTGATTTATTAAAAAAATCCAACAAAAAAACAGGTGCTTCTGGAATGCCTAGTACATGTAATAAACCTTATCTACATTCAAACTAGTCTCAAAATACTTCTGTTATTGTTAAGTATCAACTTTATACTATATATATAATTATATTATATATTTTTATATAATAAAATACTGATTAAAAATTAAATTATACAATATGTGATCTTTTGTGTCTGGCATTCCAAAAATATTTTCAAATTTCATTCACATTATAGGATGTATCAGTACTTTATTTATATATATAATTACTATATATATATGTGTGTGTGTGTGTGTGTGTGTGTGTGTGTGTATATATATATATATATATAATTCCCTATCTTCAATGATAATATTATTTTGTCATTGAACATGTAGAGCAATGATTGGTATATAAATGAATAAATTATCTAATTATTCAATCTATTTAACAAATATTTATTGAGTGACTTGACTACTAGGGTTGATAATTTCTTAGATATTGGGAATATAGCAATGAAGAAAAGGTTTCTGCCTTCATGGAGAATATGTTCTAGTCAGGGATGAATAAAATTTAAATTTGTAAGTTGTGAGATATACCAAGTAGTGATTAAGACTACGGAGAAAAATGAAACTGAAAGGTCCTAGAGAGGGATGTTGGGTGGAATATTACAATTTAAACTGGTGAAACTGAGTTGTGATTCAGGCCCACCAAAACCTTGGCCAGTTCAGTGGGCATCTCTGAAACAAATATAGCTCATCAGAGTTGTTCCACATCAAACCAAAATGCCTTGGCCTGCCTATACCCATTATGCTTAGTTATTGTACATCAGTGAGGTGGTGACTTTTCACTTAAGGCAGATCCTGAGGGCATGACAACTAGAAGCTGCTTGCTGACCACATTCTTTACATTTGGGCAGAAAGTTCCCCATTGACAGGGGAACCAGGTGGTACATCTTCACGTTTACCCCAGGAGCCAATAGGTCATCTGTGCAGAGGAGTGATGACATATAATTGAGATAAAACAACCGCACTGACTTCAGTGTTGTGAATAGACTATAAGGAGACAAAAGAAGCATTAAGGTAGAAAAAGGCTGAATGAAGGAGATGGAGTAGAAGAATATTGTAATACAGATGAATAATTTCTGGGGCTATAGTGTACAGAGTGGTAACTGTAGTTAACAATACTGTCTTGTATACTTAAGAATGGATAAAAGACTTAAAAGTTCTCACCCCACCAAAAAAAAATAATGTATGTGAAGTGATGGATGTGTTAATATTATTGTGGTAATCATTTTACATTATATACATATATCAGGTCATCACATTGTACGCCATAAACTTATGCAATGTAATATGTCAATATCTCAGTAAAGCTGGGGGAAAAATGTTTCTGATAGGTAAAATGAAATGATGATCAAAAATTTATCACTGTATTTAACAACATCATTGTTATTTGTGGACATTGAAAAGAGAAGTTTTAGTGGAATTGTAGGCAAATACCTGGTTAGATGCATTCAAGGAAAAATTAGAGCAGAAGACGATAAGAGTAACAGAACTCTCTGGGGAAATTTACGATAAAGTTTAGAAAAGAAGCAGGGCAATAAATAAAAAAAATCTGGGTCAAAACACTTTTTTAAAATGAGCAAAATTCCAATACCTTCATATATTGATGAGAAAGATTCAGAAAAGAGGAGCAAATTGAAGATAGAGAAAGAAGAGAAAAGACAATTGCAAGAATGATGTTCTTGAGAGGGGAGAAGAGATAGGATTCAATGCACAGGGATAAAAATGCTGACATGGAAGTAGCAAGTATGGCCAGTTCCTCCTTAGTGTTGGGGGGTCATTAGGGTTTGTAAACACAGGAGCAGATTGGTGAGCAGTGGTAATGGTGGAAGCAGATGGTGAAGATCTAATTCCTTTTATTTTTCCTCTGTGAGATTGAAATCAAGTCAACAGTGAGAATGAGAATGAGAACGAATGATCGATGGGAAGGAGGTGTTGTAGGTTGAGAGAAGCAATGGTATATAAACTGATTTTCTAGGTAGTAAAGAAACCATAGTTCAATAACTTTTGGTTTTGGGATATTAAAAGGATAACCAAGAAAAGCAAGGCAGTAGTGACTAGAGAGTAGGATGGTGGGAACTAAGATATAGATGTTATGTTTATGGGTAATAACAAAATCTAGATTGTGATCAGTTGTGTGAAAATGAATGTAAAGTTCTCTGGGAGAAAACAGGTCAGTGAATGGCTAGACCATTTGCAGGATATTAATTATCAAGAAAGATGATAAAAATATTCCTTGAAGGTATAAAAGTGATTATGGATCTTGTCAAGGAATGAGAATGGGTCATCCTAATGGTAAAGTCTGAATGGATAAAATGAAAAACTATAAGTTTTAGGAAAGAGAAAATAAAAAGGTTTGAAAATGGCAATGAAGAGCCAGGGTAAGAACTACCCACTTCCAGGATTAAGGGGATGAGAGATGTGAGAATGAAGGCAGTTTATTTGAGAGGGTTTGGGTGGAGCAGGGTTCTTGGGGGAGAGTCAGACTCCAGACAGGACAAGAGGAGAAGGAGACTTCCAAGGAGGCTGAGGATGCAGGAGCCTTTGCTATAGATGGACCAGGTCACACCAAGTTTCCCGAATTGGGGGATAAATGACAGTCCTAGGAATGAGGGATGTCCTCTGCATCTTGAGTTTCTTACGGTGTTTGGCATAAACCAGAATACAGGAATAATGAGATCTAGCTGTTATGTTTTCTAAAAACAAGCTTGAAAATCAAAGTTTTGTGATACAAGTGATAAAAACAAGCTCAAAAATCAAAATTTTGTGAAATATTCAAGTGAAAAGAAAACAGAATTTGGTCAGTTGCCTGGAATGTGGCATTTGGTGCTTGCTACATAGTGAGAAAGCCAATAGTGACAGAAGCTATTTATGAATGCCTTGTGATGCCGTTTCTTCTTTTCTTAACTCAGCATTTTTCTGATGCATTTTTTCCCAAAGTATATGTGAAAGGAATGCAGCTGGAGTTTAAACCTGTTCTTTATATTATGAGCCAGACACTGAATTTGATCCAATTTGAATTGGATCAAATATTAATATTTAAGAAAAGGACTTTTACTGAAACCAGAAGCTTGGCATGCTGAGTACATGTACATATGTGCATGTGTGGGCATACACACATACCACACGAACTATGCATACTCACTGTCTTTGTATACCTTATTGGAGAATCAAAGTACTGTTTTCACTCTATGTTACTTCCTGACTTTATTTTTTTAATTTTAAATTGTTTTTTACTTTTCAATCACAGTTGACATACAATATTGTATTAGTTTCAGGTGTACACTCCAGAGATTAAACATTATATAATTTACTAAGTGATCATCCTGATAAATCTCATAACCATCTGATACCATTCAGAGTTATTAGAATATTATTGACTATATTCCCTATGCTGTACTTTACATCCCCATGACTATTCTGTAATAACCAATTTGTACTTCACCTTTTTCTTTTTTTGCTCAATAAGAGTACATAGGTTTCAGGTGAACACCTCCATAGCATTTGAACTGTTGATTGTGTTGTGTTCCCATCACCCAAAGTCAACTAATTTTCCATCACTGTATATTTGTCTCCCCTTTCTCTCCTTAACCTCATCCACCTCTCCTGGTAACCACTTCACTTTAATTATGTCCATGAGTCTCAGTGAAATCATATCATTCTTAGCTTTGTCTGATTTGCTTATTTCACTTAGTATAATGTTCTCAAGGTCTATCCATGTTGTCATAAGTGACAGTATATCATCATTTCTTATTGAGTAGTATCTCATTGTATATATGTATCACACCCTCTTTATCCAATCCTCTGTCATAGGACACTTTGGTTGTTTCAATGTCTTGGCCACCATGAATAATGCTGTGATGAACATGGGGGTACGTGTGTCTTTGTGTACCAATGTTTTTGAGTTTTTTTTTGTAGATATTCAGTTAACAGATTGCTGAGTCATGTTGAGGAGAGAGCAAGCCTCCCATCTCCCTTGAGAGGGGAGAAATCAGAAGAATAGAAGGGAAAGGAGCCATCAAGGATAACTGAGTCAGCCAGTTATAAATTAACTACATCCCATAGCTCTCTAAAATGTTGCTTAGAGCCACTTGCAACTCAAAGTGAGAAAAGCAGGATTTGTATGTAGCTATGACCAATAATCTGGAAACCCCTTTCCTCTTGCTGACCCCACCAAAACTCCCTGTCCCCTCATCTTGAGTCCTGGGACACCTTAAACAAAGGAATCATGTGCCCATTGCTTTGATACTGTAAAGGTATATAACCTGTAAGAAAATCTAATTTGGGGAGCTGGTGCTTTGGTGCTACTATCTTCACATGCTCCACTGGCTACTAATAAATTCTCCTTCCTCAATTAAGTTGTCTGAGTGTCTCCTCTGTCAGGGTCATTTTCCTGCAACAATGTGGTAATTCTATTCTCAATAGTTTGAGGAACCACCATACTTTCTTCCATAATGTCTGTGCCAGTTTATATTCCCACCAGCCGTGAATTAGGGCTCCTTTTTCTCCACAACCCATTCAATACTTGTTATTACCTGTGTCTCATTGTAGTTTTGATTTGCATTTCTTTAATAGCTAGCAAAGATATGCATCATTTCATATATCTGTTGGCCATTTGTATGTCTTCTTGGAAGAAGTGTCTGTTCAGGTCCTCTCCCCATTTTTTAATTGGACTGTTTGCTTGGTTGTTGCTCAGCTTTGTGAGTGTTTGATATATTTTGGATATCAAACCCTTATCAGAGCTATTGTGTGTGACTATAATCTCCCATTTGCTTGGCTGCCTTTTTGTTTGGTTGTCAATTTCTTTGGATATGCAGAAGCTTTTTAGTTTGATATAGTCCCATTCATTTATTGTTCCTTTGATTCCCTTGCCTTTGGGGTCAAATTCATAAATTGTTCTCTATGGCCAATGTCCATGAGTTTAGTACCTATGTTTTCTTTTATGTAATTTATTGTTTCAGATCTTATATTTAGGTCTTTGATACATTTTGAATTAATTTTTGTTCATAGAGACAAACTATAGTCAAGTTTTCTTCCTCTGCATGCAGCTTTCCAATTTTCCTATAACCATTTATTGAAGAGGTTTTCTTTTCTTCATTGTGTGTTTTTGGCTCCTTTGTTAAAGATTATTTGTCTATATATATGTTGTTTTTTATCTGGGCTCTCAATTCTATTCCATTGATCTGTATGCCTGTTTTTATGCCAATACCATGCTGTTTTGATTATTGTGGCTCTATAGTATAACTTGAAGTCAGGTAGTGTGATACCCCTAACTTCATTCTTTTTCTCAGATTGCTTTGGCTATTTGGGGTATTTTATAGTTCTATAAATATCTGGTGAACTTTTGTTCTATTATTTTAAAAAATGACATTGGAATTTTAATGGGGATTGCATTAAATTTAAATATTGCTTTGGGTAATATGGGCATTTTAACTATAGTATATTGGTTCTCCTGATTCATGAACATGGAATATTTTTCTACTTTATTGTGTCTTTTTAAATTTCTTTTAATAATGCTTTGTAGTTTTCAGTATATAGGTCTTTCATATCCTTTGTTAAGTTTATTCCTAGGCATTTTCTTTTATTTTGTTGTAATTGTAAGATAAATTGTTTGTTCAATTCACTTTCTGAAGTTTTGTTGTTGGCTTGTAAGAAAGTAGTAGACATTTGTATATTGATTTTGTATCATGGGACTACTGTGTTTGTTTATTGTTTCTAAGAATTTTTCAGTGTAGTCTTTGAGATTTTTTATATATAGGCTCATGTTATTTGCAAAAAGTGATACCTTTACTTCTTTTATCCCCCATATGAGTACTTTTTATTTCTTTCTCTTGCCTGATTGCTCTGGCTCAGAATTCCAGTAGTATGCTAAATAAGAGTGGAGAGAGTGGGCATCCTTGTCTTGTTTCTGATTTTAGAAGAAAAGCTTTCAGATTTTTTATCATTTAATATGATATTGGCTATGGTTTGTCACATATAGCCTTTATTATGTTGAGGTGCTTTCCTTCTATACTCATTTTATTGGTGTTTTAAGCATAAATGGACATTGTATCTTATCAAATGCCTTTTCTGCATCTATTAATAGAATCAAATGATTTTTGTCCTTTGTTTTGTTGATGTGGTGTATTAAGTTGGTTGACTTGCATATGTTGAACCATCCTTATGCTCCTGGAATGAATCTGACTTGATCATGATGTATATTTTGTTTCTTTAGAGAGAGGAAAGGAGAGAGATGAGAAGCAACAATTCGTTGTTGTGGCACCTTAGTTGTTCATTGCTTACCTTGACCAGGGTACTCCAGCAGAGCCAGAGACCCCTTGTTCAAGCCAGCAACCTTGGGCTTCTAGCCAGCTACCGTCAGGCTCAAGCCAGTGACCATGGGGTCATGTCTATGATCCCAAATTCAAGCCAGCTACCCCATTCTCAATCTGGTAAGCCTGCACTTAAGCCAGTGACCTTGAGGTTTCAAACTTGGGTCCTCAGCATCCCAGCTCAAAGCTCTATCCACTGTACCACTCTCTGGTCAGACATGATGCATTTCTTTCTTTCTTTTTTTTTTTTTTTTTTGTATTTTTCCGAAGCTGGAAGTGGGGAGATACAGTCAGACAGACTCCTGCATGTGCCCGAACAGGATCCACCCGGCATGCCCACCAGGGGCGATGCTCTGCCCACCAGGGGGCGATGCTCTGCCCCTCCGGGGCATTGCTCTGTTGCGGCCAGAGCCACTCTAGCACCTGGGGCAGAGGCCAAGGAGCCATCCCCAGTGCCCGGGCCATCTTTGCTCCAATGGAGCCTCGGCTGTGGGAGGGGAAGAGAGAGACAGAGAGGAAGGAGAGGGGGAGGGGTGGAGAAGCAGATGGGCGCCTGTCCTGTGTGCCCTGGCCGGGAATCGAACCCGGGACCTCTGCACGCCAGGCCGATGCTCTACCACTGAGCCAACTGGCCAGGGCCAATGCATTTCTTTAAGTGTGTTATTGTATTCAATTTGCTAGTATTTTGTTTAGGATTTTTGCATCTATATTCATTAGAGATGTTGTTCTGTAGTTTTATTTTTTTGTGTTGTCCCTGCCAGGTTTTAGTATCAGGTGTTATGTTGGCCTTACAAAATACATTAGAGAGCATTGCTGCTACTTCTATTTTTTGGATGACTTTGAGAAGTATAGGTACTAAATCTTTGAATGTTTGGTAGAATTCACCAGTATAGTAATCTGGTACTGGACTTTTATTCTGGTGGAGGTTTTTGATAGTTGTTTCTATTTCCTCCCTGCTTATAGTCTATTTAGGTTTTCCACTTCTTTGTGAATCAGTTTAGGAAGATTGTATAGTTCTAGTAACTTATTCATTTCTTCTAGATTTTTGAATTTGGTGTCATATGATCTTTCATAGTATTCTATTATAATCCTTAGTATATCTATGATGTCTGTGGTAATTTCTCTTTCATTTTGGATTTTGTTTATATGAGCTCTTTCTCTTTTGTCTTTAGTGAGTCTAGCCAAGGATTTGTCAATTTTATTTATCTTTTCAAAGAACTAGCTCTTCGTTGTATTAATTTTTTCTATGGTCTTTATGTTCTCTATTTCACTTAATTCTGCTTTAATTTTTTCTATTTCCTTTCTTCTGCTGACTTTGGGTGGCTCTTGTTCTTTTATTGTTCTTCAAGATATGATGTTAGGTTGTTTACTTGGGATCTTTCTTGTTTCTTGATATAAGCTTGTAATTATATAAACTTTTATTACTGCTTTCTCTGCATCCCAGAAGTTCTGATATGTTGTGTTGTCATTCTCATTTGTTTGTATATATCTTTTGGTCTCTGCTTTTATTTCTTCTTTGACCCAGTCATTTTTTAGAAGTATGTTATTTAACTTCCACATTTTTGTGGTTTTTTTAAATTTCCTTTTTTGCAGTTGAATTCTATTTTCAAAGTCTTATGGTCAGAGGATATGTTTGGTATAATTTCAATCTTCTTGAATTTGTTGAGATTAATTTTGTGGCTCAACATATGGTCTGTCTTTGAGAATGTTCTGCCCTTCACGTTTTTCACCAAACCCTCTGCCCCCCCTCCCATTTGACAAACATGAAAACATTTTCTGTTTCCCTGAGTCTGTTTCTATTCTGCTTGTTTGCTTTTCTTTTACATTGAATTGTTGATAGATATATGTTTATTGCCATTTTGTTTTTAGTCAAGTTCTCCTACTATACTTATGTGATGTCCTATACCTTTTCAAAATGTGAAATTATTGTTTTATTTTGAAAGTGGGAGAAAGAAATTGTTGTGTGTGTGTGTGACTGAGAGATAGAGAGTGAGAAAAAGGGAGTTGAATTAATGTCTATCTTCTCAATAGAATATAAGCTCTCTTAGGACAGGTATAGCTTGATCTGTATCCCCAGGCATAATAAATCTCCAAGCATATAGTTGATACTCAGTAATATTTGGTTGAGTAACTGAAAAAAATATAATTAAACTCTGTGGTGACTTTAAAAAAAGACCAATTTGTTTTATAAGGTGTTTCTATAGCTTATATAGGTAGACTGCATCGTATATGGATGATATTTGTTCTCCTGTCTTGATATTTTGAAAATGCTATAACAAAATGCCTCAGACTGTACCTATAAACAACAATGATTTCCCACAGTTCTGGAGACTGGGGAGTCCAAGACCAAGACTCAAGCAGATTCAATGTCTGGTGATCTGGTGAGGTCCTGTTTTCTGGTACTTTTTTCTATGTACTCCCTTGGAAAAAGGGGTGAGGGAGTCCTCTTCAGTTTGTTTGATAAAGGCACTAATGCCATCTATCAGGGCTCCTCCCTCATGACCTAATCCCCTCCCAAATGCCCTACCTCAAAGTACTGTTACATTGAAGATTAGATTCTCAGAATATGAATTTTTGAGGGGACATATTCTTTCAAATGATAGCATCTCCCAAATATATATATTAAATTAAGTGAGAAGTGGGGAGGCAGTAAGACCGAGTCCTGCATGCACCTTGACTGGGATCCACCCCACTACTAGGCGATACTCTACCCATCTGGGGTTGCTGCTCTGTTGCTTGACAACTGAGCTATTTTAGTGCCTGAGGCGAGGCCATGGAGACATCCTCAGGACCTGGGGTCAACTCGCTCGAACCATTCAAGCCATGGCTGCAGACGAGGAAGACAGAGGAGAGAGAGAGAGAGAGAGAGAGAGATGGAGGAAGAGGGAGGGGGAAGAGAGAAGGAGGAAGGGGAAGGGGGGAAAAGGAAAGGGGAAGGGTAGAGAAGCAGATGGTCACTTCCTCTGTGTGCCCTGACCAGGAATTAAACCTGGGACTCTCACATGCCGGGCTGACGCTCTACCACTCAGCTAACTGGCCAGGGCCCCAAATAGATTTTGCTATCTTCTTTATTGTAATTTTATTATTGGGAAACAGATAGTAACAAATAGTAACAAATATTAAAAACAATGAACACTGATTAAGTGTTTGTTACAGGCTCAGCATTAGTCTAAGTACTTTACTTGTAGAGCTGAATTTGATTCTCATGACAAATCCATGGGTTAGTTAAGATTATTACTCATTCTACACATGGGGAAACTGAGATGCAAAGTATTAAGAGTCAACAATTAAAAAGTGGGAGTGTTGAACATCTGATCCCAGATAGTTTGGAGCTTAACTGTGCATGCTCTTAACTATTTTATTATAATGTTTTTGAATGATTGTTCTTAAAAACATATTTAATTTTCTTTTAATTTGTAATTCAACCAACTACAGTATTAAAAATAAAGGAGAAAGATGACTGTTATTTAAAACTGTAAGAAGATTATTATTACTATATAATTTATTTGAATACTTATTAATTCAGTTCCTTAAACACAACATAATGACTTTGCCTAAAGCTGGGGAAAATAAATTTATTGTAAAAGCTACTATAACTGATGTTATATGCCACAATACACCAAATGCCTCTATAAATTTTTATTATAAAGGTTGCATGTAGATGACAATTCTTTGTCATCCTAATATCTTTCTGAAATTATAATGAAAACATTTTTCAGACAAGTGCTTCCACGCATTTTCAATATTTTTTCATTTCTTACTCTCTTTTCATAGATGGTGATGCTTGAAATTCTATAACGACTTTCCAGTTTTCAAAATTGGAACATATAGGAATGAAGAATTATATATGATAGCTTAATGAAACAATTTCTATTATATTCAAAGGTTAGACTAGTCTAATTAGGGGGGAAATGATAGTAAGATACAGTATAAGTTAAAACAAATTTGTGCATCATTTAAGAGTTTGCTTACCTATTAGACTTATGAACTTTATATCCTTTACACCTCAGAAAAATATCATGTAAAATTTAAAATGAATATTTATAGTACATAAATGATCAGACTTCAGCTACCATAAGATATGCCTTTAAGCAAATATTATTTTCATAATAATAATTTTATACATTTTTTATGAAGATATAATTTTTTTTTAAGATTTTTGTGCTAACCTTTAGCACTTCAGCCATTTTCTCAATCCCCTTTGCAGGCTTCCTCTGTCTCTGCCCAAACGTTCAGTTATGTAATGAAATGGCCCAAGACTATCCTATACCCCCTTCCTTCTGAAGCCATGCTATGGAAACTCAAATGTCCTCAAAGCCAGTGGGTACTGCAAATCTGTGAAGAGGCCCTGTAAAAAACAGGGAAAATTGTTGGACTAGAAAATGCATACAATATACAAATATTCTTAAATTCAGGAAAATTTAAGCCATCTGGCTGGTGAACGTCAAACAATCAAGCCTCCCTGTTGGATTGATTGAGCTCCTTGAGGGCCTTGCTCTCTACTCTTCCCCATTAGAAAATCTCATTTATGCCTCTGGCCTCATTTACCATCTGGCTAATGACTCTCAAATATCTAGATCTTTTGTTGAGCTACATAGTTTTATATGCATTTGTGCATCTGATATTTCAAAATGATAGCCTATATTCAACCCAAACATCTTTAAATCTAGTTTTCTTCTAATGTTACTCATCTCCACAAATTGGTCCCCACTTATTCATCTGCACAAACAGAATATCTAGGGCTTTCCTTGACAACTTCCTCTGCCTTACCATACTTTCCCCCGTCCCACTACCTAAACTCTTACCAAGGCCAGTCACACCTTTTTAACATGTCTCTGTCCTTCTCTTCACTTCCACTGCCACCAACTTTGTTTTGTCTTCTATAATCTCTGGCTTGGACACTTGCAACACCCATTTACAACCTTTCCATCTAGTCAGCATTCTCTACGATCTGTTCTCCATATTAAAATCAGAGAGATCTTCTTAAAATGTAATTCTACTCTTGTGACTCCTCTGCTTAATATCTTTCAGTGGCTTCCAATTGCTCTTAACATCCAAATTCTTTGACATGGTTTTAGAGTTTTAAAAAGTTTGGCTTTTCTCCTTCTCAGACTACGTCTAGCCTCATCTTCCCTTTGCTCCTTGTACTGTAGCCTACCTGCCACCTGTGGAAGCCCTGGAACTTCTTCTGCCTCTCTGCCTGGGAAGTTTCTGCCGTACCATCTTTGCCCAGAGCACTTTTATTCGTTCAAGCCTCAGGTAAGTGTCATTCTCCAAGAAAGCCTTTTTTGAAACTCCGAGCCTAGAAAAGGACTCCTTTGACATATCCTCATGAAGAAACTTTTGTCTTTCCTCATCACAGTTTGTGATTGTGTTCATACTCAGCACTGTGATTATTTGGTGAAAGCCTTCATCCCTTACTTGCCTCTAGCAGAGCAGAGTTTTTCTGCTTTTGCTCAGAGATTACATGCATCATAAATATTTTTGAGTGAACAGATGTTTGATAAGTCAACATATAACTAAGGCTCAGTGCAAGCAGTCCTCAGAAAGACAAGAAACACCTAACAAGCCTGTGAGCTCCTCGGGCATTTACTGTTCAGGGCTGCCGTGATTTCCCACTGCTCTGCTTGAGCCCGAGGCGACTCTGTCATATCTCCTCAGTGGGCAGAGTTTGCACAGACCTAACTGGGGCCCACTGAAAATAGAGCCAGCAGCAGCTTATGAAGAGTTGTTCTGTCATTTGTAATACCTCCCCTAGCTACAGCCCATGTCTCTTGGAGATGGAATCATAAACATTCGCTGCTCACTCCCTTTCTGTGGTTTCTAACGGTGGTTTGTGTTTGAAGTAGCAAATTGGGCTCTGCTGTCTTCCCCTCCTGAAGGTCCTTCTTAGGTTGACATGTGTAAGTCCACATTTAGGTTTATTAAACTGCCTTCAGGTAATGACCCTCTCCAAATGGGAAAACAATTCTACAGTGGTCCTGTATATGGCTACCTTATGTTAAGGTATATTGGTTGCGGATTTCTCAAATTCTGTGTTATAGCTCTACTGAAAAATCATAAACTTTTGCAGGTCAGGTGATTCTCAGTTTTCCAACAGACAAATGTTTTGAACACAGTAGAAATTTCCTAGATTTGGTATCCCAAAATTCAGGAACAATGGTTAGTTACACCAATAAGATATAGTAGTCTGTCTAGGAAGTTGGATATTTTGGCATATACTCATTTTATTATATTTTGGTGGTGATAAAAATGAATATCAGTAATTGTCAGACCTACAAGTGTTACTTTCTTTTCAAAATTATATTGAGGCATATATCAGGTTATGTTATTTTATCCAAAAATACATGAGCATGCATCCTTAATGAATCAAACATTTATTTTTATAATATGACCAATATTATGACAGCTAACAAAATGAATAATTCCCTAATTCTATTTAATACTTAATTTATGTTAAAATTTTTCTAATTGTCTCAGAGATGTCTTCTTGCTATTGGTCTGACTATGGATCCAAGCAAGATACTATATTGCTTTTGATTTTCATACTCTTAAGTATATTTTGTGCTCTAACAATTTCCCCTTTATTCTCTATGCCACAGTTAGCAGGAGAAATTGAGCCCTTTATACAGTAGAATGTCTAGTAGGCTTTAGTCGATTGCTTTCTTATGTATCATTTATCTTGTCTTGCTATCTCCTGTGCGTCTTATAAAATGGTTCTCATATAGAGATAATTAGATTCAGATTCAATGATGACAACATAGTTTCATAGGTTGTGCCCTGTACATCCTAATGCTTCACATTCGGAGGCACAAAAATGTTTGCTTGTTTCACTTTTAATTATGCTTACATTTCAGTAGTAACAGCCCAATCCTTCCACTAAAAGTTTCCCATCCACTTTGTACCTAGTAATTTTAAAATCCATTGATTACCCCCCCTGTTTATTATGTAATTAGCATTCAAAATGGTAACTTTCTCATTTAATCATTTTATTTTCATTTATTAGCTATAACTCTAAAGAAGAGCTTACTTTATTTGGCTTTTTTGAAATAAGAAAGATAGGATATATTATTTTTCTCTTAAAAATATCAATGGGTAAGTTGTATTCAAACAAATTTTCTAGTACCTAACCTAAGTTTTTAAAATATTATTATTATTATTATTATTATTATTATTTTAGTGAGAGAGACAGAGAGAAGGACAGATAGGGACAGAGAGTCAGGAAGGGAGATAAATGAAAAGCATCAATTCTTTGTTGTGGCACCTTAGTTGTTCATTGATTGCTTTCTCATATGTGCCTTGATGGGGGGGTGGCTACAGCAGAGCAAGTGACCCCTTGCTCAAACCAGTGACCTTGGGCTCAAGCAACAACCTTTGGGCTCAAGCCAGCTACCATGGGGTCATGTCTATAATCCCATGCTCAAGCCAGAGACCCCATGCTCAAGCTGGTGAGCTCGTGCTCAAGTGGGCAACCTTGGGGTTTTGAACCTGGGTCCTCTGCATCCCAGTCTGACACTCTGTCCACTATGCCACCACCTGGTCAGGCTAAAATATTATTTTAAATATTATTTTCAAAGGTTTATTATATCAGATGTTGCAAGCCAGTACAATCTTTATGTAGGCATACCTCAAGTTATTGTGCTTGGCTTTACTGAGCTTTGTAGATACTGAGATTTTCACAAATTGAAGGCTTGTGGTGATCACTAGTGGAGTGACATCAGAGAAATCGTGCCATGAGGAGCGATACCGATAAATCTCCCCAAAATTTCAACAAGTTCTTCAACCAGAGACAGAAAAATATATCCTTGGAGCATCTAGAAGTTCCACACTGAACACGAAGGTATGATCGAACAAAAAATTAACTAAATGTATAATCAACCCCGAAGGAAATAGGACGGAGAACGAAACACTCCGCCTTCCTCACTAACCTAAACAAGGGCGGCTTTCACTTGGAACTGAGAGAATAAGAACTAAGGCGAGCAAAGGGTCTGTGAATAGAGCCAGGCTGCGGCACAGACGTCTGAGCCAGGCTGTGGCACAGATGTCCAAGCCAAGGAAAGACTGTGCCTGTGGTGACCCAGTCAACACAAGCTAACTCCCGCGCCAAACCCAGACAAATACATGCAAGTGCGGCAGCCATTAGCCCGATCTCCTGGTCAGCGAGCACGGATAGTGTGCGAGAGGTTCCTCCTAGCGCCCCAAGAGTAGGCACCCATGTTTCCAGACAGAGGGGCAGAGTCAGAGGCCTTTGCGTGGACTGTAATCAGAGTCTCGGTGCTGCCCCTGCACTGAGGAGCGGCGTGCAGGGAGTGCGCAGAAGCGAAATTTCCTAAACCCGAACTTCTCCGGACGGGCAAGGCGCCTCACCCAGCCATACAAGCTAACAGACCTGGGAAGGATTAGCTTAACCCATAGTCTACTCGCCTCCCAACTGACCTATGTGACCCTAACTGACAAGATCTCTCTCAGTTCAGCGATCTCAGACAAGAGGCATGATATTTTTTTGTGTCTCTTGCTATGCTATGCACGTAGGGGTTGGAGCAACTTCTGATTGACAGAGCTTTCATACTAAGGGCTATATGTTAAAAAGAGGGATTTGGCAGCTTGTAAGACCCCCTGTTTTGCAAACAGTGACTAGGGCATCTTCTACCCAGCCAAAACAGGTTACAAAGTGCCAAAAGCCTGGGGAAAGTGGTCCCACAGAGTGCTGAGGAATTCGGGACATGCCTAGAGGCACATAGAAAGGCACCTTGAAAACAATTGGCTCCCAGCCCCACCTGATTATGCTAGCAGCTCTGACTGATAGAGTCTTACCCAGAGCCCTGCACTGAGTGGGGATAGAGGGGGGATTTTCCACCTCTTTGAGCCTCTTACGCTCCAGGCACAGGCAACAGCAACCCTATAGCTGGATCATCAGGCTGCTAATTCAGGAAGGAAAGACTAGAAGAGAGGCTCTGGGAAAACAGACTTTCTCATTATCGGAGCCTGCAAATGCTAACGAGCCTCAACTGCCAAAGAGACTGAAGCCTAATATATGACATCGCCATAGAGACTTATCAACTGCAAACCTCTACCTAAGCGTGCAACGGGGGCAGAGCCCGGGGTACAGAGTCACCAACCAGAAAGAGGGAGAGAAAAGAAAAAGCAAGAAGATAACCTCTCAAAATCAAGAAAAATCCACAGACTTTATAACCTTTTCCATTTTATTTTATTTGTTCGTTTTCCTTTCATTTTCTTGTCTTGATTATTTTCATTTTCTTCCACTTTGATCGTTTTATTCTCTTCCAGTCTTACTCTTTTCTCTTCTTGAACTACACTACCCATAAGTGTTACATCTCCCATTTTCTTTCCTTTCTTCTTCCTTTCTCTCTATGAGGCTTGCATTCCAAAACCCTTAACTCTGTCTCTCTTTTTGTTCTTTTTACTTTTTTCTTCTTTTTGTTTTTTCCTCTTTCTTTTTTTCTCCCTCTATATTAGTTTCTTCTTTTCTCCTTTACTTTTCCTCTTATTCAATCCTCAATCATGAACAAATTATTTTATTTGGGACTCAAATTTTTCTTTGTGGCACTTTGGGTGTGTTTTACTTCATTTTTTGAACTTATTAGCAGTGCTCCCAACCCTGGCTCTCCATTTTATCTAGTTTTTGCTCCACTAACTACAATAGTAATTTTTTTTCTTTTTTCCCGTTTCCCTCTTATCCCTCTCATTATATCTCTTAGTCAACCATCACTTAAAAGCAAATCATTTTATTCTTGACCCAAATTTTTTTCTTTTATGCATTTCGTGGGTCCATACCCCCTTTTTTTGCCCCTTTATCACTTCTCCCTAACTCAGACCCTCCATTATAGGTAGTTTTTGTTCTATTTAGCACAATATAATTCACAATTCATCACAATTTTTTCTCAAGAAAGAGGAGACAGGAGAGGAGAGGAAAAAAAAAGAAAAATAATATTATTTTTTTACTTTTTATTCTTCTTTTTTTTGGTATTTTTCTGAAGCTGGAAACGGGGAGGCAGTCAGACAGACTCCTGCATGTGCCTGAACAGGATCCACATGGCACGTTCACCAGGGGGTGATGCTCTGCCCATCCGGGGTGTCACTCTGTTGTGACCAGAGCCAATCTAACACCTGAGGCAGAGGCCACGGAGCCATCCCCAGCACCCAGGCCATGTTTGCTCCAATGGAGCCTTGGCTGTGGGAGGGGAAGAGAGAGACAGAGAGGAAGGAGAGGGGGAGGAATGGAGAAGCAAATGGACGCTTCTCCTGTGTGCCCTGGCCGGGAATCGAACCTGGGACTTCGGCATGCCAGGCAATGCTCTACCACTGAGCCAACCGGCCAGGACCTACTTTTTATTCTTTATTAATTCTCATTAGTACTATCAACAAAACCACCCTCACATGCCATTAAGGAAGAGAAAATTGAATCTCATGGATACAAAAGACAGAGAGGTAGCACAGATAGATGAGGAAAAAGCTATGGAGACAAAATTTAATATATTGGAAAACTTAGAGCTAAATGACAAAGAATTTAAAATAGAAATCCTAAAAATACTCATATACAAGAAAACACAGAAAGGCAATTTAGGGAGCTCAGAAAACAACTCAATGAACACAAAGAATATATTACCAAGGAAATTGAAACTATAAAAACAAATCAAACAGAGATGAAAAATTCAATTCACGAGCTGAAAAATGAGGTAAAAAGCTTCGCTAATAGAACAGGCCAGATAGAAGGAAGGATTCGTGAAATAGAAGACAAGCAACTTGAGGCACAACAGAGAGAAGAAGAAAGAGACTCAAAAATTTAAAAAAAAATGAGAAAGCCCTACAGAAATTGTCTGACTCCATCAAAAAGACTAACATAAGAATAATAGGTATATCAGAGGGAGAAGAGAGAGAAAATGGAATGGAGAACATATTCAAACAAATAATAGATGAGAACTTCCCAAGCCTGTGGAAAGAACTAAAGCCTCAAATTCAAGAAGCAAACAGAACACCAAGTTTTCTTAACCCCAACAAACCTACTCCAAGGCACATCATAATGAAATTGGCATAAACCAACGACAAAAAAAAAATTCTCAGGGCAGCCAGAGAAAAGAAGAATACAACATATAAAGGAAGGCCTATTAGATTATCATCGGATTTCTCAACAGAAACTCTACAAGCTAGAAGAGAGTGGACACCAATATTTAAAGTCCTGAAAGATAGGAACTTTCAGCCATGAATACTATACCCATCAAAGCTATCCTTCAAATATGAAGGAGAAATAAAAACACTCACAGATACAGAAAAGATGAGGGAGTTATTCATCAGGAAACCCCCACTCCAGGAAATACTTAAGGGGGTTTTCCAACTAGATACAAAGAACAAAACAAAACTACAAGTAAAAGCTCCACCAAGAACACAATAAAACCAAATTTAAATTGTGACCAAAAAAAGGGGGGGAGAGGATGGAGATTAACAGTAGCAAAGGACAATGGAGTGCAGAAGTACTCACAAGATAGTGTACTACAATGAACAGGGTAGAAACCCTTTTCATTAATTAATGGTAACCATCCTTGAAAAAACCACCACAGAAGCACATGACTTAAAAAAGATAGCAACAGAGGAAAGAAGTATGGAATACAACCAAAAAAAACAAAGGATAGAAAAACAAAAGAGAAGAATCAAACAAGATACAAAACTAACAGAAAGCAATTTATAAAATGGCAATAGGGAACCCACAAGTGTCAATAATTACACTAAATGTAAATGGATTAAACTCACCAATAAAAAGACACAGAGTAGTAGAATGGATTAAAAAAGAAAATCCAACTGTATGCTGTCTACAAGAAACACATCTAAGCAACAAGGATAAAAACAAATTCAAGGTGAAAGGCTGGAAAACAATACTCCAAGCAAATAACATCCAAAAAAAAGCAGGTGTAGCAATACTCATATCTAATAATGCTGACTACAAGACAGCAAAAGTACTCAGAGACATAATGATTAAGGGGATACTGAATCAAGAAGACATAACAATTCTTAATATATATGCACCAAACCATTGAGCACCAAAATATAGAAGACAGCTACTTATTGACCTTAAAAGGAAAACTGACAAAAATACAATCATAATTGTAGACCTCAATACAATGCTGACAGCTCTAGATCACTCATCCAAACAGAGAATCAATAAAGATATATTGGTCTTAAACAAAACACTAGAGCACCTGGATATGATAGACATCTACAGGACATTTCATCCCAAAGTGACTGAGTATACATTTTTCTCCAGTGTACATGGATCATTCTCAAAATTGACCATATGTTAGGCCACAAAAATAAAATCAGCAAATTCAGAAAAATCAAAATTGTACCAAGCATATTTTCTGAATATAAATCCTTGAAACTAGAATTCAACTGCCAAAAAGAGGAAAAAAATCCCACAAAAATGTGGAAATTAAACAATGTACTTTTAAAAAATGAATAGGTCAAAAAAGAAATAAGCGCAGAGATCAAAAGATATATACAGACAAATGAAAATGACAATATAACATATCAGAATCTATGGGATGCAGCAAAAGCAGTGATAAGAGGGAAGTTCATATCACTTCAGGCCTATATGAACAAACAAGAGAGAGCCCAAGAGAACCACTTAACTTCACACCTTAAGGAACTAGAAAAAGAAGAACAAAAACAACCCAAAAACAGCCAAAGAAAGGAGATAATAAAAATCAGAGCAGAGGCCCTGGCTGGTTGGCTCACTGGTAGATCATCAGCCTGGCATGCAGGAGTCTTGGGTTCGATTCCTGGCCAGGGCACACAGGAGAAGCACCCATCTGCTTCTCCACCCCTTCCCCTCTCCTTCCTCTCTCTACCCCTCTTGCAGCCAAGGCTCCATTGGAGCAAAGTTGACCCGGAAGCTGAAGATGGCTCTGTGGCCTCTGCCTCAGGCGCTAGTATAACTCTGGTTGCAATAGTACAATGCCCCAGATGGGCAGAGCATTGCCCCCTGGTGGACATGCCGGGTGGAGCCATGGTGGGCGTGCCACATGGATCCTGGTTGGGTGCATGCAGGATTCTGTGTGACTGCCTCCCTGTTTCCAACTTCAGAAAAATACAAAAAGAAACAACAACAAAAAATCCAAAAAAAAAAAAAAATCAGAGCAGAAATAAATGAAATAGAGAACAGAAAGAGTATCAAAAAAATTAATATAACAAGGAGCTGGTTCTTTGAAAAGATCAACAAAATTGACAAACCCTTGGCAAGACTCACCAAGGAAAAAAGAGAAAGGACTCATATAAACAAAATCCAAAATGAAAGAGGAGAAATCACCACGGATATCATAGATATACAAAGAATTATTGTAGAATACTACAAAAAAACTATATGCCACTAAATTCAATAATCTAGAAGAAATGGATAAATTCCTAGAACAATACAACCTTCCTAGCCTGAGTCAAGAAGAAGCAGAAAGCCTAAACAGACCAATTAGCAGTGAAGAAATAGAAAAAACTATTAAAAACCTCCCCCAAAATAAAAGTTCAGGCCCAGAAGGTTATACTAGTGAATTCTATCAAAAATTCAAAGACTTGGTTCCTATTCTACTCAGTCTTCCAAAAAATTGAAGAAGAAGCAATATTTCCAAACACATTTTATGAGGCCAACATAACCCTCATACCGAAACCTGGCAAGAATGGCACAAAAAAAGAAAACTACAGACCAATATCTCTAATGAATACAGATGCTAAAATACTAAACAAGATACTAGCAAATAGAATACAACAACATATTAAAAAAATAATACATCAAGTGGGATTCATTCCAGAATCTCAAGGATGGTTCAACATATGTAAAACGGTTAATGTAATATACCATATCAACAAAAGAAAGAACAAAAACCACATGATTTTATCAATAGATGTAGAAAAGGCATTTGATAAAATACAACACAATTTTATGTTTAAGACACTCAACAAAATGGGTATAGAAGGAAAATATCTCAACATGATAAAGGCCATATATGATAAACCATCAGCTAACATCATATTAAATGGCACAAAACTGAAGGCTTTCCCCCTTAAATCAGGTACAAGACAGGGTTGTCCATTCTCTCCACTCTTATTTAATGTGGTGCTAGAGGTTCTAGCCAGAGCAATCAGACAAGAGAAAGAAATAAAAGGCATCTATATCAGAAAAGAAGAAGTAAAGGTATCACTTTTTGCAGATGATATGATCATATACATCGAAAACCCCAAAGAATCTACAAAAAGACTACTATAAACAATAAGCTAATAGAGTAAGATTGCAGGATATAAAAATAATATACAAAAGTCCATAGCCTTTCTATATGCCAACAATGAAACATTAGAGAACGAACTAAAAAAAATACTCCCCTTCACGACTGCAACAAAAAAAATACCATACCTAGGAATAAACATAACAAAGAATGTAAAGGACCTATATAATGAAAACTACAAAACATTTTTAAGGTAAATCGAAAAAGATATAATGAGATGGAAAAATATTCCATATTCTTGGATAGGAAGAATAAATATAATCAAGATGGCCATATTACCCAAAGCAATATACAAATTTAATGCAATTCCCATCAAAATTCCAATGACATTTTTTAAAGAAATGGAACAAAAAATCTTCAGATTTATATGGAAGTATAAAAAAACCTCAATAGCCAAAACAATCTTAAAGAAAAATAATGAAGCTGGGGGTATTACAATACCTGACTTCAAAATATATTATAGAGCCATGACAATTAAAACAGCATGGTATTGGCAGAAAAATAGACACTCAGACTAATGGAACAGAATAGAAAGTCCAGAAATAAAACCACATATATATTGTCAAATAATTTTTGATAAAGGGACCAACAACACACAATGCAGAAAAGGCATTCGATAAAATACAACACAATTTTATGTTTAAGTCACTCAACAAAATGGGTATAGAAGGAAAATACCTTCTTGGAGAAATGGAGAAAAGAAAACCTCTTCAACAAATGGTGCTGGGAAAACTGGAAAGCTACATGCAAAAGAATGAAACTCGACTACAGTTTGTCCCCTTGTACTAAAATTAATTCAAAATGGATCAAAGACCTAAATATAAGACCTAAAACAATAAAGTACATAGAAAAAGACATAGGCTCTAAACTCATGGACCTTGGTTTTAAAGAGCATTTTATGAATTTGACTCCAAAGGCAAGGGAAGTGAAGGCAAAAATAAATGAATGGGACTACATCAGACTAAGAAGTTTTTGCTCAGCAAGAGAAACTGACAACAAAGTAAACAGACAGCCAACTAAATGGGAAATGATATTTTCAAACAACAGCTCAGATAAGGGCCTAATATTCAAAATATACAAAGAACTCATAAAACTCAACAACAAACAAACGAACAATCCAATAAAAAAATGAGAAGAGGACATGAACAGACACTTCTCCCAGGAAGAAATACAAATGGTCAACAGATATATGAAAGATGCTCATCTTCACTAGTTGAGAAATGCAAATCAAAACTACAATGAGATACCACCTCATACCTGTTAGATTAGCTATTATTAACAAGACAGGTAATAGCAAATGTTGGAGAGACTGTGGAGAAAAAGGAACCCTCATTCACTGTTGGTGGGAATGTAAAGTAGTACAACCATTATGGAAGAAAGTATGGTGGTACCTCAAAAAACTGAAAATAGAACTACCTTATGACCCAGCAATCTCTCTACTAGGTAGATACCTCCCAAACTCAGAAACATTGATACGTAAAGACACATGCAGCCCCATGTTCATTGCAGCATTTTTCACAGTGGCCAAGACATGGAAACAACTAAAAAGCCCTTCAATAGAAGACTGGATAAAGAAGATGTGGCACATATACACTATGGAATACTACTCAGCCATAAGAAATGATGACATCGGATCATTTACAACAAAATGGTGGGATCTTGATAACATTATATGGAGTGAAATAAGTAAATCAGAAAAAACCAAGAACTGCATTATTCCATACATAGGTGGGACATAAAAACGAGACTAAGAGACATGGACAAGAGTGTGATGGTTATGGAGGGGGGGGAGGAGAGGGAGTGAGAAGGGAAGGGGGAGGGGGAGGGGCACAAAGAAAACTAGACAGAGGATGACGGAGGACAATCTGACTTTGGGTGATGGGTATGCAACATAATTGATTGACAAGATAACCTGGACATGTTTTCTTTGAACATATGTACCCTGATTTATTGATGTCACCCCATTAAAATTAATAAAAATTTTAAAAAATGAAGGCTTATGGCACCCGTATGTCTAGAAGTCTATTGCCACCATTTTCCAATAGGCTTGATAATGATTATTTTTTAAATTACATTATATACATTGTTACTTTAGACATAATGATATTGCACATTTAACAGACTACAGTGTAGTGTAAACATTATCTTTATATTAATATGTACTGGGAAACAAAAACATTTGTGTGACTTGCTTTATTGTGCTGTTTGTTTTATCACGGTAGTCTGGAAATGAACCCACAATATCTCTAGAGTATGCCTGTACTTTCTGATGCTCCATCTCATGTAACTTAGACCAGCGGGAATCCCATTAAATTGGCTACTATAATATTTAGGTATGGTGCCTGGGATCATCTTGTATATTTTTCACCATGGACCTGGTATCAGCCATTTCTCCAAAGATGTGTTAATTTCTTTCAGTGAGAAGTAATATTTAGAGACCACAATCTGGGCCCAGTAAGCATATATAGCTAGTGATAAAAAAGATATACATGGAAAAATTATATTATTGGAGAAATTTTTAGTGTATAATATAGATGTTCCATATTCAGGTATACAGTTACAAGTTTTTTAATTGATTTTTTATTTTATTTTTTTAATTTTTATTTTATTTATTCATTTTTAGAGAGGAGAGAGAGAGGGAGAGAGAGAGACAGAGAAGGAGAGAGAGGAGAAAAGAGAGAGAGACAGAGAGAGAGTGAAGGGGGGAGGAGCTGGAAGCATCAACTCCCATATGTGCCTTGACCAGGCAAGCCCAGGGTTTTGAACCGGCGACCTCAGCATTTCCAGGTCGACGCTTTATCCACTGTGCCACCACAGGTCAGGCTAATTGATTTTTAAATATGTAATTATTTATTGGTGGGTAGATAAAAAGATAGATATGAATAAAAGTATATTTCTTTCCTAGAATATAAAAAAATTCACCCATGTTTTCCAGTATTTTTATTTTTATTTTGAGATTATTTATTGATTTGGAGTTTATCCCGGTAATCAATATGAAATATTTGTGATTCAGCTGGAGATATGCCCGTTTACTTAGTGTTTACTGAAGGCTTGTTTTTTCCTAATAGTTGTCTTAATATATACACTTAGTCCATTCTTTTATTGATACTGTTTACCACTTTAATTATGTAACAATAATGAAATTAGCTAGTAATTTCTCTTGTTTCCTCCCTTGTCTTCAGAATTTAGATATGATAACCTCTTACACCTATTCACATCCTATGAGGCAATGAACTTGCATATTGCATACTCTTTCTTATCCATTATTTGTTAGCTGTATTTTTTTTTTGTCAGAAAACACATTTATACTCTATATGGTCATGATATTCCCATTGATTGGTGTTAGCTTTGCAGTGACATATATTCAATTTATTTTAGTCATATTTTTACAGTTACAATGCTGGAACTTCCCCTGAACTCATGGTGGGCTTCTTCTCTAATAAATTCTTAGAAACAGATTTTGGAATCAATATTTCCTGTGCTCTTGCAAATTTATAAGAGTGTAACTGAAAATCAGTTTGGCTTGATTTAAAATCCTGAGCCTACACTTTTTCCAGACCATATCTCCATTCCCTTACGTTGTGAAGTGTTGCTGTAGATGTCTGTTACAATCCAATTATCTTTTCCTTACACCCGATTTGGTCTCTTTTTCAAGTTTGTTCTAGTTGAGCTTTCCTTGCTGTAAACAATACATTTTTTAAACTAGTTTTTCTAATTCTGTACTTAGTTCTGAAAGCCGTTTTTCAAATTCTCCTCTTATTTTGTCATTTTATTTATTGAGATTTCTCTCTGTCTCTCTTTTTGGTTTCTAGATTTTATTTAAGAACTCATGCAAAATGTGCCAGATAAACAAGTTTTAATCCTCATCTTCCTCCTCTTCATCCGGGTTTATCTGGAAGTAGTGTAATTTGTAACTCTCTTTGTCGTAAGCCACTACACGCAACTAGTCATGTAAATTATTGTTCTTCAAATATTTTTGGTGAGATATGGTATTTCAAATACCTTTTGGAAAAGGCACTTCAGGGGTGACAGTGATCTTGCTCTTCCTTCTTTCAATGATTACGACCCCTTTGCCGAGATTCCCAGCTTTCCCATTCACTTTGATTCTCTCCTGAAGAAACTGCTCAAAATTGGCAGTATCCATAATTCCATCTTCTACAGCAGTGGTCACCAACCTTTTTTGGGCCATGGACCGGTTTAATGTCAGAAAATATTTTCACGGACCGGCCTTTAGGGTGGGATGGATAAATGTATCACGTGACTGAGACAAGCGTCAAGAGTGAGTCTTAGACAGATGTAATAGAGGGAATCTAGTCATTTTAAAAAAATAAAACATTGTTCAGACTTAAATATAAATAAAACGAAAACAATGTAAGTTATTTATTCTTTCTCTGTGGACTGGTACCAATCTGCGGCCCGGGGGTTGGGGACCACTGTTCTACAGGATGAGTGCAGTCAAGGATAAACTTCAGAACTTGCTCCCTTTTTTTACCCTCCTTCACCACGAGTTTTTTCATAGGTGCCATAAAGGCAGAAGAGGCAGAAAGGACAAGACTTTCTCTTTTTGATTTATAATTTTAATTATTCACTTTAGATTTCTCTTGATTTACATTTGATCTTTTCCTCTGTTTACATGTTGTAGTACTGTTTAGTTCTGATTTGTAGTGAGGCTTTACGAACCTTCATGTTTCTGTATTTATATTAAGCTCATTTTTTAAATATCTTTTTATGAGATTTGATTACTATCCATGTGTTACTCACATTAAGTGATATGGATTTTCTTGTCCTTTTAGGAGAATGTGCTTGTGGTGTGAAATGGGTCAGGTAGATTTACTTCATGATAGCTCTCTTCCACTGTAACTGTAAAGTATTAAAAATATAACTTCTTTTTTTATCTATAACTAAAATTCTAAGAACTGAGTCTTTGGTACCTTCCTGCATCTACTGATCAGAATCTAAAACTTCCTTCTCCTTCATTCCTAGTTTTACATTACTCAATTTTCCACCTATCCAAAAAGGTGTTTATAATTCCTTATCTCTGTCCTTTCATTAAAAAGTATTTGTTCATCAATCCCAACATCCCTCATGCATAGACTTAACTAGTGCCCTCTGATATTTTCCTTATTTTGAAACTCACCCTCAAGTTGAAGCCAGTGTATTTTTTTTTATTTAGACAATTAACTTTAATGGGATAACATTGGTCAACCAGAGTACATAGATTTAGAGAAAACATCTCTACATCATTTGGACAGTCGATTATGCTGTATACCCATCACCCAAAGTAAAATCATCCTCTGTTACTCTATATTTTGTTTCTCTTATTTAAGCCCTTCCCCCCCCCCCCCGGTAACCATTCCATTTTTATCTATGTCCATGAGTCTCAATTTTGTGTTCCACCTATTCTTGTCCAACTTTAATTGAGTATTCTTACATTTGTATGGCTGAGGATTCCAAAAAAAGAGTTGTCTTCTTTTGCATGTGAATATTTTTGGTGACTTATTTTTTCTGAGTGCTTGGAACTACTAAAACTCCCCTTTTTCTACCCTACACACTGTCTTTGTCCGGTATAGTCTTGCTACTGGTGATGGTGGGGGGTGTCTCACACCACCACCAACTTGGATTCTCAGAAGTTGACAGAAATATTTGTCACTAGATTGTTTTCCGTATGTTCATAGATTTTTTTTTCCTTTTTACTATCCTGGTATTTGTTTTTATAAAAAGATTGGGGAAATTTAAGAGTATATTAATCTCTTTTTTTTACATAGAATCTGCACTTTCAATTCTATATTTCATTCATTTTTACCACCTGATGTGTGATGCTAACACTGAATAATATTCATCTTGGATTTTAAAAGAAATGGAGAAGTAGAAATATATCTTCATTGTTGTTATAAAGAACAAAATTTTCAGTATAAAGTTTAAACAAAAGAATAATATTCTCATAAGACCCATGCTATTTTTGATAACATAAATATTTTATAAAGTGCTTGTCAATCAAACATGTGAAAATGGTAGATATGACTTTTCAATGACCCTCTCTAGATAAAGTTCAAGTGAAGTCAACATATTAGCAACAGTTTTTTTGTTGTTGTTTTTTTTACTTAAAAACATGTTTCTAGTTTTTAAAAGTATCTCAATGAAGGTCAGCAGTGTGGGTAAATTTTATTAGTGACCTTTGAAAGGAAATTCTTACCAAATTACTATCACATAGTGTGGTAGACACAACCTCAGTTGACTCCCATCAAATCACATCTTTGTGGCAAGACCATTCCCTTGACGGGTTACACTATATTGCAAAGGACATAGAATGGTGCTCCTTTGCTTATGTTGCATTAAGATTCTGTATAAATAAGCAGGATGGAGCCAGAGTCTTTTCTGTTAGCCTTGAAGAAGCAAACAGCTAGGTTGTGATCTGCCTGTGGAGAGGACCACATGACAAGGAGTTAGCCACAAGAAATGTATTCTTCTAATAACCAGAGCGAGCCTGGAGGCAGAATATTACTTAGTTGAGTCTTTAAATAAGAACCTGGGACAGCCTGAGCAGAGGACCCATCTAAGTTGTCATGACTGGCTCCTGACCCATAGAAGCTGTGAGATAATAGACGTGTGTTATTTTAAGCTGATGAGCTTTTGGTAATTTATCGTGCATCAGCAGAGAATAAATAAATGCAGCATGACAAAGAGGAAAAGTTAAAGGAGGGCAGAAGGGAAAGAAAAGGGGAGAAATGGACACACTGAGGCTGCTTTTTTGACTATGTGAGTGCAGTAAATACTGGAATCTCTCAAATCCATTGGCTTTTCTCCAAATGTATTAGAAAATGATAATGAATTTTCCAAATTAACATTAACTACTAAGTGGATTATTCTTCTTAGTGGTTGGCAGATTTTTTAGTGTTATATATTTTTGCTTCTAGATTATTTTTTAACAAGGTTGAGGGCCTTAAAATTGTGTGTGTATATAGATAAGAGCATGCATTTCTATATAATATATAATATATAATACATATTAATATATAACAATTTATAATACACAAAGTGGAGCAAAAGTAGGCTTACAGTTCACATGAGAAATAATACAGTAATTAAAAATAATAATACAGAATAAACTCTGTTTAGCATAGCATATTCAGAACTATAAATCTACTGTTGTCCTACCCTGTATTATTGCATATAATATATGATGATAACATATTATATTCTATCTCTTGAATGTAAAACATACCTAAGTATACACATGTACACATACACTCACACAAATATACTTCTATAAATACACACAGAGATAATGTAATCTGAAGTTATTTGACATTCAATCACTTTATGGCTTTTAATGAAAATTTCCCTCTCTATGAAGTTTATTAATTATATGAACATATATATTAGCTATATATCAAACATAAATGAATGGAAAATTAAAATTTAAAATAAAGACTGGTAGGTAAAAAAAAATGTATAGTGAAATACATACAATTTCATTTGCCTTAAAATGCTTTTAAAGTAGTTATATTTTTGCCTTTTTTATTTCCCTTAATTACATGGTATAAAAGGCAGTAGAATACATCTTTAATAGTAAGCTATTTCTTATTATTTTACATAAAATTATTGAATCAACATGGCAGGAAGAAAAGCATGATAAATATAAACTGTAAAATATTATAAGTAATATTTGAAAATAAAATCCTTTATTTGAAAAATATGTTTTATTATATGTTGGATCCTGGAGTTCTTATGATAAGTCTTGGTGCCAAACTACAAATACAGTAAGATTGAGATACTATTGAACCCCAAAAGTATTTAATGACTTTTTAATAACAGGTAAGATAATTATAATATTTTGAAATTGGAAGGTACCCTAAATCTTTTTTATTCTAATCATATTTTACAGGTGAGGAATTGTCAGGATAAGTCACTTATCCAAGACACCATAGTGGCCAAGTGATCAAAGTAGGATTTGAAACTATGTCCATGGCTCTTCTCATTATTCTACAGTGCTTCTATATCAACCAGTAGATCTCACATATATATTTACACTGGTAGACATTTGTTGAGTGTCTTTTCTGTTCAATGTATTGCATCATAAACTCCACGTGAATTTTTTTATTACTTATATTTTAGAGATGAGAAAAGTGAAGCTACCTGAATTGATGCAATTGCCCAGTCACATCACGCATAAATAAGGAAATTAGCATCAAACTCTAGTTTGTCTGGCTCTGGAACCAGGTGTGTTCACCACGATTCTAGCAGTCAGCCCTCTGTTCTCCTCTTCATTCCAACAAAGTCAAGGACATACTCTCATTATTTTCATGATCTTTGTGATTTTAGCAAATAAAAGGAATTTTATTCCCTCGAATATAGAGAACTCCTGATTGAATCTAAGCTACTTCTTTAAATGAGAAAACCAACCAGGGTTAGTGGTGTTTCCACACTCATGTGGTTGGGGGTGAGGTTAAGTCAAAGTCCAGGATGACCAAAGCTTGCTCTTCCTAGATGAAGGCAATGATGAATGGATACATATTGACCAATACAATAAGGTAAGGGCAGAATAAGCAAAGAGTGGAGAAAGTGGCCATAATGGTAATATGTATAAAGGAGATTTAAAAGTAACCGATGAATGAGAAATAGTAGTGCACACTCAGCTCTGACAGTTTCTTTATTTCTTCTCATACTCTTGTTTTTGTCTCTGGACTCTTGTGCTTTTCTCAGCTTTTTCTCTTTTTAGTTCCATTTCAGGGTATTCATGCATGCCCACATTGGGCAGGATTTGGTAGACATTGTCAATGATGGAAAATTCCGGGCTGTTTCTTGTCTTGTTGCATCCAGAGCCTGATTGAGTCAAAATTATATACTCTTCCTAATTTCTTCAGCCTTCTCATTGGAGTTGTTGGAAGGGCCAGGTTGATGATTGGGACTCAGAGGTGAAGAAGATCTACTGGGCTGAGAATGCACCTCAGAGATGAACAATTCTAGTGAGGCAGCTGCATGATGCCCATCAGGCTTTGGCTATCTGAGACCCTCTTCCCAGGTGAGATTGATATAGTTGAAAAAGAAGGCTGGAAACTAGCATTTTGGTGGAAGTCCACACAGGAACACAGAGATTTGGTAAGGAGTGAGTGACAGATGAATGCCCAACCTTGCAGGCAGAGTATGTTTCAGAAAAGCTCGGGAATAAGGTAATAGTAGTTCCTTGTCCTGGGACACACTGCTGTCATCACCAAGGAGTCCAATGAGAATCACACAGACCTCAGCCATGGGAAAAACAAAAGAAGCATAGTGAGACTTCTGTCTAGAAATGGCTGAAATGTAAGGCAGGGCAATCCTGTATAGATCACTTGAAACAAAAACGAAGTAACAGGAACTGGGTTACCAGGCAAGAATTGCTTAACACAAGTATGGCAAGAGCTGGCTATAAAAGCAAGTTATGTAAAGAAAAGAGCAAGTTATAAAAAACAAACAAACCAATAATGCTAGTCTAGAAAAGTACCAAGAAATACAGGACTAGTTTTTATCAAAATACTGAATTTCTGGGTAGTATTCTTTAAAAATCTCCCTAGATATTTGATTCTAGAATCTATGACAAAGCTCAGCATGTCAGTCATGGAGCTTGATTAGGATCAGGCCGGGGCATCTGAGGACTGTGCTCTAGTGAAATGCTTTAGCTTCCTCACTGCTTCCAGGAAATTGTTTCCTCTTGCTCTGCTCTGCTGATGTCTGTTTATCAGCTATTTCCATTTCTAACTTTACTTAAGGAAAGGCTCAAGTAATAGATTGGGCCTAAAACTCTAATTTTGGATTTACTCATAAAGGGAAAGTTTGGTTAGCTTTAGACTTCAAATGTTAAACATAGATTAATTTATGTCATGAGGCCAAAGTAACATTATTTGTTTTTTTGGAATCTGTTATTTTGTACATTAAAATTTAAATATTTTATCAGTTTTTATTCACATCAAATATTCTAAAATCTGAAACTTACACACATGACCATCAAGTAGTACTGACTTTTTAGACTGTAATAGAAAGCATGGTTTTGCCCTGGCCAGAGAGCTCAATTGGTTAGAGCATCATTCAGATACATAAAGGTTGTGGGTTTGATTCCTTACCAGGGTACATACAGGATCAGATCAATGTTTCTATATTTCTCTCTCTCTCTCTAAAACCAATAAATAATTTTTTTTAAAAGAAAGCATTTTTTTTTTTTTTTTTTTTTAAAAATTCATGTATGTCCGCCACAACAGTGAGTTTTTATATTTTGTTGAATAAAAATACAAGTTCTTAAATAATAATCATTTTAGGGATGACATTTTTCTACTAATTGAATTGTGATATACATGTCTAACAGTGCACATGTCATAAATGCACATACAGCCCAATAACTTTCCGATGCTAGAGTACACTCCGGTAATTAGCACTGAAAGAAAAAACCCAAAACAATGCCAAATAATACCAGCCCCTAGTCATTACACAGTTCTTCAGTTACCACTATCCTAAATTGTAGCATCGTAGATTAATTAGACGATGGATTAGATTTTTTTTTTTTTTGGTGGGGGAGGTTGTTGTGATATATATGTGTGCATTCATTATCACATATAGTAATATAGTAATAAAATAGTCTTTATTAATAATTACATTCTTTTGAGTCTAAAATTTTCTGGCCATACATTATTCTTATGTTCAGTTTTAGTGAAAACTGCCAAATAAACAGTGCTTCAGAGTTTGAGTTTTTCTATATCCTTGCCAACAATTTTTTTGTTATTTTAATTATGCTGGAGCCTGTGTACTGATGTCATTTGCGTTTTAACTTTCCTTTCTCTGACAACTGATGAGCTGAGCAACTTTTGTGTGTTTAGTGAATAGTTACATGTACTTTTTAAAAAATTGTTCAAGACTCTTGCATTTTTTTGTTTGGTTGCCATTTTTTTAATTGAAATTCAGTTCTTTATGTTATTTGATATGAGTCCTTTGTTGAATATATGTGACATAAATGTCTTCTCCTACTCTCTGGGGTTGCTGTTTTATTCTTTACTGTCTCTTTTGATAAACAGAAATAATTTAGCATAGTTAAAATTACCATTATTTTTCTGTCATTGTTGGTGTTTTATTTTTTTGTTTGAGAATTTACTGTCTACTTTAAGGTTGCAAAGATGTTCTGTTTTTCTTTCAATGTTTGATTGTTTTACTTTCCATATTAAATCCAAAAGCTATTTGGAATCAATTTTTTATTTATGTTGATTATGTAGAGGGTCAAGGTCCTTCCCCACCCTCATGTGGATACAGACTGCCCAGCCTGGTTAGTAAGGACACCATCTGTTCCCCACTATACTGCAGTGATACCTTTTTTTTTTTTAACTTTATTTTATTTTTTATTTCTTTTACAGAGACAGAGTCAGAGTGAGGGATAGACAGACAGGAATGGAGAGATGAGAAGCATCAATCATTAGTTTTTCGTTGCGCATTGCGACACCTTAGTTGTACATTGATTGCTCTCTCATATGTGCCTTGACCGTGGGCCTTCAGCAGACCGAATAACCCCTTGCTCGAGCCAGTGACCTTGGGTTCAAGCTGGTGAGCTTTCTGCTGAAGCCAGATGAGCCTGTGCTCAAACTGGCAACCTCGGGGTCTTGAACCTGAGTCTTCCGCATCCCAGTCCAACGCTCTATCTACTGTGCCTCCGCCTGGTCAGGCTGCAGTGATATCTTTAACATAACATTTTTAGAGTAATTTTTAAAAGAATAAAGTTCAGACACAAAACTGTTACCTTTCTCATTGATACTCAAACTTCTCTTTGATCTAGCCTAAATTTTAGATTGTAATAAAAAATCTGGTTAGTAATGTATCTTAAAATTTTAAGGCTACATTATGAAAGCATTGCTATCGATAGATAGATTGTTTATCTTTTAGAAACAAAACGCCCTTTCTCAGACATAGGTAGTCTATGCTTCTGTCATCTGAAGCAGCAGAAATTAATAAATGTGGGAATATCCATATTAGGTCCTTGAAAATACTTTTTAAAAAAAGAAAGAAAAGCTTGCTGTTTTTAGTACCCCTTCCCTCAATTGTCTTTACTGGGTATACAGTCTATATATGATATATATATATATATATATTTGCAAAAGATGTTCTTAGTGTAATAGTCTTAGACAAAATTGGATTTTTGGCTTTAAGCCATTAACTACTTTATGTACAATATTATTTTTTTCATAAAAGACTGCATCCTTATAATGGACAAAATATTTTGAACATAGCCAAGTATTTTAAAGATAATTATGAAATATTTTGTTCCTATGTCTGAAAATTAATACATAATTATATTCAACAAATGTATATTGACTGAAGTTTACTCTAAATATCATAATATCAATTTTTTGTGTATATATATATATACTTATAATACACATATCTATTCACATATAAGCACATATAAAAGAGTTTTTTTATTTAAGGAGCTTATAATCAAAATGTATATCTGTGCATACATTTATGTTATTTTATACAAATGCATATTATTTTCTAAGGATTGTGTACTAAATTTTTTTTTAATTTTTTAAACTCTAAATTTCTAAAGAAACCTGGCTTTAAAAAAGTGTTGTTTGCACATTTAGTACCATGCCAGTATACGTCAGAAGTGAATTTTAATGTCAGTTCTTGAGGTTAAGCCTATAACTGAGGTTATATCTATAACTGAGTTAATAAAACATTTTTGCTATTCTAATAGATGGTTATAGTTTAATTTTATCTCAAAGAATATAGCATATACAAAATTAATTTTAATCTTGTCTTATTTTACTGTATGGTCTAAAATTTAAATTTATAAGCTGTCATATCAACACTAAGACAACACATTTGGCCCAGAGCCATTGTAATGGCACCCTGGGGCAGCTGATATTGTTAGATTATGAAGTCAAATTACCCAGAGTAAAAGACAGTGCATCACTTTTTAAGTCAAACCTCTTCACTATGCTGCAAATTTAAGAAGGGAAAATTGAAGTGTCTGAAGAAAACGAAATTGGCAGCAACCTTGATTGTGTCAGAGCGGAAATAAAGACCTTAAGATTTTGATGGCACAAAACCATTAGCTTGAGCTGTTTAAGCCTAGAAAGAAGACACAGATGAGAACAATAGTGGACTGTAATTTTATCTCAAAGGATGAGAACCATTTTACCTATAGAACCGTAGAGCTCCAGGAACTGCAAGTCATCAGAGCAGGATGACTGTTGTGTGGCCTAAAGTGACCAGCGGTCAGTAAGCAACATTCTATGGAGTTCATCTCACAAATGCTAAGATTGATCAGATGTGTGAACACACTTGAATTGCTTATGGGATTGTTAGCAGTCATTTGCAAAGTAAAAGTTACATGGAGGATCATAAAAAGGAAAAAAGCTGTAAGCACTTACATGATAGTTTTCATTGCTGACATAACTATTAAATCGGACAAAGAATAAAAGTCTTCTTGGTCGGGTTAGTTTTCTGGTTAATAAATTCTGCTTATTACAGGTAACAACTTTAACTTTGCAAAGGGTCTAGTGTCTCCTAGGGTCTCCCAGACATATTAATTTTTATTGAGTGGGGAGCAGGGAAAACTGTAGCTTTCCCAAAGGTTTTAGTTCATAACATAGGAAAACCTAAAATCCCTGTTATTAGATGATAGATTGTTGTGTCACTCTGTCCAATCTAGGGATTAAGATCTATCCTGGTTGTGGTTGACCCTAGATTTATTGAAAGATTTAGCCATGCCATCAAAGGTCCAGTCGTCTTCTGACTTAAAAAAAAAAGAGAGAGAGAGAGAGAGAAAGAAAGAAAGATATAGAAAAAAAAATAAGCACTATATTCTAAGTTTTCATTTGCTAATATAGGCTTCCAAGTCTGGCCTGAAACATATTGCTAAGCCATTAATAGAAGTGAAATCAATCAGATAAAGTCATATGTCTTGCAGAAGAACATTTTGGGGAAGAAAAATATTACTATTCTAATTATAATGTTATTTTAAATCATGTTTTTATTTTTCATGTATAAAATAACCATATATTAAAAATAATCTGTAAGACATAATACAGAATGATTGAGTATAATTTGAGGCAGAATGAAACAAATGTTTCTCTGTTTATTCCCTGTAAGAGTTTACATAATTCATTGGCTTTTCAAGGGAATTGTATCCTACTCACTTTATTTTGATTTCATGAGGTAGAGAAAGCATTCCACTTAGAGCACCTAGGAAAAGCTCCCATGAGTTTTAGTTTAGCTCAAACACTCAAACTTAATTTTTGGTATTATCTTATCTCCTCGGGGAAACAGTGTCACAGTTATATGAAGCACAGAATGGGAGGTGAAATGAACCATTTATGTAAATCCTAATAGTTTTCTGGAGGGAAAGGCATCTTTCACACACTTTATAGTCTTTTGTAAGTTACTTTATTCTGTTGAAAACTTCATGGTTATAAAACACCTTCTTGAATAGGCAATCTGAACAAATGGTTTCTAACAGTACAAAAATCCATTTGACCCCCCCCCCCCCATGCTGCTGCAAATAAGCCATGCCATCTTGTTTCCAGCTCTTTCTTGCAGGACTGAATGAATAATCAATAGGCCCATCTGACACTCAATTTTAACTTAGGGAATTCAGATATCCAGTTATAATGAAATGAGAAAACCAAGACAATGCAATATGGGAAATAAGGTTTTTGCTGGAAAAAATTGACACTTACGTGGAAAAATTAATGCAAGAGAACAGAAAGGAAACAGAAGAGGCTATAATTTTTAAAAGACAATACAGAGAAGAAGGAAATGAAAACTTTTTTTTTAGTTTTATTGAGATATAATTGACATACAATATTGTATTAGTTTAAGGTGTACAAAATAATGATTTGATATATGTATATATTTCTAAATGATTACCACAATAAGTTTACTTAATATCCATCACCTCAGATAGTTATGATTTTTTCCTTGTAATAAAAACTTTTAAGATCTAGTTTAGAAACTTTCAAATACACAAAACAGCATTATGAACTGTAGTCACCATTCTGTATGTTACATTCCAGAATTTATTGTTTAACTGATTTTTGTACCTTGTGACAACGTCCATTCATTCCCTCCACCCACATCCCCTGCCTCTGGCAACCACCAATCTGTTCTCTGTTCCTGAGTTTTGTTTTTTAGATTTCACATATGAATGAGGTCATAGTCATTTTTTTTTCTGTTCAACTTATTTCATTTAGTATAATACCCTCAAAGTTTATCCATGTTATCATAATTGGCAAGATTTCTTCTATTTATGGCTGAATAATATTACATTGTATTAATGTACTACATTTTTCCCCCCTTTCATTTATCCATGGAAATTTAGCTTGTTTCCATGTCTTGGCTTTTGTAAATAATGCTACAATAAATATAGAGGAGCACAAATGTCTTAAAGATAGTGACTTTGTTTTCTTTGGATATGTACTCAGGAGCAGGATTTCCAGGTCATATGGTAGTTATATTCTTAATTTTTTGAGTAACCTACATGTTGTTTTTCATAGTTGCTGCACCAAGTTAAATTAACAGTGATAGTGCACACGGTTTCTCTCTCTGTTTTTACCACATTTGCTATCTTTGTACTTTTGTTGGTAACTATTTTTATAGATGGATAACAATACCCCAGTTTGTTTTTGATTTGCATACCCCTGATGATTAGAAATTTCAGCATCTTTTCATTTATCTCTTTGTCATTTGTATGTCTTCTTTGGGATGGGGGTGAAGAGACAGACCGACAGATAAACTAACTAAAAGTTTGTCTATCTTTTCATATAACCAACTCTTTGTTTTACTGATTTTTTTCTATTATTTTTTTTGTTTCTTTCTATTTCATTTATTCTTTGCTATAATATATATTTCCTTCTTTCTACTAACTTTGGGCTTCATTTGTTCTTTTTCTAGTTCTTTAAGGTATAAAGTGAAGTTGATTATATGAACCATGTCTTTTTTCATTATTATTACTATTATTATTTAGTGGGAAAAGTTGGATTGAAAGCTAGAATAATAAAATTAGGTTCAAATTTTCTCTCTGACACTCATTGGCTGTTTTACTTTGAGAAAATCACTTAACCACTTTGAGCCTTAACTTTTATGTCAGTAAGGTAAGGATAATAAAACTCTGCAATTTATAGGTATTATGGAAAATTTATTTAGTCAATAATTTTCTTAATCAATAAATTTTTCTTCACATGTACTATGTGCTAGGAACTTTTTTTTTAAAGTTTTTTGGACTATATTATGAACATAGCAGAGATCCCTGCCCTTGTGAAGTTTATATTTCAAAAGTATTTTCTGCCCCTACTCAATAGTAATAGCTATTATATATTTAACAAGTGTAGTACTAGTTTTCTTTTTCTTGTAGTTGATTTCTAGTTTAATACCATCATAATTGAACTAGCTTCTTGATATGATTTCAGTCTTCTTAAATTTATTAAAGCTTGTTTTTTGTCTTAACGTATTATTTGTCATGGAGAATGTTTCACACATGCTTGAGAAAAATGTATGTACTCTTAGTGTTAGATGGAATGTGTTTTTTGTGACAGACACAGAGAGAGGCAGAGAGACAGAGAGAGGGACAGATAGGGACAGACAGATAAGAAGGGAGAGAAATGAGAAGCCTCAATTCTTCGTTGTGGCTCCTTAATCTCCTTAGTTATTCATTGATTACTTTCTCATATGCCTTGACCGGGGGCTACAGCAGAGCGAGTGACCCCTTGGTTAAGCCAGCAACTTTGGGCTCAAACCAGTGACCAGAGGGTCATGTCTATAATCCCACGCTCAAGCTGACAACCTTGGGGTTTCAAACCTGGGTCCTCTGCATCCCAGTTCTACACTGTATCTACTGCACCACCGCCTGGCTAGGCTAGATGGAATGTTTTCTAAATACAGTGTTACCTTGAAATAAGAATTTAATTTGTTCTGTAAATGGGCTTGTAAGTCAGTCAACTTGTATATCAAACTGCCGACACTGGACTCATGCACCAATGCGCCAACTAGCGGCAGCTTCCCAAATCACGACTCGTATCTTGAAAGTTTGCTTGGATCTTTTTTTTTTTTTTTATAAATTTTTATTAATGTTAATGTGATGACATTAATAATTCAGGGTACATATATTCAAAGAAAACATGTCTAGGTTATCTTGTCATTAAATTATGTTGCATACCCCTCGCCCAGAGTCAGATTGTCCTCCGTCACCCTTTATCTAGTTTTCTCTGTGCCCCTCCCCCTCCCCCTAACTCTCTCCCTCCCTCCCTCCTGCGTCCTCCCTCCCCCACCCCTGGTAACCACCACACTCTTGTCCATGTCTCTTAGTCTCGTTTTTATGTTCCACCAATGTATGGAATCATGTAGTTCTTGTTTTTTTCTGATTTACTTATTTCACTCTGTATAATGTTATCAAGATCCCACCATTTTGCTGTAAATGATCTAATGTCATCATTTCTTATGGCTGAGTAGTATTCCATAGTGTATATGTGCCACGTCTTCTTTATCCAATCTTCTATTGAAGGGCTTTTTGGTTGTTTCCATGTCTTGGCCACTGTGAACAGTGCTGCTATGAACATGGGGCTACATGTGTCTTTACGTATCAATGATTCTGAGGTTTTGGGGTATATACCCAGTAGAGGGATTGCTGGGTCATAAGGTAGTTCTATTTGCAGTTTTTTGAGGAACCACCATACTTTCCTCCATAGTGGTTGTACTACTTTACATTCCCACCAACAGTGTATGAGGGTTCCTTTTCCTCCACAGCCTCTCCAACATTTGTTATTACCCGTCTTGTTGATAATAGCTAATCTAACAGGGGTGATCATATATATGGTCAAATAATCTTTGATAAAGGGGCCAACAACACAAAATGGAGAAAAGAAAGCCTCTTCAACAAATGGTGTTGGGAAAACTGGAAAGCCACTTGCAAAAGAATGAAACTCGACTACAGCCTGTCCCCGTGTACTAAAATTAATTAAAAATGGATCAAAGACCTAAATATAAGACCTGAAACAATAAAGTACATAGAAGAAGACCTGGGTTTTAAAGAACATGGACCTGGGTTTTAAAGAACATTTTATGAACTTGACTCCAATGGCAAGAGAAGTGAAGGCAAAGATAAATGAATGGGACTACATCAGAATAAAAAGTTTTTGCTCAGCAAGAGAAACTGATATCAAAATAAACAGACAGCCAACTAATTGGGAACTGATATTTTCAAACAACAGCTCAGATAAGGGCCTAATATCCAAAATTTACAAAGAACTCATAAAACTCAACAACAAACAAACAAACAATCCAATAAAAAAATGGGAAGAGGACATGAACAGACACTTCTCCCAGGAAGAAATACAAAAGGCCAACAGATATATGAAAAGATGCTCAGCTTCATTAGTTATTAGAGAAATGCTTGGATCTTGAACGAACCGAGTCGCAGCTTGTATCTTAAAAATTCGTATGTTGGGCCCTGGCCGGTTGGCTCAGCGGTAGAGTGTCGGCCTGGCGTGTGGGGGACCCGGGTTCGATTCCCGGCCAGGGCACATAGGAGAAGCGCCCATTTGCTTCTCCACCACCCCCCTCCTTCCTCTCTGTCTCTCTCTTCCCCTGCCACAGCCAAGGCTCCTTTGGAGCAAAGATGGCCTGGGCGCTGGGGATGGCTCCTTGGCCTCTGCCCCAGGCGTTAGAGTGGCTCTGGTCCCGGTAGAGCGACGCCCCGGAGGGGCAGAGCATTGCCCCCTGGTGGGCAGAGCGTTGCCCCTGGTGGGCATGCCGGGTGGATCCCGGTCGGGCGCATGAGGGTGTCTGTCTGACTGTCTCTCCCCATTTCCAGCTTCAGAAAAATACACAAAAAAAAATTTGTATGTTGGTCTGTTTGTATCTCAAGGTATCACTGTATCTGTTAAGTCCATCTTGTATAACATATACTTTAAGTCTAGTGTTTTATTATGGATTTATTTTCTGTATGATCTGTCCATCACTGAAAGTGGGATATTGAAGTTTCCTACTCTTATTGAATTGCTTTGTATTTCTCTGTTTAAGTCTGTTAATATTTGCTTTATATATATATATATATATTATATGGCTGAATAAATATTTACAAATGTCATATCCTTTTGGTGGATTGATCATTTTATCATTATATAAGTTCCTATTTATTCTCTTATTAGTCTTTGGTTTAAACAGAGTCTATTTAATTTTTTTAGAAGTATAGCTACTCCTTCTATCTTTTGGTTTTCATTTGGAGGAATTATCACTTTCCACTGCTAAAATTTCAGTCTGTGTGGGTCTTAAAGTAAAGTGAGTCTCTTCTAGACAGTATAAATATGAGTCTTTTTTTTACTCATTCAAAAATTCTATATCTTTTGATACACTAGATTTATAATTGATTTACTTACCTCCATTACACCATTAGAGTAGTTTGAATTTAACTATGTATTTACCTTTACCTGTAAGATTTATACTTTAATATATTTCTCTGTTAAAATCAGTATCCTTTCATTTCAGCTTTAAGAAGTTCCTTTGACATTTCTCTTAAGGCCAGTCCAGTGTTGATGAACTTCTTCAGCTCTTGCCTGTCTGGACAACTCTTTATCTCTATTTCAATTCTGAAGGACCGTTTCTCTGAGTAGAGTCTTCTTGGTCAGCAGTTTATTTTTCTTCAGCACTTCAAATATATTGTGTCATTTTCTTATGGTTTGCAAAATTTGTGCTGAGAAATCTACTAATAGTGTTTTAGAGGTTCCATTATATAAAGTTGCTTTTCTCTTGCTGCTTTTTGGTTCTCTCCTTGTCCTGGCAAGATTGCTAGTTGGTTAGAGCATTATCCTGAAATGCAGAGGTTGCTGGTTCAATCCATGATTAAGGCACATACAGCAACAGCTTGATGTTTCTGTCTCTCTCTCCCTTCTTCTCTTGCTGAAATCAATAAGTTAAATTTAAAAAAAAATAAAATAAAATTCTCTCCTTGTCTTTAACTTTTGGCAGTTTAATTATAATGTATTTCACTGTGAAATTTTGGGCTTTTTATTTTTAACTCTGGGCTTCCTGCATCTGGATGTCTTCCCCCTCCACCCCCCCCAAGTTAGAGAAGCTTTTAGCCATTATTTCTTTGAATAATCTTTCTGTCCCTTTCTTTTTCTCTTCTTCTATGACCTGTATGTTGTAAATATTGGCTAACTTTATGTGGTCCTTTCAGCTGTCTTCATTCTTTTATCATCCTTTTCTCTTTTTGCTCCAATTACTGGATAAATTCAACTGCCTTGTCTTGCATGCACTAATTCTCCTGCTGCTGGGCTACTGTGCTGTTCAACCCCTCTACTGAATTTTCAGTTAAGTTGTTGTATTCTTCAGCTTTGTAGTTTCTGCTTGATTTATATTCTTATCTTTTCTCTTTGTTGAAATTCTCTCCTTGTTCATAAAGTGTTTTTATGACCTATATGAGCATTTTTATCACCATTATCTTGACCTCTTTATGAAGTGAAACACTTATCTTCTTCAATTAAGGTCTGTTTCTAGAGTTTTATCTTGTTATTTTCTTTGGATCACATTCTTTTCTTTCTTCCTTTTTCTTGACTCTTTGTGTTGGTTTATGGTACATTAGATAAAACAGTCACCTCTGCCAGTCTTGACAAAGTAACCTCCCATAGGTGATGAATTTTATTCTGCAGCCTTGTCCAAACTCTTAGTTCTCTCTCAAACCTTTGTGATTGTGCAAGCTTCTTTGTTCTTAGTGGCTCCCAGAAGTTGAGGGTATGCCAACATTTGTCAAGATCTCAGTGGAGAAGAGCCCAGTCAGCAGCTAGATGCTGGATGATGGGATATCAGGCCCTCAGGCAGCAGCTTTTATAGTGTTTAAATAAGTCTGTTTCTGGGAAAGACTAGGAGATAGCCTTTCTTTCTGTCCACTATGTGCAGAGCTTGTGTGCTGTTGGGATGGATGGCCTCAGTGAGTCCTTATGAACTCATAAAGAGTTGTTTCTTTGTTTGCTATGGTCTTGTGGACCTCATAAATGCAAACATCATTGATTTTCAGATCTAGGTGTTCTGGCCTGACAGTGGTGCAGTGGATAGAGCATTGACCTGGGATGCTGAGGACCCATGTTTGAAATCCCAAGTGCAGGCTCATCTGGCTTGAGTGCAGGCTCACCAACTTGAGTGCAGGGTCACTGGCTTGAGCATGGGATCATAGACACAACCCCAGAGTCTCTGGCTTGAGCTTAAAAAGGCCACTGGCTTGAGTCTAAGGTCACCGGCTTGAGCAAGTGATCACTGGCTCAGCTGGAATACCTCCCCCCCAATCAAGGCACATATGAGAAAGCAATCAGTGAACAACTAAAGAGCCACAACTAAGAGTTGATGCTTTTCATCTCTTTCCCTTCCTCTTTGTCTCTGTGTGTCTCTCTCTCTTGGAAAAAAAAAAAAAGAAAGAAAAGGATTTGGTATTCTGGTGCCTCTACTTCCCATAGAATTTTAAAAGTTGAGGTATTAGAGGCTGGGTCCAAATCCTTTACTCAGTGACAGCCTGGGAGTTGGGAATTCCCTATCTATTGCATGTTGCTGTACCAAGGGTGGGGTTAATGGCAAGACTGTTTCAGTCATTTCTATCCATTTTTTATGTGGGTAATTTCTTGTTCACCCAATGAACATGAACATCTCCACTAGTTTCTAGGCTTTCTTCAAAAGGACTTGCTCCACATTTAGCTGTAGATTTGGTGTGCTCATGGGAGGAGGTAAATTCAGGAGCCTGCTGTGTTGCCATTTTGGAGCTGTCAACATATGGAACTTCTAAACCTATAAGAATTTTTTTATGAGTTTATTTGAGTCAAACTGTCAACAGTAGCTGGGTACCAAAGTCTCAACAAATTGAAAAAATGCTCTGGAAACTGGCAGTTTTGCCACTTATTTTATACATCAGAATTAAAGGGGAAGATGTTAGGGGTTAAGTGAAATTGATTGGTGATAGATTAGGGAGGGGAAGAAAGCAAACTGGGGGACGGAAGAATCTCTGGGAGTGGATAAAAAGTAAAAATGTATATCCTGAAACTTCTTTTACATAAGCAGGTATAAAACAGTTAAATTAATTAATATGATAATAAACAGTGAGGGGGGTTGTTAGTTTCTACTCCAGTGGGATGCCTGCCCTGAGGGGGGCGGGAAAAGAAGATTTACTCTTACATTTTGAAGGCACGTTATCAGGTACACTATTGTAGATGCAAAAGACAACACAGATTTTGCCAAGATGGCGATGAGTAGGCAGACGTACGAACTTCCACCTCCCAGAACCAAAGTGGATTACAACTTAATTTAAGATCATCTGGAAAAACCAACTTTGGACTAAACTAAGAGGAAGCTTTAATCAAGGATCACTAAAGAAGCCACACTGAGACTGGTAAAAAAAAACAAAAAACGGAAATGCAGAGAGGGCTACCCAGCTACCGAGAGCAAGCAGCAGCCCGGAAACACTTGTGTGGTGGGAAGTGAGTTTAGTGGAGAGGGGAACGTCCTGGGCCCCAGGAACAAAGCCCCAGCCTGAAGCCCCAGAGCCTACAAGAGGCATATGGACAGTATTTAGCTGCGAAACAAGCCAGGATACTGTTTGCGAGAAAGAGATTTCTCAGACTCAGGATTCGTCTTAAAGGGTACATGTAGAAAACCGCTTTCATAACTACTCACCCGGGGCTCCAGGGGACAGGAACTGCTGAGAGGGCCAGAGTAGCAGGAAGAGAGTGTAATCTAGGATGCACAGGGAGAAACACTTTGAGGGACAGCCACCTTAAGCCCTGGGCTGAGTCACTCCTTAAATCTAAAGAGAATATTTTTCCTGGAACCACGCAGCTATGGCCGGGGTGTGAGCACAGTCCTGCTGCAGGGGCAGAAGCTGGGGCTGGCTGTGACTGAGGCCGGTGTGAGCACAGTTCTGCCCAGTGGGGGCAGAGGCTAAGGGAAGCCATGGTAGCAGAAGGGGCATGTGAAAGCAGTCCCACCTGTGGCTGTGGGCCAGGGGAGCAAGAGTGGTCCTACTTGCAGTTCCATGAACAGGTTCAAGGTGAAAGCCAGGGAACCGGCTAAGACCTACAGGAGTGCAGTCCTGCCCATGGGACGATGGCGGAGGCAGGAGGCTGGCCAGGGCTTGTATCCCAAACCCATGAATGCAGTCCCACCCACGGGGCAGGCAAAAGGCCAGGGCTGGCCAAGAATTGCAGTCCAGGCATGTGAACACAGTCCTGACCATGGACATGAGGTATAAACTACAGCGACCTCTGCAGCAGGCCAGCGCCGGCAATGCCTGTGCCTGAAAGCTTGAGGCAGCGGCAGAGGGGTTTGTGGGCCTGCAGACAGATCACACCTAGGGAACACTGAGGCCACATCCATTCGACTCCTGTGGCCACACCCTTCTTATAAACAGACAAAATGGGAAGGCAGAGAAATGCAACCCAAATGAGTCCAGAGAAATTTTTAGAAAAAGGCTTGAATGAGATGGAAATAACCAAATTACTGGATACAGAGTTTAAAATGATTGTTAGGATGTTCAAAAATCTTAGAGCAACAATGGATGTACATAATGAGCACCTAAATAAAGAGATAGCAAGTATAAAAAAGGACATTGAAATAATAAAAAAGAATCAGTCATAAATGACAAATACAATATCAGAAATGAAGACCACACTGGAAGGAATTAAAAGCAGATGGATGAAGCTGAGAATAGAATCAGTGAGTTAGAGGACAAGATAAACAAAAGCACAGAAGCAGAGCAGCAAAAAGAAAAGAGGTTCAAAAAGTCTGAGAAAACTCTAAGAGAGCTCTGTGACAACATGAAGAGAAATAACATCCACATTATAGGGGTTCCTGAAGGAGAAGAGAAAGAACAAGGGATAGAGAATCTGATTGAAAAAATATCATAGCTGAAAACTTCCCTAAATTGATGAAGGAAAAAGTCACATAAGTTGAAGAAGCACAGAGAGTTCCATTAAGGATGAACCCCAAAAGGCCAACATCAAGACACATCATAATTAAAATACAAAAATTAAGAGATAAAGAAATAATACTAAAAGCTATAAGAGAAAAGCAGTCTATTACCTACAGAGAAGCCCCCATAAAGATGACATCTTACTTCTCAACAGAAACATTACAGGCTAGAAGAGAAAGGCAAAATATATTCAAAGTAATGCAAAACAAGAGCCTAAAACCAAGATTTCTCTATCCAGCAAGGCTATCATTTAAAATTTAAGGAGAAATAAAAAGCTTTCCAGACCAAAAAAAAAAAAAAAAAAAACTCAAGGAATTCATTACAATCAAACCAATGTTACAAGAAATGTTAAGGGGCCTGCTATAAAAAAAAACAAAAGGGGGAGATAATCTAGTAAAAGAGGAATGTAGATTTAAAGAATAAAATGGCAATAAACAACTACATATCAATAATAACCTTAAATGTAAATGGATAAAATGATCCAATCAAAGGACATAGGGTAGCTGCATGGATAAGAAAATAAGACCCGTACATATGCTGTGTACAAGAGACACACCTCAAAACAAAAGATACAAGTAGACTGAAAGTAAAGGGATGGAAAAAAATATTTTATGCAAATGGAAATGAAAAATAGCTGAGGTAGCAATACTATATCAGACAAAATGGACTTTAAAATAAAGGCTATAGTAAGGGATAAAGAAGGTCACTACATAATGATAAAGGGAGCAACCCAACAGGAAGATATAACCATTATAAATATCTATGCACCTAATATAGGAGTACCTAAATATATAAAGCAGATTTTGATGGACATAAAGGGTGAGATCAACAGCAATACTATAATAGTAGGGGATTTTAATACCCCACTAACATCACTAAATAGATCCTCAAGAAAGAAAATTAACAAAAAACAGCAGACTTAAAGACACAATAGATAAACTGGATTTAATATCTTCAGAATCTTTCTCTCTAAAGCAGCAGAATATAGATTCTTTTCAAGTGCTCATGGTACATTCTCTAGGATAGACCACATGCTAGGACACAAAATGAGTCTCAACAATTTTAAGAAGATTGAAATCATATCAAGCATCTTCTCTTATCACAATGTCATGAAACTAGAAATAAACTACAATAAAAAAACTGAAAAACACTCAAACACTTGGAAACTAAATAGCACGTTATTAAATAACAAATGGGTTAACAATGAGATCAAGGAAGAAATAAAAAATTTTCTTGAAACAAATGAAAACAAGTATACAACAACTTATAATTTATGGGACAAAGCAAAAGCAGTCGTGAGAGGGAAGTACATAGCACTACAGGCATACCTTAAGAAGCTAGAAAAAGCTCAAGTAAATAATTTAACCCTAAATCTAAAAGAACTAGAAAAAGAACAGCAAGTAAAACCCAGAGAAAGTAGACGGAAGGAAATAAGGAAGATCAGAGTGAAAATAAATGACATATAGGCTAAAAAAGCACCATTCTCACTGGTGTGAGGTGATATCTCATTCTGGTTTTAATTTACTTTTCTCTAATGATTAGTGATGAACATTTTTTCATATGCCTATTGGCCATCTGTATGTCCTCTTTGGAGAAGTGTCTATTCACTTCTTTTGCTCATTTTTTTATTGAATTGTTTTTCTTCCTGGTGTTCAGTTCTACAAGTTCTTTATAAATTTTGGTTATTAACCCCTTATCAGATGTATTGTCAAATATATTCTCCCATTGTGTAGTTTGTCTTTTTATTCTGTCCTTATTGTCTTTAGCTGTGCAGAAGCTTTTTAGTTTGATATAGTCCAGTTTGTTTATCCTGTCTTTTATTTCACTTGCCCGTGGAGATAAATCAGCAAAAATATTGCTATGATACATAGCAGAGAGTTTACTGCCTATGTTTTCTTCCAAGATGTTTATGGTTTCATGACTTACATTTAAGTCTTTTATCCATTTTGAGTTTATTTTTTGTGAATGGTGTAAGTTGGTGGTCTAGTTTCATTTTTTTTGCAGGTGGCTGTCCAATTTTCTGAACACCATTTGTTAAAGAGAGTGTCTTTACTCCATTGTATGCTCTTACCTCCATTGTCAAATATCAGTTGTCCATAAAGGTGTGGGTTTATTTCTGGGTTCTCTGTTCTGTTCCATTGATCTATATGCCTGTTCTTATGCCAGTACCAAGCTGTCATCCTCATATTCACATCCCTCTGTTTCCAGCTCACCCTGATACTCTTCAGACAACGATTTGTCTTCATATGGAAACATTTCTACAAAAAGGTCCCTTATTTTTTACCCTATCTGTCCCATAATCTTTTACTCCTGACTACACTTTCCCCAAAAACTTTCTTTACTCACTGTGCACACTTCACTTTGGAGAGTTCCATCACCTTCCTTCAGTTTTAGTTTCCTTGTACTCAAAACAGCTTGGTACGATGGCCTTGTAGTGTAACTTGATATCAGGAAGTGTGATACCCCCCACTTTATTCTTCTTTTTCAGGATTCCTGAAGCTATTCGTGTTCTTTTTTGTTCCAAATAAATTTTTGGAATATCTGTTTTATATCTTTGGAGTATGTCATTGGTATTTTAATAGGAACTGCATTGAATTTATAGATTGCTTTGGGTAATATAGACATTTTAATGATGTTTATTCTTCCTATCCACAAACACGGTATATGTTTTCACTTGTTTGTGTCTTCCTTGATTTCCTTTAACAATGTTTTATATTTTCCACGTACAAGTCTTTAACCTCTTTGGTTAAATTTACTCCTAGTTACTTTATTTATTTTTTTGCAATAGTGAAGGGGGGATAAAAAATCCATGGCTATGCTGCCTTAGCTGCGGGGCCTCCACTGCCCTCAGCTCCTTCCTACATTCAACCCTCTGCTCCTCCGTTCCCTTATTGGGCTGATCCCCAAGTCCATAGCTCAAAATCTGGGAAATCCCCTCTCCAACAATCTATAGACCAGGCTCAAAATGTAGGGGAAACAATAAATGGCTTTACCCATTTTCCTGTTGTAGAAAGACAGGATGGTACAGGGAGACTAGTGTGAGAACATGAACCTGTACCTTTTAGAACTTGAAAAGAGCTTAAACTTGCTTGTATTCAGTATGGGCCTACTGCCCCTTTTTCACTTGTTCTATCAGATACTATTTAGTGCAAAGGCTCTTCCCCCAAATGACTGGAAGGTGATTGCTCGTGCTTGTCTCTCTGGGGGTGATTATTTGCTTTGGAAGTTGGACTTTCTTGAGAATGGATAGGAGACTCAAGTATTAGGAAAATTTCAGCTTTTCCTGTCATAGTCTGATTTTCTTTAATGTTTTAACTACAATCTTCTGAACTATCATTTTGTTTCTTTCTTATTCTTTGCCTGGAAATTGAGGCAGGGGACCTGTGTTGGATCTGACTATAGAAAATATCCCAGCAGCTGCCAAGAGCAAATTTTCATGGGGAGATTTTGTTTAGTCACATCCTTCAGTTCCTCTGTCTGAAAATGCCCTTATTAATGTCAGGCAGGCATCTTTCTAATCTGGATGTGCTCTGAAATCCCGGGTTTCTCTCTGTTTTTTCTGATTCATCTAATTCTTGTTTTTGTTTAGTCTTTGTTTAATGTTGTCTAAAATGTGTTTGTTTTTAAGGCCTGATTTAAGGTTTTTTTGCATGCAAAAATTGGAAATGCTAGCTCTAATATTTAGAAAAAATAAAATGTTTCTAGAACTTGTGAGGAGTACTCATTTAAATTTAAATAGAATAGAATGTAGATCCTTAAGACTTACTTAATGATTTGTTTAGTGCATTGTGAGGTGTGTTCAGAGTTAGGAGCCAAATAGCAATTTAAGTATTAGGATTAATCAAAGTTATATGTTATACTTGTGTTTTTTGTGCGTAAATTGTCTTGTTTATGTGTAAGGTTGTACTCAGTTAGGCAAAACAAAGGAATTGAGCAAAATTAAGCAGGGCCCTAATAAGTCATTTCAAGAATTTGTCTCATGGCTAATTCAGGTAGTTAGAAGAATAGTTATAAGGATGCTAATTCTGCTTCTAAGGCCACATCCTGCATAAGGGGCCCCAAGGAAATTGGTGATTTGGCTTCTCTGATTTTGCCAATTGGATTCAAAAAATAGGTCAGGAACGCCCTGAAATGGAACTAACAATACAAGGGTGTAAATTTAAATGACAAAATTTTAGATACTAGAGCTGATGTATCTGTTATTGCTAAGCTACATTGGCTTCCTTCCTGGCCCACTTATGCAGCAGCCACAGAATTACAAGGTATAGGGCAGAGTAAATCCCCTCAATAAAGTTCTAGTTTTTTTACAATGGGAAGATAAAGAAGGTCATTCTGGATTTTTTCAGCCTATGTGCTCCCTGGATTGCCAGTTAATTTGTGGGTTAGAGATGTTTTGAAAAATATGGGAGTGTTACTTGTCAGTCCTAATAGTTTAGTCAGTACTCACAGGCTTGATCAGGGATTTTTTGCCCACTAAGGGGTTAGGAAAAGAACAGTGGGGAATTCTCACCCCCATAGAAGTGGCACCCAGTACCAGAAGGCATGGATTAGGATATCAAAATTTAGCATAGGGGCCTTGGTAGCTCCTGCTACCCCAATAATGCATTGTGCAGACCCAATTACTTGGAAATCAGATAATCCTGTATGGGTAGACCAATGGCCCCTTTCTCAGGAGAGATTTAAGGCAGCTGCTCAATTGGTACAAGAGCAGTTACAGCTTGGGCATGTTGAACCATCTAATAGTCCATGGAATACACCTATATTTGTCATTAAAAAGAAATCAGGAAACTGGAGACTATTACAAGATTTAAGAGCAATATATAAGATTATGGAAATTCCGTAGTCTCAACTACGACTCCCTTCTCCTACTGCCATTCCATGGAATTATCACCTTGTAATTATTGACTTGAAGGATTGCTTTTTTACTATTCCTTTTTTTATTTATTTTTTATTTATTTTTTTTTGTATTTTTCTGAAGCTGGAAACGGGGAGAGACAGTCAGACATACTCCCGCATGCGCCCGACCAGGATCCACCCAGCACGCCCACCAGGGGGCAATGCTCTGCCCCTCTGGGGCATCACTCTACCGTGACCAGAGCCACTCTAGCGCCTGGGGCAGAGGCCAAGGAGCCATCCCCAGCGCCCGGGCCATCTTTGCTCCAATGGAGCCTTGGCTGCGGGAGGGGAAGAGAGAGACAGAGAGGAAGGAGGGGGGGTGGAGAAGCAAATGGGCGCTTCTCCTGTGTGCCCTGGCCAAGAATCGAACCCAGGTCCCCCGCACGCCAGGCCGACGCTCTACCGCTGAGCCAACCAGCCAGAGCCTACTATTCCTTTAAACCTGCATGATTGCAAGTGTTTTGCATTCAGTGTTCCTTCATTTAATTTCTAGGCTCCAATGGAGCAATACCAGTGGAAAGTTTTGCCTCAAGGTATGGCTAACAATCCTACTTTGTGAAGGCAGCACCCTAAGGCATACATAATTCATTATATGGATAATGTTCTTATCGCTCATCCAGATAAAGACACTGTGTTGACCATTTTGCAACAACTAGAATATTCTTTGAAAGAATCAGGACTTTATATAGCTCCTGAAAAGGTATAGGAATCTTTAACTTTTTCTTATTTAGGCAAATTATTGAGGGACAAGAAATTCACCCACAGAAAATAGAAATCAGGACAGATCATTTGCGAACTTTAAACAATTTCCAGAAACTGTTAGGAGACATTAATTGGCTTAGACCTTCGTTGAAATTAACTACTGGAGAACTGAAGCCACTTTTTGATATTCTTAGAGGCTCCGCTGAACCAGCTTTTCCTCAGCTACTTACAGCTGTGGGACAACAAGCTTTAAAGCTTGTAGAAAAAGCCTTGCAACAAGCACAACTAAAACGCATAAATCCTGAAGAATCAATTGCCTTACTAATTTATCCCTCGAGTTACACTCCATCAGGACTATTGTGGCAAGCTTCAGGTCCTATTGAATAGATTCATTTGGCTGTTACTTCTAAAAAAGTTTTATCTTCGTATTTTGATCTTGTCGCCTCCTTGATTATCAAGGGGTATAGGCAACTCTTACAGCTTACAGGTTTTGAGCCTCAAATTATTGTTGTTTCTTTTTTCAAAGGATCAACAACAATGGCTCTGGGAAACTTCCACTAAATGGAAAATTGCTTTTGCAAATTTTACAGTCCAAATTGATTCTCACTACCCAGCTGATAAAATAGTTCATTTTTAATTAATTACTACATTTGTCTTTCCTAAGACAATTGTTAATGAGCCCATTCCTGAAGCACCTACAGCCTTTACTGATGGATCTAGCTCAGGAATAGCAGGTTTAAAATCGATGGACAAATTTATACTAAAATAATTCACCTTGAAATCAGCTCAAAGACTAGAATTACATGCCATTATCATGGCTTTTCAGCATTTGCCATATTCCTCCTTTAATCTATATACTAACAGCAAATATTTACTCATGGTTGTTTCCACTATAGAGACTACCATCTTAGGGACAAATGCTGATGAACTATTTTAGCACTTCCTCCTTCTTCAAAGACTTGTACATCAACATAGAGCTCCATGTTTTATAGGACATATTTGAGCTCACTCCATGCTCCCTGGAGCTTTAGCACAAGAGAATGCCCTTGTTGATCAAACTACCCAAAAGAAAATTATTTGGAGCAACCATGACAGATCAAGCAATCCAGTCTCATACTGTTCATCACCAGAACGCTGCAGCCCTGTGTAAACAGTTTCAACTTTCTCAGGAAGCAGCACAGCAGATTGTTAAATCCTGTCCAAGGTGTCCTATACTACAATCTATCCCTTCTTTTGGAGTTAACCCTTGAGGACTCCTACCAGGACAACTTTGGCAAATGGATGTTAATCATACACCTTCATTTGGCAAACAGTCCTTTGTCCATGTTACAGTGGATACTTATTCTGAATTTATAGTAGCCTCTGCCAGAATAGGAGAGGCTGCTAAGTATGTTATAGCTCATTGTCTGTATGCATTTTCTATTATTAGACTTCTTGATGTGATTAAAACTGACAATACTCCTGCATATGTAGCAAAAGTATTTACTGTATTTTGTAAACCTTTCAAATTACGGGTATTTCTTAAAATCTTTAAAGTCAAGGTATTATTAAAGTGTACCTAGCAAATATTTAAGGTCAATTTAAAAAATATAAAAGGGGGAGTCATATCCTGGAACTCCTGAAAATCTACCTTATCTTTAAAATTTTTCTTTTAAATGCTGATGAACAGGAGACGCCAAATCTTTTTCTCCTGCAAACTTCTACCCTCTTTTATTTGATCCAGCTAATAACACTGTTGTGTCTTTTTCCAAATAGCTCCAGATATACGGAAAAGGTTATATAGGTGGATGGGGATCCTCAAACTCCTCAGCGAGAATTTCTGAGCATGGCTTTTAGGGTATCAAGAGGCAGAAAAAGCCCAATAGAGATCAGGTGAAATACCAGCTCTTGGGATACGCCCTTAAAGGCTCCGGCACCCCAAAGGGGTCTCATAGGACTCCATCTGGGCCTGCTTCAGTAGTGGAAAGGAAAGTCATTGAGTCAAAGCCTGCCAGGCTTACATGCCTTTGCTGTGAGGAAGAAGGGACACTGGAAGGTAGGCTTCCCCCTCGCTCCTCTGAGGGAGGGTTCAGTCTCTTCCAGCCCTGCTCTAGCCACCTGTGACCTAACCTTGCCCAGAATGCTGGGATTTGCCACTGAAGGCTGAAGGTGCCCAGGGCCATCAGACCCATCTTTGACACTGTGGATGAGCCTAGGGTATTTCTTCCAAGTAGCAGGTAAACTGATCTCATTTACACAAGGACCACTTAACTATGTCTTGCCTGAATATTCAGGTTTTTTTATTCTTCCCTTGAAGATCTCTGTTGTGGGTGTTGATAGTCCTATTTTCTGCTTTGTTTAATATATTGTGTTTCCTTTATTCCTCCTGCCTCAATGCCCCATTCATATATTAGGCTGGGACCTACTCCTAATTTTTAGAGCCTTTTTTCTCCTTTTTTGCCAACTTCTATTACGAATTTACCTTTGCCACCCAGCTTAGTGTATCCTAAGGTTCTCCTCACCACCCCATGGCTGTAAAGCTCCAGTATAAGGCCCCCTGGGTTCATCTTTTCAGTTTAAAGAAAACGGAAGCTCCATCTTCATGCATGCTGCGGATGGCTTTTCCAGTCTACCTGGGTCATTACCAACTAGAAGCAGCGGTGTTTGGGACTTGGTCATGAACTGCGAAGTATAGAAATGTGACAACAATTCCAGTACCATGCGGACTTTTCCTGAATGTGGACTTTTCCTGGACTCCTGCTCTGTGACAGCTCCTAATGGACTGAACTGGGGTTGGGTTGCATTTGCAGGGATTTGGAATGATGTTGGTACCAACTTGGACTTGGTGAACATATTAAGGACATTACTCTTTTATAGATTCTTGTTATATTGGCTAAGAATTTGCTTAAAGGCTTGAATCACTGTAATGTATTAGAATACTTGTTTGGGTATCTGTTAGTATTTGGCTATACTAATTTTGTGTTTGTTCTGTATTTTTTCAGTCTGCCTCACATTAGAATCAGGGAAACTAGGAAATCAGATGAGTGCAAATCTCAGCACACAAATTAAAAATAAAAAAGAAAAGGGGAATATGTTGTGGACCATAAATGGCTGAAAGCCATTGTAGATTCAGGCTTAGCAAAAGGCTAAGTTCTCCCCCCTCCACCTCCATATTGACTATGATGCTGAGTACTTGCACCCACTTCACTTGCTTCCTGGGTTGCTGGAAGCAATTTACATGCCCTTCCTCTGACTCTTTGTTTGTTTTCAGATGTTGGTAGATGTCACTAATGCATCCTGTTTATGCCTTGGGAGAGTTCCTGTCTTAGCCTTGGATGTGTAACTTTGTATCAAGAACTTCCTTGATTTGCATATGGCTATATAATAAAGCAAACTGGGGCTATTGGGCACTCGGATATTGCCATCGGCATTTTGAAGAGCCCTCCCGGTCCCATTTTTTCTTGATGAGTATGTTTCCTTAATTCCGTACCGTTATTAGGGGCCACGCTGATCCACAGCAGTTCATGAATGCCCACTGCAGAGACATTTAAATTAGCCTAGAAGTTTCTATGGTCTGAATATTTGTACTCTCCCAAAATTCATATGTTGAAACCTAATCCCCATTTTAATGATGTTTTGAGGCAGGCCTTTAGGAGCTGATTAGATAGTGAGGTCAGAACCCTCATGAATCCAATTAGTGCCCTTATAAAAGAGGTCCCGGGGGGATCTTTTGCCCTTCTGCCATGTGAGAACACAATGAGAAGATGGGTGCTAATGAGGAAGCAGACGTTCACCAGACGCTGGATCTGCCAGTGCCATGAATTTGGACTTGACAGCTTTCAGACTATGAGAAATAAATGTTTGTTGTTTATAAGCCAGCCACCCAGTTTATGGTATTTTTATTATAGCAGCTCAAATGGACTAAGACAAGTCAAGGAAGGCCTCTTGAAGGAAGTATCACTTACACTGAAATCCCAAGAATTAATAAACCTTAATTCATGGAAAAGGGAGAAAGAGATCTGCAGGCTTAGGTATAGATGCTGCCAAATGTGTAATGAGAAATCATGGCAATGAAATTGCAATTGTTTATTAATGAAGCACAAGAAATTACCGATGTTTGACCATTTTTTACATAAAATGGCAATTTCAACCTAATACCATGTTTCCCTGAAAATAAGACAGTGTCATATTAATTTTTGCTCCTAAAGACATGCTAGGTCTTATTTTCAGGGGATGTCTTACTTTCCATGAACAAGAATTCACATTTATTGTTTAACAAAAAAATCAACATTTATTAATATACTGTAGTCATGTCATCACAAACATCAGCATAACCAACCAAACTCTGAATTCCATCAAGAATTTCTGTGACTCTATTTCCATGTACAACAATCTACCCTGTTTCCTCAAAAATAAGATAGTGTCTTATATTAATTTTTGCTCCTAAAGATGCACTAGGTCTTATTTTCAGGGGAGGCCTTATATTTCTAAGCTTGAAAAAAAATTGTACTAGGTCTTATTTTCAGGGGATGTCTTATTTTCAAGGAAACAAGGTAGTAATGTAATACATATGGAAGAATTAACATCCACAAAATCACAGTTAGGAAAACAGTTGCTTTGTTGTTATTTTTAGGCCTCTCAATTACTTGTTCTATCTAGAAGACAGAAACAAGCAAGGTGATTAAGTAATCTTATAGAACCCATGAATGTTATCATATCAAGAATATTTTTTATCATCTGTATTTTTTCTTTCTTAATTAATGACAGAATCAACCAACCAACCAACCAACCTTTAAACTATTCAAGGTGAGCATAGTTCAGATATAAGCAGAAATCCTCTTAAGGACCTTGCAAATTTGTAACTACAAAATTCATAGAAGATTTGAACTGTAAGTAGAAAGATAAATGTCTCAATTAGATTAAAAGTCACTCAGAGGACTAGGAGATAGAGTGTATAATCATATAATTAGATAATCCTTTTTCGCCTGTTGTCAAAATAGCATCTTTTTCCTTTTCAAAATTTTAATGATTCTGTTGTTTTTGTTTGGATTCTTTGCCAAGTGCCTCTTGTCGCACCAAAATGTTATTTATTTGTCATCCTTGTGAACAGTCTCTACTTGGTAAAGCGAAGTGGGGGTGTGTGAGGGTAGGGGAGATAGATGGTGGCAGTCTGGTGAGGTAAAGCCTAGAGATTTTAAATTACCTTTTTCCTTCACAGCAAAGATTCCTAGAAAATTATACTTTCATGACTTAATATACAATGTTCTACAATAATTATTTACACTAGAATGTAACATAAAATACAGTTACTGGACTTGAGAAACCATGAGCCCATTCTCTTACGCAATAAGAATTCTTCGAGGAGCTTGTAGCCTTTCTATGTCTTTAAACTCATGTACAGAGTAATGTTCCATGATCCATGAAGATTAAGGCTTCATGAAAGGGTTTAGTTTTCACTAAATAGTTTTCCACAAAATGATATGACCCATATTGACAATAATTGTCATACATCCTCTATACTTGGTAATTATCCATTAATAATAGGCAATTTATATTAACAAAGGTAAATAATACTTATTTCATATAGCTAAACCAAGCTTTTAGTTTACTCTCTCATTTTTGTTCTCTGGAATCTAAAAGTCAAATTAATGTGTAAAAAAATTTTCTTGATGTTTACATTCTCTCTCACACTCCGTTTACTAGATATTAATTCCCATTACAATTATTGTTAAAATCCAATTTTTGCTCTGGCCAGTTAGCTCAGTGGATAGAGTGTTGGCCTGGCATATGGATGTCCCAGGTTTGATTCCTGGTCAGGGCACACAAGGAAAGCAACCATCTGCTTCTTTCCCCCTCCCATTCCCCCTTCACCTTCTCTTTCTCTTCCCCTCTCGTAGCCAGTGTCTCGATTGGTTCAAGCATAGCCCTGGGTGCTGAGGATAGTTTGGTTGGTTCAAATGCACCAGCCTCAGGTGCTAAAAATAGCTTGGTTGATTGAGCATCAGCCCCAGACAGGGGTTGCCAGGTGGATCCTGGTCAGGGCTCATGTGGGAGTCTGTTTCACTATCTCTCCTCCTCTCACTTGAAAAAAAACCCCTGATTTTTGCCATTCACACTCTATTAAACTGTTCTAATGAAGGTTACCAATTACTAAAGGTAATCAATGAAGGTTTAACTAAAAATTCTAGAACTCACTATTAGACTATCCTATCTAATATGTATAGTATTTGCCCTGAGTCACTATACCTTGCTTTTGAAAACATTTTTCTCTGCTTGACTTCCATGACACTGGTCTCTCCTAAACTTATTTTTATCTTTGACTATTTTCTCATCTTTCTCACTTAAATTACCTCTCTCTTCTCCTTCCCTTCTAAATACTCATATTACAAGAAAATTTGTCAATTATCTATATGTTCCTTTTTGGTGATCTTTTCTAATTCAATTACTCTTTATATGCTAACAATTCTAATCCTTTTACCTTCCAAATCTGACTTTTCTTCTGAACTACAGATCTGTATTTTCTATTGGAAAAATCATGCTATAGGTAAAAATATTTGATCAAAATTTATCTCTTTCTCACTAACTGTTTAAGCACAAATTGTAAAAACAATTATTTTATAATCTAGAAGCAATAGAGAATCCTTATTACCCCTTTTACAAATTACTCTTTCTCTCATTTAGCTAAGAACAAATACCTTCTCAAGTGTGCAAAAACTCAGTTTTAAGCATCCTTGAGTCCTTGAAAAATAAAAACTATTTGAACTACAAACTTAGCCAACCAAAAAGTAAATGAAAATCAGGGTGTTGGGTATGATGAAGCTATAAGAAATAATACTAAAATTCTATCTAAGACTAAGTAATAATGAAAATAAATTTTGGATTCATAAGAAATATAAGTGATATCAATCTAGACAAAATATCAAAAGATTAAATAACATACTGAGAAATGGAGAGTGAATGAGAAAGTGGGAGAATATATGAGTATATTTTCCTATATTTATAGTTTTATATTAAAATTTTTTGAGAGCTGATAAATTAAGAAATAAAGTTTTACTTAAATGATTTGATAAGTAAATCAGAAAAAAACAAGAACTACATGATTCCATACATTGGTGGAACATAAAAACGAGCCTAAGAGACATGGACAAGAGTGTGGTGGTTACCAGGGGTGGGGGGAGGGAGGATGCAGGAGGGAGGGAGGGAGAGAGTTAGGGGGAGGGGGAGGGGCACAGAGAAAACTAGATAGAGGGTGACGGAGGACAATCTGACTCTGGGCGAGGGGTATGCAACATAATTTAATGACAAGATAACCTAGACATGTTTTCTTTGAATATATGTACCCTGATTTATTAATGTCATCCCATTAACATTAATAAAAATTTATTTTAAAAAAATTTACATAAAATTAAAAAAAATAAATAAATGATTTGAGCATTGATAATATCTATTAGAAAATTAAGAGTATAGTATAAATCTTCTAGGTAATTTGAGGTGAAAAATTATACTCAAAAGATACAATATAGACCATGTTCCAAGTATTATAGAAAAAAAGATTAAAAATTTAAAACAAAATTATCAAATTCAACCAAGCATATTTGTTTATAACAATAAATGTAAATAAGAGAAATCATTTATTATAGAAAAGGTTCTCAGACTGAATAATAAAACAAACCAAATTATGTTATATTAAAATGATTCACCAGAACTAATATTCCAGGATGACTGAGCAAGATGCTTTAAAAATTTGATAATGTTAATATATTTTCCTGATATTAAAAAAACACTTAAAAACTCTAAATGAAATAAGAATGAAGGAAATTTTCCTACAGTGATTATGTTCAAAGCCAGATGAGATACCTAGAAGCACTTTTATTAAAGTTGGCAATAAAACATGAGCCCAATATTACCATCATATTTAACCTAGTTCTAGATGTACTAACATGCAAATGAAATAAGTAGTATAAATATTTGTTAAAGAATATAAGTATTTTGTAGTTGATAAGACTTTCTATATAAGAAACCTAAAAATTAACTTCAATTAAAAAATATATGAAACTTCAGCACAGTGGCTGCTTAAAATTTTAATACACAGGCTGCAGCAAAAGTAGGTCCACCATTGTTCATATGGAAAACATTATAATGATAACTAATAATACAAGAATAAATTCTGTGTTTTTGTACTCACAATCGTAGAACTACATTTGCCCCATCATATTAAAATAAGTAATATATAATAATAGCTTTTCATATATATATTTATAAACAGGTAAGCAAATATTATACAATAGAAGGGGGAAAAAGGAAATAGTTTATTTATACTAGTAATAAAAAGACAAATATTTAGTGTTCCAGTTACCCATTGTTACATAACAGAGCACAAAACTTAGTGGTTTAAAACAACATATTTCTTACTCTCTTTGGCAATTGTATGTTTGGGCTTAGCTGGGTGGTTCTTACTCTCATCTAAATAATTGCTTCATAAGTAGAACTTTCTGTAGCCAAATCATTACAACCATAATAGTAATTGATAGTCTACAACAGTGGTAGTCAACCGTGGGCGTTCCAGCTTTCATGGTGGGCGGTAGCGGAGCAACCAAAGTATAAATAAAAAGATAGATTTAACTATAGTAAGTTGTTTTATAAAGATTTATTCTGCCAAATTTAGCGAAAATCTGACATAAAGTACTTGGTAAGTAATTATTATATGCTTTAACTTGCTGTAATTCTGCTTTATAAATTTTATAAAGTAAAGTTATTTCCCTACTTTCTAAATCACCATTACTGTGGAACCGGTGGGTGGTTAGAAAATTTTACTACTAACAGAGATACAAAAGTGGGCGGTAGATATAAAAAGGTTGACTACCCCTGGTCTACAATGTGCCAAGCACTGTGTTAAGTCTCTAACACTGAAAAATCTTACTGAGCCGCTTTGTGTAAGGAAAGTGCTGGTTGCCTTCTTCATTGTCCTAATGGACCGAAAAGTACCTACAAACTTAGTTAATGGTGGAGCTGGGATTTGAACCCATGATCATACCTTTGCACTACTATTCTCTGAGGCTTCATGACAGTTTTACCATATTTATTACTACATTTTAAGGAGAAGAAGTAAGATAAAGTTGTGCAAACCCCAGGAGATCTCCAGATAATAACTAGGGGAGGCTTTGAGGATAGCAGGACTGATAAAATATGAAATGGGTTTGTATTATTGTCACTCTATTCTTTTTAATTCCTTTATTCTTATAGCTAAGAGAGCATAATTTATACATCTCCTGATTTTATTCTTACTCTAAAAATCACCTGTACACAGGGTCTTGAATGGGACATTTTTTTTCTTCCTCTCAGAGCAGCAACTATAGCATCAATACTTTGTCAAGAACTTATGTATTATAAAGATTGCTCCTGGGCATGTCACAAGTCTTAATGAGGTGGTAAACACCTCCTGCCCCCAATATACTACCACCATCCCAATCCCTGTAGGCAGAAAGAACTGGAGAAATTCAGCCCTAGCTATTTAAAAATATGTTTGCCCTTCAGCTAACACCAGAGAAACCAGAAACAGAAAGGCAAGGGGGCAGAGTAGAGGTGTTTGATGTATTTGTTTAGTTTATGCCATAAACTTGCAACCCCTGTATCTTTTTCCCAATTCCTTCTTGTTTCTCTCTAATAAACTGTGGAGCAGAACATTTTCTTACTTATCGTAAAAAAATAACACTTTATAATTATAATATCAAGTGAAATTTCATTTCTCTCAATCTAATTGAAAAATAAAAATGAATTAATCAGGTCCTCTGTTGCAAGTATGGGAAGAGGCAACCCATGTGGACATAAGCAACAGGAAGTATTTATTTGTGTGACTGAATATATAGGTGAAGTCTCAGATTGAGATATGACATGATCCATATATTTATACAACTCTTCTTTTTTAGCTCTTGGCTCTGCTCTCTTGCTTGTGTGCTGTCTCCTTAAGCTCTGTGGAATCCTAATATCTCCAGCTTTACATTTTTCCAATCTCACACTCCCCAGTAAGGGAAATTTTCTCAAGTGGAATTTACTTATTCCTTTTATTTATTTTTAAGTTAAGTATGGAAGATAGATTCCCACATGTGCCCCAACTGGGATCCAACCGGCAAACCCCTGTCTGGGGTCAATGGTCTACCAATCTGGGGCCATGCTCACACCCGAGCTGTTTTGAGCACCTGAGGCAGAGGCTCCATGGAGCCATCCTCAGCACCTGGGGCCAACATGCTTGAATGAATCAAGCTATGGCTGCGGGAGGAGAAAAGGGAGAGAAGGAAGGGGGAAGGGGGAGAGAAGCAGATGGTCACCTCTCCTGTGTGCCCTGTCCAGGAATTGAATCTGGGACTTCCACATGCCAGGTTGACGCTCTACCACTGCGTTAGCTGTCCAGAGCTGCAACTGGAATTTAAATGTAAGAAATTTTAAATTCTGTTGCCTTAAGATAGTTATTGTTTCAAAACTTTGGATGTATTATTGCACATGAACAATTAACTTTCTTCCTCGGCATCTTGGATGTTAATAGGGGGGTACTGTCTTTAGGAGAACTAAGAAAGGAGTCATTGAAATCATTTTCTATGCTGTGATGCAGATGAAGAAACCTAGCTGGAAAAGGCGAAGGGAATTTTAAAAATTCCTGCACTAACTCTAAATGGTTTGAGTGATGACAAATCTTCTTCCATGATTTAGTCATTATGTCCAGAAGGATGAAATAAACAGGTTAGTTAAACCTAATTTATAATGTACATAAAAGTCATAGACTGAATGCCTTAAACTACAAAAATTTATTTCTTCCCACTTCTGGAAGCCCAAAGTCTGAGATCTGGATGCCGGCCTCACTGGGTTCTGGTAAGAGCTTTTGTTCTGGATTGTAGACACTGTCTGTGTTCTCACAAGACACAGAGAGAACTCTCTCTCTCTCCCTTTCATAAATAAATGGGGACCCTAATCTTATATGTGATTTCTCCCTCATGACCTCATCTAAACCAATGACCTCCCAAAGGTTCCACTTTCAAGTACCATCACAACAGTTTTAGGGGTTCGACATGTGGATTTGGGGAGTACACACTCGATCCATAACAGTTAGAGAAGGAGCAAAATCTACCCTTCACATACAGATTGTGAATCGAGAAATAATGGTTCTGGGAAAGAAAGGAAGTACATTGTTAACCAGAGAAGAAAAAGAAATGTTGAAGGCTGAATACTAACGATTGCAAAATATTATCTGTGATGACTTGAAACGATATAACAAACTGTAGGAAAAAGAAACTATAAAAAGATATAGCTTGCAAAAATGCTGACTGTTTTCCTTGAGGAGATAGGCAGACAATGGTATTTTTTTCTTTGACAAATTGCAGTGTTTTCAGTGTTTTTCTTTTCTTTCTTTCTTTTTTTTTTGGTTTCAGCATGCCCACATATTTCCTTTCACTTTTACTTCATGTCAGATGCAATTTCTCAAGCTGAACAGGAGTAAACTCTATTCATTTCCACATTGTCACTCCTGTTCAGTTTGGTTATAAATGACATGAAAGCATATTGTACTATAGACCCTCACATGTGTTGTGATGCCAGAAAATGATTCCACAGGAATAAATACTATAGATATTTAGGCCTTCTATGGCTTTTTAGTCCCACATGAGCACACACAAGATGATTCTTATTCTAAGAAAACAAAGAAAGATTTCACAAAAAAAGGAGAAGATGAAATGTAAACTCTAAGAGAATATATACCAAATAATCTTAGACACCTAGGCAAAGAAGACTGAAGATTGCTGCATTATTTCTATATAATCCAAAGGGACTTAACCATGGTGAATCACTTGACTCATTCAGCCATATGTAACAGGTCAATTAAAATGCAAACACTGGAAAATTCTCAAAAGAGCAAATATTTAGTCCCATGTGGATTCTCATCCAAGTACTCATTTACTACTGCATAAATAAAGCACAAACAGGGAAAGGCAAAGAGCAAACTGTGGGGATTTATAGATCAGCGAGTCTCCCTTAAGTTTGCAATTACCCATGCTGGACATGATAGTGACTTGGAACAGTGTGGTAGCTGGGGAGCAGTGAGAACTGGTCAGTCTCTGGATGTTTTGAGTGGAGAATTCAAATATTTGCTATTGCATTAAATGTGGGAGTAAAAAAATAAAAGTCAAGGATAATGCTAATATTTCTCGATCTCAGACACTGAAAGATAGTTACCATTCATATAAGCCAAAAAGACTTATAGAGTAGTTTGAGATGAGGAGAACCAGAAGTATTTATTTGGACATGGTAAGTTTGAGATGCCCATTTGACACCAAACAGAGATATTGAGAGGGCAGTTAGATATACAAGTCTGGAATTTAGAGAAGAGTTAGGCCACAGATATTAACTTTAGAATCATTGGCAGATTGGTTTTAAAGTCACGAAACTAGATGATATCATGAAGGGAATATATATATATATATATATATATATATATATATATATATATATATATGTAATATATATATATTAAGCCAAGATTTAAGAACTGAGCTCTGGGTCATTCCAATGTTTTGTTGTCAGAGAGACAAAGTATAACCAACAAAGGAAAAAAGAAAAGGGCGAAAGAAAGACAGATGAGCAAAAAGAATGACCCAGAGAATATGGAGGAATGGGAAAGAAGTGAAGATTATTTTAAGAGGGAAAGAATAATCAACTGTATTACATACTGCTGATCTATTATGCTGTGATAGAATCTGACACATATTGTCCCTTTGAATATAATGGATTTACTGAAACTTTGTTAGAAGAATATTAATTTTGAAATGCTTGGTTTTGTGGTCATGCTAAATTGGAAATTCTGACCTGGTTTCCTATATGATTAATGGAATGCATTTATGAGATGGATTTTGGAAAATGTCTGATTTTGAAAGTAAAACCAAAGTCACTGACCTTTAAAGAGACAAGATGTCTGAGCATTAGTGTTATTAATCAAGATATTTAAGAATGGGTTCAACTGTTGATGATTATAAGACAGGTCTGAATTCAACATAACTTGATTGTGATAGCTATGAGGTTATTAAGTCTTGTGGAGCTTTAATAACATATATTGATCCCATTCATCTAAAAAACAAAAGTGTTTTTTATAGTTTTCTAGGTTTCTCCCTTAATCTAACTATTTATTTATAAGGACATGCAGCTGCTTATAATAAAGCTGCACTTTACAATTATTGTTGCTGTCAGGTATAATCTTATAATTAAGTTATGTTCAATGAAACATAAGTACAGTATGCATCTTCTGGGACATATATTATAAGGAGGAGACATATTTTTTTTTCTATCCAGTTCATATAAACACAATAACTGGAGCTAAAGAAGTCATTTGGAACATCATGTAACTATGGAAATTGAAGCCACTTATGACACAGAAAGGGGAAAAAAACTGGGTCCTGAGGAATTAATGATTCAGAGCTGCCATATGTTGACAGCCTACATCAGGACTAATTGTAATTGAATTAGATTCATTCTGAAATGGAAACCCAGACCTCACCATATGTTAGTATATATAATGTGTTTAGAAAATAAATGGTGATTTTGACTCAAGGTGATAATAACCCTATTCTTTTTCTATTGGTATAGATGAGGCCACAATATTCTCTACAGATTAAACATTTTCAAAATTTTATTCATTTTCAGCCTTTTCTAGTAAAAGCTAACATAGGCTATAGTATGAAAATATTTACTCCTCAACTTTTCCTATGTGTATAGAAAAAAGTATGTCCCCCTGTTGCCTTTTCTTGAATCATTACACACCAAATTATATCTTTAGGCTATCTTATATTTTAATAACAAAAAGCTTCAGGAGAGTTTATACCTGATGAGGAAACAGTTAAACTCCATGTAAAAGAAACTTATACTTAGATCTCAAGAAAGTCATGTGGTTGGGGTCTTATTTCAACTTCTAGACTTAAAACTCTGGATATAGGAAAATTCAAAGGAATCCCATATACATCATAATCTGTTGTATCATTTTAGGAGACCTTCCTCTTTCTCACAAAATACCTTTTATGTTTGTTTTTCATAATCTTTCATTGTTAGGGTGGTCATATGTCAGATAAGTTATTCACGATGTAAGGATTGCCGGAAGTTAAGATATTAATCAGGAAAGCACATGGAGAAGCTGTAGAATTTCCAAAGACTTTTCCATTCTTTCTGTTATTGTTTCTCCCTGCCAATTTGTGTTATGAATGCCCCTGGGGCCATCATCCTATGTTCATAGGCTTTTGCTTTTATTAAGTGTCATAAATGACAGCTCTATACTTCATACCTTTGATAGGAGTATCAGTGTAACCTGAAAATTCATGGGATATAAATGACACGGTTATTATAGGCATGTAGAACTTTTATGCAAACATAATTTTTACTAACCTCTTGCTTTCTCATATCTGGATGAAATCCTCAGGAAAAAAATTTGCAGTTAGAGTTCACTGTAACCAATGATTTGGTCTTATCCTTTAGTTATTTGGATTTTGATCATTTTTATCATTAAAGTCTCAGCTGAAACAAATCACACCTCCTGAGAAAGATGCCTATCTAAATTGATATCCAGCCAACTCAGTTGATAAAATTGGTCATGCTTATTGGTTGGATACTATATATTTAAACTTAATATTTTGAATTGTGTGGCTTCCTTCAGTTATGTAATTTGATATTCTAATTACTCAATGTTAATTATAAATAAATTTTATTATTTTAATCTCTACATAAATACATGAATAAGTATGATTTTTTAATTAAGACATAGATTTCCCATTCCCATAATAGTTTTTCTATTCACATAAGGCGTATTTACTGAATGCCTACCATGTGCTAGACCCTCTGCTTATAGAGGCTAAGGAGAAACACGTAGTTCTTATTTTCCTGAAACTTATAGACGAGAACATGGAAGCAATTTAGTCTAGTTATTCATTTTTATGGGTGAAGAATAGAAGGCCCAGGTAAGTTAATTGACTTTTTTAGGTTCATGCCTTTAGAGTCCAAGGCAAGACCTAAAGTCAGGTCTTCTGCACTCTGTCTGCACAGTGTGATTTCTATTTCTACAACATTCTAACTCCTCCTGTCTAACCTGGGTACTTTAAAGCCCAGGAAAAGAATAATTCTCTGTGCTCAGTACATTTTCCTCCATTCTTGAAATTTCAAATAGCTCTTTGACAGCTTTCTTCTGCTCAGTCTGAATCCACCCCCCCCCTTTTTTTTTCACTCTCAGGTAGCAAGTAATAGATAGACTCAGAGCTGGTAATCACTTCTTGATTGACTCCGGACTGAAATTGAACTCTTTCTTTCTAAGCAAGCTCATCTGTCTTTATGGACAGAGGCTTTTCACTTATCCAAGACCATCATACTTCTCTTAAAATAGTCTTGTTTTCTCTTTTATTACCAACTGCTTCAGCATACTGCAGTGAGCTATTAGTGCTCAGAAATTCTTTTTTTTCCTAATTTTAGCTTCTTAAATATAAGGATGTTTTTTGAGAGACTATGGCATAACCAATGAAATTTTCTTTTAGTAGAATATTTTTCCTTGACTGGTCCAGACTGAAACAGTCTAAAATCAATTCCTCTGGAGCCACCTGTCATTTCTTGTCTTCATTTTAGCAATGTGGGTGAATATATGTCAGACTTTAGCTTTACCCAGAGTGAAAAAGAAAGAAAGAAAGAGAAAGAAAGAAAGAAAAAAAAAAGAAATTGGTTATCAGTTCTTGATCTTGCTTCTACTTTTGTATAAAATAAACTGGCTTCTTTTCATATGTTTAAGTGAAACTGTCTCCAAGAGAGGTTGGTCAGTGTTTTGAGGGTAAGGTAAGCAAATATAATTCTATTTGTGTAGAATTTAGGAAATCCAAGCTGTTCTGAGTTAAACCACTTTGAAAGAAGAAGCTCAGAGGAGAAGAGGGAACCAAATTTGTACCTATGCTGAGATTTCGTGTCGCACCTTATATATCACCGACTTTATGAATTCTGGCACTAGCAAGCCTATGAGTTGCTGTGAGAGTCCTCATGGTTAGAACACCGAGGAGGAGGCGGAGGGGGAGGCCAGAAGGCTGGGTTTTAAACTATTCAGCTCCACATGCTTATACTTGTATATCTGTCTGTAGTGGGCAACAGAAGTGAGGGGGTTCCATGCAAGAGCAGTGAGCACCAATCATATCCAAAGCAAGACAAGGTTTAAAAATATCTATCATCAAATACTGCTCTACCTGCAGTCAAAGCCTTGGGAATCTGTAGACATCGTTTCTACAGGTTATTTCTGGCTACTAGAATCAGAGACTTGAAGAGAACTCTGCTGCATCAGCTGATGCACCCTAATCTAATATTCTGGAGACCAGCCAATCTTGAACTCTCACACCCAGATGAATGCCTTTAATCCCTTTCCCATTGTGAAACCTGCCTAGTGACCTTCAGAGTGGTGTGACTACCCACGTGGCCCAGAGTCAAGTGTTCTGTTTCTTCCAAAAGTTGGAGATCTAGTCCCTGCTTACTCCACAGCCCCCTCTCTCACTCTCCTCTTCCTTACATTCTGTTTTCTAGACATACTAAGCAACTTAAAATTTTCTAACAATTCTGTGTGGTATCTTTCTCCATCTGTTTTCTGTATATTGTTTCCTTTGCCTGATGCTTTCTACCCCCATGCTCTCCATTGACCACTTCTATTCTCTCTCTCTTCTCATCTGAATAATACCTAGTTATACTTCAAATTTCATCATTTATAGTCTATCTATTGTCTCTGGCCAGCCCAGCATAAGCTGCCCATCAGCATGCTCCCATCACACGCAGTGCTATCTCTGAGCAGTAATTGAAGTGGTTGGTCAAAATTTTGTCCACTAGGAAAAAACAATTTGTCCACTAGGACCCCATGTGTCATAAAGGGATCTTGATCTTTTGCCATGAAAGTCTCAGAATTAACACAATGTAGGTGTTGAGTACTTACTTAGTGAGTGATATCAGAGGTTAGATAAGGTGCTTGAAATAAGTTTAAGGGTGGCTCCATTTCTTTATCCTTTCATCACTGAATGATGTTTATTGGTGCCTTCTATACATAAAGAATCATTCTAGGCACTGGGGGCCTGGCTGGTTGGCTCAGTGGTAGAGCATCGGCCTAGCGTGTGGAAGACCCAGTTTAATTCCCAGCCAGGGCACACAGGAGAAGCACCTATCTGTTTCTCCACCCTTCCCCCTCTCTTTTCTCTTGATCTCTCTCCCTCCTGCAGCCAAGGCTCCATTGGAGCAAAATTGGCCCAAGTGCTGAGGATGGCTCCATGGCCTCTGCCTCAGGTACTAGAATGGCTCTGGTTGCAACAGAGCAACGCCCCAGATGGGCCAAGCATTGCCCCCTGGTGGGCGTGCCGGGTGGATCCTGGTCGGGTGCATGTGGGAGTCTGTCTGTCTGCTGCTCCTCACTTCTCACTTCGGAAAAATAAAAGAATCATTCTAGGCACTGGGTAAACAAATGGCCATAGATGAAGACTTGATTTGGAGGATAGGGTATGGACATACAATATGGTACACAGAGATGTGCTGTATAATTGGGCACCTGAAATATGTAAAATAATGTAAGCCAATAATATTCAATTAAAAAGGAAAAGCAATGATGAATAAAGTATAAAGTTATATAGATAATAAAATAAATATAGTCTTGTTTTCTAAATACATTATGTGGGGCAGCTGTGTTGGGCTTGCTCACTCGTTTACCAGTTGCAAGCCCTTTGCTTGATTAGTATGTGAGCACATGGCCTATTTAACACTATGAGTGCTTGTGCTCAGGGGGATTGTGGACCGTGAATTGCTTTCCCACCATTGTGAGCAGCCATTTTGCTGTTTGTTTGCCCGAGAGGCGGTTTCCCAGGCCAGTGTGCTTGTCTGCTATTGTGAGACTTTATTAACCCTTTGAGTAGTGAGTTGTGTTTTTTTTTCAAAAAATGAAAATAGTTCCATTTACAGTTTTATAACTTAAAATCACATTTGTTTGATAACCAATTTATGGAAACAAAAAGAACATACATTTGCCTTTTTTTAATGTTGCCTTATACATTTTTAAAATAAATCGGTCATAGTCTGGATGGTCAGGAGGCACAAGACATACATGAACATTTGTACTACTCAAAGGGTTAAACAGAATGGCCCAACCCTTTTCAGCTCTGCAGTTTTTCTACCATCTGCCCGAATCCAACGTGGACCTGCCTGGCCTTGGCCACAGGCATTACAGGCGGGCTGTTGGGGCAGGCAAAAGCATGTTGCCCTGCTGTCCAAAGCCAGGCTTGAGCAAAGCATCCTTGGTGCATATCTGCACCTGGATGGGAGCGGCTACCTGGTGCACGAGGGCCTCTACTGGAGCTGGGCCCCACCGTCGAGGTCTCTAATTCAAACTCCAGAGTACTATCCAAAAACAGTGTGTCTATCCAGTAGAGGAGCCAGTGCCCCCTCCTGTCACAGTGTCTGCTTTAAGAGTCCATTATACCGCTCCATGATACCAGCAGCCTGGGGGTGGTAGGGTACATAGTACTTCCAGTCCACCCCAGCTCTTGAGCCCATTGCTTCACCATAGAACCCGTGAAATGGGTACCATTGTCACTTTCAAGGAAAAGCGGCTGCCTGTACGCAGCACTCAGGTGATTCCGAGCCTGTATGACTGCCCTCTGGTCAGGATTATGTGCAGGGTAAGCAGCAAGCAGACCGGTGGTAGTATCTACACATGTGACTGCATACTGGTACCCATCCAATTTTGGTAAGGGTCCAATGATGTCTATCTGCCACCGTGTCAGTGGAACATAATCTCTCTGGATCTGTCCAGGTGATGCCAGTTGTCTCTGTGGGTGCTCCTTGGAAAACACTGCACACTGATCGCAAGTTGCAAGTACCTCTGCACAGGACACAGGCAAGTTCCATGCCTTAATGGTAGCCCACATAGTTTTCTGTCCCGCATGGAGCAGACGCCGGTGGAGCCACTGCGCCACATCACCTGCAGGCGCAGTCTCCAACCACCACACCCTCGCCAAAGTCTCTGCCTCATCATTCCTAGGATGGGCTAGAGGGGCCCCGTGACATGGTATACTGTCACCTGTTTCTGGTGTCTGTCCTATTTTCCATAAGTCCTGCCACATGGCCTGACCCCATAGTGGACAGTGCATTACCACCCACTGGTTAATGTGCCAAGTAGCAATCCAAAGGGTCAGTCCATAATAGACAGCCCAGCTGTCAGTACAGATCACCAGAGGTGAAGGTTCATTATGGGCAACTAGCCATATGGCTTTGTGTGTGTGTATGTGTGTGAGAGAGAGAGACAGAGACAGAGAGAGGGACAGATAGGGACAGACAGACAAGAAGGGAGAGAGATGAGAAGCATCAATTCCTCGTTGTGGCTCCTTAGTCTACTTAGTTGTTCATTGATTGCTTTCTCATATGTGCCTTGACCAGGGGACTGCAGAGGAGCAAGTGACCCTTTACTCAAGCCAGCGACTTTTGGGCTCAGGCCAGTGACCATGGGGTCATGTTTATGATCCAACGCTCAAGCCAGCAACCCCGCACTCAAGCTGGTGAACCCGCAGTCAAGCCAGATAAGCCCACGTTCAAGCCAGCGACCTCGAGGTTTCAAACCTGGGTCCTCTGCACCCCAGTTCAACGCTCTATTCACTGTGCCACTGCCTGGTCAGGTCTAGCCATATGGCTCTTAATTCCACCCATTGGCTACTTTGTCCTTTACCTGCATCCATCCAAATAGTCTCAGAGGCCGGATGGAAGACTATGACTGTCCACTTGACAGGTTGGCCCCTGCCAGAACCATCAGTATACCAGTCATCCTTGGGAATGGGAGTTTGCCCCTCCTGGTAGGGACTGACTTCAGGTTCTGCCTCCTGAGCCCCACCCAGCTGACTTGATTCTAAGGTTGCATAGGTAACTGGACCCAAGTTCTGCCCTCAATGGGCTGTTGCCAAGAACATAGCATTGTTGCAAGTATGCACCCCACTTGGCCAGAGTGGAGGTTTGGGCAATACCACTACAAGGTTTGGTTGCCCAATCTCTCATGTATCCTGCAATAGGGTAGGTGGTCTTGACTATAACTGGTATTATGGTCATAATATTCTCAGTGGTTAGGAGGGCAGTATACACAGCTGCCAACTATTTCTCCACCAATGAGTAACAAACTTCCGGGCTTTTCCAGAATTGGGACCAAACCCAATAGGTCACTGTAGGCACTCTGTCCATTGCCAGAAACCCCATCTAAACTCCTCAGGGGTTACATGGACATCAAGCTCACAGGGCCTGGCAGGATCAAACACATTCAAAGCCACCTTGACAGCCACAAATGTACCTTATGCCTGTTCAGTCCAATGCCAGCAAACCCCCTTCTGAATAAGGTGATATAAGGGATGCAGTAACTAAACTAAATGAGGTATGAATGCTCACCAATACCCCAACAGACCTAGGAATTCCTGTAACTGCTTTACCATAGTGGGCATGGGGTGTGCTTGGATCTTATCTATAACTGCATCAGGGATAACCTTTGTCTTTACTAACCAGACAACTCTGAGGAACTTAACAGATAAGCCAGGTCCTTGTAATTTGCCCTCATTGACTGCCCAGCTACATACTTTCATATGAGGTAGCAGGGTAGGGACTGCTTGCTCCGATTCTGGAGGAGATTCACTAGTTAGTATAATATCATTAATATAATGATACATATGAACTGCCTCTGGTTGTTTCCATTAGCCAGGTCAGCAGCCACCAGCCCATGACACAAGGTGGGGCTATGCAAATAGCCCTGGGGTAACACTGTAAAGGTCCATTGCCACCCTTCCCAAGTAAAGGCAAATTGGTCTGCAGCTATATCAATAGAGAAAAAGGCATTGGCCAAGTCTGCCACAAAGTGGTATGTCCCCAACTCATGGCTTAACTGATCTATCAGGTTAGCTGTTGAGGGTACAACAGCATGCAAAGGGGGAACAACTTTATTAAATTCCCTGCAATCCATTGTCATTCACCAGATTCCATCTGGTTTGCACACAGGCCACAGTGGGGAACTGTAAAGGCTGTGTGCTGGCCGGATGATTCCCACCTTTTCTAGTTCGAGGACTGTCCCAGTGATTTCTTCATAGCCGCCTGGCACATGGTACTGCTTTGTGCTAGTCACACGCCCAGGAATGGGTAATTGCAAGAGGGAATTTTCTGCATGTCCCACAACACTGCCTTCACGACCTGGACTTGCAGGCAGAACTCCCTGGCTATAGTTTCCAACCAGTCCTTATTAGACATCTATTCCCAAAATATATTCAGAAATAGGGGATACATATACCTTATATGGCTTAGGAGGCAGTCTTCCTATCCCCAATGGAATAGTTATTGGCTTCACTTGATCAGTTTGGCCCCCATAACCGTCAATGGCCACTGGGGTCCCAACAAACCATTCTGGGTTCCCATAGAGGAGGAACGTTCTGCACCAGTATCCACCAAGGCTAATACCTGTTGTACATTGGAAGGGGACCAGTGGATAGCCAGTTCCACGTGTGGCCTTTGGTCCCAGCTTGTCCCTGTTAGACAGGTCCCTCAGCCTTCTCCCTATTCACACTGGAACAGCGGGTCTTGGGGGGTCCTCCTCTCCCTCAGCTGTCTCCGTCATATAATATTTAACTGTGCCACCTGCGCACCAACCGTTTCATTGGTAGCTGCTGGGGCCATTCATCTCAGCAGCTGGAACCTCTGTCCTGGTTTAAGCTGCCGCCAAAGCTCCAAAAGAACCTTACTAGGCTTGCCATCTAATTTATCCCTATCTGCCCCAGCCACAATTAAATCTACCTGCATCTGTGTTCGGGTAACTTTCACAGGCCCATTCCTCTTGGTAGTTGGAGGGGCAGCATGGGCAGTAGCCCTCACAGCTTTGTGATTCCATGCTACCTCCAGCTCCCCAAAATCTGCTACCATCTGTGTAACCGCATTGATGGGCTGTCCCATATAGGGGCCCCGGATAGCCACTAGTGGCCCAAAAAGGGCTGATGGGGCACTCCAGAGGACAAGATCCCACATCCCAGCCATAAACACTTCCCCGTCTGGTCCACGGGACCCTGGGTTGAAAACAGCATTCTTCATACCTAGTTCCTGAAGGACCTTTACTAACCCACTGTAGCACTGCCACCGACTCACTGCCCCTGGCAAGTCCCCAGCATTCTGCCAGACCATACAAATGGTGGCCATCACTCATTCTAATGGGGAATGGTTTCCTGGGTTGCCATGGCAGTTCTAAAGATGCTGCCTCAAGGAAGACTGTGTGGTAATGGTGGCCAATTTCTCCATCTCGGTTCTGGAGAGCATGATGCCATCCACCCCTTTGTCCCACAACCTCAGTAGCCAGACTCCCAGTGGCTCCATGGGTTTCTGCCTGAATTGTGCCCCCAACTCCATCAGCTCTGCCTGGGTGTAGGGCCGGACCACAGAGTGCTCCACTGTCTGTAGAGGAGGCTGTGGTGGCCCTTGAGGAACTCTTTGCTGCTGGGATTTTACCTTCTTGGAGACCACTGGCCAGGCTCTGAGTCTGCAGACAGTAGTTGCAGCCTGGACCTCCCCCTTAGAAGAGGAGGAATTGGAAATGCCTGTTCCCACCGGCTCAGAGCCACTCTGCTGGTAGCAATGCAGCTCCGTCTTCCACATTGCTTTTGTTCCTGTGGCTGCTGGCTCTTGGCCTGAAGCTGACTGTCGAGCTCCTGAACCTGCAGTTCTTTCTTCAACAGCCGTCACAGACAACATTCAGTTTCCAGGACAAACTGCAACTCGCAAACCCACAATTCCTTCTCCAGAGACCACTCCAGTTCCAGGCGCCGTTAGTGTTCAGCCTGTACCTCACAATGCAACTCTTGGACCTGGTCAGCCTCCCTCTCCAGTGCTGGCTCCAGTTCACACTGTCATTGGTCCTCAGCCAGCAGTCTGACTTGCAATTCTTGGATCTGCAGCTCTTTCTCCAGTGACCTTTCCAGCTCATGCCATTGTTACTGCTCACTCCGCAGCTCACCCTGGAGCTTTCGACCTCGGGCTGCCTCTTGCACAGAGCTCTCAGTTTCCTCTTGCAGGGCTGTAAAAAACACCCAGCTGACAGCCCCCAAAAGGACTGCCATGGGGAACCATATGTTGGAGAGGAGCGACCACTGCTCTACCCCACTCTTCAAGGGTGTCGGCAGCTCCATACCCATCTACTCCAAACTCTGCCCACTGTGCCAGATGTAATGCTGGTGGCCGAGGCCAGGCAGTCTCACACTGGATTCGGGCAGACAGTAGAGGTCCTGCGGAACCAGAAAGCATGGGGCCATACCCATTTATTGGAGGCTCGCAAGGACAGGCAAGTAAATAAACAACAAAAGGGAAAGAGCTAATAAACAAAGGAAAATCTGCTATTCACAGTAAGAGCAAGGGAGAAGGAAAACCGTACTTCACAGTGGCAGGAGAACGATCTGGGAGAGTTGCCACCCAGGGGAAGCACCCATAGCCTTACGTAGGCTGTGCACATGTGCCTCTGCCACGTGCTCATATACTAATCAAGCAAAGTGCTTGCAGCCAGTAAACCCGCAAGCAAGCCTAACACAGCTGCCCCACAGATAGCATCTAAATTTTTTAAAAGAACACATTTTTCTAAAAAGTATAAAATTAGACACAGAGCCTATGTTGAATGTATAAACATGCATATAAATATATGTAACTATATATGCTTTGAAATAGATAAGGTTCTATTTTTCTGTTTGTTTCTTTTAATTTAACAAACTGAGCTATAAGATACTTTTAGTATACCTGTACAAAGGTGGTGGTGTTTGCTCTAATAAAGCTATCAAACAGTTATTTGTAAGTTTTGTTGCTATAGTTTCTATAGCTTTTTGTTTTCTTTCTAAGTGAGAGGAGAGGAGATAGACTCCTGCATGCACCCGGACTGGGATCTATGTGGCTACCCTCTGTCTTGGGCCGATACTGGAATCAACTGAGCTATCCTCAGCAACTGATGCTGATGCTTGAACCAATCAAACCACTAGCTGTGAGAGGGGAAGAGAGAAAAGGGGGAGAAAAAGAAAAAAAAGGGAGAGGGGAGGGGAAGAGAAGCAGATAGTCACTTCTTATGTGTCCTGACCAGTGATTAAACCCAGGATGTTTGTATGCCAGGCAGACTATCCACTGAGCCAACTGGCCAGGACCTACATAGCTCTTAAACATACCCAAAAATTTCCTTGGAAACATTCATACAAATTTCCATCATTAGAATATTATATTGTAGAGTGAGGACCTGCATATGAAACTGTCAGTGTAGGTAGCTAGATATTAATAAGGGAAGGGAGCAAAGGGAACAAGACATTAAAAAGTCTGATGGTTTTAGTAGGAAATTATAACCTCAGACACCCCAGTGGATCACAGCTTTGCCCTGTCAAGGGGATTAACACTCCTCCCTCCTCCATGTAGGCTGGCTTTTTAATCTTGTCAGGGTACAACCAGTCTATCCGCAGACTATCCAGGGAGGAATAGCAGCAGGGGAAATTCCTCTGCTGGGTTCATGCCCAGTAGAAGTCAAGATGAAACAAGGAGAGGTACTTCTACTTTGAGATATCGTAGTAGGAACCAAGATGGTGGCCATAAAGGGCTGTTGGTCTAGGCAAAGGACTGGATTGGCTAAGGGGAAGTTCCAGCATAGACTGCAAAAGATTGGGAAGTTGATTGGTTAGTTGAAACAATGCCTAATTCTCCTCAAGTGAGATAGTGTATCCATAATTACCAAAGAGCTGGCGCTATCTTTTCTCATTCTCACGTGGAAACTGGGCTCACTCTGTTCCTTGACACATTCTCCAAGCAGCCATGGGGCCCAAGGAGCCCTGCCAGCTCACAGCAGCCTAAGGACCCACTTGAAGGCTGGCAGCCACACAGGGGACTCCCAAGGACAGGCTCCCTGTGCAGGCCTTAACACAATGGGAAACACAGACTGCTCTAGCTAGACAAGGACAAAGACTGGACTGGACTCAGCTTGGATATGGATTGAACCAAGGCACAGAATATCTGGTCACTGATCTTTGTATTGGGTCTAATGAAGACTAGGCTAGACTTTTTCTGTGGCAGGTCAAATGGAAATGAGACACTGGGAACCTGGGAGTAGTCTTCTCTTTCGACTTTATTAAACCTTTCCACGCCACAGTCTTCCATATATGAGTCCTTTGGAATGCCTTCCCTGCGACTCCGTAAGAGAACACCATTTTCACTGGCAACAACAAAAAATGCCCCAAGGAGTGTCTTCTAAAAAAAAATAAAGGCTGTCATGAACACTTACTAGAATGTAAAATTTAATGTTATTATCTAATTTTGATCCTTAAAACAAAGTTTTTTCAACTCATATGCTGAGTTCTTCAGTATAAGAAATAGCTAGATGTACTTTAAAGCACTGTGTTTCAACCATTGGGTCACAGACAGGTCCACCAGAAATTTCAGACTGGTCAGCAAAAGATTAACCAACTTTGTGTTGAATAAAGAAGATAGGTTCGATGATCTTAGTCAAATTCACTTATGATCAGGGTGATATCTGCATAGTGGTTCCTGAAATAATCTTATTTTTACCAGTCCCTAAATGTAAAATGTTTGAAAAACATTGATTTAAGGTATAGCTATTGTTTAAAAGAATAGCTATGCATGTTTAGCTAGCTTCCTTAAAACTTTCTTTTGTTTGTATCCAGTGTTAAAAAGAAAAAACAATATAGTTAAAGGTAGTTTGTTATTTAATGCATTTAATACTTAAATAAGAAGAATAAAAAAGGTACACGAAACTAGATTGTAAGAGTTTTAAAATATTAATACAAACATATTAACCCTTTGAATAGTGAGTTTTTAAAAAATAAAATAAAATTAGTTCCAGTTCCAGTTTTATTAACTTAAAATCATGTTTGTTTGATAACCAATTTATGGAAACAAGAAGAACATACATTTGCCTTTTTTAAATGTTGCCTTACACATTTTTAAAATAAAAATTTTTGTACGGTCATACTCTGGAAGCTAAGGAGGCACAAGGACATACATGAACGTTCATACTACTTAAAGGGTTAAATAATACCTGACAAAAAAACAGTAAAACTGTTATTTAAGAGATTTCCATCTTGCTTCTTGATTGGCCTCCTCACTTGCCATCTTTTTTCATCTATAGACAGAATGAACATTACTACGGACACTTAGAATACGCTGTTGTGCAGATGAATGTTAAAATAGAGTAAGGAATGTAAATTTGTGATTTCCACATTGGGCACTGCCCAGGTGCCCACTTAGAGAGAACTTTGATTACAAATGCCATTTTCACAACTGGTTCACCAAACTCAACAAAAAATTAGGTATTGTGGTTCTGCGTAACTGGTGTGAACCAGCTGATTCCACCACTGGGTGTATCTAATGTATATTTTACTTTAAAAATCTTTTCACTCAGTTTCTCAAGACCAACTTTCTTTCTGTTTTTGAAGTGGAGAAGCAGCCACTGGGAGGATTAAGGATTTTCTGAACCAAGGACTTTAATTTGAAATGTTTACAGTGGAGTTGTTAGATTCTGAAAGTCTTCTAGAATATTCCATTTTGTAACAACATGGTGCAAGAGGAGGTTTAGGGATTAATAGCAAAGGAATCGCATCTAAAAAACTGTACTTAAGCATGTATTCAGTTCTCTAACGTATTAAAAGATGTTTTATTTCACTAAGGACTTAATAAAAGGCATAAGAATAAGATATATTTTTAAATCCCACAGCTTTTCTCTCCTCTATCCTACTCGTGGTGACAAAATGTATTGAACATAGATTGAGGAAGAAATAAAATTAGGTGGCATTTTCAAAACTGGTAGAATGTTAAAAGGGAGATATTTTGTTGATTTTCCTTTTAAAGACATACATACATATTTGGTTTATTTGCTTCTGAAATTCTAAAATAGTACCTAAATACCCATCACAATGATAGTGTTTTATGATATACAATATATAATATTCCAGAGAGGATTACAGTTGCAATAAAAGTTACTTTAAGCCATGCTGAATTCTGGGTCTTGAGTCAATATCCCTCACTAAGGAAAGTGTTTTAGGGTGAAGCGGATGATGATTTTACAAAGAAATATAAATCAGATAAATAATCAGATATACTGTTTATATTTCTTTTTTCTTTTTTTTTAATAGTCATGATTTTTAAAAATTATTTTTATTTTTTATTTTATTTATTCATTTCAGAGAGGAGAGACAGAGAGAGAGAGGAGGAGAGAAGCAGGAAGCATCAACTCCCATATGTATCTTCACCAGGCAAGCCCAGGGTTTCAAACTCACAACCTCAGCGTTCCAGGTCCAGGCTTTATCCACTGCACCACCACAGGTCAGGCTCTTTTTTTTTATTATTCAACTGAGAGGAGGGAAGATAGAGAGACAGACTCCCTCATGCACCCCAACCAGTATCCACCAGGCAACCCCCATCAGGGACCAATGCTTGAATCAAGCAAGCTATCCTCAGCACCTGAGGCCAACGCTTGGATCAATCATCCACTGGATTTGGGAGGAAAAGAGAGAAAGAAGGGGGAGAGAGTGTGGAAAAGAAAGAGTATGTCTTTAAAAGCAACTATCTGCTTCTCATGTGTGCCCTGACCAGGGATCAAACCCAGGACTTCCACACACTGGGAAGATATCCTATCCACTGACCTAGCTGACCAGGGTCACTGTTTATATTTCTAAAGCTACTCTGCACTATCATTTAGGAGTGTGGTCCACTTTCTGTTCTGCTATCTATTGTGGACTGCTGGGAATGGGATATAAGTCCTAGAGAATATACTCATGTCTCATTATTCATAATGAAGAGTTCTTAATAAATATGAACAAAGTTGGTAAATACATAAATGGGACTTTTATATAAAATGAGCAATATAGTTTGTAGAACTGAGACCACATGGGAAACTATCCACACACACACAAAAAAACCAAAAACAAAAAAAGAAGGTTAATTTATTAAAGGAAAGAAAACAAAAGTTTAAGAAAAGAAAATATAACATAAACTAAAACATTGTAAATAAACAAATTGGGTCGAAAACCAAAACCCAACTGTAAGTTGAATATAATAAATGTATTTAAATAAAAGCTTTCAGATACATGGAAATAAAAACTTAAAGTGAAAACCAAGGCAAAAATGTCAACAAGTAGAATATATGAATTCTATGAAAATATAAAATGTTGATGTCAAGATCAACCTTTCCAATGAGAGAAAGAGGAAAAAGAACTTTACAATAGGTTACAATCACATTCAGGGTCAAGAACATTTTTTTTGAACTAGAAATATAATATTAAAATAAAGGAAAAACTACAGGACATGCAAGGAAGTGTGACAAAAGAGAAAGCCCAGAAATGCAAAAATCTGATAAGGAATGCAGTTATGATAAAGGCCACATTTCAATCAGCAGCAGAAGAATTATTATTTGACTTAAACGGTTTTGAGAGAAATGGGTAACCATTTAAAAGTTAAAATTAACTCCCTAAGTTGTACTGTGTATCAAATTAAACCCAAATAGGTTGAAACTTCACCTGGAGAATATATAATAAAAGTAGTTAAGTATTGTGAGTTCTGAGTGGCTTATCTGTATTAAGTCAAACATAATTGAATCGTCTGAAGTAACACATCTAATATTTGGCCGACTGGGATGTGAATGTGGACAAGTTGGTTCCAGGGCCAAAGGATTTAAAGTATTCTGTGGGTAAAAGAAATAGACAAAAAACCAATATGATCCAGGATAAGGAGTGCATTTTAAGATTAGCATGGAAGATTGCCTTTATATAGAAACCTTGATGGATATGACTACGTGAAAATTGCAATCCTTTCTGAGTGAAAAAAATAGCAACATGACAAAATCAGAAGCCAACTGAGAAGATAGTTACAATATATATGACAAAAATTAAATATTCTTAGTACGTTAGAGGTCTTGCATCAACAAGAAAATAAACCTGAAAAATAGGCAAAGGTCACACAAGAAAATATATAAATGATTAATAATTTTGGTAGTCACAAAATTGTCAATCAGTCAATAAAAATGGTTTTGGGAGAGTATTCATTTCCATGGAAAGAAGAGCAATTTACTACTGTTAAAAGAAAAATGGCAGGTTACAGAAACAGTATGATAATTATTCATTAATATTTTCCATGCCATGGCATAGAAAATTAATGCATAATTTTAATTTTATCTCTCCTTATCTTTTTGTAGAAGATCTTGTTTAATTGTAGGAGCTTTTTGTAGTGCTGAATGGGAATAATGAGTAATGGGATATTGCACGAGTAAGAGAGGAGCTACATAGAAAGGGCAGGTAATGGTTACTATTGGTTTCCACCTCAAAAATATGCCTCCTCTTTGCCTGGCCTGTGGTGGCACAGTGGATAGAGCATCAACCTGGAATGCTGAGGTTGCTGGTTCAAAACTCTGGGCTTTCTGGGTCTAGGCACATACAACAAGCAAGCAATGAACAACTAAAGTGAAGCAACTATACTTCTTCCCCAACCTCTCTGTAAAATCAACAAATAAAATTCTTAAAAAAAAATCAACATTTTTCATGTACTAAGTTGACTCCTCTCCAAGCTAATGACATGAGTCTTGATTAGACCAGACCAACTAGTAACGGTTATTCCATTCCCCCTGCCTGTGGCCAATATGTATGGGTACATGACAAATTTAACCAATAAGACATCAGAATATCAGTGGGTATTTCTAAGAAAATGTCCTTCATTCTTAACAATGGACATGAGTAAGAGGATTCCTCTTTCTGCCCTTGGACATTTTGGGGTAAGAATGTGTTATTTGGAGTTGTTGCAACCATCTTATTGCCATCAAAGGGGAAAAAAATGCAGAACAACCAAACTGAAGGCCTCATATTGCTGAGCTGCTAAATAGCCACCCTGAACTCACCTGGCCTCTATAGTTCTTATGTAGGAAGATAAATTCCTCATTATGCACGTGACTTTTGTTGGAATACATATTTATTTACTTGTACCAGAAATCATCTCACCTGACACATACAGGGAGATACATATGGACAAAGTTAATTTGTAAGTTGACAAGAAGGAGAAATAGAAGGAGAAAGAAATAGAATCAGTGCAGGTTTGATATTTTTCTAGAGCATTTGGAAGACACAAAGAAAATAGATTTTTTTTAGCAGATAGCATAAGGATTTGACAGAGTATAGAAGCTTTACAAAAGCTTTGCTCTGTGCAAATTTGATGTAATTATTCTGCTGTCTATTTTAGAGAGTTCCATAAAGATGTGTATCACTTTTTAAATATTAAGTTTGGTATTTGTCTTTCTGCTGGATATAATACCTTGCAAACAGTGTCACTCAGATAACTCAGCTTTGTTAGGGTTTTATATGAGATATGATGAGAAAGTGTTTTCCTGTGAATAATAAATTGAAATACTTTCTAGGGAGACAGATTCCATGCTCAAATCAGTTTAGGAATATATATATATATTGTTGATTTTTTAGAACTTTAAATTGACCATATTTTAGAAAAATATAAGAAATAATGATATAAGAAAGGTATTTAACCAAATGTTTTCCAAACTCAGAAATAATTATCACTGAAGGAATTCCAGGAACTATTATCTAAGTAACTTCGAGGAAGGGATGAGGGAGTGAATGAAGGGGTAATTATTTCTTGGGAGTGAGTTGTAAATATTCATTGTTTAGGACCACTCTATAGATCATCAATGCAAAATCAATAATAGCCTTGGCGTGAAGTCCCATCTCATCTTTAAAGACTTTACTTGTAAAAAGGAATTCATACTGTACTTACTTTATAGGATTGTTGTAAGAATGAAATGGATTATTTTGAAGATTAAAAGAAATACTACATTTAGAAAGCCCTTGGCCCATTATGAATATGCGTTATAATTATTAATAATATGATTACTACTATTATTGTGGTTATCATCACTTCCTGAAGAGCGTAGTGGAAGAATATGGGTTTCTCCTCAGACTGGGAAAGTGGCTTAGCATTCTCTAGCAGAGTGGAAATAATGCCATCAGTCAAGGACAAGGTGTAGCTTCCCACGCTGTGCTGAAGCACAGGCACATGTACTTGAGTGGTGACTTGGTACTAAGGGCTATTTGGACCTTTATTTCCACTTTATTTTTATATTAATTATACAGCTATTTTCTCAAAATAATTTTTGAATTTTTATCTTGGAATTGTTATTAATCCTTGAGTACATTAATTTATGATGTTAAATGAGAATGAAACTTGCAGGGAGACCTGAACTTTTTGGAAGCAGCTTAGTTAACATCAATTAAAAGTTAGTCTGATAAAATGTGGGTGATAGGTTGGACAATACTATCTTTTATTAAAAGTAGGATCTGACTATAAAGGAAGCCCAACACTGGTGATTACACTGATAACTCTGGTGTTTTGAAAAAGGTAACATCATTGGAATTCACGTAAAGTGTTCAAGGTAACAAATTTGAAGAACAGCATTTCATGAATAATTAAGTTTTAACTTGTTAATTAATAAACAAATATTACTTATTTATAATTCTCTTCCCCCCACAAATAAACTGTGGATTTCATAGTTATCAGATAAAGTATAGAATATGTGATTTAAGTTCTATAGAGATCAAAAGGTTTTTTGTTGTTGTTTTTAACCAAGATTTTAAGTGATTTTTGACAGGGAAGTGAGTCATATTAATTTATAACTAAGAGGTAAGAATAAAGTTATATTTTAAGATAATCCTGAATCTGCTAAAGTAGTTGCTTGAATCATGAAGCATTAAAATAACTACAAAAACATATCTTATGGCATTTTTTTAGGAATTGACTGAGCCTGTCCTTTTATGGTTGAGGTAAGGAAAAGATAATTTGTGTATTTAATTTATGGTCTTGCCAGCGGGTCAAGGCACTGAGATTTTTGGTGTCACAGGCATGCATAATAGATATGGAATTTGACGTTCCATAAATCTTTTTAGAAAAGGAGTCCAGCTGTCTCAGGAAAATCAAACACAATGTCCTTTATAAACCTTGAAGTAGTTATATTCACTATTTATTGTATTGATATTTGCCCAGAATTGTACACAGAATAGAAAACAAGGTTCTGATTAATAAAAGTTCCATCTTTGATAGTGTCCAGTGGTCTCATTCTTCTCAGGCTTCCACAATGAAGTCATTGGTAAATTATATTCTGCTTTTATCTATATCTCCAATATTAAAGTTCCATTAAATGGTAGAAAAATAAAAATAGGAATTTTTAGTCTTATATATAAAAGTAACACATATATACATACTTTGGGCTCAGAATGACTTATTGCTAACTAAATGAATAATGTGGCTACCTCAGCTGAAAATAGAAGATCTTAGGGAAGTCCTGTGAGTGCTGTGATAACAAAAATTTTCTGTTTTCTATGTTTAACATGAGCATTGAAGTTATGTGAGACTTCTTTTTCTTAATTCTGATGCTTGGCTACTTAAATGTGTATTCCCCATTGAAATGGGTTCCCATGACAGAAGCTAGTTATTCCTATGGTAGATATGCTGTAGTATGAGTGAGTAGTTTGTAATTTCTACAATTTTCTTCACTATAATTATTAGGACCTATTTAAAGATCTACTCTGACTCCTTTGACACTGGGTAAATTAAATTACTTTATAGTCTTCCTCAACCTTGCTTTCTCTCATTGGTGGAATGAGAATACTTAACTCTACTTACCTCCACAGGAAATGTGTTTTAGTAAAGGTCTATTAGCTTCCTGTAATATAAAATTATAGTTTTGGTGGAGTTTGCTGTACTATGGCACTTGACATCAAATCTTCTTTTGAAATATTTATAAATGCTTCTTTCTATATATGTGCTTTCCAAGGACAAATAAAAAGTATGTAGTTTGTTCTGCTACAAAAAAAAAATTTGACTTCTATTAACAAATAAACAAACCTTCTCTAATGAAGATGGTATAGCAAGGTTGGGTGAGGGAGTTGGTTAGGAGAGTGAAAGAGGAAAATGGGATATCTAACTTAATTCAGAGTTTGTGTTGATTATGTGAACACATTATTCCTAAGAATTCCAAAGTTAAATGAAAAAAGAAAAGGCTTATTGTGAATTTTTAAAATGTTTTGTGTTTGAGGGCTTTTTTTTTTTTATGAACCAAAGACTAACTCATTCATGAAAAGTAATCTCAGAAGGAGCCTCCTGCTGCACACACAGCATTTGTCTGAAATCGTATTACTGATATATGCAGTCACTCCCTTCCTTTGGCCTGTTCATCCATTGCCCTGTGACCTGCTGCCTCCCTTTGGTGGAAGAGACTTCCCTGTCCTCATACTTTAGCTAATGGATATAAGCAAATGAGGCATATGTTTTAAAGAGATGTCATTCCAGCCTTTTGCTTTTGCCATCTGCCATGAAAACAGCAAATCCCAGAGAGGGACTGTACCTCCACACTGAGTCCAGGAGTAAGGACTGCCGTGGAGGCAAGCAGAGTTGAGCACTGTCACAACAGCCACACAGTCAAACCATAGTCAGTGATCAGGAAGAAATAAAATGCTTTCTGAGGCAATCCACTGAGCTTTGGGGGTTATTTATTAGCATAAAAAGTGTCCAACTGAGAAAATAACTGCTAAACTTTGTGGGCTGCTTGAACAAAAATGCCTCATGTATGTGACAAAGATTTTGCTGGACACCTGGAGGAAGAGAAACTGTTTTTGGAACCTTAGAAAGTGTTATAGTGTGGCAAAATATTTTGCAAAATTTTTTTTGAAATAGGTTGGAAGGCAGTTGATGTGCAATAAAAGGCTGTGAATTTTAGCACAAAGGTTTCGGAACAGTAGGTTACTAGCATTAGTTGTTAGTAGGTGCTTGCAGAAGGTACCACAAGAAAGCCGAGGTAATGAAAGAACTGGTGTGTTTAAAAATAGGGATGAAAGTATAGAAATCCCAGCAATTGTGGAACTTGCAGAACTAGACAAAGGAGCAGTATCTCAATTTAATCAGTAAAATATAAAATTAGCAAAATTAGGGAATCTTTTTTAACTATCTCAGTGTAAATAGCAAACACGGTCATGTCATATTCCATGTTAGATTTCTGGGTGGAGAAAAATAGAAGGTTGAACAAAATGGCAGTGACAATTTCACCAAAATCTGATAGGCTGAGTGTCCCTGGAATTAAGTGAGAAGAAAGATGCATTCAAAACAAATTGTAAGGGCAGTGAATGCTTATGGAGCTGACTATATTAAATCAAATTTAGAAAACTACTCTGTTTTTGAGAAACTTGTATTGACGAAAGTAATGAGAACATGGAACAAAGATGACCTAGTCCTAGACTGTTCAAGATGTCAGTAAACCCTGCTTCTCCAACTGTCATCAGCAGCTCCGGAAACAGGTAGAGAGACTGTCCCTTCCTGAGAGAGTTTGAAGCCCAGAGGAGTCACTCAGTCACAATAGTTCTGAAATTAGCGCGAACATTGTGAAAACCCCTCCATTGAAATAGGCAATGATCTTGTATTGTGGCTCCTGTTCACTATTTCCCATGGATTTTAGCTCTATGGTGGAAAGTTCTCTCTTTCCTAGTACCCTCCGTGGCTTACATTTGAAGAATGCAATGGAGAATCTTTAAATATGATTGCTTGGTTCATCTTGGTCTGTACTTTGTCTCTTCCATAAGAACAAAATGTCCTGGGTAGGGGTTTCTTCTTCAGCCCTGGTTCCAGAATGAAATGCATTAGAGAACTGCTCAGTTCCAAGGTAGCCGTGGTCTACCTAAGCCTACATGTCACAAGTGGAAATAAATAATGGTTGATGTAAGCTACCCACTGAAATTTTGGCATCTGTTATTCAAAACCGATTAAGGCAGCATTTATCTGTTCTTTTGTTCATAAACGTGTTACTAGTTTCTAACATACTTCCATTTTTCAAATTGGAAAACTTGTTCTAATGGAAAAACATCTTTCAAGGATACGAGACATACACCCTTGTAAGAGATGTGTACCATAGAGATACTATCCCAGCCTCTCCACTATAATCACCAACTTTCTAATTCCCATATGGCGAATTGGTTCCCAGATGCAGAGATAGTTTTTCCAACTCATTCAGAGAAGAGATATAAACTGACTCATTGGGCACATAGAAGGAAAAAGTGATAAGAGGAAGAAATATGAATGTTATTGTAACAGGAACACAGAAGTCTCCACATAGCCTTGTACATCAGTGGTAGTCAACCGCCCACAAGTGGGCATTCAGCTTTCATGGTGGGCAGTAGTGGAGCAGCCAAAGTATAAATAAAAAGATAGATTTAACTATAGTAAGTTGTTTTATAAAGATTTACTCTGCCAAACTTAGCGAAAATCCGACATAAAGTACTTGGTAAGTTATTATTATATGCTTTAAGTTGCTGTAACTCTGCTTTATAAATTTTATAAAGTAAAGTTAGTCTACTTTATAAATCACCATTAATGTGGAACCGGTGGGTGGTTAGAAAATTTTACTACTAACAGAAATACAAAAGTGGGCGGTAGGTATAAAACGGTTGACTACCCCTGTTGTACATGAAGAGAATCAAGGATCACATTGTAAATGAAAATGAGATATAAATAGAAAACATACTCTTCTGAATATGGGCTTTAAAAACAAGCAAAATTTTAGGCCCTGACCGGTTTGCTCAGTGGATTGAGTGTTGGCCCGGCGTGAGGACATCCCAGGTTCTATTACTGGTCAGGGCACACATGAGAAGCGACCATCTGCTTCTCTTCCTTTCCCTCTTTCTTTTCTCTGTCTCTTCCTCTCCCACAGCCAGTAGCTTGACTGGTTCAAGTGTCATCCTGAGGGCTGAGGGTAGCTCTGTTGGTGTGAACATTGGCTGGGGGTTGCTGGGTGGATCCCAGTCAAGGCATATGCAACAGTCTGTCTCTCTATTTTCCCTTCTCTCACTTAAAAAAAACGAAGCAAGATTTCTGGATACTATATTATTTAAATAAGGGAGCCTCTGGAATCTAAGGATTCACTGCAGTGAATTTGCTCTGACTATATATTTTTCTCAGCTCAACACATCTTGTCCCAATAGGAATATGCCTCCCTATGCATGGCTGCATGCTTCATGCCTGGCACATAGGAAATGCTCAATAAATATTTGTGGAATTGAACTGTATTCATGATTAAAACATAAAACATTGCAGTTTTCCATCATTATTGTTGAAATCCAGTTTTTGTACAGCTCTCAAGCTAAGGATGGTTCTTACATTTTTAAAGAGTTGTAAAAATAGAAAAACACGTAAGATTATGTCGTAGAGAAACTATGTGGCTTGCAAACCTAAAATATTTACTATCTGATCTTATACCCAAAATGTTTGCTGACCCCGTGGTCTAAATTCAAAGACTATTTCCTGGACTTAGTCCCAGACATAGGGAATTTATGCAATGACACATGTAATTATATTTCAGGTCGAGGAACAACATAACATTACAAATAGAGAAAGATGCATACGGGAAGAAGTTTCTGGAAATTTATTCTAAATCTTAAGAAGGGACAAAAGGACAAGTGCAGTCTTTTTCTACTTTACAGTTTTTGAGCTTTTTTGTGTGTGAAGATGTAATGATTGCAGGTGCTTGAAGCCAACTTGGGACCATGAGGGGACAGCTGAATGATAAAAGCCAACACACTGAGCGTTGTAGAGTGCAAAGATGAAGAAAAGCTGGGTCCTTCCATAATGATGTCATTAAATCTCAGAATTTACCAGACCTTAAAGTATCATGATTATTTATCTTTTCATGAATGATAGTATAGATTTTCCCTATTGTTTAAGTCAGCTGATTTAAATGTTATAGTCCTTGCATCTGAAACCATTCAAAATGATACTGTAATTGGAATCTGGTTGTACAGTAGAATTAACAGTCAGATATTCTTTGAAATATCTGTCTGGGGTTTCTGAGTTGAGTAGTTAAGAAAGGACAGTTAGATAAATGAGCACCTGAGGTATTTAACTCCATCTCAAGAAAGACTTGGCATGACATATTTAATTGTCATGTTATTATACTGAACAAAAAATAATAGTCCCAGTAACATACAAACCATAGTTCCCAACTAACATAAATGATTATAAAATATAAACGATACTTGGTTCAGTTCACTCTGTAATGATTTTTGGGAAGACAGCCTTTCCACAGTTGCAAAAATGACTTCAATAACCCTCACTTCAGACTAATCTAAGTGACTACTGCTTCTTTACCAATGATATCAGTAGACTAGCTTTAATCCACCACCTCTTGAAATAAAACTTATTAAGATGCCCATTGTCCCCTCCTCTGACAGCATCCATGCCAGAACTGGCCCAAGCTTTTATAGTCTCTCTTTGAAATGATCAAGCTCAAATCCAAATTCTATAAGGAGCCTATCCTAAGCCCCTAAAATCAGTAATCTCCCGCAGTTTCTCTGGTTTATGTTTTTACTTACTTTAAAAATCATATTCTAAAAAAAATTGTTTTTTGTTTACCTTATGACCCAGCAATTCCTCTACTGGGTATATACCCCCAAAACTCAGAAACATTGATACGTAAAGACACATGCAGCCCCATGTTCATCGCAGCATTGTTCACAGTGGAGATTACTGATTTTGGTTAGATATTTTCCTGATGGTCATTTTATTTATTTATTTATTATTTATTTATTTATTTATTTATAATAACAGACCTACTTTTTTTAGAAGTTTTTAGGTTTACAGAAAAATTGAGCCAGAAGTACATAAAGTTTCCATATATTTTCCCCCAACTCAGTTCCTTATTACCAGCGACTTACCTTGAAGTGATATATGTGTTAAAATTGATGAACCAACATTGATGGACATTATTATTAACTAAAGTTCACAGCTGCACCAGCGTTTACCCTTTTTGTTGCACACTTCTGAACTTTGCCAAATATATGTCATGTATCTACCATTAGAGGACCATACAGAATAGTTTAACTGCCCTAAAAATGCCCTGTGTTCTACCTATATATAATCCCCTGTGTCCCATGCCTTGGAAACCACTGACCTTTTTATTGTCTAAATATTTTGCCCATTCTAAAAGGTCATGCAGTTGCAATCATATAGCATATACTTTTTTCAGGCTGGCTTTATTTTTTTTCACTTAGTAATATGCATTTAGAGATAATATTCTTTTATGATTTGTTAACATATTTTACTAATTTTATTTTTCTTAATGGGGTGACATCAATAAATCAGGATACATATATTCAAAGAAAACATGTCCAGGTTATCTTGTCATTCAATTATGTTGCATACCCATCACCCAAAGTCAGATTGTCCTCTGTTACCATCTATCTAGATTTCTTTGTGCCCCTCCCCCTCCCCTTTCCCTCTCCCCCCTCCCCCCGTAACCACCACACTCTTATCAATGTCTCTTAGTCTCACTTTTATGTCCCACCTACGTATGGAATAATGCAGTTCCTGTTTTTTTCTGATTTACTTATTTCACTTCGTATAATGTTATCAAGATCCCACCATTTTGTTATAAATGATCCGATGTCATCATTTTCTATGGCTGAACAGTATTCCATAGTGTATATGTGCCACATCTTCTTTATCCAGTCATCTATTGACGGGCTTTTTAGTTGTTTCCATGTCCTGGCCACTGTGAACAATGCTGTGATGAACATGGGGCTGCATGTGTCTTTACGTATCAATGTTTCTGAGTTTTGGGGGTATATACCCAGTAGAGGGATTGCTGGGTCATAAGGTAGTTCTACTTTCAGCTTTTTGAGGAACCACCATACTTTATTCCATAATGGTTGTACTACTTTACATTCCCACCAACAGGGAATGAGGGTTCCTTTTTCTACACAGCCTCTCCAACATTTGCTATTACCTGTCTTGTTAATAATAGCTAATCTAACAGGTGTGAGGTGGTATCTCATTGCAGTTTGATTTGCATATCTCTAATAACTAAAGAAGATGAGCATCTTTTCATATATCTGTTGGACATTTGTATTTCTTCCTGGGAGAAGTGTCTGTTCATGTCCTCTTCTCATTTTTTTATTGAATTGTTTGTTTGTTTGTTGTTGAGTTTTATGAGTTCTTTGTATATTTTAGATATTAGGCCCTTATCTGAGCAGTTGTTTGAAAATATCATTTTCCATTTAGTTGGCTGTCTGTTTATTTTTATATCAGTTTCTCTTGCTGAGCAAAAACTTCTTAGTCTGATGTAGTCCCATTCATTAATTTTTGCCTTCACTTCTCTTGCCTGTGGAGTCAAATTCATAAAATGCTCTTTAAAACCCAGGTCCATGAGTTTAGTACCTATGTCTTCTTCTATGTACATTATTGTTTCAGGTCTTATGTTCAGATAGTTGATCCATTTTGAGTTAATTTTAGTACAGGGGGAGAGACTGTAATCCAGCTTCATTCTTTTGCATGTGGCTTTCCAGTTTTCCCAGCACCATTTGTTGAAGAGGCTTACTTTTCTCCACTGTGTATTGTTGGCCCCTTTATCAAAAATATTTGACTATATATATATGGTTTTATTTCTGGGTTTTCTATTCTGTTCTATTGGTCTGAGTGTCTATTTTTCTGCCAATACCATGCTGTTTTGATTGTCGTGGCCCTATAATATAGTTTGAAGTCAGGTATTGTAATGCCCCCAGCTTCATTCTTTTTCTTTAGGATTGCTTTGGCTATTCGGGGTTTTTTATAGTTCCATATAAATTTGATGATTTTTTGCTCTATTTCTTTAAAAAATGTCATTGGAATTTTGATGGGAATTGCATTAAATTTGTATATTGCTTTGGGTAATATGGCCATCTTGATTATATTTATTCTTCCTATCCAAGAACAAGGAATATTCTTCCATCTCATTATATCTTTTTCGATTTCCCTTAACAATGGTTTATAGTTTTCATTATATGTCCTTTACATTCTTTGTTATGTTTATTCCTAGGTATTTTATTTTTTTTTGTTGCAATCGTGAAGGGGATTATTCTTTTGAGTTCCTTCTCAGTTGTTTCATTGTTGGCATATAGAAAGGCTATTGACTTCTGTATGTTAATTTTGTATCCTGCGACCTTACTGTATTGGCTTATTGTTTCTAGTAGTCTTTTTGTGGATTCTTTGGGGTTTTCGATGTATAGGATCATATCATCTGCAAAAAGTGATACCTTTACTTCTTCTTTTCCGATATGGATGCCTTTTATTTCTTTGTCTTGCCTGATTGCTCTGGCTAGAACCTCTAGTACCACATTAAATAAGAGTGGAGAGAGTGGACAACCCTGTCTTGTTCCTGATTTAAGGGGGAAAGCCTTCAGTTTAGTACCATTTAATATGATGTTAGCTGATGGTTTATCATATATGCCCTTTATTATGTTGAGACATTTTCCTTCTATACCCATTTTGTTGAGAGTCTTAAACATAAAATTGTGTTGTATTTTATCAAAAGCCTTTTCTGCGTCTATTGATAAGATCATGTGGTTTTTGTTCTTTGTTTTGTTGATATGGTGTATTACGTTAACCGTTTTATGTATGTTGAACCATCCTTGAGATACTGGGATTAATCCCACTTGATCATCATGTATTATTTTTTTAATATGTTGTTGTATTTGATTTGCTAGTATTTTGTTTAGTATTTTAGCATCTGTATTCATTAGAGATATTGGTCTGTAGTTTTCTTTTTTTGTGCCATCCTTGCCTGGTTTTGGTATGAGGGTTATGTTGGCCTCATAAAATGTGTTTGGAAGTATTGCTTCTTCTTCAATTTTTTGGAAGACTTTCAGTAGAATAGGAACCAAGTCTTCTTTGAATGTTTGATAAAATTTGCTGGTATAGCCGTCAGGGCCTGGACTTTTATTTTTGGGGAGGTTTTTAATGTTTTTTTCTATTTCTTCTCTACTAATAGGTCTGTTTAGTCTTTCTGCTTCTCCTTGACTCAGTCTAGGAAGGTTGTATTGTTCTAGGAATTTATCCATTTCTCCTAGGTTGTTGAATTTAGTGGCATAAAGTTTTTCATAGTATTCTACAATAATTGTTTGTATATCTACGGTGTCCGTGGTGATTTCTCCTCTTTCATTTTGGATTTTGTTTATATGAGTTCTTTCTCTTTTTTCCTTGGTAAGTCTTGCCAGGGGTTTGTCAATTTTGTTGATCTTTTCAAAGAACCAGCTCCTTGTTCTATTAATTTTTTTTATAGTTTTTCTGTTCTCTATTTCATTTATTTCTGCTCTGATTTTTATTATCTCCTTTCTTCGGCTGGTTTTGGGTTGTCTTTGTTCTTCTTTTTCTAGTTCCTTTAGGTGTGAAGTTAAGTGGTTCACTTGGGCTCTCTCTTGTTTGTTCATATATGCCTGAAGTGATATGAACTTCCCTCTTATCACTGCTTTTCTACATCCCATAGATTCTGATATGTCGTATTGTCATTTTCATTTGTCTGTATATATCTTTTGATCTCTGCACTTATTTCTTCTTTGACCCATTCATTTTTTAAAAGTATGTTGTTTAGTTTCCACATTTTTGTGGGATTTTTTTTCTCTTTTTTACAGTTGAATTCTAGTTTCAAGGCTTTATGATCAGGAAATATGCTTGGTACAACTTTGACTTTTCTGAATTTGCTGATGTTGTTTTTGTGGCCCAACATATGGTCAATTCTTGAGAATGATCTATGTACACTGGAGAAAAATGTATACTCAGTCACTTTGGGATGAAATGTCCTGTAGATGTCTATCATATCCAGGTGCTCTAGTGTTTTGTTTAAGGCCAATATATCTTTGTTGATTCTCTGTTTGGATGACCAATCTAGAGCCATCAGCAGTGTATTGAGGTCTTCAAGTATGATTGTATTTTTGTCAGTTTTTGTTTTAAGGTCAATAAGTAGCTGTCTTATATATTTTGGTGCTCCTTGGTTTGGTGCATATATATTAAGAATTTTTATGTCTTCTTGATTCAGTGTCCCCTTAGCCATTATGAAATGGCAGTTTTTGTCTCTGAGTACTTTTGCTGTCTTGTAATCAGCATTATCAGATATGGGTATTGGTACGCCTGCTTTTTTTTTTTGGATGTTATTTGCTTGGAGTATTGTTTTCCAGCATTTCACTTTGAATTTGTTTTTATCATTGTTGCTTAGATGAGTTTCTTGTAGGCAGCATACAGTTAGATTTTCTTTTTTAATCCATTCTGCTACTCTGTGCCTTTTTATTGGTGAGTTTAATCCATTTACATTTAGTGTAATTATTGACACTTGTGAGTTCCCTATTGCCATTTTATAGATGGCTTTCTGTTAGTTTTGTGTCTTGTTTGATCCTTCTCTTTTGTTTTTCTATCTTTTGTTTTTATTTGGTTGTATTCCATACATCTTTCCTCTGTTGCTATCTTTTTTAAATCATGTGCTTCTGTGGTGGTTTTTTCAATGGTGGTTTTCTTTAAGTAATGAAAAGGGTTCCTACCCTGTTCATTGTAGTGCACTATCTTGTGAGTACTTTTCCACTCCATCGTCCTTTGCTACTGTTAATCTCCATCCTGTCCCCCCGCCTTTCTTTTTGTTGTTGTCACAGTTTAAATTTCGTTTTATTGTGTTCTTCTTGGAGCTTTTACTTGTTGCTTTGTTTTTTTTGTTTGTTTTTTGTATCTGATCGGAGAACCCCCTTTAGTAATTCCTGGAGTGGGGGTTTTCTGATGATAAATTCCCTCATCTTTTCTGTATCTGTGAATGTTTTTATTTCTCCTTCATATTTGAAGGATAGCTTTGATGGGTATAGTATTCGTGGCTGAAAGTTCCTCTCTTTCAGGACTTTAAATATTGGAGTCCACTCTTTTCTAGCTTGTAGAGTTTCTGTTGAGAAATTGGATGATAATCTAATGGGCCTTCCTTTATATGTTGTATTCTTCTTTTCCCTGGCTGCCTTGAGAATTTTTTCTTTTCCGTTGGTTTGTGCCAATTTCATTATGACGTGCCTTGGAGTAGGTTTGTTGGGGTTAAGAAAATTCAATGTTCTGTTTGCTTCTTGATTTTGAGGCTTTAGTTCTTTCCACATTCTTGGGAAGTTCTCATCTATTATTTGTTTGAATATGTTCTCCATTCCATTTTCTCTCTCTTCTCCCTCTGATATACCTATTATTCTTATGTTATTCTTTTGATGGAATCAGATAATTCCTGTAGGGCTATCTCATTTTTTTTAAATTATTGTGTCTCTTTCTTCTTCTCTCTGTTGTGCTTCAAGTTGCTTGTCTTCTATTTCACGAATCCTACCTTCTATCTGGCCATTTCTATTAGCTAAGCTTGTTACCTCGTTTTTCAGCTCGTGAATTGAGTTTTTCATCTCTGTTTGATTTTTTTTTTATAGTTTCAATTTCCTTGGAAATATATTCTTTGTGTTCATTGAGTTGTTTTCTGAGCTCCCTAAATTGCCTTATGTGTTTTCTTGTATATCTCTGAGTATTTTTAGGATTTCTATTTTAAATTCTCTGTCGTTTAACTCCAAGGTTTCCAATATATTAAATTTTTTCTCCATAGATTTTTCCTCATCTATCTGTGTTACCTCTCTTTCTTTTGTATCTATGAGATTCAATTTTCTCTTCCTTAATGGCATCTGAGGGTGGTTTTGTTGATAATATTAATAAAGAATTAATAAAGAATAAAAAGTTAAAAAAATAAAAATAAAAAATAGAAGAGTTTTTTTTTAAAGTTAAAAATTAAAAAAATAATAAAATAAAAAAAGGAAATTATTCCCCACCCCTCCTTTTTTTCTCTCCTCTCTTCTCCCCTCTTTCTTGAGAAAATCTTGTGGTGAACTGTGAATTATATTGTACTAAATAGAACAAACTATGCCTGAAATGGAGGGCCTGAATTGGGGAGAAGTAATAAAGGGGCAAAAAAGGGTGTATGCACCCACAGAAAGCAAATAAGGAAAAAATTTGGGTCAAGAATAAAATGATTTGCTTTTAGGTGTTGTTGACTAAGAGATATGATGAGAGGAATAAGAGGGAAACAGGAAAATGTGGGGAAAAATTAAAAAATTACTATTGTATTTAGTGGAACAAGAACTAGATAAAATGGAGAGCCAGGGATGGGAGCACTGCTAGTGAGTTAAAAAAGTGAAGTAAAAACCCCACAAAATGCCAAAAACATAAGTTTGAGTCCCAGATAAGATAATTTGTTTGTTATTGAGGATTGAATGAGAGGAGACATAAAGGAGAAAGGAAGAAACTAATATAGAGAGAGAAAGAAAGAGAGAAAGAAAAAAAAAGAGGGAACCACTAACAGAAGAGAAAAAAGAGGAGAGAGAGAGAGAGAGTTAAGGGTTTTGGAGTGCAACCCTCATAGAGAGAAAGGAAGAGGAAAGAAAAGATAATGGGAGATGCAACACTTATGGGTAGTGTAGTTCAAGGAGAGAAGAGAGTGAGACCGGCAGAGAATTAAACGACCAAATTGGAGGAGGAAAAAAAAAATCAAGAATGAAGAGAAACAAATGAACAAATATAATAAAATGGGATAGGTTATAAAGTCTGATTATTCTTGATTTTGAGAGGTTATCTTCTTGCTTTTTCTTTTCTCTCCCTCTTCCTGGTCGGTGACTCTGTACCCCGGGTTCTGCCCCTTTGGCACGCTCAGGTAGAGGTTTGCAATTGATAAGTCTCTATGGCGATGTCATATATTGTGCTTCAGTCTCGTTGGCAGTCGAGGCTCATTAGCATTTGTAGGCTCCTACAGTGAGAGAATCCGTGTTCCCGGAGCCTCTCTCCTAGTCTTTCCTTCCTCAATTAGTAGCCTGATAATCCAGCTATGAGGTTGCTGCTGCCTCTGCCTGGATAGTAAGAGGCTCAAAGAGCTGGGAACTTTCCACTCTATTCCCACTCAGCACAGGGCTCTGGGTAAGACTTAGTCAGTCAGAGCTGCTAGCATAATCAGGTGGGGCTTCCGCCCACTCAAAGACCTCTGACTCTGCCACTCTGTCCGGTAACATGGGCAGGCGGGTGCCCACTGCCGAGGCACTCGGAGGAATCTCTTGCCCACTCTCCGTGCGCGCCAACCAGGATATCAGGCCAGCTGCCTCACACTCAGAGTGAAACCCCCACCCGCACGGAAAAGATCCAGCGTTGGAATTGGCTCTTTCTCCCTCCCTGTGCGTGGCTTTTCCAGGGCGCTGGGGTGGCCCAAGATTCCACTTTCAGCCCACACAAAGGCCCCTGACTCTGCCTCTCTGTGGGGTAACACGGGCGCCCACTCCCGGGGCTTTCGAAGGAATCTCTCACCCACTCTCTGCGTGCGCCGACCAGGAGATAGGGTGAATGGCTGCCCCACTTGTCTTACTTTATCTGGGTTTGGCGCGAGTGTTAGCTTGTATTGACTGGATTGCCACAGGCACAGTTTTTCCTCGGCTTGGATCTCCGTGCCACAGCCTGGTTCAGCTGTTTGTGCCACGGCCTGGATCTATTCACCCCCTTTGCCCACCTCAGTTTCTATACTCTCAGTTCCCAGTGAAAGCCGTCCTGTTTAGGTTAGTGAAGAAGGCAGAGCATTTCTTACTTCCTATTTCCTTCAGGGTTTGATTACATATTTAGCCAATTTTTTGCTTGAAAGCAGCCCTATTTAGGTTAGTGAGGAAGGCGGAGCATTTCTTACTTTCTATTTCCTTCGGGGTTTGATTATATATTTAGCCAATTTTTCACTCGACCATACCTTCGGGTGTATTGCAGAACATCTGGAGGCTCCAAGGATAGATTTTTCTGTTTCTGGTTGAAGATCTTTTTGAGTTTTGGGGGAGATTTATCGGTATCGCTTCCTACCACGCCATTACTCTGACATCATTTGTTAACTTTTTTTTTCTATCGCTTAACAATATTCTATTGTCTGAATGTACCACAGTTTATTTATTCATTCACCTACTGAGGGACACTTTGGTTGCTTCAAGTTTGAGCAATTATGAATATAGAGGCAGTAAATATTCTTGTGTAAGTATTTGTGTGGACCTATGATTTCAACTTATTTGTGTAAAAACCAAGGAATTGGATTGATGAATATTACTATAAGACTGTGTTTAGCTTTGTAAAAACTATCAAACTGTCCTCCAAGGTGGCTCTTACCATTTTGCATTCCATTTGCATTTTCATTACCAATGAATGAGAGTTCCTGTTGCTCCACATCCTTGCCAGCATATGTTGTCTGTGTTCTAAAATTTTGCCATTCTTGTACATGTGGAGTAGTATATATCACTGTGTTTTTATTCACTATTTCTGAATGGCATATGATACTGACTGAGCACCTTTTCATGTGCTTATTTGCCTCTGTCTATTATTTTGGTGAGGTATCTGCTCAGCTCCTTTGCCCACTTTTTAATTGGGTTGTTCGTTGTCTTCCTATTGAGTTTTAAGAGTTCTTTGTATGTTTTAGATGCATGGTTTTTATCAGGTATATGCTTTGTACCTGGTGGTCTTTTGTTGTTGGACCTTAATAACAGAAATGAGATATACTTTCTGAAAAAGGCTGATGTCTCAGATGCAGTGAAAATTGAGAAATTAGAACTCGTTGAAAATTAATGGTGAAGGAGGAAGGATGTTTTCCAACATTAAATCATCACAGTAACAAATCTAAAATATCTAATTATTTCCATATTTCATGGGAGGATAGTTGAAGTTCTTCCTAGGTGTTAACTTTGTGCTTAATGAAACCTCTTATGAGGCTTTTGATTATATCGCTATAGCACTCTCTACATCTATTACAGAATGGCAAGAAAGTCAGCAGGGAATAGAAGAGCTGTGTAGATTTGAGAGTGGTCATGCCTTTTGCTTCTCATCAAGCCATTTAATCAAATTTTAAGGAAATTGCTAAATATCCTTTTAATTTCCAACATAGATAAAATAGGAAATATAAGCATTGTCTTCCCCCATAAGGTTGAAATTGTGTACACATTTTAACTCAGGTTTTTTAGATTGCACAGCTGAGAATATACAATCTTCTTCTTAGGAGAAATATAAATGCTCAAGTGAAAGGAAAATGAGAGACATTGTCTCACCAAGTGGTCTTTTTTTTATTATACAATTTACTTTCTTTCATCATTGCAGGTGATAATAAACTTGAGTAAATATCGGGTCTTTTTTCCTTCAAGGTTTTTAAGAATGTTCCAATTATAGAGAGATTAGGAACATATTTGGAGACTTCTTGTTATTTTTAGACACTGTAAAATTATAGCCTTTTCCAAGAAATGTTTCCTCTTTGTTTGCTTATCCTACCATATTATCCCCCCACCTCCACTCCCACCCCACTTAGAAACATTAATCATCTGGTGGTTACCTCATGCATTTTCTTAAGAAGTTGGTTCTCTTTCTCATGTTTCTAAGGAGTGTTTAACTAATGGGTCCAGTGGGTAATCTATTTGTAATTATGGCATTCATTGCTTATTTCCAGAATACTCCAATCTTTGTAATACTGATGCTAGAGATCTATGAAAGCCTCCAATATTTCCTCGGCATCCTATATAAACTCCACCTTGAATTTTTTCATAGCAATATATTTTAGTACTTTTTTCTCCAGTATTGTGGTTTTATAAATATCATACTGTAATCAATAATGTCTGTGGACAGAACTGTCAATCTCTTTTCTTTTAATAATTGCTAGTGTCTGACTTTTAAATCCTACAGACCCTAAAGATTTAAAAATCTAATTAACTATCTTTTGAGTGTTGTTGACTTAAAGATCATGCTTTTCCATCATCCTGCTGAAAGATGTCAGATGTAATGTAAAATAATTTCCATAACTTTGTGTGGTATATTGATAAATTGTCAGGAAAATACACAGAAGTAATGCAGGGACTCAGTAATCTGTAAACACTGGGAAAGTTCTTCAACAAGAGACATACATAATCTTGAGTTTTATAATTTTACCCAGTAGAAACACATTTGAGCACAAATAAGTAAATAAACACAAATAATTAATCAAACTAGAATTATTACCTATATGTTACCTACCCAGAAGAGCATTTTTGTTGGAAGTAGCATGAATTTTGAAAGTGGTAGAATGTAGTAGCTGTCCATTCCACTCATTCTGTTCATTCATAATACATTGTTGGGGCATTTTTAAAATTGGATACCACTCCAAGAAGTAAATACAGGAAACCACTACTAGACACTCTTTTATTCAGCCACACATCCTTGGGAAAGTGATGCTTTGTGTCATTAGCTAATGAGTTGGATTGAATGATTAGAAAACAAAAACAAAGATCTTTATTATGCAAAAATTATGCACTAAACACCATGATAAGTTTTTCACATGCATGATCTCATCTTGGTTTTCTGTCACACCTCTGTGAGCAGGCATCTTTACCTCCAAACTGGCAATGTGAAAATTGAAGTTGAGAGATATTATTAGGTGATAAACCCAACTGATTTGAAAAGTAGAATTTCTAGGAAACATGAAACTGACAGTTAATTTGGAGGAAAGTGGATGATGAAAGAGAGGAAAAGAACTTTCCAAGAAAGAGAGGTAAGACTCTTGAAACAAAACATGTGCTTTATTATTTCCCTTTCTCTAGTTCTTTGAGAGGATATAGTTCTGGGTGTCTGCCCAGTTGAAACTTTTTTTTCTGAGAATTTTTACCATAAGAGAGAACAATATCCTCCCACACCATATCATTTTTCTTCAGGTAGTTTGAAGTGAGTTTCTGGTATTTGTAAACAAATAATCTTATACAGAGATTTTTTTCTATAACTTTTTATTTAAAATTTAATAGGAAAAAAATTAAGTCTTAAATATTAAAAGAAACTTGACTGTAAGAAATTTCATGGGGATGACGTCAGAGTAATGGCGGGGTAGGAAGCGATACCGATAAATCTCCCCCAAAACTCAACAAGATCTTCAACCAGAAACAGAAAAACCTATACTTGGAGCTTCCAGATGCTTCGCAATACACCCAAAGGTATGATTGAGTGAAAAATTGGCTAAATATATAACCAAACCCCGAAGGAAATACGGAGTAAGAAATGCTCCGCCTTCCTCACTAACCTAAACAGGGCGGCTTTCTCTGGTAACTGTGAATATAGAAACTAGGCGGGCAAAGGGGGTGAATACATCCAGGCCGCGACACAAACGGCCGGACCAGGCTGTGGCACGGAGATCCAAGCCGAGGAAAATCTGATCCTGTGGCAACCCGGGCAATACAAGCTAACACTCGCGCCAAACCCAAACAAAGAAAGACAAGCGGCACGGCCATTTTACCCGATCTGGTCGGTGCGCAGTTAGTGGGTGAGAGATTTCTTCCTAGGCCCCGAGAGTGGGTGCCCGTGTTGCCCCACGGAGAGGCAGGGTCAGAGGCCTTTCTGTGGGCCGAGGGCAGAGTCTCTGGGCAGCCACAGCACCCTGGGAAAGCCACGCACGGGAGGGAGTGAGAACTAATTCCAACGGTGGAGATTTTCCGTGCTGGAGGGTGTTTCACTCAGAGGGAAACGCGGCCGGCCTCATATCCTGGTTTGTGCGCGCAGATAAGGAGTGAGCGATTCCTCCGAGTGCCTCGGCAGTGCGCGCCCGTGTTATCGCACAGAGGGGCAGAGTCAGGGGCCTTTGTGTGGGCCAAAGCAGAATCTCGGGCCGCCCCAGCGCCTTGCAAAAGCCGCGCACGGGGACGGAGCGAGACTCAATTCCAACGCTGCAACTTTTCCCTGCGGTTGGGGGTTTCACTCAGAGCGTGAGACTGCTGGCCGGATATCCTGGTCGCAGACAGTGAGTGAGAGTTTCCTCCAAGCGCCCCGGAAGTGGGCGCCCGCTTGTGTTACCGGACAGAGTGGCAGAGCCAGAGGTCTTTGAGTGGCCGGAAAGCCCGCCTGATTATGCTAGCAGCTCTGACTGACTGAGCCTTACCCAGAGCCCTGTGCTGAGTGGAAATGGAGTGGGAAGTTGCCAGCTCTTTGAGCCTCTTACTATCCAGGCAGAGGCAGCAGCAATCCCATAGCTGGATTATCAGGCTACTAATTGAAGAAGGAAAGACTAGGAGAAAGGCTCCAGGAACACGGACTCTCTCACTGTCGGAGCCTATAAATGCTAATGAGCTTCAACTGCCAACGAGACTAAAGCACAATACATGACATTGCCATAGAGACTTATCAACTAAAAACCTCCACCTGAGCGTGCCAAAGGGGCAAAACCCGGGGTACAGAGTCACCGACCAGGAAGAGGGAGAGAAAAGAAAAAGCAAGAAGATAACCTCTCAAAATCAAGAATAATCTGCAGACTTTATAACCTATCCCATTTTATTATATTTGTTCGTTTGTTTCTCTTACCTTCATTCTTGATACTTTTTTTTTCCTCCTCCAATTTGGCCGATTAACTCTCTACCGGTCTTACTCTCTCCTCTCCTTGAACTACACTACCCATAAGTGTTACATCTCCCATTATCTTTTCTCTTCTCTTCCTTTCTCTCTATGAGGGTTGCACTCCAAAACCCTTAACTCTCTCTCTCTCTCTCTCCTTTCTTTTTTCTTCTTTTAGTGGTTCCCTCTTTTTTTCTCTCTCTCTCTTTCTTTTCTCCCTCTATATTAGTTTCTTCCTTTCTCCTTTACATCTCCTCTCATTCAAACCTCAATAACAAACAAATTATCTTATCTGGGACTCAAACTTATGTTTGTGGCATTTTGGGGGGTTTTTACTTCACCTTTTTAACTCACTAGCAGTGCTCCCATCCCTGGCTCTCCATATTATCTAGTTCTTGTTCCACTAAATACAATAGTAATTTTTTAAGTTTTCCCCACATTTTCCTGTTTTCCTCTTAATCCTCTCATCATAACTCTTAGACAACCAACACCTAGAAGCAAATCATTTAATTCTTGATCCAAATTTTTTCCTTATTTGCTTTTTGTGGGTCCATACGCTCTTTTTTTTTTCTTTTTCTTTTGTTTTTTTTTGCCCCTTTATTACTTTTCCCCAATTCAGGCCCTCCATCACAGACATTGTTTGTTATAATTCACAGTCCACCACAAGATTTTATCAAGAAAGAGGGGAGAGGAGAGGAGAGGAAAAAAGGAGGGGGGGAATAATTTCCTTTTTTTTTTAAATTTTTATTTTATTTTATTTTTCTTTATTTCATTATTAATTTTTTTAAAAAAAAACAACTCTTTTCGATTTTTTATTTTTTTTATTATTTTTTTAAACTTTTTATTCTTTATTAAATCTCATTAATACTATCAACAAAACCACCCTCATATGCAATTAAGGAAGAGAAAATCGAATATCATGGATACAAAAGAAAGAGAGGTAACACAGATAGATGAGGAAAAATCTATGGAGAAAAAATTTAATATATTGGAAACCTTGGAGCTAAATGACAGAGAATTCAAGATAGAAATCCTAAAAATCCTCCGAGATATACAAGAAAACACAGAAAGGCAATTTAGGGAGCTCAGAAAACAACTCAATGAACACAAAGAATATATGTCCAAGGAAATTGAAACTATAAAAACAAATCAAACAGAGATGAAAAACTCAATTCACGAGCTGAAAAACGAAGTAACAAGCATAGCTAATAGAACAGGTCAGATAGAAGAGAGGATTAGTGAAATAGAAGACAAGCAACTTGAGGCACAACAGAGAGAAGAAGAAAGAGACTCAAAAATTAAAAAAAAATGAGATAGCCCTACAAGAATTATCTGACTCCATCAAAAAGAATAACATAAGAATAATAGGTATATCAGAGGGAGAAGAGAGAGAAAATGGAATGGAGAACATATTCAAACAAATAATAGATGAGAACTTCCCAAGCCTGTGGAAAGAACTAAAGCCTCAAAATCAAGAAGCAAACAGAACTCCGAGTTTTCTTAACCCCAACAAACCTACTCCAAGGCATATCATAATGAAATTGACACAAACCAACAGCAAAGAAAAAATTCTCAAGGCAGCCAGGGAAAAGAAGAACACAACATATAAAGGAAGGCCCATTAGATTATCATCAGATTTCTCAGCAGACACTCTACAAGCTAGAAGAGAGTGGACCCCAATATTTAAAGTCCTGAAAGAGAGGAACTTTCAGCCACGAATACTATACCCATCAAAGCTAGCCTTCAAATATGAAGGAGAAATAAAAACATTCACAGATACAGAAAAGATGAGGGAATTTATCATCAGAAAACCCCCACTCCAGGAATTACTAAAGGGGGTTCTCCAATCAGATACAAAGAACAAAAAAAAAAACAGAGCCACAAGTAAAAGCTCCAAGAAGAACACAATAAAACCAAATTTAAACTGTGACAACAACAAAAAGAAAGAGGGGGAGAAGATGGAGATTAACAGTAGCAAAGGACGATGGAGTGCAAAAGTACTCACAAAATAGTTCGCTACAATGAACAGGGTAGGGACCCTTTTCATTACTCAAAGGTAACCACCATTGAAAAAAACACCACAGAAGCACATGAGATAAAAAAGATAGCAACAGAGGAAAGATGTATGGAATACAACCAAATAAAAACAAAAGAGAAGGATCAAACAAGACACAATACTAACAGAAAGCAAGATATAAAATGGCAATAGGGAACTCACAAGTATCAATAATTACACTAAATGTAAATGGATTAAATTCACCAATAAAAAGGCACAGAGTAGCAGAATGGATTAAAAAAGAAAATCCAACTGTATGCTGCCTACAGGAAACTCATCTAAGTAACAAGGATAAAAACAAATTCAAAGTGAAAGGCTGGAAAACAATACTCCAAGCAAGTAACATCCAAAAAAAAGCAGGTGTAGCAATACTCATATCGGATAATGCTGACTACAAGACAGGAAAAGTACTCAGAGACAAAAATGGCCATTTCATAATGGCTAAGGGGACACTGAATCAAGAAGACATAACAATTCTTAATATATATGCACCAAAGCAAGGAGCACCAAAATATATAAGACAGCTACTTATTGACCTTAAAACAAAAACTGACAAAAATACAATCATACTTGGAGACCTCAATATACTGCTGACGGCTCTAGATTGGTCATCCAAACAGAGAATCAACAAAGACATAGTGGCCTTAAACAAAACACTAGAGCACCTGGATATGATAGACATCTACAGGACATTTCATCCCAAAGTGACTGAGTATACATTTTTCTCCAGTGTACATGGATCATTCTCAAGAATTGACCATATGTTGGGCCACAAAAACAACATCAGCAAATTCAGAAAAATTGAAGTTGTACCAAGCAGATTTTCTGATCATAAAGCCTTGAAACTAGAATTCAACTGCAAAAAAGAGGAAAAAAATCCCACAAAAATGTGGAAACTAAACAACATACTTTTAAAAAATGAATGGGTCAAAGAAGAAATAAGTGCAGAGATCAAAAGATATATACAGACTAATGAAAATGACAATACGACATATCAGAATCTATGGGATGCAGCAAAAGCAGTGATAAGAGGGAAGTTCATATCACTTCAGGCATATATGAACAAACAAGAGAGAGCCCAAGTGAACCACTTAACTTCCCACCTTAAGGAACTAGAAAAAGAAGAACAAAGACAACCCAAAACCAGCCGAAGAAAGGAGATAATAAAAATCAGAGCAGAAATAAATGAATTAGAGAACAGAAAAACTATAGAAAAAATTAATAGAACAAGGAGCTGGTTCTTTGAAAAGATCAACAAAATTGACAAACCCTTGGCAAGACTTACCAAGGAAAAAAGAGAAAGAACTCATATAAACAAAATCCAAAATGAAAGAGGAGAAATCACCACGGACACCGTAGATATACAAAGAATTATTGTAGAATACTATGAAAAACTTTATGCCACTAAATTCAACAACCTAGAAGAAATGGATAAATTCCTAGAAAAATACAACCTTCCTAGACTGAGTCAAGAAGAAGCAGAAAGCCTAAACAGACCTATCAGTAGAGAAGAAATAGAAAAAACCATTAAAAACCTCCCCAAAAATAAAAGTCCAGGCCCTGACGGCTATACCAGCGAATTTTATCAAACATTCAAAGAAGACTTGGTTCCTATTCTACTCAAAGTCTTCCAAAGAATTGAAGAAGAAGCAATACTTCCAAACACATTTTATGAGCCCAACATAACCCTCATACCAAAACCAGGCAAGGATGGCACAAAAAAAGAAAACTACAGACCAATATCTCTAATGAATACAGATGCTAAAATACTAAACAAAATAGTAGCAAATCAAATACAACAACATATTAAAAAAATAATACATGATGATCAAGTGAGATTAATCCCAGAATCTCAAGAATGGTTCAACATACGTAAAACGGTTAACATAATACACCATATCAACAAAACAAAGAACAAAAACCACATGATCTTATCAATAGACGCAGAAAAGGCTTTTGATAAAATACAACACAATTTTATGTTTAAGACTCTCAACAAAATGGGTATAGAAGGAAAATATCTCAACATGATAAAGGCCATATATGATAAACCATCAGCTAACATCATATTAAATGGCACTAAACTGAAGGCTTTCCCCCTTAAATCAGGAACAAGACAGGGTTGTCCACTCTCTCCACTCTTATTTAATGTGGTACTAGAGGTTCTAGCCAGAGCAATCAGACAAGACAAAGAAATAAAAGGCATCCATATCGGAAAAGAAGAAGTAAAGGTATCACTTTTTGCAGATGATATGATCCTATACATCGAAAACCCCAAAGAATCCACAAAAAGACTACTAGAAACAATAAGCCAATACAGTAAGGTCGCAGGATACAAAATTAACATACAGAAGTCAATAGCCTTTCTATATGCCAACAATGAAACAACTGAGAAGGAACTCAAAAGAATAATCCCCTTCACGATTGCAACAAAAAAAATAAAATACTTAGGAATAAACATAACAAAGAATGTAAAGGACTTATATAATGAAAACTATAAACCATTGTTAAGGGAAATCGAAAAAGATATAATGAGATGGAAGAATATACCTTGTTCTTGGCTAGGAAGAATAAATATAATCAAGATGGCTATATTACCCAAAGCAATATACAAATTTAATGCAATTCCCATCAAACTTCCAATGACGTTTTTTAAAGAAATAGAGCAAAAAATCATCAGATTTATATGGAACTTTATAGTTCCCCGAATAGCCAAAGCAATCCTAAAGAAAAAGAATGAAGCTGGGGGCATTTCAATACCTGACTTCAAACTCTATTATAGGGCCACGACAATCAAAACAGCATGGTATTGGCAGAAAAATAGACACTCAGACCAATGGAACAGAATAGAAAGTCCAGAAATAAAACCACATATATATAGTCAAATAATTTTTGATAAAGGGGCCAACAACACACAATGGAGAAAAGAAAGCCTCTTCAATAAATGGTGCTGGGAAAACTGGAAAGCCACATGCAAAAGAATGAAACTGGACTACAGTCTCTCCCCCTGTACAAAAATTAACTCAAAATGGATCAAAGATCTAATCATAAGACCTGAAACAATTAAGTACATAGAAGAAGACATAGGTACTCAACTCAGGGACCTGGGTTTTAAAGAGCATTTTATGAATTTGACTCCAATGGCAAGAGAAGTGAAGGCAAAAATAAATGAATGGGACTACATCAGACTAAGAAGTTTTTGCTCAGCAAGAGAAACTGATAACAAAATAAACAGAAAGCCAACTAAATGGGAAATGATTTTTTCAAACAACAGCTCAGATAAGGGCCTAATATCCAAAATATACAAAGAACTCATAAAACTCAACAACAAAAAAACAAACAATCCAATAAAAAAATGGGAAGAGGATATGAATAGACACTTCTCCCAGGAAGAAATACAAATGGCCAACAGATATATGAAAAGATGCTCATCTTCTTTAGCTATTAGAGAAATGCAAATCAAAACGGCAATGAGATACCACCTCACACCTGTTCGATTAGCTGTTATTAGCAAGTCAGGTAATAGCTAATGTTGGAGAGGCTGTGGAGAAAAAGGAACCCTCATACACTGTTGGTGGGAATGTAAAGTAGTACAACCATTATGGAAGAAAGTATGGTGGTTCCTCAAAAAACTGAAAATAGAACTACCTTATGACCCAGCAATCCCTCTACTGGGTATATATCCCAAAAACTCAGAAACATTGATACGTAAAGACACATGCAGCCCCATGTTCATTGCAGCATTGTTCACAGTGGCCAGGACATGGAAACAACCAAAAAGCCCATCAATAGATGACTGGATAAAGAAGATGTGGCACATATACACTATGGAATACTACTCAGCCATAAGAAATGATGACATCGGAACATTTACAGCAAAATGGTGGGATCTTGATAACATGATACGAAGCGAAATAAGTAAATCAGAAAAAAACAGGAACTGTATTATTCCATACGTAGGTGGGACATAATAGTGAAACTAAGAGACATTGATAAGAGTGTGGTGGTTACGGGGGGGAGGGGGGAATGGGAGAGGGATAGGGGGTGGGGAGGGGCACAAAGAAAACAAGATAGAAGGTGACAGAGGACAATCTGACTTTGGGTGGTGGGTATGCAACATAATTGAACGACAAGATAACCTGGACTTGTTATCTTTGAATATATGTATCCTGATTTATTGATGTCACCCCATTAAAAAAATAAAATTATTAAAAAAAAAAAAAAAAAAAAAAAGAAATTTCATGACACTAAAAATAAGTAGGGCAAGGAGTTGGAAATGTAGAAATATAAAAATGTATACTAAGCTAGTTATTCTATGAAAGAATTCTGCATATTTGAAGGGATATCTTTTACTTCCTTAAAAGTCATTTGTATTTTAAACATGAAAGCGTCTGGTGGTTGGTTCTGAGTCCATGTCTGGTATTTCTGCCCAAGACCCTACTAATTTTATGCTACTGATTAGGAATCTGTGAATATTGTGCATTTGTAGTTTCTGTATAATTTAAGTCAATAAACTTCAGTGTCTTCATAGATTATTTTGTGGTTTTGTTTCTAGTATCATATTTTGGTACACATTTTAGAAAATGGGTTTTTATATTTTAGGTACCTTGAGACAGGGTATAATAAGAAATATAGGAGAAAATGTTTCATTTGAATAACATGTTAAACAAAACCTAAGTGTATAAATATAAGGTGTATATGTGTGTGGTGTGTATGTCTGTGTGTATATTGATGCTTGCTTGGGAGAACTGTGAAGAGGAAATTCCAAACTCCATGCATTTCTCTGTCACATATGGTGATTACATATTTAGCATGCTGGGAAGGAAATCAGGCACAAAATATCCCGTTTGTAAGAAGATTTTTTTCCTAAGTCCCTCTATACCCTACTGAATACATACTCATTTTTGTTTAATTCCACACAATCCAAATGTAATCACATTTTGAATGGAAAAAGAGTTTAAACCAGTGTTTTGCAACCTTTTTAAACTTGAGGACTGGTAAAAATAGGAGAATTATTATGAGGATTGCTTGAACATAGTAAATTAGACTAAGATCACTGAGTCTATAATCTTTATATAGCATCAGAGTGGTTAACTCTTTCATGGACTGACACAAAATTTCTAGTAGATGGATTTATGTCCCAGTGGTTGAAAAACTTATCTAGTTATTTCTCTTATATTCTCCTTGGTTCTCTATTGCTATCTCTAATGAACAGAAAAGTACACATTTTATAAAATTAAATGTGTCTCAGGAGATCCAAGATGACAGCATAGCACGTGAAAGTTACATTCACCTCCTCCCAGGACCAAACTGGAATTACAACAAAAATATAGAACAATCAACCAGAATAACCAATTGAAGACTAACTGAACAGGAGTCTTATAACCAATGATTTATAGAAAATGCCACATTAAGACTGGTAGGAATGACAGATACATAAAAAGAGCAGACCTAGCTCCTGCTGAAGACAGCTGAAATTCCAGAGAGTAATCTCAGCTGCAGAGATTACTTCTGAGGAGTGTGGTGTATCAACCCCATGCTGAGTTCCCAGCCCAGACCAGCAGAGCTGGGAAGAGGTGCCTGTATAATGTCTGCCTGCCAGAGAGATAGGAGTTTGCTAGAGATATAGTCACTCTCTTAAAAGACTATCACACAAAATCTCATGTATAGCCACTCACCTTGGGCTCCTGTAGAGGGAGGGCAGAGCAGACTCGAGTCATGTGAGGAGATACTGGGGTATGTGGCTCTGGGAAGAGAGCTGAAGGGTCAGCAGCCAGCATCTCTGTGCTGATTCATTCTCCCACACTGCAGTAGCTATATTTATTGTGTAGAGCATCAGCCTGGGGGAATGCAATTGCACACCCCTCTAGACTCCTTGTCTCCAGACCCTGTGGAGCTCATGCCTTGCTGAAGTGTCAGATGCCTGACACATATGTGAAGATCCAGGCAGACTCAGGGACTCTCAGTGACTAAGTTGTGTGTCTCTGGGGTGGGGGCCATTCTTTCCACTTTTCTGTGAGGCTGACTGGAGCCTTACCCTTGAGGAAGATTCACTGTCCCCATCCTCCCAACTCCTGGTGACACCACCTTGCTGAGCTTTGGCTCCCTGGAGGTTGGGCAGAATCTGGGAAGGACTGAGTTGTGTGGCTCTAGACTGGTAGCCATTTTTTCCTTGAATGCATGATTGCTGCAGAGCCTTTCCTTCACACAGCCAAATCTTAATCTGTTTGCACCGGAAAATCTGCTGGCCTCACCCTGACAAATCCCTGAGACCCCAGTGTTTCTGCAGACCCACAAAGTTCTGCAGAATCCAGCAGGGACAACTAGACTTGGTATACCCTGTGACTTTTGCTGAATGGCTTTAGACCCATTGTTAAAGGAACCATCTGATTTCTATAGCCATTTCCTGCATACCTGAAAGGTTTTAGTTAATCTTCCCTCTCTGCACCTGTATCCATGCTTTGCTAATTTAACCCATGCTCTTCTACTTTGCTTGATGATTAAAGAAACAAATATATAGATGTGGCTGCAGAGATCTGGGCTCTCGGTCGGTCATAGAGGCTGGGAGTCCCCTGTACCCATCTTCTCTTTATGTTGTGTCTTGTGTGTGTGTGTTTTTTTTTTTAAAATCCTGCAGCACATTCCTCTTGTGCACACCCATTGTTGAGCTGGTCTCAGCAAGAAACATCTTAGTCTTGAAGGGATTAGCATGAAGTATTCAAAGGGATGCAAAGCAAAGACCTACAACCAAGACTACTTTACTTAGCAGGGCTATTGTTTAAAACTGAAGGAGAAATGAAAAAGCTTTCCAGAATAGAAAAGCTAAAGAAGTTCATCATCATCAGACCAATATTACAAAAAATGTTAAAGGGTCTTTTTTAATAAGAAAAAGTAGAAGAAGGAAAAAAAAACCCTTAGTTGTAAATAATAAAATGGAAATAAACACATACCTATCAATAATAAGTTTAAAATAAATGGCTTAAGTGCTTCAATCAAAAGATGTAGGTAGCTGGATAAATAAGAAAAGAAGACTTTTATATATGCTGTCTCTAAGAAATCAACTTCAGAACAAAAGATACACAAAGACTAAAAGTAAAGAGAAAGAAAAATATATTTCATGCAAATAGAAATGAAAAAAAATCTAGGTTAACAAAACTTGTATCAGACAAAATAGACTTTAAAACAAAGGCTGTAATGAGAGACAAAGAATACTACACAATGATAAAGGGAACAATCCAACGAGAGGATATAATCCTTGTTAACATTTATAAACCCTGCACAGTCGCACCTAAATATATAAAGCAAATCTTGATGTACATAGAGAGATTCACAGTAATACATTTATATTAGGGGATTTTAACATCCCACTGACTTTGATGAATAGATCTTCCAGACAGAAGATCAACAAAAAATCAGTGTTGTTAAACAACACACTATATTAGATGGATTTAATTGATGTCTTCAGAGTATTTCACTCCAAAGCGGCAGAATACACAATCTTTTCAAATGCACATGGAACATTTTCTAAAATAGACTGCATGTTAGGACACAAAACAAGTCTCAATAAAGTTAAGAAGATTAAAATCATACCAAGCATATTCTCTTCAAAATGGTATGAAACTAGAACTTAATCACAAGAAAAAGTAAACTGAAGTGCACACAAAAGCATGGAGACTAAATTAATGTGTTACTAAACAATTAATGGTAAACAATGAGATCAAGAAAAAAATTTAAAGATACCTTGTAGCAAATGAAAATAAAACATAACAACCCCAAGTCTATGCAAAATCATTCTTAGAGGGAATTTAATAAAGTATTACAAGCTGATCTCAAGAACAAAAAGTATTTCAAACAATCTAACTTTACACTTAAAGGAACTAGAAAAAGAACAACAAATAAAGCTCAAAGTGAGAAGAAAGGAAATAATAAACATCAGAGAAGAAATGAAATAGACTCTAAAAAAGGTACAAAAGGTCAGTGAGACCAAGAGCTGATTCCTTGAAAAAACAAAAAAGATTGACAAACTTTTAACCAGGCTCATCAAGAAAAAAAGAGAAAGGACTCAAATAAATAAAATCAAAGATGATGAACCATCCTTGAGATTCTGGGATGAATCCCACTTGATCATGATGTATTATTTTTTTAAGATGTTGTATTCAATTTGCTAGTATTTTATTTAGTATTTTAGCATCTGTATTCATTAGAGATACTAGTCTGTAGTTTTCTTTTTTTGTGCCATCCTTGCCAGATTTTGGTATGAGGGTTATGTTGGCCTCATAAAGTGTGTTTGGAAGTATTGCTTCTTCTTCAACTATTTGGAAGACTTTCAGTAGAATAGGAACCAAGTCTTCTTTGAATATTTGATAGAATTCACTAGTATAACCGTCTGGGCCTGGACTTTTATTTTTGGGGAGGTTTTTAATAGTTTTTTTCTAATTCTTCCCTGCTAATTGGTCTGTTTAGGCTTTCTGCTTCTTTATGACTCAGTCTAGGAAGGTTGTATTGTACTAGAAATTTATCCATTTCTTCTAGATTGTTGAATTTGGTGGCATATAGTTTTTCATAGTATTCTACAATAATTCTTTGTATATCTATGCAGGAGAAGTGAAGGCAAAGATAAATGAATGGAACTTCATCAGACTAAGAAGGTTTTGCTCAGCAAGAGAAACTGACAACAAAATAAACAGACAGCCAACTAAATTGGAAATTATATTTTCAAACAACAGCTCAGATACAGGCCTAATATCCAAAATATACAAAGAACTCATAAAACTCAACAACAAACAATCCAATAAAAAAATGGGAAGAGGACATGAACAGACACTTCTCCCAGGAAGAAATACAAATGGCCAACAGATATATGAAAAGATGCTCATCTTCATTAGTTATTAGAGAAATGCAAATCAAAACTGCAATGAGATACCACCTCACACCTGTTAGATTAGCTATTATCATCAAGACAGGTAATAGCAAGTGTTGGAGAGGCTGTGGAGAAAAAGGAACCCTCACTCACTGTTGGTGGGAATGTAAAGTAGTACAACCATTATGGAATAAAGTATGGTAGTTCCTCAAAAAACTGAAAATAGAACAACCTTACGACCCAGCGATCCCTCTACTGGGTATATACCCCAGAACTCAGAAACATTGATACGTAAAGACACATGGAGCCCCATGTTCATTGCAGCATTGTTCACAGTGGCCAAGACATGGAAACAACCAAAAAGCCCTTCAGTAGAAGACTGGATAAAGAAGATGTGGCACATATACACTATGGAATACTACTCAGCCATAAGAAATGATGACATCGGATCATTTACAACAAAATGGTGGGATCTTGATAACATTATACGAAGTGAAATAAGTAAATCAGAAAAAAACTAAGAACTGCATGATTCCATACATAGGTAGGACATAAAAATGAGACTAAGAGACATGGACAAGAGTGTGGTGGTTGGGGGAGGAGGAGAGGAAGGGAGAAGGGAAGGGGGGGAGGGGCACAAAGAAAACCAGATAGAAGGTGACAGAGGACAATAAGACTTTGGGTGACGGGTATGCAACATAATTGAATGACAAGATAACCTGGAGATGTTTTCTTTGAACATATGTACCCTGATTTATTGATGTCACCCCATTAAAATTAATAAAAATTTATAAAAAAATATAGAAAGACAACAAAAAAATCAAAGATGAAACAGAAATAACTACTGACTCCACAGACATACAGTGATTGTAAGAAAAACTTATTTACAACTATATGGCAATAAATGGGACAATCTGGACAAAGTGAATAAATTCCTAAAAACATAGTCTTCCTAAACTAAGTCAGGAAAAATCAGAAAATCAGAATAGACAGATTACAACTAATGAGATTGAAGCAGTAATCAAAAACTCCCAACAAACAAAAGTACTAGAGCAGATGGCTTCACTGGTGAATTTTACCAAACAGTCAAAGAACTAACACCTATTTGTCTCGAACTATTCCCAAAAATTCAAGAGGAGGAAAAACTCCCAAACCTCATTTTATAAAGTTGGCATGATCCTGATTCTAAAACCAGATAAAGACACTGTGAAGAAAAAAAAAATTAGCCCTGGCCGGTTGGCTCAGCGGTAGAGCGTCGGCCTGGTGTGCGGGGGACACGGGTTTGATTCCCGGCCAGGGCACATAGGAGAAGCACCCATTTGCTTCTCCACCCCACCCCCTCCTTCCTCTCTGTCTCTCTCTTCCCCTCCCAAAGCCAAGGCTCCATTGGAGCAAAGATGGCCTGGGCTCTGGGGATGGCTCCTTGGCCTCTGCCCCAGGCGCTAGAGTGGCTCTGGTCGCGGCAGAGCGATGCCCCAGAGGGGCAGAGCATTGCCCACTGGTGGGCAGAGCTTTGCCCCTGGTGGGCGTGCCGGGTGGATCCCGGTCGGGCGCATGCGGGAGTCTGTCTGACTGCCTCTCCCCGTTTCCAGCTTCAGAAAAAAAAAAAAAAAATTATAAGTTAATATCCCTGATGAGTATAGATGTTAAAACAAAGTAAAATTAAATGTCTCTATAAATAGGTTTAAAAAGTCATATTTTCTTTAATAAATTTTAACCCTCTAAAAAACAGATATTTGGCATTCTCTGATGATACCAGTGTATAAAAATTTTGCTGTAGCTTCTTCTAATGGCAACATTTCATGTAAGTCTATATTTAGCAGGAAATGATACAATATATAGTTACAAATGCTTTATATTTTATGAAGCTTTTTTGTATCCCAATCAAAGACCCTATTAGATAAAGTGAGACATTTCTATTTTTTTAAAAATTTGAGAGACATTAAGGATCTGAGTGGTAAGTGCTTTGCCCAGGGAAACTGTAATGAATAATTGAACTAGGCATAGAACCAGGGCTTTCATCCCTTAGGTCAGGGCTCTTACAGCTTCTCATGGTGCAGCATTTAAACCCTCTGAAATAAGGTGTCCAGTTATTTGTTCCTAAATTTGTAGAAATTTAAGAAACTAAAAATAAGGAGGACAGTGAGAAAACTGAACATATAAAGGAAAGATAGAGTAGTTGAGAAAGTTCAGCCTGGAGAAGAGAAGGTTAAAAAATGACTTCGTATGTGTCTTTAAATAAAATGTTTCTGTGAGTAGGTGTCCTCCTGTATCTCAGTCAAGGGGATGGTGTAAATGATGGTGATGAACTACTGTGTCCGATATAAGGTAGCACTAATGGACAAGGGTGCATTAAATTCAAGACTAGGCAACAAAAAGGGTAAACTTACTTTTATACTGAAATAAAGAAAATAAATTTTAGGATACTTTTTACCTGTATAAATTATATTATAACGTTATGGTTTTTCAAGCTTGTGATATTATTTTTCTGGTCATATACCAAATTTATGAATTTCTAAAATGTCCAAATCTTATGCATAAATATATCTATATGTGTTAATTCTCTTTGAAGTCCACATCCTATTGCTTCATCCTATTTCAATCGAATAGTCTAACTGGAAGAAAGCTCAAGAGATTGCAATCTATCACATGATGTATAATTAACCAACAATACCTCAGGATAAATCCAAAAGCTCTCTGCTCATGCAGTAGGAATTCCAATTCTGGTTGCCCCTTTTCTGCCTTTTTTCTTGTTTTATTTTTCTCAGTTACTCTTCCCCCATGTCATCACTGATAAGCTCCTCTCTGGATGGCAGGACAGAGCACAGTAGAACTGAGAATTCAGTATTTCCTAATGTGATTACTTTGTTTAAAAAAATAGCAGAAGGAGAGGGAGGTAAATATCACAACAAACTTGTTGCATTTTCTTGGAGCATTTAGAATCACATTATCAATGAATATTTAAATCTATACATAAGACTTTATGTGCACCTGCCAGTAACTGAGCAGTAAATAAAGTACTGTGGAGAATGGAAACAAAATTTAAAATATGTTCTCTACACATGAGGAGTTTCCAGTAGTAACTATTGATAAAAATAACTTTTTACAATTAGACATTAACTGATGTGATGCAGACTTTCAGTGTTTTAGAAGCTTACAAGAAAACAGGATCGATTGCATCATTCAATAGTATTGAGCACATACTACGTCTATTCATTTATTCATGTATTCAATAAACTTTTATAGAATGCTTACTAAATGTTATGCACAGAGGACAGAGCCATGGATTCCTGCCATCACGGAGCTATAGTTTAAATGAGGGTTGGAGTGAGAAAACATATAATAAATAAATATGTAAATACATAATCAAATATTAATGAGTATCATGAAGGAAAGACCAGCAAACTAAGGGAGCCAGGGAGGGCCGTGGGACAATGGGGGGAGGTGCCCTTTTATGCAGGTAGCCAGGAAGGTCTCACTGATTCCTTGAAGAAGCTGAAGGGGCCAGTATTTAGATACTGTGGCAGGCTCATTCCAGGAAGAAGGAGAGCAAAGGCAAAGGCTCAGAGATGTTTGGGGTGAATGAAATGCAGTGAATTTGGGTCAGAACAGTGGATCAGAGACGTAGTGATAAGCAGATCATCTGAGGCCTTTGTAGATCACTGTGAAGACATCAGCCTGATCTCTGAGATAGGAAATGTTTGGAGGGATTTGAGCAGAGGAGCGATATGTCCTGTCTTACTTGCGACAGGCTGTATGTAGAGGGCAAACTGGGAAATGAAGCAGGGAGACAGGTAGAGACATGTAAGCAGTTACTGCGATAACCAGGCCAGATAATGTGGTTTCTACTATTTTCAGCAGTGTGAATTAAAGTCATACAGACATACCTCACTTTATTGTGCTTTGCAGATATTACATTTTTTTTAACAAATTAAAAGTAAAATCTTCCAGCAGCAAAAAGATTATGACTTGCTGAAGCCTCACATGATGATCAGCATTTTTTTAGCAATAAAATATTTTTAATTATGTACATTTTAGACATAATGCTATTACACACTTAATAGACTACAGTAGAGTGGAAACATAACTTTTATATGCATTATAAAACCAAAAATTCACTTTATTGCAGTGATCTGGAACCAAACCCACAATATCTCTAAGGTTTGCCTGTAGAGCAGTGGTCCCCAACCTTTTTTGGGCCACGGCCGATTTAATGTCAGAAAATATTTTCACGGACCGGCCTTTAGGGTGGGACGGATAAATGTATCACATGACCGAAACAAGTGTCAAGAGTGTGTCTTAGATGTAACAGAGGGAATCTCATTATTTTTTAGAACATCGTTCAGACTTAAATGGAAATAAAATGGAAATAATGTAAATTATTTATTCTTTCTCTGTGGACCAGTACCAAATGGCCCACGGACCGCTACTGGTCCATGGCCCGGGGGTTGGGGACCACTGCTGTAGAGCATAAAAAAAGTACAAATCAAACTGTTTTTTCAAATTTATTAACCAGTTATTCCTGTTAGTAACCTTCTACTATTATTTATAATATTCTAGTTATAAAATATACTATAAGTCCCTGGCCGGTTGGCTCAGCGGTAGAGCGTCGGCCTGGTGTGCGGGGGACCCGAGTTCGATTCCCAGCCAGGGCACATAGGAGAAGTGCCCATTTGCTTCTCCATACCCCCCTCCTTCCTCTCTGTCTCTCTCTTCCCCTCCCGCAGCCAAGGCTCCATTGGAGCAAAGATGGCCTGGGCGCTGGGGATGGCTCCTTGGCCTGGGCCCCAGGCACTAGAATGGCTCTGGTCGCGGCAGAGCGACGCCCCGGAGGGGCAGAGCGATGCCCGGGAGGGGCAGAGCATTGGCCCCTGGTGGGCAGAGCGTTGCCCCTGGTGGGCGTGCCGGGTGGATCCCAGTCGGGCGCATGCGGGAGTCTGTCTGACTGTCTCTCCCCGTTTCCAGCTTCAGAAAAAAAAAAAAAAAAAATTAAAATGTACTATAAAATCATTGTATTTATTTAATAACATTTTAAAGGGTTTAATATTTCACTTCAGTCATGCATCAAATTCTAATACTTAGGGTTATCTTTTTGGTTAGATTGTTTTCAATAGATTGTTTATTTTGGTGGGAGTACTAAACTAAGTTATATCATCTTCAAGCCTGACCAGGCTGTGGCGCAGTGGATAGAGCGTCAGACTGGGATGCGGAGGACCCAGATTTGAGACCCTGAGTTCGCCAGCTTGAGTGCGGGCTCATCTGGTTTGAGCAAAGCTCATCAGCTTGGACCCAAGGTTGCTGGCTTGAGCCAGGGGTTACTCAGTCTGCTGAAGGTCCATGGTCAAGGCACATATGAGAAAGCAATCAATGAACAACTAAGATATCACAACAAAAAACTGATGATTGATGCTTCTCATCTCTCTCTGTTCCTGTCTGTCTGTCCCTATCTATCCCTCTCTCTGACTCTCTCTCTATCTCTGAAAAATAAATAAATAAATAAATAAATTATATCATCTTCATATTATGCTTTAAAGCCTGGATTTTCAAGCCCTCACTCATTTTTATTATTTTCAAAAAAAAATTGTTTTATTGTTATAGCTAATTTATTTCTGGGCCTGTTGCATATAATAATTTTTAATACATATTTAAATGTTTTTCAAGTTTCTTATTAAATTCAGGTAGTCTTATTTTATGTATGTATCTGTGTGTTCAATAAATTGTGCTCATACATATTTTATTATAATCATATGTTTTTTTACAAGAAACATTTAATGTACAATAACATGGAAAAATATAAAGAAAAGAATAAAAATATATAGAGCAGGCAAAACTATCCAAATAAAATGAAGTAGCTATTTTAATCAGAAAAAATAAATAAGAACAACAAGTCATTTACTACATACTTATAAAAGTTTTGATTCTAGATAGATATAGCAATATTTATTTATTTATCTATTTTAGATTTTTTTTTAAACTTATTAATTTTAGGGATAGGAGAGAGAGAAAATGGTGTGGGGAGCAGCAGCTGGTAGTCGCTTCTTGTATTGCTTGACGGGGCAAGCCCAGGTTTTTGAACCATCGACATCAACATTCCAGGTAGAGGCTTTATTCACTGTGCCACCACAGGTCAGGAAAATCACAGCAACTTTTTAAAATTTTATTTATTTAGAAAATTAATTTTAACAGGTGACATTGATCAATAAGTGTACATAGATTTCAGACAAACATCACTCCATCATTTGATTAGTCAATTATATTGTATATTACCTAATGTCAAATAATTTTCCATTACCTTATATTTGTCCTTCTATATACCCTTCCCCTCCCGCCCTCCCCCTACCCTACCTCTCCCTCTTCTGGTAACCACTGCACTCTTATCTATGTCCATGAGTCTCCACTTTGTATCCCCCCAATGTGTGAAATCATAGAGGTTTTAGCTTTTTCTGATTTACTTATTTCACTCAGTATAATGTTCTCAAGGTCCATCCATGTTGTCATGAATGACTCTATGTCATCATTTCTTATGGCTGAATAGTATTCCATTGTATATATGTACCATATGTTCTTTATCCAATCCTCTATTGAGGGGCATTTTGGTTGTTTCCATGTCTTGGCCACTGTGAATAATGATGCGATGAATATGGGGGTGCATGTGTCTTTGACTTTTGGGGGTAGATACCCAGTAGAAGGATTGCTGGGTCTTAACGTGTTTTAATTAATTATTTGAGGCACCATCATATTTTCTTCCATAATGGGTGTACTAATTTGCATTCCCACCAGCAGTGAATGAAGGTTCCTTTTTCTCCATAGCCTCTTCAATCCTTGTTACTACCTGTCTTGTTGATGATAGCCAATCTGACAGGTGTGAGGTGGTATCTCATTGTAGTTTTGATTTGCATTTATCAAATAGCTAGTGAAGATGAGAAGTTCTTCATATATTTGTTGGCCATTTGTGTGTCTTCTTGGGAGAATTGTCTGTTCATGTCCTCTCCCCATTTTTTAATTGGATCACTTGTTTGTTGCTGAGCTTTATGAGGTCTTTGTATATTTTGGATATTAACCTCTTATCAGAGCTGTTGTTTGCAAATATCACCTCCCATTTTTTTTGGCCGTCTCTTTGTTTTGTTGCCAGTTTCTTTTTTTTTTTCTTTTTTTTTATTTATTTATTTATTTTTTTAATTTTTTATTTATTTTATTTATTTATTTATTTCAGAGACAGAGCGAGAGTCAGAGAGAGGGATAGACAGGGACAGACAGGAACGGAAAGAGATGAGAAGCATCAATCGTCAGTTTTTCGTTGCAACACCTTAGTTGTTCATTGATTGCTTTCTCATATGTGCCTTGACCATGGGCCTTCAGCAGACCGAGTAACCCCTTGCTCGAGTAAGCGACCTTTGGTCCAAGCTGATGAGCTTTTTGCTCACACCAGATGAGCCCACGCTCAAGCTGGCAACCTCGGGGTCTCGAACCTGGGTCCTTCCGCATCCCAGTCCGATGCTTTATCCACTGCGCCACTGCCTGGTCAGGCTGTTGCCAGTTTCTTTTGCTATGCAGAAGCTTTGTTGTTTCATATAGTCCCATTTACTTATTTATTTATTTGCCTTTACTTCCCTTGCCTTTGGGGTTAAGTTCATAAATTGTTCTCTGCGGCCAAGGTCCATGAGCTTAGTGCCTATGTTTTCTTTTATGTAATTTATTGTTTCAGATCTTATGTTTAAGTCTTTGATTAATTTTGAGTTGATTTTTGTGCAGGGGAATAAACTGTAGTTGTTTCATTCTTTTGCATAACAGCAATTTTTTAAATTATATGTTCTAATAATGTCTTCAACAATATATAAAACAGAATTTTATAAGACTACAGGGTAGAAAAGACAAACTTAACACATAGGAAGAGATTTACACAGGATTTTGTCATTTATTGATAGATCATTCAACAATTATTGAACAACAACACAGTGACAAGTTTGCCTTAATTGAAACCACAATTAAATCATATTATTTTACTGTGTAACTGAAACTTTTTGAAAAGTCATCCATGCACTAGGTAATAAAGTGATTTTTAACAAATTTAAGTGTAGATGTGATCATGCCAGTTCTCTAATCAAATTTTATATGTGTGTGTGTGCATCAAAGAAATTAGAAAATGAAAATAAGCATGAATAAATTAGAAAGAAAGATATGTAAAACTTAAGAGCAGCATTTAACAAAATAGAAAACAAATATATGATGAAGTGGCTTTACAAAGAAAAAAGTATTTCTCTGTAAAGGCGAGTAAAATAGAAAAAGCTCTGGTAACACTGATCTGAAAAAAATAGAGAAGGCAAAAATAATCAATGCATTAGAGTTCTTAAAGAGACCGTACTATAAATATAGCAGCAACTAAATTCAATAAAAGAATAGCTAAATAGTTGTACTTTACATCCCTGTGATTATCTTATAACTACCAATCTGTACTTCTTAATATTTTCATCTTTCTTACCCAGTCCACCAACCACCCTTTTCTCTGGCAACAGTCAGTCTCTTTTGTGTATCTATAAGACTGTTTCTGGATTTTTGTCCATTTATATTGCTCTTTAGATTCTACATATAACTGAAATCATATGGTATTTGCTTTTTTCTGACTGACTTATTTTACTTATAATATTGTAATAATTATATATGGTGCCAGGTGGGTACTGGAAATATTGGGGAGAACACTTTGTAAAGCATATTATTGTCTAATAACTATGCTGTACCAGTCAAACTAATACAAAATAATATTGAATGTCAACTGTAATTTAAAATTTTTAAAGCTCAAAATATAGCTAAATAGCAATAAATATTAAAACAGAATAACTGAAAAAAAATTTTAAAAATAATTTAACAAAGCTCACTCTAAATGAAAATGACTCTAAGTAGTTTTATAAAAATTAAATAAATTGAATTTATATTCAACACCTTAGCCCAAGGAAACCACTGGATCTATATACTATCAAATTTTCAAATTACAAGTAATTACAATTTTGTACAAAATTTCAATATCCTAGAAGTATAAAACTCTAAAAATTATTCTAAGATGCTAACATCATATAACAATGGATAGGAAAAAAATAGAGTAGGAATTTTATTCTAATCTCACTTAGAAATATAGATAAAAACTTTTAAAACTACCAACAAACTGTGTCTAGACTATATCAGAAGATAAATACATTACAATCAATTTGGGTTAATCCTAACAATGCAACTGTGGTTTGATATAACAAAATTATTTAATGTGATTTATTATATTAGCATATCATTTCAGTAGATGGAAAAAAAAACAATAAAATTCATCATTTACCATAAAAGATTTGGCAAACTGTTAATAAAAGAAAACATTTTTCATAAAGAATGCCTAACAAAAAACCAGAACAATTATTCTTAACCACCTTCTTTGACATTCTCTATACTATCAGGAAGAAGGCAAGAAAGTTTCTTTATAACATTTTTTTCCAGGAAACTTTAGCCAGTATGGTGAGACAAGAAAAGAAATAAAACCTGTAAGAACTATAAAGGAAGGGAGACACTGTCATTATTTGTAGATGTTATGATTCTTTAAATATAAAACCAAAATATCTATAAATTATTACAATCAATGGGAAACTTTAGTAAGGAGCTAATATAAGAAAATAAGTAAATCAATTTTATGTTTATACACAGTTAACATTAATATTTTTTAATGCTGAAAGTATCCTATTTAATGATAGATACATGAGTTTACCAGAACTTACAACTGCCCTTTTGCTGTTTTGCTTGTTTATCTGACCCCACCCTTACTGGATTATTGCCCCTGAAGCAGAAAAGTTCTAGGAAGCTGGTCAGCTGCCCCAAGGAGAAGTGTTCCAGGAAGCTGAAATTGTAAAACTGCAGAAGGAAGCGTACCAGAACTGCTGACTCAAAGTACACTTGCTCAAAGCTCTCCCCTACCCTATAAAATATTGCCTCAGAGTCTGTTTCGGTGCCCTTCTCCCGGAGAAGTGCGCGGCAGGTCTTTCTCCTCTAATAAAGCCTGCACACCTGGTGTTCGAGTGCCGTCTCATTCTTACATTTAATATGTTCAAAGTATAGAAAATAAACACATTTTGGCCCTGGCTGATTGGCTCGGTGGTAGAGTGTTGGTTGGGCGTGTGGATGTCCCAGGTTCAATTACCAGTCATAGCACACAGGAGAAGCAACCATCTGCTTCCCCACCTGTCCCCCTCTCGCTTATCTATTTCCCTCCCCTCTCTCTCTCCCTCTCCCTCTCCCGAAACTGTGGCTTGATTGAAGTGAGTTGGCCCTGGGTGCTGAGGATGGCTCCATGGCTTCTGCCTCAAGCACTAAGAAAAGCTTGGTTGGAGCAACAGAGCAATGGCTTTGGCTAGGCAGAGCATCGCCCCCTTGTGGGCATTCTGGGACCAGTTGGGGCACATCCAGGAGTCTCTCTGCCTCCCCTCCTCTCACTGAATTAAAAAAAAAAGAAAAAGAAAGAAAATAAACACATTCTGAATGGGAATTCCTTAACATTTTTCTCCTTGAACATGAGTGGGTATTCTTTGGCCCTTTCACTGTTGAATTTGATTTTATTAACATTCTCCCCTCATCTCTGATGTGTAGGAGCTGGATAATTATAAGATTAGTTCAGTTATCTCTTAGACTGAGGTGAGTGGGCAGGAAATTGGAGCTATGAGTAGAACAGTAGGAGGATCTCCAGGTTTATTTTATTTTATTTCTTCATGTGATTATTGATACCCAGAACTCAGGGATATTATGTATAATGCACTACTTATCTGGGCCTCCACTCCAGCTATAAGGTATAAAACTCTCCAACATCCGCTCTGCCCACACTGAATGAGGGCCTACATCTCAACTCACTGGCCATATACTCAGCCTTACTGATCCTGTAGATTTCTCCTACATTAGACTCCAATGTGGTATGTAAGTGTGTTTTACAAATTAGGCAAAATGTTTAAGTAGTCTACATTCTAAATTGAACCAAGCCAACGATAATACCAGTTTGTCATTATTAAGATTCACATGTTGAGCTTCTTATATTGTTCTTTCTATCCATTTCACTTCATGAACAAATGTCAGCATGGGGCAAAATCTGTTAACATGATATCGTACATATCCTTTTGCAGTGCTTATATTTCTGTTTTTACTATTTCTATACTACAATAAAACATCTGTCAGGAGGCTGCTAAAAAACTTTATTTGCATATGGCATGTTCCCAGATTCTCACTATTGTGAAAAATTTTCCCCAATTAAACACATGCATAAGAGTTAACTGTAAAAAGTTAGAGGCGAGGTTACTTCAGATTATATTCCATAAAAATACGGAGGAAAAAAATGTGTGCTTCATGGTGCAATGCACTCTGCTGAGTAGGAGCTGGATGTGGCTTAGTTCAAAGTCCGAGTTACATACTTAATATTAGACATTAAAATTTAATGATCTCTTAAATTTAATATATCTTTACCAAACATTTTTTTCTTTTCCAACAGCCTAATTTCATAGTCTTGTAGGAATAATGGTTTGGAGCAGAGTCAATGGGGTTTATTCCCTAGTATACATTTAACAAATTTTAAATAATTTTTTGAATTTTTTTTTCATGAATAGCACTACAATGTCTTCAGTTGTGACAAAATTATGAGATAAAATGGTTTAAAATAGACTATTATGCTTCTTTGGCTTAGAGAAAATTTCAAACTGTTCAAGTACACACTTTTCATTGACATATTAAATCTATCATCATAGATTTAATATGCTCATATATACATACAGAGCTGTTTTCCACTCATTGAGATTTATGGGTTTTGTAAATGAAAATGATCTTGGATTAGAGAAAGCATATTTTGAAAAAAATGTCTCCAGAGGTTTTCCGGACAGCTAGAACAGCTAGGGAAGGTATTTTTATAGGCAGAAGAAATGCTTGTTTCACAATACACTTATCTCCAAAGGTTCCTGGCAATACTTTCACAGAATCTTAATTTTATGTACTTCTCTCTTGTGCTCTCTTTTATTTCCCACCCAACAAATGACATAGTGAAGAAAAGTTATAGAGTGGCAAGAGAATTGTTGTTATCCCAAGCATCTAAGGAACTTGTGCCCATTCCAGTGTTCTACAAGGCATGCTATTAACATCTTAAATTTTCAGAGAGTATTTTATACTTTACAAAATGTGTTCACATTTACATGAGCTCACTTGACCCCTGCCTTATGAGGTATGCAGGAAAATCATTATCATTTCTATTCTGTGAGTACAGTAATAGTAAATATGGAGTAGACTGAGGGTATTGTGGAGATAAAATTTGACTCAGAAATTCTGACTCCATGTTTCTTCTATCTTACTGCACACCATGTACTTTAAAATAGTTGTGCACTGTCTGACTACTAAAAATAAAATGTTTTGTCAAGGCTTAAATAAGCCTATATAAGTAATTTCAAGAAAATTTTTACGATCTTTGAAAAATACTAAGATTTTAATTTTAGATTTCGGAGGCATCTGTGTTTCCAATGAAATTATTATTTACTCCAATAATAAAATACAATGTTCAGCGACTAAGAGAAAAAAAATCTACAAAATGAAAGAGTTCAGAATGCTGGACAAGTATTGAGGTTACAAGGGCTCTTAGCTGAGGAGCTGTGTTTAAACTATTTGAAACACAATGCATATCCTACCAAGGTTTAAGAATTAGAAGAATAAAACTTGGGTGAGGTTGTGAACAATCACTTCTCCCATAACCTAACTTGTACTGCTGATACTGGCTTGACTGATGTCCAGAATAAGAGTATTTATATGACTGATGTGAGGTAACAAAGGGTTCATGCAAAGCTAATAAAGAGAGCAGAGATGCTGAGATATAGGATGATAAAAGAGGAGTCTGGAGAATTGAGAAGGACCAGTGGTGAGAATCAAATTAATAAGATGCAGTTTGTTTTCAGTATAAGAAAAAGCATTTAATGAAATAAGCAAGGACAAATGGGTGAAAGAAACCAGGGTGCATACCTGATTATGTGGAAAAGCTGTTGACACTTGTAATGGAGCCATGGTAAGTGAATGAAAAGATCTTTTAATGTCTCAGAGCAGAGCAGACAATCTCTTTCTGACAATCCTGTAATATCCTAGCTGCCATTCTTTCCCTGGGGGAGGTTATCCTGATGCCACCTGCACACAGCTGTTACATAGGCTTTATTATTCTTAAGTTGTCAATCCTCTTGAAATGAGAAGTGTTCTGTATATGGGAAAGACCATCCTGACAGTGGTAGTAATCATTGGGACTGGCCATGGTGCCAGTGAAATACACTATTTTAAATAATGTATCACTATCTTTTTCTTATAGTAACATAACAGCTATGGTCAAGTGTTGAAAGATGGGTGTGTAAGAAAGGTAGATTTCTGATAAGATGAGAAAAATAGATAAATGCCATTAGGTTGACAACATCTATTACTTATATTAGGTGGTGATCTTACAGTTTTTATCAAAGGAGAGGACATGGTGCCTGTATATCTGTTATTTGTGTATTTGCTTCTGGTTACCTACATTAACATAACTTTCCAGCACTAGTGACTGTCTTCCTGAGTGAATGATCTGTAAGCTCCAGGTATGATGTAGCTGATGCAATTCTAGATGGTAAAAACAATGACTGTCAGAACCAAAGATAGAAACAGCAAAAGTCATCATTTCTAAATCCTTTCATACCTCTTTTTAGTCTAGCCTATTTTAGTCTATACATAAATAACATCTTTGTTGTGTGTGTTACATAGGCTATATATAAAATTTTGACTTATTAAAATTTTCACTTTAGTGATATATCTGAGGGTTTAAACAAATATGTTTTGTAATAAACTGCTACACTCAAATAGCTAAAGTCATTGCCAACAGTTGTAAAAAGTATTTTACAATTAACTTGAACTTGATAATTTTATTAAATAAATACACTCATAAATTTATAGGCAGAAGGATCAATAACTATGATTGATAGGTGTTCCTTACACTCTTGCCATTAGTTTAAAAATAAAATGTAAAAATGTCACCTGTTCTTCCAAATGTAATTAGTCCCAAATGGATTTAGAAATCTCTTCTAGTTTCTTTACCTTCTGAAGCAGAAATTCTGATGTCATTCTAAAATTTAAAAACAGCTGTATTTATATTAATATTATTTTGTCAAAGAATTCATGAAAAAGCAATAGAAATTTTATAAAAGAATAAAATATTCATTTCTTTTTTCCTTTAAAAAACTTGGGTGTAGGTATTGATAATAACAATAAGCTCTAGGTTTTATATACATATGACTTTATAGAATAGAAATACATATAATAGAACATAATTTTGAGAGATTATACTTGCAATTGGGTCAGGTAATCAATACATTTGAGGTGCAAATTCATGGGATATTTGTGCTATATGTTGGCTACCCTGGAAGCAGATGCTAAGTAACTATTAGGCTGAAATATGTTTATTAGAAATCAACACATTTGAAGGACAGGAGGGAGAAATAGGACTGAATAGAGAAAAAATTGACTGTTCATGCTAAACAAAATCTCCGTTAACCCACTAGGGAGCTTTGAAGACAGAATAGCCTTTAAGGAGTCCCACACTGGGACAAAATGGCTAAACCTTTATAAACTTTTCTCATTTGGTCATCAGATGTGGTTTCCCTGAGGAAGATATGACCTTGGGTGCGGAATTACTGTGAAACAATTTGGCTGTCTTAAAAATTGTGCATGTCTTTAAAAAAAGAGTCCTTATTTTTTAGAACTGTTTATTGAAATATTTATTAATATAATTACATGTTATGTGAGATTAAGATAAAATGGCAAAAATAAGAGCAGCCGCAACTTTGATTTCCATTGACTAAAAATGGGTCATTTTGAGCCATACTACCCCCAAAAAAGATAGCTAAGTATCAAAACACCTAAAATATATCTACATAAGTTTACAACACCATTTTTATACTATCTTATTAGGAGATTGTTTGGGCACCTGCTCATTATTTTGAAGATAAATATATAAAAACAACATCTAGTACTTTTCTGCTTTTCTTATACAAATATATTCAGAGTAACTAAATAATCAAGTAAAAGTTCTTCATAAGAGAATTTAAGGTAATAAACATAGAAAGAGTGATAGGAAATTATCATTTAGCAATGCTTAATAAAATAATGACTTTAAGCAATGATTACTAAGGCATGCTCAAAAATTAGGCACAAGATTGATTGAGAAGCTAATTGATGAATCAAGTTGAAATAGCTGAACCAACTGTTCAGTCTTGCCAGTTATACAGTTATATATTATATACCTCTTGCTAAATGCATTAAGATGTACATGGCACCTCATATGGTATATTCCTACCAATAATTAAGCCTATGTCTTTTTAAGTCTCTAGTTCTGAGTTTATGGAAAATATAGAAGAGAGAGAAACAATAAAAATACTAGAAAAATTTAAATCCCAAAGCAAAAATGTGGAAAATATTTTAAACACTTTTTCAACAAATAATTGATATAAAAGGAAAGAAAAAATAACTATAATAAAAATTTAAAGATTATAAGACATTAATCAGATGCAATTTCATGGATTCATTTTCTTTCTTTCATTTTTTCTTTCTTTGTGTGTGTGTGTGTGTGTGTGTGTGTGTGTGTGTGTGTGTGTGTGTGACAGAGACAGAGAGAGACAGAGAGAGGGACAGATAGGGACAGACAGACCGGAAGGGAGAGAGATGAGAAGCATCAATTCTTTGTTGTGGCACCTTAGTTTCTCATTGATTGCTTTCTCATATGTGCCTTGACGGGGGGCCGGGGGGGGCTACAGCAGACCAAGAGACCCCTTGCTCAAGCCAGAGACCTTGAGCTCAAGCTCATGAGCCTTGCTCAAACCAGGATGAGCCCATGCTCAAGCTGGTGATCTCAGGGTTTCGAACCTGGGTCCTGCACATCCCAGTCCAACGCTCTATCCACTGTGCCATCTCCTGGTTAAGCTGTATGGATTCTTACTTGAACAAATCAACTACATAGAGAAATTAAATCATTGAATAACTGTTAAATGATACTAACAAAATATTTCAAAATTCATAGATTTAATAATGTCACTGTGGTTATGTTAAAAAGATCTTGCTTGTTAGAAATGTATATGCAACTATATTTCACTTTCATTGAGACATTATACACTGATTCATTAATGAGTGTAATGATATATAGTGGTGGTGAGTAGGGGAGATAAATGAGATAAATAAAATAAAATTGGCAAGAGTTGAAATTTGTTGAAACTAAGCTATAGTTGATAAGTACATAGAAATTTATTATAACGTTTTCTTTTACATGTGGTTGAATATTTCTATAACTTCAAAATATTCAACTATTTACACGATCATGTAGAAGGCATTTTTATAAAACTAGCTTACGAAAAAATGTATAAATGACAGAAAATATGTTGAGTGGCAAATTTGGATTCAAAGGGATCTTGGCAATCCTCATCATAGGCTAAAGTCTACAAGATAAAATTTAATTCAAATAAAAGCTATTATGAGTTTTTAGAATGACGGTAAGCTTACTTAACTACATTTGTGAGAAAGAGTTCACATTCTTTATTTGAAATGAATTACATTGTGTCTTTGATTGAAGATTTTTTAAATGTTGATGCAAAGAAGTAATTTTTGTTTTGTTCTCATTTTGTCATGTTAGCTGAGGTTGCTTAGTTCTGCAATTTTAGTTATATAATTAACAAGCTTGAAAATTGTGTTTTTGCTTTTCTATTATCTTAAATAGAGTATATTGATATAATTTTGCATTGTCTTGATGGCTTATGTCACTATTGCTCATCAAATGTACTTGCTATCATATATTTGACAATCTCTGTGGATTCTTAATTGGGTAGCAGTGTGCTTTACAGTGGCTGTCTCTGCTATTCTTTCTGCCTCCTTAGCTCATTGCTAAGTCCTCACTTCTTAGTATTACAGTTCTATAATATGTGTTCAAATAATAAGGCTGTTTTACTCTACTTTTCCAAGACATAGTAGGTTTGAGGGTAGATCTTACTTGAGGGTAATTATATTGGTTATTCTTTGGGAGGGCTCTATTTTTTCTATAGTTTCTCACCCTTCTATAATTTTACTCAGCTAGCTGAGATTGAAAAAATCAAACACCTCATGGAACACTAGGAACAAAGGGACTATTACTGAATATAGTAACCATTTGAACTTTAATACATTTTTTTAATTGGTATTAAGTCTCTTAAACTTCAGCTCTTGGCTTACAAAATCTGAGGGCTGGAGCAATATTTGATGTTTGTTAGTCAAGGTTTTTCAAACTTGAGTCATTAATGTAAAATCCTTCACAATTTTTCTATATAAATACAATTATTTTTACATTTTACTTAATTGAGTAAGTTATTTTACATAAATGTATTGAAATAAAACATTTATATTAGCATCATAATTGTGCCCCCCTTTTTTGGCATTTACAATGTAGCTTTGAAATATTTATGAGCAAAGAAATTTTCAATGGTGTGCTACCTAAAATTATATTGCTTATAGCTACTATGAACAATTTTTGCTATAGTATATTCATGTGATACCTGATTTTTAGCCACCTCCACAATAGATGTAAATTTCTATGTCCGAGTTACTTCATTATGCTAGTTCTCCTTCAGGTAACACAGTGCCTAGCCAACATTAAGCACTCAGTAAATGCTTATTAAACATGTCTATTGAATGAATAAACACAACTAACTAGAAATATAGTGACTTAAAATCCATATTATTATCATCTATGTTAAATTTGCAATTTAAGGAATGACATTATTGAAATCACTACCTTTTTCACCAAATTCTCTGAAGGCTGCATTGACTAGTATTGTTCTGTTTTCTCTTGAGGAATAGCACAGATTTAGACTGTAGAGTGGACTTATTTATCACATGTAATTCCCCCACTCCCCAAATACTTGAAATATTAAATATTTTTGTGCTCATCAGTTCATAGAATGTAATAGAGGCAGAACACAAAATTTCCTCATTATTGAAATTATTCAACTGACTTTTAACTAAAATATGATTGCATAGGTGCATATTTCCTGTATAAACTAAGTTTTCAGGCCCTGGCCAGTTGGTTCAGTAGATAGACTGTTGGCCCAGCATGCCAATGTCCCGGGTTTGATCCCTGGTCAGGGCATATATGAGAAGTGACCATCTGCTTCTTTTCCCCTCCCTTTCCCCCTTCTCTATCTTCCCCTCTTGCATCCAGTGCCTCTGTTGGTCCAAGCATTGGCCTTCAGCACTAAGAATAGCTCAGCTGATTCAAGCATTGACCTTAGATGGTGGTTGCCGGGTGTATCTTGGTAAGGGCACATGTGGGAGTCTGGCTCTCCTCTCCTCTCACTTAAAAAAATATTATGTTTTTAAATGTTGATATTCCCTAATATCCATTTTTGAAACTTTAAGAGATTTATAGGGTTTTTTTTCCTGCCTAAATGATGTTAAAATGCTATGAAAGGAGAGATTTTTATGATGACCAAAATAGTTCTAAATAATAAACATACAAATTATGGATAGTTATGGATTTGAAAAGTGCTACAGTAAATATCATGGAAAATAGCCCAACTGAAGGAAGAACAGGATGTGCGGAGCCATTTAGAATTATTGGTGTCTTCAAGGTCTGGGAATAGAGTATTTGTGTGTGTTTGTCCAGGAAGAAACTAAAACCTGACATTTTATAGAAGCAGGGGCAGATAGAATTTGGCAGCTTCTTAACCTTAGTTATTTAATAGAAGGATAAAAATGTCAATAGAATATTTGATAGATTCTCCTTTATCGAATAGGATTCTGTTTGTGACTGAGTGGAAGAAGAACAGTGACTGAAAACCAGGTGGTTAGACTAAGGTAGATGCTACAAAGTGAGCAAATTACAGCCAAGAAATATAAACTGTAATTCTAGAGCTATCTAAAAGTCTTTTAATTTCAGTATTTCATTTAATCTTTAACAGTAAAATGTCTTGCCCACTGTATTGAACAAAATATAAATGGTTAAGTCTCAGTAATGAAACATTTTAATTGGCTTATGAGTTAAATTTTAAATGTCTTAGTAATAAATAGTCTATTTTAGAACACTGCCAACAGGTTTATTAATTCTACATGTATTTATTTAGTACCTACTTTGTAGAAAATGTTCTGCCAGATTCTACAGAATATGAGTAAGATAATTATATAATGTGTGTTCACATTTCAATTATAGCAATAGTCATAATGCATTGTGATTGCTTTCTTCCATGTTTGGCCACCTTTTCTTCTAGTGTGTGTGTGGGGGGGGGGGTCATAAAGTGAAAAAGTATTCAAACAGGAAAATAATAAAAAGATGTTTGGAAAATACTGCATTTCACTGCTAACTACCTGAGAACAGAGAACTGTGGGCTACAGCGACTATTTCATCTGTTTCTCCTGAAACCCATACTCTTTTTAGAATGCTATGGACACTCAATGTTTATTGAATTTTAGGCAGGAGAAGAAAGTAAGCGTTGCTGTTAGCCTAATGATAAAGTTCCTCTTACTATTGAATCTCCAGGCAAATGGTTCCATTATGCTAAGTGAAATAAACTAGTCAGAGAAAAGACAAGTACCATATGATTTCACTCATATGTGAAATCTTTTGAACAAAATAAACTAACAAGCAAAATAGAGACTCATATAGAGAACAGGCTGACAGCTGCCAGGGAGGGTGTGTGCATGTGTGTTGGGTGAGGGACATGGAGAAATTGAGAAAAAAAAAGAATAAAAATCTTATGGACACAAACAACAGTATGGTAAATGCCTGGGGTAGGGGGAAGTAGAAGAGGGTGTGGGGGATAAATAGTGATGGACAAAGACTTGATTTGGGGGGTAAACACACAATGTGGTATACAGAGATGTTCTATAGAACCGGGCACCTGAAACCTGTATAATTATGTTAACTAGAGTCACTCCAATAAAATCAATTTAAAAAATACATATGATTCCATAATCAAAAAGGTTAGATTGTTTTTGTTACAAATGCCATCTAGGTAATTTTAAGGTTACTATTTAGAGAAAATAAATCAAGGGGAAAAAAACCCATGATGATGAAGTATGTTTTTGAATAAATTATTATAGTTTGCTAGGTGATCATGTCAGAGTTAGTGAAGAAACATTGTATGTCAAATCTTGGGTTAAAATTTCTTGAGAAAATGTGCAACAGTCATATTTTGGGAGGAAGTTTAGGAAATGCAATTAAAGCCCTAGGGTACAGAAAAATAGGAAGTGCAACTCCAGCTTTAAGAAGGTGGGGGCTTAGTAGTTATAGCAATTGGAAAGAAAACTTAAGAAGGCAATGGCAAGAGCCCAGATCCTCAGATACCTAAGTGACCAAATGATGATGAAGAAAATGGAGGAAAGAAAGGGTGAATGAATCTTGCAGTGGGGTCACAGCTGGTAGTGAACCTTCCAATGGATCTCCATGAAGTTATGCCTCTACTTTAGCAGACACAGAGCATTTTGAGAAAACTTAAAATACATTCCACTCTGTTCAAAGAATGAGGAGTTCTAGAAAAATGCACAGTAAAGAGGGGTTTCAGATAAAAAGTTGAGAGTAAAGAATAGAGGAGGCCTGACCTGTGGTGGCGCAGTGGATAAAGTGTCGACCTGGAAATGCTGAGGTCGCCGGTTTGAAACCCTGGGCTTGCCTGGTCAAGACACATATGGGAGTTGATGCTTCCAGCTCTTCCCCCGTCTCTCTCTTCTCTCTCTCTCTCTCTCTCTCTCTCTCTCCCTCCCTCCCTCTCTCTCTCTCTTCTCTAAAATGAATAAATAAAATTTAAAAAAAAAATTAAAAAAAAAAGAATAGAGGATATTATTTTTTAAGCACTGGGGAAGTTAATACATTTTTTAATAGAAGAGTTGGAAGATCAGAATTGTGCATTACAGCAGTGTTCAGAATAAGCAGAAGAGATAAGAGAATTAGGATTGGTGCAGTAGGAAATTATCATGTAAATCGGTAGACATAATAATTCTTGGTATGTGAAAGGCATGGTACTAAGCATTTTATATGCATTATTTCCATTCCATACCACAACAATTTGATGAATTAGAGAGCAATTTTATTCTCCACTATATAGTTGAATTTAAAGCACAAACTACATGATGTGCTAAAGTCAATGTGCCAGAAGATGGGCATGTACAGAAAGAATGTCTCTTTCAGTATAAAGAGACAGCTGTCAGTTACCAAGCCACATTACTACATACATAGTATTCTACATCCAGAATTATATTTGTTATACATTTTGAAACAAAATAGCTCTGTGAACCAAGTTTTTCAAGTTTAAGTTAACTTCTTTTTAAGTCTTCAATTAGTCTCTTATAACAAACCAATTAGGCATATGGTTCAGACCAACTTGGCAGATTTCACTACAATATAACAAGCCTGGGCTCTTATTATCCTGTGCATGTGTGTCCTTTAGAGTCTTAGATATAGCATCTAGTTGACTTTGGTTATTGATTCCACTTTGCTGCCAACATCTTTCAATTGATGTAGAAAATCCAGGCTGATCTATTAATATACCCAGGCCTATCTTCAGCAGTACAGGCTTGAAGTAAATTTTTAAAGAACATGCTTGCAGGCAACTGTATTTCTAGACATTTCACATGGTATCATCAGCAATAAAGTTAAAAAAAATAGACACCAATCTCATTTAATATCTGTCCAGAATGATCTTACAAAACTTCACTAGCCATGTCTTCTCTATTATTTTATGTGCATTTTTCATTCTTCTATCTAGCCTAATTACCCTCTATTCTTTAAAATGCTTGAACTTTTTTTTTTTAAATCTTTTTTTTTCTTTTTTTCTTTATTCATTTTTAGAGAGGAGAGAGAGAGGGAGAGAGAGAGAGAGACAGAGAGAGAGAAGGGGGGAGGAGCTGGAAGCATCAACTCCCATATGTGCCTTGACCAGGCAAGCCCAGGGTTTCGAACCAGCGACCTCAGCATTTCCAGATCGACGCATTATCCACTGCGCCACCACAGGTCAGGCAAAATGCTTGAACTTTATGCTTCCCTTTCTTTCATTTTTTATAAATTATTTATTTATTTGAGAGAAAAAGAGAAAGAGAGAGGCATCAATTTTTTGTTCTACTTATATGCATTCATTGGTTGATTCTTGTTTGTGTCTTGACCAGAGATCAAGCCTGCAAACTTGGCATATCAGGATGATGCTCTAATCAACAGGGATAACCATCCAGGGACCTTTAAATATATTCATTGTTTATCTGAACCTTATTTGTTCTTTCAAAATCAAGATCACATCCCACCTTTGCTGCTGGCCAATGACATAAGCCATGGAATTATTTTCCTGCACTTCAATTCCAGCTCTGATTAGAAGTAGCAGTTATTAGACAGAGGATCCAAGATGTAGGTGGAGACACAGCCACCTCCTCCCAGGACTAAACTAAAATTATTACTAAAATATAGATCAACCTAAATAGCCAACTGAAAAATGTTGAATTAATAAATACAAGCCTGACCAGGTGGTGGTGCAGTGGATAGAATGTTGGACTGGGACACAGAGAACCCAGGTTCAAAACCGGAAGGTCGCTGGCTTGAGTGTGGGATCATAGACATGACTCATGGTCGCTGGCTTGAGCACAAGGTCAATGGCTTGAGCAAGGGGTCACTCGCCTCCCGGTCAAGGCACATATGATAAAGCAATCCACGAACAATTAAGGTGTCACAACAAAGAATTGGTGCTTTTTATCTCTCTCCCTTCCTGTCTGTCTGTCCCTATTTGTCCCTCTCTCTGTCTCTTCCTCTCTGTCACAAATAAATAAATAAATTCAATAATTAAATAAGTAGCATTTACTAATGTTTCATTTTTGCATCCCTTATGTGAGTAATTGTAATATGTATATACATATATATTTAATTTAGTGGAATGAAATTGATTAATAAAGTATATAGGTTTTAAGTGTACAACTCTATGACACACAATGCAATATAAAGATGATGTATAATTATATTTTTATGTGAATTAAGTCTTAATTCAGTAGCTTTTAGGCATTCCTTCTACCCCCTGTTAGAGCAGGTAGAGCAAGGTCTTGGCCTTAACATTTATTTATATTTCTGAATACCATACATTATTACTTTTATTTTACTGGTATCTTTAAAAGTTACCAAATATTTATTTTATTACTTTTAAATATAATAGTGTATATTGTATTTGTATTGCCAAAAGTCCCAAACTCAGAGAAAAGATAGATTAAGAGGTTAGCAAGTCATTTGGGGATCACATGCCTGATATAAAATGAAAAAATACTACACAGTGGCAAATTATTGCAATGTAGAAATGCTTGTTCAGTATTAAAAGATCTTAGAATTTTGTTTTCATGACAATCTAGATATTCTCATTTTCTTGTGAATTTCTTCAGTGTCAAATATTTGCTGAAGCAAGTTGAAACGCCATGCGAGGTAAAATAAACACATCTGTTACTCCATTTATGGGCTTATATGTTTGTGCCTTTTAACATACATGTCTGTCATTTCAGTATAATATTTAAAACACTGTTCTCACAAACACAATCATCACAATCTAGTGTATGAATACACACTATGTATTCCTACAGACCAGAATGTAACAGAATAAAAAAGGACCCAGTACTATTACAAAATTTCATTTCATTCATATATATTAATATTTAATGAACAATTTCCTATTGCACAGAAATGCAGTAGTGATGGGAACCACAGCCATCAGTTCCAACATGAGCTACTGTACCAGTTATAGAGGTATTAACAGAGACATTTGTCAGGCCATAGTTGTAGCTGCCAGATTCTCTATGTGTAAGAATCAAAAATTTCTGTGAAAACCCAAAAAATCATGCGCTGATTATTTTTTCTTTCTGGGTTGAGGTTTCACTTTAATTCAGCCGAATTACATTAAATGTCTGCTTTGAATGAGACCTCATGGTAGATGCTGTGTGGACATAAAAATAAGTAAAATGCCTCAACCTGCAGCTGCACCTCCATTCACATCTTGGCCTCTCTAGATTCTACCTAGTCCCTCAAAGTCCAAATATTCCCCACCTCTTGTAGCCTAGTGGAAGGCCAAGACAAATAATCAAATAAGAAGAATATAAATGACACTGTGGTAAGTTCTTTAAAGGAGAAACCAAAAAATTATCTGGGTGCAAAAACATGGTAGTGTATGAAAATAAAACAGCAAAATCTAATGGAAAATGCCTGCAATGACTAGTAAGAGCTGAAAACAATGTTATTTATATTGGTCATATAACCTCTCTTTGAGGACATGACATTTGAGCAGAGATCTAGTAAAAGATTAAGCAGAGAAGTGACTATCAGGAGCCAGGCAGAGGGCACCAACTTGGCATATTTTATGAGTAGAAAGAAGATAAACAGAACCAGAACCAGAATGATCAAGGACAGTAGTAAGGAATGAAGGCAAATTACAACGGGTCCTATTGAATGGTATAACGCAGGGATCGGGAACCTCTGGCTCGCGAGCCAGATGTGGCTCTCTTTTTTTTTTTTTCCCCCAGATGTGGCTCTTTTGATGGCTGCATCTGGCTTGCAGACAAATCTTTAATTAAAAAAATAATAACGTTAAAAATATAAAACATTGTCATGTATTACAATCCACTTTCTACCGCTCATGTTCATGGTCGCAGGTGGCTGGAGCCAATCACAGCTGTCCTCTGGGACAACACCAAATTTTAATTGGATGATGCATAATGTACATGGGTTGTTGTATGGCTCTCACAGAATTACATTTTAAAACATGTGGCGTTCATGGTTCTCTCAGCCAGAAAGGGTCCCGACCCCTGGTATAAAGGCTTTGGAAGTTATATTAAGTGTAATAGCAGCCATTGAAGAGCTTTGAACAAGTTACCAGAGGGAGGGTGATGTGGGGGAGGGAGAAAAGAGGGACAAATATATGGTGCTGAAAAATGATTTGACTTTGGGTGATGGGTATACAACATAATAAACAATTCAAACGCTATAGAAATGTTTGCCTGAAACCTACATACTCTTATGTATCAATGTCACCCCGTTAAGCTTAATTTTCTAAATAAAATATATAAAAGTGTATATAATTCATATATTTAAAAATCACTTTGGCTTAAGTTGACTGAGTAGATAGCATTCATCTATTAGGATAGAAAAGGTTGGGAGTAGCAACAGGTGTGGAGTGCATTAGCTTTTCTGTGGTAACTGACTCCAAAATGTTTATGGTTTACAAAACAATACCTCACATGTGTAACCTCTCAGTTGCTGCAGTTCAACTTCTGCAGATCTGCTCAGTGCATGTTTTTAACACATAGCCAGGCTGAAGGAGCAGACCCTGTTTGGAACATATTATACTCAAAGCAGACAGAAAAGAGCAAGAGGTAGAGCCTGATTCTGAAACTGTTCTGGTGTGGTTTAGTCACATTCACTCCCATTAGCCAAAACAAGTCACACGGCCAAGCATGACAATGGGATGGAGGCAGACTCTTCTATAAGGAGGCGGGTGCTGCAAGTCAAACTGCAACATGTGAGCACATGTAAGCCTTTCACAGAGGAGAAAGTGAATGGCTGAAAGCTGTAATATAATCTACCACAAGAGGTAAAGGGTAGGTTTAAATGGGAAAATAAAAATGGTGTTCATGGGAATATCTTCAGAAGAGGACAGATCTCCAGCATTGGCTTTATGTGACGGAAGGAAGAACTACCTGGAATCTACCCTTGCTTTGACGCTAAAAAGTTTGTGACTCTGAGCAAGTCACTTAACCTACCTGGACTTTATATTCTTCATTTGTAAAATAAAAAATCTGTACTAGAATCAGGGAAGATTACATTGTCTTTTGAGAGGTCTATATAACCTAATATTATAAATACTGTATATAAAATTTTATTTTTATGTGATGTTATCTGAATATATAGATTTTCTTGAAAAAGGCTGCTCGGCTGCTCAAAAACCACTGGGACCTAAGAAGGTTAAAAACTAGAGAAAGAAATGATTTCTAAGATTCACAGCCAGTTTTAACTTCTTACATACTTGCTGAGGCACATACTATTTGCAAGTTTAATGAATCATCTTTTTTCAATGAAAACATATTAATTGTAAAAAGAAAAGCAGCACAAAGGAATAATTAGTGGTCTCTAAACAACCCAGTATATAATTGATATTAACTTCCTGATATGAATCCTGTGCTAATTTCCATGAACACGCAAGCATATATGCCAATTATATAATGTATAATTTTAATTTTGCTTACTCTTCACACACACACAGAAAGATAATGCAAACAGATTTGGACCAAGCATATTTTCTGCATCTTTTTTCTCTCACACAATTTATTGTAAAGGTCTTTCCAGAATAGTATATAACATCTAATTTCTCTTCAGTAACTTTATAATAGTTCATGGTTTGGATATACTATAATGCTTTTGACAATTCACCTATTTAAGCAAATTCAGATTTTCTTCATAGAATTTTCACTATAAAAATGTTGATATAGCCTGACCAGGTGGTGGCGCAGTGGATAGAGCATCGGAATGGGATGCAGAAGACCAAGGTTCGAGACCCCGAGGTCGCCAGCTTAAGCGCGAGCTCATTTGGGTTGAGCAAAAAAAGCTCACCAGCTTGGACCTAAGGTCCCTGAGCAAGGGGTCACTCAGTCTGCTGAAGGCCCACGGTCGGGGCACATATGAGAAAGCAATCAATGAACAACTAAGGTGTCGCAACGAGAAATTGATGATTGATGCTTCTCATCTCTCTCCGTTCCTGTCTGTCTGTCCCTATCTATCCCTCTCTCTGACTCTCTTTCTGTCCCTGTAAAAAAAAAAAATGTTGATATGAATATCTTTGCACATAATTTTTTACAGTTCCTGCCTTTAATTTTTTTATAATAGATTCTCCCAAGTGGTATTGTGGTGCCAAGGAGCTACGTACTCTTAGTTTTGTTGGAGTAGCGGATGTTTTGATTCATTGCATATGTGTCCCCTCCAGGACTATGTTATTCTGTCCCAACTGGGAATGTTGATGGCCAACTTCTCGAAGCTCAGTTCCACTCTGGTACTTGCCCTTGGCTAGAGACCATTGAGTCACTTAAAGTTTATTGGATTATTATCCAAACTCTATTGGGTTATCAAATGTTTCTCTTTCCTGGGGATATTCAACTAGCTGATGCAGTGGTACAAATGTCTGGTCTTGATGCTCTGACTGGGACAAGTTTAAAGGGCCAGGCTTAGCTTCAGATCTCCCAATATGACTGGCTGAGTCTTTGTTGCAACTGCAACAAAATTAACTTCCCTTTCTGCCCAATTCAATTTCCTTTACTCCCCCACAGATGCTTATATTGAGAGTATCTTCTAATAGGCTCATTAATCCCACTAATCTCCACCTCTGCTCTGCAGGGAACCCAGCCTCTGACAGTGACAGACTGATTTCTGTAATATTGTTTAGATTTCTCTGACAATCAGTAAGTGAAGTTTAACAACATTACTCTGCAGACTTCTTAACAAATGTTCTGTAGAATGAAGCATTTTATCATCCAGATTTTTTTTTTTTAACAGAGACAGAACGAGAGTCAGAGAGAGGGATAGATAGGGACAGAGAGACAGGAACGGAGAGAGATGAGAAGCAACAATTATTAGTTTTTCATTGCGACACCTTAGTTGTTCATTGATTGCTTTCTCATATGTGCCTTGACCGTGGGCCTTCAGCAGACCAAGTAACCCTTTGCTCAAGCCAGCGACCTTGGGTCCAAGCTGGTGCACCTTGCTCAAACCAGATGAACCCACGCTCAAACTGGCGATCTCGGGGTCTCGAACCTGGGTCCTCTGCATCCCAGTTGACGCTCTATCCACTGCACCACCGCCTGGTCAGGCTTATCTCCCAGATTTCCTCAGCAACAATTTAGTCATCTGATTATGAGTCTTCTCTAAAGGAAATCCAGTGCAATGAATGATTTGTTCGCTTTGTCCCCAAAATAATCATCTTCTATAATCAAAGTGCCTTGCTATCGGATATTTATATGAATTTTCTTTTCAAGAGCTAAGGGTTCACAACTTACAATAAATGAAGCAAATGTTTATAAGGTATTTACCAAGGCAGAATTTGTGTTTATTAGGTTTACAAAACTAAAAGACAAAGTTTTTATGATTATCTTCATTTTGTGAAGAGCTAGATGTGTAACACTTTGAAACCTTAATATGATTTCCCAGAGTCAGACTATTAAACAGCGACTTGCCAACAATCCACTCCTGAAGCAGCCTTGACTGGTGCTCCCAGGCTCTCCTGTCAAAGCCACAGGCCAAGCTGCCAAGGAGACCCTGAAAGGAAGAGGAAGAAAAAGAGCAGGGGCGGGGAGAAGGAACAATAGAATTAATGAAGCAAGAATAGAAATAAACTCCAGGATGGCTTTTCCTGTGAGAAACTGAATATCTAGTGATAATTTTGTCAAAAGATTTGATGTTTCAGTAGACACACTTGATTTGAGAAGCTTCTATAACCTTTAAATTTTGCCTTTTATAGAGATAATAAAAAATAATTGTATCTGAAAACATATAATATATGCTCAGTAAAATCGGCAAAATAACTAGAATGTTATAAAACTAGACTTTTCAAGATTTAAGTGCATAACAGGAGGCCCCAATGGAAAGACTACACTTAAAGTTGATAAGCTTCCTTGTAATGTGCTGACAATAAATCACTGTTTAATTTTAGACATGTCAGCAAAAAAAAAAAGGGAAGAAAATGTTGACTGAGCTTTAACCAACTCTGTGTGTTGGGTAGAAATACTATCAATCGATTTCATTATCTAAAAGTAACTGACATTTTGAGTGTCTGTTTGAAATATGGCTGGGGAAAAAATTTCATCCAATTAAAGAGCTTCCCCCCCTCCCCCACCACCAAGAACAATTTTCTGCAGCTCTGAACTGAGGGAGAGAATTTCACTGATGACAATAAAGTAAATGGCAGCAGCTGACAGTAGAGTGTCCCTCCTTTATTGTCCACATCCTGCCCTGCTAATGAGCTCAGCTTCACTCTGGGGAGAGCTGTCTGTTCAGGGTAGGGGAAGTTATTCTTTCTCATTGCCAGCTTGCTTCTAATTCTTTCCTGAAGAGAAAGTGTCAGTCATGCTTAATTACATTAAATTAGGTGTGATAGTTTAAAACACCACTGGGTTGTCTTAAAGCTTAACTAAATTACTCAAATTCTCACTTTTTTCCTGAGCTCCATGCTGAAGTTTTAAGTCATATCTAAGAAGTGTCACTGTAGGGAACTAAATGGCATGTGTGTCCAAGGTCACCTAACTTTATTTTCTGACCACATGGCATAATCATTGTCAAGAGGAATTAAATCCCACCATGTATACAGAGCTCTCCTAGGAGCAAGTCAGAACACCAGAGATCTGGCATGGCTTTTTAGTAGAATTCTGAATTAGACAATGTCATTGATCACACACGAAAGTGCAGTAATAAATATGAAATCTTTATTGATTTAAATTTGACTCATTTGGAATCACTAATCACTCAAGCCACAGACTTTATCTTATCTTGAAGAAAAATTGCTAAGGGAAGTAGCACAAAGAAGATTTCACAAAGCAAACTTACCTACAGAAACAAATATGCTTTCCAAACACGCATGTGTTTATTTCCGCACTCATTTATGTATGAGTTCATTCAACCTTAGTACTAAGTCTTCACTGAATGCCTTCCACAATCATATAGGGATATTCTAGAGTCTAAAATGATTACACTAAGGTAAATGATATATACATTACAGTCTTCAAGAATTCAAAAATCTGGTAATTTAGTTAGAAATTACAGATATTTGTTGTTAGTAAATTGGCTTAAATTAATAGGACATATCTTTTCCAAAGGATTATTTTTTTTTAACTTATTTTTGGGTTTAAAGTTTTGTTCTGCAGAATAAACTTTTGTTTTTCATTTTAAACTGAGCTGATTCACTCTAGCTGATATTCACAATTAATTCCAAAAGTACTATTTACTATTGCTACTGAATTTACAAATATAGATAACAAATTCTGAGATAAATAACACTCACCAAAAAATGTGCATATGTATATCTCTCCAGAGTAAAATATGCATTAACTTTAAAAGCACTTTTTATAGTACTTGGTACAAAAATACATTTGATTAGTATATGTTGATTTAGCTAATATATCTTTTTGAAAGAAAAAAATAGCTATATATGTATTGTAGTCAACTAGCTCAGCTTAGCTTACAGAATTTCTCAATTTATTTTCCATAATAGACTTTCAACTTTCCCAGAATTATCATTTTATCTTATAGTCTAGTCTCTCTGTCCCGTTTGGACATGCACCTGAATGACACATAAGTGTTAGTAAGTAAGTCTATATTACTGGTAAAGATATTTCATCTGAGTGTGGCTTTGTACTACAGAAGTAAAAGTGAAGCCACTTTTGAACATTATCTGTTCTTCACAGTTAAAGTGTAAGAGGAAAACCTTAATGTCTAATATTTTTTAAAATAAAATATTCTTGTATTAGTTCATCAACCTATCAGTCTGCCCATTTGTTCGCTTGTCCGGCTGGCCATCCATCCATCCATCCATCCATCCATCCATCCATCCATCCAGCTATTCAGCCTTCCAGCTATCTTTTCTGTCCAAAATTGAACCATCTGCTCAACAAGGGAGCATAAATTTAGAGGCATAAATACAAGACTGGTTTACTGTAGTTTAAAAAATCATACTATTGGAGTGGAAGAAAAATGACATAAATTAGAACTGTTATAATTGAAGACAGCATGTAGATAAAAGGAGCAATTTGAGGATAATAAATAACTTTGTGGCTCAAGAAAGGGAAAATTTTACCTCTAGAGAAAGGTATTTGGATAGTTTTTTAGGAATCTAAATCACCTTAATAAAATCTTGTTGAATGAGTGGAAGAATAAAAAATAAAAAAATAAATTAGAATCAAAGCTGAATCTAAAAATATAACATCTTGATAAGAAGAGATACAAATTTAAGATGTTCTTGGAGGAGAAAGCAATATAAACACTACTGCTCATACTCTTAAAAGCACAAAGTTATTGGAAAACTGTGTATGTAAATGAACAGAAACATAGAGAGTATGAAGGGAATCAAAGACCACTATCATAGTGTATAAAATATGATTCCAAAAAATATACAATTCCAGGTTCTTTAACATTCTTCTTTCAAAAGTTAGGGTCAATATAACCTTTCTTTACAGGACTAGCTTGTGAATGCTTTGACCTGCTCTCATACAGTCAGATTTCTGATATGCAACTTCCGAAGCCAGATCACTAAAGACCATGCAGTTTCTTCCTAATTCTACTGGGATATTCACTCTGATTAATGCCAACCACCTTGTACAATATATGACCACATGGAGACTGCTGTGGTGAATAGACACTGGAGTTTATAGCCCACCTAACTCCAGGATCAACTGCCAGCCCTATAATTATGCTTTCTTTTTTTTCTAACCAACCCAAGCAGCTTACTGCCAGCCCTACCAACATCTGACTGCAACCAAATAAGAATTTGGAAAATTCTCACTTTGCCCACAAATGCTGGGCAAAATTAAATAGTTGTTATTTTATATCACTAAGTTGTGGTGCAGTTTTATAGGTCACAGTAGCAACTGTGACAGAAATTTGGTACCAAAAATGAGATACAAACTCAACACAAATATTGAAGAGATGAGTAGTTTGGGCTTGTGCTAGTCAATCAACAGGCAAGGAAAAAGTGAATTCTGTTGGCTAGGTTGATTGATCATGCCTTTCTAGGGAAAATTAGGATGCTTTACATAATGGAAGTAAAAAGGAAAATGTATAGAATGGAGAAGATCCCCTAATGGGTCTCTTCTATTATTCTGTTGTAAGATAACAAAAATGCTACAACAACCCAACATAGGCAGCCCTTCTGATGTCCCAGACCTTTTTGAAATAAAGACTTGGGCCACCCTAGCTCACACAGAACCATGATTAGCTGAAGTGCTTATTGGAGGCAAAGATAACAGAATGGGTAACAGAAATAGAAAATTATGATTATCTGTTTAACCACATGATCAATTACAAAAACCAGGATCTGCAATAATATTTCTTTATATTTTTTGCTATATATGTATAACATGAACTAATTCTCTTCTATCACATCTCCCTATCTAATATAAAATGTGTTAAGTGACTAATGTTATAGATCGCATTATTTAAATTACAAGATATCAAAAGGGGAGACGAACTCAGCTAGAAGGACAATATACATTATTCAAAGATGTATAACGGGACTTGATATCCTTTTTGGGGGGGGAGAGAGTCTGCATGTTTTTGGTTGGGAGAGAGTCTGCATGTTTTTGGTTGAATGTGGCATAATTGCATCTTATTGTTAAAACACATTTATTGTGTTTATTTAGAAGATATAGTTATGCTTAAAAGAATGGGGTTTCAATTGGTTCAAGTATGGTGCTAAGTTGTCAAGGCATAGACTGTGGTGGTTATATATTGTGTCAACCTAGCTAATTTGGAACTACATTTCCTAGAATTTTCTTCCTACATGCATGCTTCCCATTAAGCCACAAGAGAAATTAACCCCAAGTCTGGAAAGCGGAAGTGAAGCAGTACCATCTCTTTATGCACTGTGGGTCAGGACTGAACCAGGCAGGCACTGAGGACGCTCGCGCACATTGTTGGTGATCTGCTGGTTCACCTTGCTTCCATGGGGCAAGGGTTATTTCAGCAGTTTCCCAGTTCCTTTTGGGTCTCCTCCTTCAGCTTCTCTGCATTCTGAGCCAGGCGCATGCCCAGTGGTGGAGGAAAGAAACTCAGTTTACCATGCATACCACCCACATCCTCATGATTACAGGTTGTGGAGGAAAGGCAGGGACACTGGTTTGTCTTGGGGGATTTTTATCTGTCTTCATGGATTCCAGCTTTTTCTTGCTTCTGCTACATACCTTTCCTTTCCCATTTCCATACCTGACTTCAGAAAAACAACAGATGGAGAGGCAATAGCATTATACTAGATAGCCTAAGCAACACCCAAGTTGCATAAAGTCTCATTTCTATGTTAAACTATTATCCTATAGTGCTTATGGTGTTTCTAGTCCTCTGATCACACCCTGTTACAACTTCAGAAACTTAATTTATAATGGTAGTTTGATAAAAAGAGTTCTGTTCTTGTGTTTTCTGGGGTTTTGTTTTTCTATCTATATTACTGGCCTTGGGTTTTTTATTTGGAAAATGAGAAGATGAACTCAATCCATCGTAGAAATGTGCACATTATATGTTGTACGTGTCATTTATTTTGTATCTTCCATTTATTTTGTATCTTCCATCTGTCCAATTCTAGTTCTTTATTGAGATTGTTTTACCTGGTTATCCTTTATTTTTAAGATTTTTTTTAATTTATTCATTTTAGAGAGGAGACAGAGAAAGAAAGAGAAGGGAGAAAGAAGGGGGAGGAGCAGGAAGCATCAACTCCCATAGGTACCTTGACCAGGCAAGCCCGGAATTTTAAACTGGCAATCTCAGCATTCCAGGTCAACACTTTATCCACTGGGACACTAGAGGTCAATCTACCTAGTTATCCTACTTACAACTTAAATATAGCATGTTCAAAGCCAAATTCAACATCTTCCTTCTCATAAACCTTCTTAGCTGTCTTTTTAAAAACTGCTAATAGTATCACTCTATTTACTGGTATTTCAGACCTCAACAGATCATTTTGATTCTGCAAATTGTTATGTGCATCCTTTGAATTTGGGATAGGATATGGAAAATTCTCACATGTGCATTCTTTCCCCAGGACCCCCCTATCCCCACACTCCATCCTTTCATCTCAGCTCAAATTCGTTTCTTTCATAACTCTTGACTAGACGTTCCTTGATAAACTCCCATGTCTGCAAGAACAATTCCACTTAAATACAGTAATTTATTATTCTGAATTTCATAACACACTTTTCCTCTTATGTGGGATTTTTCTTTGGCCCTGGGTTTTATTGTTTTATATATTTAACCCCTGTCTTTCTACTTCCATCTCACAACATTAAGGGTAGAGACCATATTTCATCTTCTGTTTAAGAAACACTAAATAATTATTTATTGAATGAATGGATGAGTGATTAATAAATAAATATAAGAAAAGAGAGAGGAAAAAAATAAAAGTTTAAAAATAGAATAAGTAAGGATCCCAAGATGGCAGTGAAATAGGTGGATGTTCCAACTGCCACCTCTCAGGACCAAATTGTATTACAACTTAATTTAAAAAGAATCATCTTGAAAAACCAACTTTGGACTAAACAAAGAGGAGTCTGTAACCAAGGACCACAGAAGAAGCCACACAGAGACTGAGAGGAAGGGTGGAGACCTGGAAAGGGCTGCCCCGCTCCCAGGAGTGCGTGGGCATGGAGGGACCCGAGGGACTCTTACTGCGGGGATGGTGCACAAGGGCCCTAGGCCTAGGCCAGGTGCCCCAGCCTAGAACTTCAGAGCCTAGAACTTCAGAGCCTAGAAGAGTTGCCCACACAGCATTTGGCAGTAAAAAAGAGCCAAGGTTTCTATCTGCGAGAAAGAGAGCTCTCAGAGATGCAAGCTCTGTCTTAAAGGGCCAGCACAAAAAATATCATTCATAACCACTTACCCAGGCTCTGGAGGAGGGAGAGCTGAGAGGACTTGAATTGCATGAGGAGAGGGTGAAGTTGGTGGCCCAGGGAGAGACACTGAGGGGGACGGCCACCAGAACCCCTGTGCTGAATCATTCTCCAATACTGCATTCGCCATCTTTCTTGGGTGGAGCATCAGCCTAGGGGAAAGCAACTGCCCCATCCTTGGGAGTCTCTCCTGCCCCACCCTGTGGAGACTAGGTCGTTCTGAGAAGTAATCCAGGAAGCAGGGGGCCTGTCTGTTTTCTCGCATTGAGGCATGACCTTTCCCCCACATGCCTCGAATCTATGACTGATACTTCCACCTCATGAGAAACTCAATTGAAAATGTCTGGACTGTTGGCAAACCACCTCTCTGGGTCTCAGAGGCCACACCTACTAGACTCCTTGGGGCCGCACCCTCCTGACGTCTGTGAAAAAGTCTGGACAGACTGACACCTGGGGTGAAGCCACATTCACCATTTTTTCTAATCCCTGAATTATCACAGGCTCTAGACTCCACCAGAGGTTTTTTTTCAGTAGCCAAGCCCAACAAGCAGCTAGCAGACAGAGGCTGTAGGAGGTGTCTCAGGGAACCTGGCCCTTTTACAGACCTTCCCCTAGGTCCAGTGGGGGTAAAAGCCAGCCTAGATGTTTCCTAGGCTTGGGAATTCCATGTGTACCTGGGCCCAACAGAGGCAGCCACAAACTCTGGATTTCTTGTAGCTTCAAGAAGGTTGCTGAGGGCCAGTCACGGGCAGTGTCCTCCACTGTTCTGCACCAGGTTCTCTCCAGGGAGGCCCAGGGCCATCACATTCAGTGGCCAGCTATGGAGAGCATTAGTTTAGGACCTAGGAACCCTTGCTAGAGTGGTATCCTAAGGAAGAGCCCCTCTCACCTGGCCCAGCTGAGGCGAGTTCCACTCTCTGTGATCAGCACTGGCACAATGGCTCATATGCATTGGATAAAGTGGAGCTTCAGTCAGCCAGCCTGGGTGCTGGGTATTCTGTCCTGCTGGACTAGATTCGACAGGTGGAAGGGATAGAGGCTTGTAGCATGGACATTTAAAGTGTGGGTCCCTGTAAGCCTACTGTTGGGTCTAGTTGAGGGACTTAGCCACTCTCTGGGGGAGTACAGTCAGCCCCAGGAGAGGGACTCTCTCAGTCTTCCTCCCTGAGACCAGGGTCACATCAGCTGTAAGAACTTCTGCAGAGGAGATGATTGGCCCCACTCAGTCTGAACCTGCTGCTCATTTTGCTGGGGAGAAATAAAATTTGAGTACCCAGTAGTGTCTGAGAGATTAGGCTCTGGAGTAGGGGACACCTTCCCCATACTGAGTTCCTGACCGTGAGACCCCTGAAGTAGGGGTTCCCACTAATGTTGTTCCCAAACTCATCTACCCTAAACCACCAAGCTTGCAACCTGTAGAGGGGTTGGTTGAGTGAGGCCAGTCTGAGCCCACACTACAGTCTTTCTACAGAAGACTCTATGCAAAGACCAGGCAGCTGCAAGGTAAGGTGGAGCAGCTGAAAAGTGGAGGCAAATCTTATGAAGCTTGGGGCTTTTATGGAGCTGTTGTCATCTCTAAGCAGTAGGAAGCTGATTCTTATACACAGGTTTGTCACTCTGACACTACCCAGGTGTAGGAAACACAGACACAAACAGAAAACAGAGCAGTAGCTCCAGACAGGTAGCCCACAGCAGGGTACAAACAACAACTGAAACCAACCCAGAAGGCCTAGAACCAATACAACCAGTAGTGTGTGACAGATAACACCAACCCTAGATGCAGCTAACTACATAAGCAGCACACTCAAAGGAGAAGTCCAGTAGGCACTGGAAAATGTGGAGAATAAATACGCCCAACAGAACAGACACTGCACAGTGTCTAATACACATGATCAAGGTTGACCTTTAGAGTTAGGCAGCCTGGTGGGATAACTACACCTGTGAAAGGACTAACTGCATTCAATACTCAAAGAGAACAGGACGGAAAAACTACCCTCAAGAAGCATTCCTAGAGCAAGGAAATCAGGTGGCCTGGAGGTCAGTACCACTGAACCAATCTTCCTCATAAAGACACCACAACAAATTTCAAAGTCAATCCGTGCTACCTAATACACAGACAAATGGGAAGACATAGAAATATGACCCAAATGAATTAACAAGAGAAATCTCCAGAAAAAAGAACTAAATGTAATGTAGGTAACCAAACTACCAGATGCAGAGTTTAAAATAATGAATTTTAGGATGCTCAAGAATCTTAGAACAACAATGTATGGTCAAAATGAGCACCTAAATACATAGATAGCAAACATCAAAAAGAACATAGAAATAATAAAAAAGAACCAGTCAGAAATGACAAATACAGAATCAAAAATGAAGGCTGCAATAGAAGGAATAAACAGCAGGCTGGATTAAGCAGAGATCTAGTCAGTGATTTAGAGGACAAGATAAACAAAAGCACAGAAGCAGAACAGCAAAAAGAAAAGAGGTAAAAAAGACTGAGGAAACTCTAAGAGAACTCTGTGACAATATGAAGAGAAACAACATTCATATCATAGGGGTTCCTGAAGCAGAAGAGAATAAACAAGGGATAGAGAACTTGTTTGAAGAAATTGTAGCGAAAATTTCCCTAAATTGATGAAGAAAAAAGTCACACAAGTTCAAGAAGCACAGAGTCCCATTAAAGAAGACCCAAGTAGTCCTACACCAAGACACATTATATCATAATTAAAATGCCAAAGTTAAGAGACAAAGAAAGAATACCAAAAGCTGCAAGAGAAAAGCAGTTAGTTACCTACAGAGGAGCCCCCATAAGGATGACATTGGACTTCTCAACAGAAACATTTGAGGCCAGAAGGGATTGGCAAGAGATATTCAAAGTGATGCAAAACAAGAACCTACAACCAAGACTACTTTATCCTGCAAGGCTATCATTTAAAATGGAAAGGGAAATAAAAAGCTTCCCAGACAAAAAAGAACTCAACGAATTCATTACAATGAAACCAGCACTGTAAGAAATGTTAAGGGACCTGCTATAAAGAGAGCAAAGGAAAAAGTAAATCAAGAGAAAGAGATTGTAGATTTAAAGAATAAAATGGCAATAAAGAAGTACATATTAATAATAACCTTAAATGTAAATAGATTAAATGTTTCAATAAAAAACATAAGGTAGGTGCATGGATAAGAAAACAGGACTCATACATATGCTGTCTACAAGAGACCCACCTCAGAACAAAATATACACATAGACTGAAAGCGAAGGGATGGAAAAAATTATTTCATGCAAATGGAAATTAAAAGAATGTTGGGGTAGCAATACTTATATCTGACAAAATAGGCTTTAAAACAAAGGCTACAATAAGGGATAAAGAAGGTCACTACATAATGATAAAGGGAGCCATCAACAGGAGGATATAACCATTGTAAATATTTATGTTCCTAATATAGGAGCATCTTAATATATAAAGCAGATTTTGATGAACATAAAGGCCAAAATCAACAGCAATATTATAATAGTAGAGTATAATAATTAATACCCCACTAGCATCAATGGATAGATCCTCCAGTCAGAAAGTTAACAAACGGTGGCCTTACATGACATGCTAGATCAACTGGATTTAACTGATATCTTCAGAACCTTTCACCTGGAAACAGAGGAATATACATTCTTTTCAAGTGCTCATGGTGCATTCTTTAAGATAGACCACATGTTAAGACACAAAACAAGTCTCAATAAATTTAAGAAGATTGAAATTATATCAAACATCTTCTCTGATTATAATGACATGAAAATAAAAATCAACTACAATAAAAAAACTGAAAAACACTTGGAGGCTAAATAGTATGTTGTTAAATAATGAATGAGTGTTGGAAAAATAAGTTTGTAAAATGTGATTTTTATGTTTCCTTTGTTAAAAATGTCCCTGCCCATGTGAATGGTGCTGCCAGGTGATACTGCTAATTACCTTCCTGCTTGGGAAAGGGCTTTTTTATGCTAATGTGTGCTGGAGGAGGGATTGGTGCACCAAAAAGTTTTAAGGAGAAGGAAGAAAGGAGAAGAAGGAAACCATGTTTTTGCAGAGTTTGTGCAGAGAGTAGAAGAGAGAAGGTGTGCAGTTGGGGAACAGAGGTGAGGGCTCTTGCGAGCTCCACTGAGACTGGTGGGGCACCTGTGATTCATCACATAAACAAAATGAAGGATAAAAATTACATGATTATATCAATAGATGCAGAAAAGGCATTTGATAAAATCCAGCACCCATTTATGATCAAAACTCTCAGCAAAGTGGAAATACAGGGAACATACCTCAACATAATAAAGATCACCTATGACAAACTGACAGCCAACATCATACTGAGTGGGCAAAAATTTAATGCAATCTTCTTAAGATCAGGAACAAGGCAGGAGTGCCCCTTTTCACCACTCTTATTCAACATAGTCCTGGAAATCCTAGCCACAGCAATCAGATAAGAAAAAGAAATAAAAGGCATCCAATTGTAAAGGAAGAAGTAAAACAATCATTACTTGATGATGACATGATACTGCACATAGAAAACCCTAAAGTCTCAGTCAACAAAACTACTAAACCTGATAAATGAATTTGGCAAGGTGGCAGGATATAAAATTAATATTTAGAAATCAGTGGCATATTTATACACCAACAATAAACTGTAAGAAAGAGAAATTAAGGAAACAATCCCCTTCACTATTGCAACAACAACAAAAAATAATAAAATACCTCAGAGTAAATTTAACCAAGGAGGTAAAAGACTTGTACTTGAAAAATTATAAGACATTGAGAAAAGAAATTAAGGAAGATACAAAAAGGTGGAAGCATATACTGTGTTCATGGATAGAAAGAATAAACATAATTAAAATGTCTATACTACCCAAAATGATCTATAGATTCAATGCAATTCCTATTAAAATGCCAATGGCATACCTCAAAGATATAGAACAAATATTCCAAAAATTTATATGCAACCAAAAAAGAACCCAAATATCCTCAGCAATCTTGAAAATGAAGAATAAAGTGGGAGGTATCACACTTCCTGATATCGAGTGATACTAAAAGGCCATAGTAATCAAATCAGCTTGGTACTGGCATAAGAACAAGCATACAGATCAATGGAACAGAACAGAGAACCCAGAAATAAACCCACGCCTTTATGGTCAATTGATATTGACAAAGGAGGTAAGAGCATACAATGGGAAAAGACAGTCTCTTTAAGAAACGATGTTGGGAAAATTGAACGGGTACATGAAAAAAAAAAAAAAAGTGAAACTAGACCACCAACTTACACCATTCACAAAAATAAACTCAAAATGGATAAAAGACTGAAATGTAGGTCATGAAACCATAAACATCTTGGAAGAAAACATAAGCAGTAATCTCTCTGATATCTCTTGTAACAATATTTTTGCCAATATATCCCCCCTAGCAAGTGAAATAAAGGACAAAATAAACTAATGGGAGTATATTGAACTAAAACACTTTTGTACAGCAAAACACACCACTAAGGAAATACTACACTTGATCTTAGCCAAAAGGCCGAGAAGCGATACCACTAAGGAAATAAAAAGACAACCCACACAATGAGAGAACATATTGACCAATACATCTGATAAGGGACTAACAATCAAAATTAATGAAAAACATTTAAAACTCAATGTGGGTGGAGCGCAGAGTGCATTCCTAGCAGCTGCAGCTGATGCAATGCTGTGAGAATACTCCAGCTCCCAGAAGCCTCCTGGGCATACCCAGGAAGGAAGCTCACCCGCTATAAGGAAGTAACTTAGAGCCAACCACGCAGCTCCCTGATCTTTTCAGCCATTGGCTATGAAGGACACGCTGTAACACCCTATTGGCTGAACCCATGTATATAAGCTAGCTTACTTCCTGAATAAAGTGGATCTGCGTCACTGAACCTGGTGTCCGGAGTCGGGTCTTTGCATCTCCGTTGTCTTCACCCCTGGCAGGACTTGTTCACAACTGGTGCCAACATCGGGCAGGGACCTAACTGGCATCCAAGGGACGGGTAAGTGACCCTCTGCAATGGGAAACCTTCTCCCCCACTCTCAAGCCCCGCGGGCTCGAGCCCTGCACGCCCTATTGCAGAGTAAGCGAGTTAAAGTTTGTGAAAAGGATCTTTGTACTTACTGGGAGATCCTCTCTGGTCTCAATCCCTGGATTAGGGTCGCGCCTCTCTGGGACCCGAATACTTGGGACCAAGCTTTCCAGAGCATCCGTTTGGCTGAAGTACATGAGGGACAGGCCTTACCTCTCGGCCTCACTCCTGCCTTATTTGCAATACACACCAGCTTGACTGGTGCTCCTGCTGGGGACCCTCCGCTGGTCCCTGGAGTCCTGCAGGCTACTCCTCTTTCAGAGGAGCCCCTACCTCCCTATTCGCCCCCCTCCACTGAAGAGGAAAGAGTTTAGCCTCCGAGTTTGACAAAATCGCGGCTGAGCGCGCAGAAGCAAAACCAACCGAATTGCTAACTGTGCCATCAGCTCTGCCACCTGGAAAAGCAGAAGTCGCTACTTCCGCATTCCCTGCCAGGGCTCAATGCCCCACCCCAGCCTCTCAGATGCCATTTTCTCCAACACATGTTCCTGCTGCAGCCCCATGGACCAGCCTATATGCCCCATGAGTCTTTTTTCTTTCTGTCTGTCTTGGATCTCTCGCTCTCTCTCTCCCCCACCCCTCTCTCTGAAATGACGCTGGAAGGACCCAGCCATGGCACAGTGGTGGGGATCACAACCTCTTCTAACATAAGGGAGAGGTTGTGCTTATGTTTTTCAGCCAATTTGGATCCCAGGAACCCCCCAACCTGCTTGACAGGGTTTCTTGGGCATCCACTAAGTGGTTCAGTCTTCACCTGACCAAAGCCACAGCCCTGGCCTTCTCCACACAGACTACGCCTGAGGGGAGGAGGTCCTCAGTGCTCCAGAAGAAGACCTCGCTGCTGGAATGCATGCACCATCACCTGGGGGGATGTGGAGGCTTTGGTGGGGCGGGCACAGAGAATTGACCCTGATGGGCCCCTAGGCCCTGGTGCACTGTTCTTGCTTATGTGTGCTATAGCAACCGCTGACTCTCAGACACAGGTGGTGGCACCCCAGGGCTCGAGCCCAGCAGTGCGAGCTGGTGTTTTCAGTTCATCTTTAGAAGATGAGGAGTATTGGGCCATAGTTGCAATTCACAGACTCCAGAAGGTAAACGGTGGCAGCTGCAGCAGGAGGATGAGCGGAAGCCAAGCTTGCATCGCCGAATGGTCGCTGGAACAGCAGGGAGTGCCTGCTAAGCCGCTGGTGAGTTCACTGGCATTTTGGGACTTAGGGGTGGATGCCATCATGCTCTTCAGAGCAGAGATGGAAATGCTGACTGCCATTGCCACATGCTCCTCTTTGGGACAGTGTAAGACCTGCCAGGATGGCAGAAATGAGGGGGGTGGCTGACACCCCATGTGCGTGGACTGATTTCCTGGACTATGACCCGAGTAGGCACTGGCTCCTTTGTTGGATGGACTTAGGGATTTTGGACAATGTAAAATACCCTGATGGGGGTGGGAGTGGCTTTGCTGGAGGCCCTTCCCCTGCCCTGGGAAGCTTTTCCCATGGCTAGAAAGAAGGCCAAGGACATTTTGCGCTTTTGGCAAAATGCTCAGAGACTGGTGAAGTGTACCTTTGTAACTCTTGAAATTGTATGATTTGTCATGTTGTTGTAATTTATGTAATGTGCCTTGCAACCATATGCAGTACATAGCCCACAGCAAGCCATCCATTTCATGTTTGGATGCTGGGACCTTTGTGAGAAGGGGGTGTGCATGGACCTATGTCCATTTTTTTACAATCAAAATGGAACTGTGTTTAATGGCACCTAGAAGGTCTCTGTAACACAATGGGAGGGAAATGACATCCTGACCCCTAGGAGGAATCCCCTGTTTAAGACCCCCGTTCTATTTCCTAACTAGTCAAACATTACAGAAGTTTGCCTCATTGTTTAATCCAGCTAATCTATTAGCATATACTATAATAGGTATTATAGTTGTTTTAGTTCTACTAGGGTTCTGTTACATAATGCATAGTATTCAGAAGCTACAACAACAGCAAGCTGTCATTCATCAAGTCCAATTGGCCTTAATTAAAAAAGAAGGGGGAGATATGGATGGAGCACAGAGCGCAATCCTAGCAGCTGCAGCTGATGCAATGCTGTGAGAATACTCCAGCTCCCAGAAGTCTCCTGGGCATACCCATGTTTATCTTTATTATATGCAGCTTAAGTGTCTGTTTGTCGCCAATAGCTTATTGGTTGCTTGCGTAACTGTACTAGCCAATGGGGTGAAGTTGCCATGGCTGAACTCAAATTGAGTGGGTCGGGGAAGGTGAACATTTGTTTGCATTGGCGATCATCTGCTTTTGAAACAATTTAAGGCTGAACCCAAATTGAGCATGTCAGGGGGAAGGTGAACATTTGTTTGCATTGGCAATCATCCGTTTTACATAAAAACTACATCTTAATGTAATTTCTTTTAAGAATGCCTCCTAGAAAATACAGCACTGAAGAGGAAAGCAAAGGAGCTAAAGCTGCACAAAAATGGCTTTCTCGACAAAAAGAAACCACTGAGCAGAGAAAGACAAGGCTTGCTTCAGTCACAGAGCAAATGCGTCTTTCTTGGCAAAATGAGACTGATGAGCATAGAGAAACAAGGCTTGCCTCAGATGCAAGACAAAAAAGCCTCTCTCGACAAAATGAGTCCCTTGAACAAAGGCAGGAGAGAAATGCAAAAAAATGACAGAGTAACGCTGACCGAAATGCAAAAAGGATTAAAACAGTTTCAAACGGAGAAATCATTCCAAGAATTGATTTGGCTCCATCTCAAACAGGGTTGCCGTTTCAATTGAGACGTAGACAATTTCCTGTAAAATTTGCCTTTGCTATGACCATCAATAAGTCTCAAGGCCAAACGCTTAAGCGTGTTGGCATTTTTTTACCTGAGCCTGCATTTGGACACGGTCAACTTTATGTTGCCTGTTCAAGAGTTCGTGAAAGAACAGACATAAAATTAAAAATAATTGATGGTCCTCTGCAAGGCGAGCTTAAAAATGATGGAAAGATCTACACAAGAAATGTTGTGTACAAAGAGATCTTTGACATGTGAATTAACATTTTATTATTTAAATCACCTTTATTTATTGAGCTAGTGGTGGCTCTTAAGAAATGTACCACCAGTGGTTTCCTTCATTGCACTCTACTTTAAGCAATTAAGCAAGTAGAAGGGGGAAACCCCGTGGGACAGTAAGCAAAGGGGCATCCTCGCCGCCTGCCCTGGGTAATTCAGTTTGAATTAGCAGACACCTTTGCACAAATCATTTTAATTACAATTTATAATATCTAGAACAGCGGTCATTTCGTATGACTGCCGGGCTTTCTAGTTGCATCATAAGGAAGTGACTTAGCATCAACCACACAGCTCCCTGATCTTTTCAGACACTGGCTATGAAGGACATGCTGTAACATCCTATTGGCTGAAACCTGTGTATATAAGCTAGCTTACTTCCTGAATAAAGTGGATCTGCGTCACTGAACCTGGTCCCCAGAGTCAAGTCTTTGTGTCTTCGTCATCCTCACTCCCTACAGGACTTGTCCACAACTCAACACCAGGAAGGTAAACAATCCAACTAAAAAATGGGCAAAAGAATTGAACAGACACTTCTCCAAAAAGGACACACAGATGGCCAATAGGCAGATAAAAAAATGTTCAGTCACTAATCATCAGAGAAATGCAAATTAAAATCACAATGAGATATCACCTCACACCTGTCAGTATGGCACTCATTAACAAATCAACACATAATAAGTGCTGGTGAGGGTGAGAAGAAAAGGGAACCCTCCTGCACTGCTGGTGGGAATGCAGACTTGTGCAGCCACTGTGTAGATCTGCATGTGGTGTTCTCAAAACATTAAAGATGGAATGGCCTTGTGCTCACTTCAGCAGCACATATACTAAAGATGGAACTGCCTTTTGACCCAGCAATCCCACTTTTAGGAATATATCCTAAGAATCCCAAAACAGTAATTCAAGAGGAGATATGCACCGCCATGTTTATTGCATCATTGTTTGTAATAGCCAAAATCTGGAAACAGCCCAAGTGTCCATCAGTGGCCGAATGGATTAAAATGCAGTGGTACATATATACAATGGAATACTATGCGGCTGTGAAAAAGAAGGAAATCTTACCTTTTGCAATGACATGGATGGACCTGGAGACTACTATGCTAAGTGAAATAAGCCAGGCAGATAACAAAAAATATATGATCTCACTTATATGTGGAATCTAATGAACAAAGTGAACTGAGAAATGGAATAGAGGCAGAGGCGGAGTCACAGGGAGCAGAGGGACAGCTGTCTGAGCGAAAGGGGATGAGCAGACAGGATGTGAGAAGATGAGGGGATTTGTGAAATTATATACTGTATACATAACACAGAGATACAGATAATAGGATAACAAATCCCAGAGGGAAATGGGGGGGTGAGTTAGGGGTAGGAGGACAAGGGAGCTATAATAGGGGCACATGGTTAGGGGGTGAAGACCTTAAATTGAGTGGGACACTTGAATCTATGTTAACACAATAAATTAAAATTAATAAGAAATATTCACCTTCAAAAAAAAAAAAAGTAAAGAACACTGTAGAGTGAGGTGGATAAATGTGTCATGTCATGTGATAAATGAGGAGTGGCGTTGTGGAAAGATAACAGCTGTTTTATCTCTTGTTCTCTATTTACAGTGAAAATAATGCCTATTTCTATTATCCCAAAGGAAATTAAAAGAAAAAAAATATTTTCACCTTTTACCTGGAGAAAAAAAACTGACTAGAAGTTTTAAAAATAGAATGTTGTAAATAACATTTATTAATGTATAAGTATATTTAAAAGGTGGGCAAAAGTGGGTTTACAGTTGTGAGTGCACTGAACAGTTTATTCTTGTACTATTCATTCATTTTTGTACTATTTTCCATATGAACAACTGTAAACCTACTCTTGCCCACCTTGTATATATATATATATATATATAAGGGTCATATTAGAATTTGTATAAGAGAATGAAAATACCTATATGATCAATGTGTAAGTGTTCAGAATATATAAATTATGAATTTCCTTCATATAAACTTTGCACAAACATGTTTTCACCTTCAAATAATTACAGAATGCCCGTAGCCTGTCTTAAACTTTATGACCTCTGATTTAAATAGGAATAAATACATTTTTGGACTATGTAAAGCCAGCAGCCAGGGCCAGGGCCGCTATCACAGCAGCCTTCTGGCCTATGCAGGTTCGCATTGGATTCGGACAGTCGGTAAAGAAACAACGGAGCCACAAACTGGTGGGCCATAGTCTTTAATTCTAGCTTGCACCCGGCGGGCAAGTAAAAACATACACTGGGCTCCAAAACCCAGTCACATTCAGTGCTCACAAAGCTACTGATTTATCCGAGTTTCCTAGAATCAAAGGTTTCTAGCTCACCAGACTTATTCACCTCTGTTCCCCATCTCCTTCCTTATCCCAGATACAAACTCTACACAAACTGGCATCTCACTCAGCACTCCGCCATCTTGGCTGCTTCTCCTGGCCTCCTCCACGTGGCCTTTCTCTGCTCTCCTCTGCTCTCTCTTCTAATGATAATCTCAGGAACCAAGAGCGCAAACTCTCGTTCAGTCCCCATTTTATAGTGTAGAAATCCAAACCCTTAATCCAATATACATAACAAGGAAGTCTCTAATACAAAGTCACTTCTCTGAGGCATGATAGGATTGTACCACCTCACACCAAAAAGGGTGGGACAGGCTTAATTCCAAAACCAAGGCTACAAGGATTCTGCTTGCCCCTAGCCCACCCCAACACACATTAACATCACCTGGGCAACTGCCTCCTCGTGTTATCTTTAACAAAGTGAGCATAATACACTTTATCCGCCCAACAGACTACTATTTACAGGATCAATAAAAATAGGCATGAGAATTCTAATTGTTTTTTTTTTTGTTTTTTTTTTTTTTTTTTTTTTTTTTTTCATTTTTCTGAAGCTGGAAACGGGGAGAGACAGTCAGACAGACTCCCGCATGCGCCCGACCGGGATCCACCCGGCACGCCCACCATGGGGCGACGCTCTGCCCACCAGAGCCACTCTAGCGCCTGGGGCAGAGGCCACAGAGCCATCCCCAGTGCCCGGGCCATCTTTGCTCCAATGGAGCCTTGGCTGCGGGAGGGGAAGAGAGAGACAGAGAGGAAAGCGCGGCGGAGGGGTGGAGAGGCAAATGGGCGCCTCTCCTGTGTGCCCTGGCCGGGAATCGAACCCGGGTCCTCCGCACGCTAGGCCGACGCTCTACCGCTGAGCCAACCGGCCAGGGCCTAATTGTTTTTAATGAAGTTATTTTTCCTACCTCTCTGCCCATGTGACCCACATTCAGTATGTTCCAAGGCCACCCCCTGCTTCTCACTCAAGACTCTGTAACATTTGCCTATCCTATGTGAGAGTGACTATGTTAGTCAAATAAGTTTGTAAATATGATGTATATGTTTGCTCGCTTATTGTTTGCATTGGGTGTGTGGGACCGGCTGTAAGCTGGCAAGGTCCTCATAGCCTGAGGCTTAGTTTTAAGATTCAGCTTTTTCCACCCTTTTAATACTAAGATCTTTTCAACATCCTTCTAATACTAAGATCTTCTCAAAACTAAGCTTTTCCTCACACCCTTGACTGTTCCATGATGTGGGGTGCTGCACTCTTATGAGGAATCCCCTTTATGGCTCAGATAAGTGGCTTTGTATCAGAGACTTCCCTATTTGTATATTGGCTTGAAGGCTTTAATTTCTGCACTATAAAATGAAGCAGACCAGGGGAGCTCTAGCTCGCTTGGTTCTTGCCATTAGCATAGCAGAAGAGAAGCAGCAAAGATGGTGGAGTGCTGAAGGAGAAGCCAGTTTGTGCAGAGAGAAGGAGATGGGGATCAGAGGTGAATAAGGCTGGTGAGGTACAAACCTTTGATTCTAGGAAAACTCGGATGAGTCAGTGGCTTTGGGATCCCTGAATGGAAAGGGAAGTGTTTTCCCACTGTGTGTATTTCTTGTCCGCTGGGTGCGAGCTAGGATTAAAGGTAATGGCCCACCAGTTCTTGGCTCCATTGTTTCATTACCGTCTGTCCAAATCAAATGCAATCCTGCATGGGCCAGGCAGCTCTGACGGTGGCTGCGGCTACTGGCTTTATGCTACATATAAATAATTGACCATTTTGCTACTTTTAGTATCAGTTCACACCATTAAATCAGTGATCAGTGTTACCCTGTATATTTGGTATTATCTTGCCAGGAATAGTGGTCAGTGAAGCTACATAATTTTTTTCTTTTCTACCTTCAAGGACGTTGGTCCAGCCCTGCCTCTGACCTTGAGAAGACAGGGTTACATAGACAAGTTAATAAGAAAAAGGCACAGGTACCCCAAATTCCCCAAGGACCTGCACAGTGCAGTAAGTCCTTGCTTAAGTCAGAATACATGCTCCAACCTGTCTGACATTGGTAGCGACTTTGTAGAGGGGAAATAAGGACCAAGCCTCTGTCCTAGAGAGTTTCTACCTGGCATAAATTGGTAAAATTTCCTTGATAAGTGACACTTTTCAGGGGTTTGAATAAACCAAGTAGATGCTGGATTCTGGGCTGAAAAGACCTGATTGTGCCATTGGAGTATGTCTTGTAATGTTAGTCTTGGAAATACTTGGGAGACTACTTCTACTCCTAGGCAGTTTTCTTGCCACCATTACTTTCATCTTCTTTGGAATTTTAATCTACCTATTATTACCACTCTTGAATATTCTCTTCAGTACTGATTACATCCCTTGAGGCTACAAATATTTTCATCTTCTCATTCATCATCATTGAAAAAGACAAAAACAAAACAAAAAACAAAGACAGTATTTTTCTCTTAGTGCTATCCCACTGATCTCAATCTCCCTTCAGTGTCCCTCCTCAGGGTAATCATTCATTTTCTCGGTTTCCTCCTTCTGCTCCTCCATCACACACTCTTAGACACTTTGCAATATGTTTTGTGTTCTCAACTTCCTACCAAAAATGCTCTTTTCATCAGTTAGCATAACCTTCCCCACAGTGAAATCTAGTGGCTGTGTGCTGAGATCTCAGCCTCATTACAAATATGCATATGTAGGAGCTAACATACACGAAAGGTTTGGGGCCAGGTTTTCCTTCATGAAAAAGAAGGTCTGGGCTTAGAATGCCACAAAGCATACTGTATTTATACATACTTGCGCTAGTTATTTTCATGCAATCCTCAGTTTCAGGAGGTAATACTTGACACATTCTTCAAGGTGTTACTCCTATGCACCAGGCTTATGGTGCAGACTGCTTGCTTTAGAAACTAAGCATTATTCTGAATGTTCAATGTCAGGACATATACACTGGTATGCACGATACATGGGTGTATAAAAATGTTTGGTTTATAGTTGTAAGTGTATGGAACACTGAGTTTATTCTTGTATTATTATTTGTGTGTGTGTGTGTGTGTGTGTGTGTGTGTGTGTGACAGAGACAGAGAGAGACAAAGAGAAGGACAGATAGAGACAGACAGGAAGGGAGAGAGATGAGAAGCATCAATTCTTTGTTGTGGCTCCTTAGTTGTTCATTGATTTCTTTCTCATATGTGCCTTAACCAGGGGGCTACAGCAGACTAAGTGACCCCTTGCTCAAGCCAGTGACCTTTGGCTCAAGCTGGTGAGCCTTGCTCAAACCAGATGAGCCTGCGCTCAAGCTGGCGACCTTGGGGTTTCCAACCTGGGTCCTCTGTGTCCCAGTTTGATGCTTTATCCACTGCACTGCCATCTGGTCAGGCTATTCTTGTATTATATAATCAAAATCTGTTTTTCTGTATATGAACAACTGTAAACCTACTTTTGCCATCCCTGTATGCTATTTCTCTTTGGGGAATTATGTTGAGCTCATCAGAATTTTGTATTTTTGGTGGCTTTCCTATAGCCGTCCCATAAATTCTTCTTTATCTCTACCTATTGTGCTTTTCTGTAATTTGTTTAACCATGGAAAGCATAAATATTTTCTGCTTGGAATCTCCAATTTCTTTTCTTTAAATCCCTCATTACTTCTGATTATCCAAATTTCTATGATATCTTAGTAATGTTTACCTCTTATTTTATACTGACACCCTTGGGCATTTTGTAAATCAGTCATCACATTTATATAGAATCTTACAAAGGTCTTCTCTCTTGAACTTCAGCTCAGATTTCCAACTGTTTACTTGACATATTCACATACATGTGTACCATCAATGCAAACTATGTACACATATCTATCCTCAGAAGACAGTCAAAACACCTGTTCTCACATAAATAAGAATAAAACAAATTGATAATGTATTTCCTTACAATTTTATATTTAACATGCAACATTCAATGATTGGATGAAATCCCAAGTGACTTTCTCACAGATAAGTAGATAGTGTATCATATGGTACATATGGCTGAGTTGTTATCTTGAAATATTTAGTAGTTCAAAATTACTTGATGTTTTTAATAGTGTAAAATGTAATTGGAGGAGATGACTTCAGAGTAATGGCGGGGTAGGAAGCAATACCGATAAATCTCCCCCAAAACTCAACAATATCTTCAACCAGAAACAGAAAAACCTATACTTGGAGCTTCCAGATGCTTCGCAATACACCCAAAGGTATGATTGAGTGAAAAATTGGCTAAATATATAACCAAACCCCGAAGGAAATAGGGAGTAAGAAATGCTCCGCCTTCCTCACTAACCTAAACAGGGCGGCTTTCTCTGGTAACTGTGAATATAGAAACTGAGGCGGGCAAAGGGGGTGAATACATCCAGGCCACGGCACAAACGGCCGAACCAGGCTGTGGCACGGAGATCCAAGCCGAGGAAAATCTGATCCTGTGGCAACCCGGGCAATACAAGCTAACACTCGCGCCAAACCCAAACAAAGAAAGACAAGCGGCGCGGACATTTTACCCGGTCTCCTGGTTGGTGCGCAGTTAGTGGGCGAGAGATTTCTTCCTAAGCCCCGGAAGTGGGTGCCCGTGTTGCCCCACGGAGAGGCAGGGTCAGAGGCCTTTCTGTGGGCCGAGGGCAGAGTCTCTGGGCAGCCCCAGCGCCCTGGGAAAGCCACGCATGGGAGGGAGTGAGAACTAATTCCAACGGTGGAGATTTTCCGTACTGGAGGGTGTTTCACTCAGAGGGAAACGCGGCCGGCCTCATATCCTGGTTTGCGCGCGCAGATAAGGAGTGAGCGATTCCTCCGAGTGCCTATGCAGTGCGCGCCTGTGTTATCGCACAGAGGGGCAGAGTCAGGGGCCTTTGTGTGGGCCAAAGCGGAATCTCGGGCCGCCCCAGCGCCTTGCAAAAGCCGCGCACGGGGACGGAGCGAGACTCAATTCCAACGCTGCAACTTTTCCCTGCGGTTGGGGGTTTCACTCAGAGCGTGAGACTGCTGGCCGGATATCCTGGTCTACATGCACAGCCAGTGAGTGAGAGTTTCCTCCAAGCGCCCCGGAAGTGGGCGCCCGCTTGTGTTACCGGACAGAGTGGCAGAGCCAGAGGTCTTTGAATGGCCGGAAAGCCCGCCTGATTATGCTAGCAGCTCTGACTGACTGAGCCTTACCCAGAGCCCTGTGCTGAGTGGAAATAGAGTGGGGAGTTGCCAGCTCTTTGAGCCTCTTACTATCCAGGCAGAGGCAGCAGCAACCCCATAGCTGGATTATCAGGCTACTAATTGAGGAAGGAAAGACTAGGAGAAAGGCTCCAGGAACACGGACTCTCTCACTGTCAGAGCCTATAAATGCTAATAGCCTCGACTGCCAACGAGACTAAAGCACAATACATGACATTGCCATAGAGACTTATCAACTGCAAACCTCTACCTGAGCGTGCCAAAGGGGCAGAACCCGGGGTACAGAGTCACCGACTAGGAAGAGGGAGAGAAAAGAAAAAGCAAGAAGATAACCTCTCAAAATCAAGAATAATCTGCAGACTTTATAACCTATCCATTTTATTATATTTCTTCATTTGTTTCTCTTATCTTCATTCTTGATACTTTTTTTTTCCTCCTCCAATTTGGCCGATTAACTCTCTACCGGTCTTACTCTCTCCTCTCCTTGAACTACACTACCCATAAGTGTTACATCTCCCATTATCTTTTCTCTTCTCTTCCTTTCTCTCTATGAGGGTTGCACTCCAAAACCCTTAACTCTCTCTCTCTCTCTCTCCTTTCTTTTTTCTTCTTTTAGTGGTTCCCTCTTTTATTTTCTCTCTCTCTCTCTTTCTTTTCTCCCTCTATATTAGTTTCTTCCTTTCTCCTTTACATCTCCTCTCATTCAAACCTCAATAACAAACAAATTATCTTATCTGGGACTCAAACTTATGTTTGTGGCATTTTGGGGGGTTTTTACTTCACCTTTTTAACTCACTAGCAGTGCTCCCATCCCTGGCTCTCCATATTATCTAGTTCTTGTTCCACTAAATACAATAGTAATTTTTTAATTTGTCCCCCCATTTTTCCGTTTTCCTCTTAATCCTCTCATCATAACTCTTAGACAACCAACACCTAAAAGCAAATCATTTTATTCTTGACCCAAATTTTTTCCTTATTTGCTTTTTGTGGGTCCATACGCTCTTTTTTTTTTTTTCTTTCTTTTTTTTTTTTTTTTTCCCCTTTATTACTTTTCCCCAATTCAGGCCCTCCATCACAGGCATTGTTTGTTATAATTCACAGTCCACCACAAGATTTTATCAAGAAAGAGGGGAGAGGAGAGGAGAGGAAAAAAGGAGGGGGGGAATAATTTCCTTTTTTTTTTTTTTTTTTTTTAATTTTTATTTTATTTTATTTTTCTTTATTTCATTATTAATTTTTTTTTAAAAAAACAACTCTTTTCGATTTTTTTTTATTATTTTTTTAAACTTTTTATTCTTTATTAAATCTCATTAATACTATCAACAAAACCACCCTCAGATGCCATTAAGGAAGAGAAAATCGAATATCATGGATACAAAAAAAAGAGAGGTAACACAGCTAGATGAGGAAAAATCTATGGAGAAAAAATTTAATATATTGGAAACCTTGGAGCTAAATGACAGAGAATTCAAGATAGAAATCCTAAAAATCCTCCGAGATATACAAGAAAACACAGAAAGGCAATTTAGGGAGCTCAGAAAACAACTCAATGAACACAAAGAATATATGTCCAAGGAAATTGAAAGTATAAAAACAAATCAAACAGAGATGAAAAACTCAGTTCATGAGCTGAAAAACGAAGTAACAAGCTTAGCTAATAGAACAGGTCAGATAGAAGAGAGGATTAGTGAAATAGAAGACAAGCAACTTGAGGCACAACAGAGAGAAGAAGAAAGAGACTCAAAAATTAAAAAAAATGAGATAGCCCTACAAGAATTATCTGACTCCATCAAAAAGAATAACATAAGAATAATAGGTATATCAGAGGGAGAAGAGAGAGAAAATGGAATGGAGAACATACTCAAACAAATAATAGATGAGAACTTCCCAAGCCTGTGGAAAGAACTAAAGCCTCAAGTTCAAGAAGCAAACAGAACTCCAAGTTTTCTTAACCCCAACAAACCTACTCCAAGGCATATCATAATGAAATTGACACAAACCAACAGCAAAGAAAAAATTCTCAAGGCAGCCAGGGAAAAGAAGAACACAACATATAAAGGAAGGCCCATTAGATTATCATCAGATTTCTCAGCAGAAACTCTACAAGCTAGAAGAGAGTGGACCCCAATATTTAAAGTCCTGAAAGAGAGTAACTTTCAGCCACGAATACTATACCCATCAAAGCTAGCCTTCAAATATGAAGGAGAAATAAAAACATTCACAGATACAGAAAAGATGAGGGAATTTATCATCAGAAAACCCCCACTCCAGGAATTACTAAAGGGGGTTCTCCAATCAGATACAAAGAACAAAAAAAAAACAGAGCCACAAGTAAAAGCTCCAAGAAGAACACAATAAAACCAAATTTAAACTGTGACAACAACAAAAAGAAAGAGGGGGAGAAGATGGAGATTAACAGTAGCAAAGGACGATGGAGTGCAAAAGTACTCACAAAATAGTTCGCTACAATGAACAAGGTAGGGACCCTTTTCATTATTCAAAGGTAACCACCATTGAAAACACCACCACAGAAGCACATGAGATAAAAAAGATAGCAACAGTGGAAAGATGTATGGAATACAACCAAATAAAAACAAAAGATAGAAAAACAAAAGAGAAGGATCAAACAAGACATAAAACTAACAGAAAGCAAGATATAAAATGGCAATAGGGAACTCACAAGTATCAATAATTACACTAAATGTAAATGGATTAAACTCACCAATAAAAAGGCACAGAGTAGCAGAATGGATTAAAAAAGAAAATCCAACTGTATGCTGCCTACAGGAAACTCATCTAAGTAACAAGGATAAAAACAAATTCAAAGTGAAAGGCTGGAAAACAATACTCCAAGCAAATAACATCCAAAAAAAAGCAGGTGTAGCAATACTCATATCGGATAATGCTGACTACAAGACAGGAAAAGTACTCAGAGACAAAAATGGCCATTTCATAATGGCTAAGGGGACACTGAATCAAGAAGACATAACAATTCTTAATATATATGCACCAAACCAAGGAGCACCAAAATATATAAGACAGCTACTTATTGATCTTAAAACAAAAACTGACAAAAATACAATCATACTTGGAGACCTCAATACACCGCTGACGGCTCTAGATCAGTCATCCAAACAGAGAATCAACAAAGACATAGTGGCCTTAAACAAAACACTAGAGCACCTGGATATGATAGACATCTATAGGACATTTCATCCCAAAGTGACTGAGTATACATTTTTCTCCAGTGTACATGGATCATTCTCAAGAATTGACCATATGTTGGGCCACAAAAACAACATCAGCAAATTCAGAAAAATTGAAGTTGTACCAAGCATATTTTCTGATCATAAAGCCTTGAAACTAGAATTCAACTGCAAAAAAGAGGAAAAAAATCCCACAAAAATGTGGAAACTAAACAACATACTTTTAAAAAATGAATGGGTCAAAGAAGAAATAAGTGCAGAGATCAAAAGATATATACAGACTAATGAAAATGACAATACGACATATCAGAATCTATGGGATGCAGCAAAAGCAGTGATAAGAGGGAAGTTCATATCACTTCAGGCATATATGAACAAACAAGAGAGAGCCCAAGTGAACCACTTAACTACCCACCTTAAGGAACTAGAAAAAGAAGAACAAAGACAACCCAAAACCAGCCGAAGAAAGGAGATAATAAAAATCAGAGCAGAAATAAATGAATTAGAGAACAGAAAAACTATAGAAAAAATTAGTAGAACAAGGAGCTGGTTCTTTGAAAAGATCAACAAAATTGACAAACCCTTGGCAAGACTTACCAAGGAAAAAAGAGAAAGAACTCATATAAACAAAATCCAAAATGAAAGAGGAGAAATCACCACGGACACCGTAGATATACAAAGAATTATTATAGAATACTATGAAAAACGTTATGCCACTAAATTCAACAACCTAGAAGAAATGGATAAATTCCTAGAAAAATACAACCTTCCTAGACTGAGTCAAGAAGAAGCAGAAAGCCTAAACAGACCTATCAGTAGAGAAGAAATAGAAAAAACCATTAAAAACCTCCCCAAAAATAAAAGTCCAGGCCCTGACGGCTATACCAGCGAATTTTATCAAACATTCAAAGAAGACTTGGTTCCTATTCTACTCAAAGTCTTCCAAAAAATTGAAGAAGAAGCAATACTTCCAAACACATTTTACGAGGCCAACATAACCCTCATACCAAAACCAGGCAAGGATGGCACAAAAAAAGAAAACTACAGACCAATATCTCTAATGAATACAGATGCTAAAATACTAAACAAAATACTAGCAAATCGAATACAACAACATATTAAAAAAATAATACATCATGATCAAGTGGGATTCATCCCAGAATCTCAAGGATGGTTCAACATACGTAAAACGGTTAATGTAATACACCATATCAACAAAACAAAGAACAAAAACCACATGATCTTATCAATAGACGCAGAAAAGGCTTTCGATAAAATACAACACAATTTTATGTTTAAGACTCTCAACAAAATGGGTATAGAAGGAAAATATCTCAACATGATAAAGGCCATATATGATAAACCATCAGCTAACATCATATTAAATGGCACTAAACTGAAGGCTTTCCCCCTTAAATCAGGAACAAGACAGGGTTGTCCACTCTCTCCACTCTTATTTAATGTGGTACTAGAGGTTCTAGCCAGAGCAATCAGACAAGACAAAGAAATAAAAGGCATCCATATCGGAAAAGAAGAAGTAAAGGTATCACTTTTTGCAGATGATATGATACTATACATCGAAAACCCCAAAGAATCCACAAAAAGACTACTAGAAACAATAAGCCAATACAGTAAGGTCACAGGATACAAAATTAACATACAGAAGTCAATAGCCTTTCTATATGCCAACAATGAAACAACTGAGAAGGAACTCAAAAGAATAATCCCCTTCACGATTGCAACAAAAAAAATAAAATACTTAGGAATAAACATAACAAAGAATGTAAAGGACTTATATAATGAAAACTATAAACCATTGTTAAGGGAAATCGAAAAAGATATAATGAGATGGAAGAATATACCTTGTTCTTGGCTAGGAAGAATAAATATAATCAAGATGGCTATATTACCCAAAGCAATATACAAATTTAATGCAATTCCCATCAAACTTCCAATGACATTTTTTAAAGAAATACAGCAAAAAATCATCAGATTTATATGGAACTATAAAAAACCCCGAATAGCCAAAGCAATCCTAAAGAAAAAGAATGAAGCTGGGGGCATTTCAATACCTGACTTCAAACTCTATTATAGGGCCACGACAATCAAAACAGCATGGTATTGGCAGAAAAATAGACACTCAGACCAATGGAACAGAATAGAAAGTCCAAAAATAAAACCACATATATATAGTCAAATAATTTTTGATAAAGGGGCCAACAACACACAATGGAGAAAAGAAAGCCTCTTCAATAAATGGTGCTGGGAAAACTGGAAAGCCACATGCAAAAGAATGAAACTGGACTACAGTGTGTCCCCCTGTACTAAAATTAACTCAAAATGGATCAAAGATCTAAACATAAGACCTGAAACAATTAAGTACATAGAAGAAGACATAGGTACTCAACTCAGGGACCTGGGTTTTAAAGAGCATTTTATGAATTTGACTCCAATGGCAAGAGAAGTGAAGGCAAAAATTAATGAATGGGACTACATCAGACTAAGAAGTTTTTGCTCAGCAAGAGAAACTGATAACAAAATAAACAGAAAGCCAACTAAATGGGAAATGATTTTTTCAAACGACAGCTCAGATAAGGGCCTAATATCCAAAATATACAAAGAACTCATAAAACTCAACAACAAACAAACAAACAATCCAATAAAAAAATGGGAAGAGGATATGAATAGACACTTCTCCCAGGAAGAAATACAAATGGCCAACAGATATATGAAAAGATGCTCATCTTCTTTAGCTATTAGAGAAATGCAAATCAAAACGGCAATGAGATACCACCTCACACCTGTTCGATTAGCTGTTATTAGCAAGTCAGGTAACAGCAAATGTTGGAGAGGCTGTGGAGAAAAAGGAACCCTCATACACTGTTGGTGGGAATGTAAAGTAGTACAACCATTATGGAAGAAAGTATGGTGGTTCCTCAAAAAACTGAAAATAGAACTACCTTATGACCCAGCAATCCCTCTACTGGGTATATATCCCAAAAACTCAGAAACATTGATACGTAAAGACACATGCAGCCCCATGTTTATTGCAGCATTGTTCACAGTGGCCAGGACATGGAAACAACCAAAAAGCCCATCAATAGATGACTGGATAAAGAAGATGTGGCACATATACACTATGGAATACTACTCAGCCATAAGAAATGATGACATCGGAACATTTACAGCAAAATGATGGGATCTTGATAATATGATACGAAGCGAAATAAGTAAATCAGAAAAAAACAGGAACTGTATTATTCCATACGTAGGTGGGACATAATAGTGAAACTAAGAGACATTTATAAGAGTGTGGTGGTTACGGGGGGGAGGGTGGAATGGGAGAGGGATAGGGGGTGGGGAGGGGCACAAAGAAAACAAGATAGAAGGTGACAGAGGACAATCTGACTTTGGGTGGTGGGTATGCAACATAATTGAACGACAAGATAACCTGGACTTGTTATCTTTGAATATATGTATCCTGATTTATTGATGTCACCCCATTAAAAAAATAAAATTATTTAAAAAAAAATGTAATTGGAAATAGTTAAGTCCCACTCTTGGTTCTTATAAAAACACACTACAGAAAATGTTGACATAGCTGAATTGCATGGCATAAGTGTTCTAAGTAGCAGACTCCTGTCTAATTTAATTAGAAATTAAGTGACCAAAAGGGAGAACATGGCTTTCTCTGTGCTGAATCAATTAGAACACATCTGGATTATTATATTCAGTTATGATTTCTACATTTAGAGAGCTTTCACTAATGGGAAGATGAATGTTATGAACACCAGGTAAATGATTAGGAAAAACAAAAAGAGGGAATACTTAACTTGAACAAGAATCACAAAAACTCCATTAATTGATTTCAGATACCTAAAGGTTTATTTATTTATTTATTTATTTATTGTATTTTTCTTAAGTGAGAAGCAAGGAGGCAGAGAGACAGACTTCTGCATGTACCCAACTGGGATCCACCCAACAAGCCCATTAGGGGGTAATGCTCTGCCCATCTGGGATGTTGCTCTGTTGGAATCAGAGCCATTTTAACACCTGAGGCGAGGCCATGGTGCTATCCTCAGCGCCCGGGCCAGCTTGCTCCAGTGGAGCCTTGGCTGTAGGATGGGAAGAGAAAGACAGAGAAAAGGAAGAGTGGGAAGGGTGGAGAAGCAGATGGGCGCTTCTCCTTTGTGCCTTGACCTGGAATTGAACCCGGGACATCCACACGCTGGGCTGATGCTCTACCACTGAGCCAAACGGCCAGGGCCATAAAAGGTTTTAATGTAAATTAGGATGATGTGCAGCATATTAAATAATGCTCAAATTCTGATATCAAGAAAACCAGGAATGAAATCTTGACCAACATTCCATTCTTGTGTGAAACCGGAACAATAGTTTAACTCTCCAACCATTAGTTTCTACAACTTTATTAAGTAATTGGAAGGATTAAAATAAAAACATAGGTGAAGTGTTAGGCACTGTGTCTGATACATAATAAGTAGTTAATAATTTATAAATTGATTTTCAATTAGAAGACATTAGAAAAGCAAATTTTAGCTTTAAAAGTTATTATTAAAATGTACAGTTTACATGTATACCATCGGAAAGTTTAAGTTTTAAAAAGATTTATCTTGATAAAATTCTTTATCTCATCAATTTTTTAGTGCTTTTGAAGGGATTGATGAATTAATTATACTATGCAATGTTTAGTGTCTGTTATAATTCTGATCTGCAGTATTAGGATTCTCCAATGTTAGTTTTCCTAGAAACATTTTATTGGAAGGAAGGAGTTGATAAGCATATCAGTAAGAGCAGTGAAAGAAATGCCCTTGGCCATTTGATTCCTCTCAAACTGTACCACTTCTCCAAGGAAGCTTTCTCTGCCTCTGGGCACAATCTGCTATGTAGGCTTTGAACTAAATGGTAAAAATATATTTTTGCTAGTTTCCATCATTTCTAATCTTTTGAGAGTAATTACTTTTTCTAGAATCTGTATATCCTCAATGGTAAATGTTTTGATATGTCCTGGAAGTTTCTATATTTTCATTTTAAACCAATGACAGTAGAAAGAAGCAAATAAATGGACAAAAGTATGAACAAGAAATAATTACCCCTCACATCCAACTACCACCATCCTTCAGAAACTGAAAGTCAGCACTTAATAAAATCAGCTCGTAGGTGTTTTTGGTGAAATCAGCAGCTCCACTAAAGTCTTATATTAATATTTTTCTCTTCATGATGAAAATGCATATATATAGTCAGTGCTATAGTCAAAGCATTTATTTTAAAAGTTTTACATCATTTTACAGATAGCCTTGGAGAAATTGAAATTTGACATAGAAAATACATAAGAAAAAGTGAAATGAAATTTCTGATGACAGTTGTGAGTGTGAATTGATATATGTTTTCTTCATGTTGTATTCACATTGCTCATTGTTCCTAGGCTATTTACAAACAGTTGTCTAGATTATTGTGTCTGTATTATGCCTCTTCTATCATTATGCATGACTTTTATTGTTTTATAGGGGAACATGGAGTATTTTATTTCAACCAAATGCTACAAAAGTAGTAATTAACTTAATTTTTTTTCTGCTTGAGAATCACATCACATTACATATGAAAACACTTAATGAGTATCAGGAAGCCCCATTAAGCATTCAGCCATGCGGAATGGTAACAAGTGGTGTGAAGCATCATTAGAACACACATTTATTTTGGCCTCAATAATTCATATTATTTGTTCTTGATTGATTTCATTGTTGATGGTGTCAGAAGAAGAAATAGTCAATCCTTCAGAATTTATTTAATTTCTCTCGCACCTTAAAAAAATTTATTTATGTAGTTTGGCATTCTCTCATGTCAGAACACTTCACCTGCATAACAATTAATACTAATTTACTAAACTTTTGATCCTGATGAAGCTTCAATAATTTTCTAGTTCAATAACTTGGGAATTAATGAAAAATGCCAACTCCATCCAAAGCATATTAGCATATATATGATGATTTAGCATATATAGAGGAATCTCTCTGTCAGCTTCCAAATATAAGTACTTTTAGATACGGTATTTTCTGAAAGCACAGATTGCCTTAAAAGTTACCAAAAGAGGAGAGTAGAAAAAAGCGACAGTTTTGGTATATTCTTTAGGCATATACTTTCACATTCCAGCTTATGAAAATTTATAGTTACTTTTCAAGATTTCATATTTATAAGGAAACACCAGAGACATGGAAATATTACCCCCAAATGTTACAAATATGCCCAAGTAACTATGCAGTTGTTTTGTTTCTTTAATCTTAGTAACATCCTCAAATTCTGTTCATGCTATTAATTTAACTTAGAGTAGAGGTCATCAAATTATGACCTATCATTTGTTTTTATTTATTTATTTATTTATACACACACACACACACACACACACATTATTTTTTTGATTTAAGTGAGAAGAGGGGTGACAGAGAGGCTCCTGCATATGCCCTGACCCAGAACCACCCAGTGACCCCTGTCTGGGACCAATGCTCTGCCCATCTAGGGATGATGCTCGCAATTGAGCTATTTTTAGTGCCTGAGATGGAGGATCCATAGAGCCATCCTTAGTGCTTGAAGCCAACAGCTCAAATCAATCAAGCCATGGCTGCAGGAGGGGAAGAGAGAGAGTCACAGAGAGAGTAAGGGTAGGGGAGGGGAGAAGAAGCAGATGGTCACTTCTCCTAGATGCACTGACTGAAGATCAAATCCTGGACATCCAGACACCAGTTGACACTCTACTACTGAGCCAACTTGTCATGGCCCTACCATATTTTTTTAATATAAATATAATATTTTAAAATATCACTAACAATTTTTTTGTGTGACAGAGAGAGACAGAGAGAGGGACAGACAGACAGAAAGAGAGATGGAAAGCATCAAGTCTTTGTTGCGGCACCTTAGTTATTCATTAATTGTTTTTTCATATATGCTTTGACTGAGGGGCAAAGTGAGTGACCGCTTGCTCAAGCCAGTGACCTTAGGCTCAAGCCAGCAACCATGGGGTCATGTCTATGAACCCACACTCAAGCCAGCGACCCTGTGCTCAAGCTGGTGAGCCTGCACTCAAGCCAGATGAGCACTGGTGATCTCAGGGTTTCGAACCTGGGTCCTCTGTTTCCCAGTCCTACATTCTATCCACTGTACCACCACCTGGTTAGGCCCTTCCATCTGTTTTGTAAATAACTTTTTTTTTAAGCATGTAGGTCCAGACAGGGATAGAAATACAGGAAGGGAGATGAGAAGTATCAACTCATAGTTGTAGCACCTTAGTTGTTCATTGATTGCTTTCACATACTGTGCCTTGACTAGGGGCTACAGTTGAGCCAGTGACCCCTTGCTCAAGCCAGAAACCTTGGGTTCAAGACAGAATTTGGGGTCATGTCTATGATCCCATGCTTAAGCAGCCAACCTGTGTTCAAGCTGGCAACCTTGGGGTTTGTGAACCTAGGTCCTCAGTGTCCAAAGCCAATGTTCTATCCACTGCACCACCACCTAGTCAGGTTATAAATAAAGTTTGGAACATAGCTACATTCATTCATTTATATATTGTCTATAGCTGCTATTATACTATGGTAGCAGAATTTAGTTGTTGTAAGAGACTGTTACGACCCACAAAGCTTAAAATGTTACCTATCTGGCTCTTTCCAGACAAAACTTTGTTTGATCTTATTTTAGAAACTTCTGATTGGAGAAAAATTTTCTAGAACATGAATATCTTGAGGGCCCACCATGCTCTTTCACTTTATAAGATGGCAGATTCCCAATTTGACTAAATATTTTTACTCTCCTCTTAATTTTTAAAATGAGGTTTCTTAGTGAAATTATTATTAAAATATAGTGCACATACCAGAAGGGCTATAAATATGAATATGATAGAAAATAAGTTTTGGCAAAAATAAGGAAAAGCAAGAAATCTCATACACTGATGTGAAAATGAGCACGAGCACCCATTAATAGTAGATTGACTAATTACTATTAGTCAATAGTGGAATAATATACAGCAATGGATATTTGATCTAACAATGGAAATTTATTGATCAGCAATAAAAAATAGATCTAACTCCATACAACAGTATGGATAAATATTTAACAAAAGAAAAAATATACAAAAGAGTACATTGTATATTATTCATTTTATATGGATTATATACACAGGATAATCCAATCCATTTTGTATGGAGGGAGGATAACAGTTATCTGTGCGGCTGGAAGTGAGTGGAAAGAGCACAGAGGGCATTTCTGAGGTCCTAGTACCGTTCTGTTTATCTGGCAGCTGGTTATACTGTATTTTGTTTCTGAAAAACTTATTAAGATGTATACTTATGATATAAGCATTGTAGTTTTGTACATTGTAATGTAAAAAAGTAGTGCATCCCTGAAAATATCATAGATCAGTGCCATCTTCAAAGACTTCAAAGACTTCAAGCTACACACATACATACATGCCACACACACACACACACAAAATTCTTTTTGGCGAGTACAGAATACAAATGAGTTTTTGGAGAATGACAATATACAATGGGGTCTTGATTTAAGTTGTTGCTACTATTTCAGATATGGGTTTTTTTTTAATTGGACTAAACCAACTCAGGCTCTGGCCCATGGTATGCAGCTATGGATCTGGCAAAAACTATTTTCTCTATGTGGTTTAGAAATGATCAATTTGCTTTCATCTGGCAGGACAGCAGCACACCTTTGTTGTCTTTTTTCTTTCTTTCTTTCTTTCTTTCTTTCTTTCTTTTTTTTTTTTTGTATTTTTCTGAAGTTGGAAACGAGGAGGCAGTCAGACAGACTCCCGCATGTGCTGACCGGGATTCACCCTGCATGCCCACCAGGGGGCGATGCTCTGTTGCAACCAGAGCCATTCTAGCGCCTGAGGCAGAGGCCATAGAGCCATCCCCAGTGCCCGGGCCAACTTTGCTCCAATAGATCCTTGGCTGCGGGAGGGGAAGAGAGAGAGAGGAAGGAGAAGGGGAGGGGTGGAGACGCAGATGGGTGCTTCTCCCATATGCCCTGGCCAGGAATCGAACCTGGGACTCCTGCATGCCAGGCCGACGCTCTACCACTGAGCCAACCGGCCAGGGCCTCGTTGTCTTACCTGTAGATCTTTGTCTTAATCTATTACCCAGAAACCTTGATCGACTTGCCTTTTGACATATATTGGGGCATATGTATGGTTTAAGATATTGATCTTATTTTACTGTTTGAAAATGATAAACAGGTTTCCAAAGTGTTTTTAAAAGACATAAATGCCAGAGGGTAGAGAAGATTAAGTCTCATGAAAACTTTCTGCTGCTACCTCAGGAAGTTTCTAGAGATCCAATGGCAAGGCTCATGTTAATTATTTTTAAATTAAAGACAGCCTTGCACATTATACTCCCAGTACTGAAAATTTGGTGAGCTTTTATTTATTTATTTATTTTTTAATCAGTTGTATATAGGACATTTGAGTGTGCTCTATAATCCCTTTTATATGTAATTGAGCTCATATAGGATTCCAAAATAAGAAAAAACTCTGTAAGCAGCTCTGCACTGGAATTTTCTTACCCAGCAGATTCAACAGTACTTGAAAGTTTTGTGATTGTCAGCAATGCTGTCAATAATCTCTTGCAAGTCTCAACAATAGAATGGCAACACAGATGCTTTAGATTTTTTAAAGAGTTATTTCTTCTTCAGGTAACTATGCTATTTTTGCTATTTTTGTGAAACAGATTTATGTTTACTCTCGGGTCCTAGGAAGTCCAAGAAACCCATTATTAGTAGGTATTAGCCTTCTCAGTATGCTATAAAATTAGGCATATATAGTAACCCAAGATCTAATACATCTTAAATTTAGCTATGCAGCTTCTAAAGGTACAAAGAAATTGCATGTGTGCGTGACTATAAGATCCCATGCATCTTTGTCTGTTGCTTTGTGTGTTCTCAAACTCTATGTATGACCTCAGAAAAATTTCCTAAGACCCATTTGTTAACAGAAGTTTAAAAACTTGTTATGTACAATAATATTAATGAATCTCACAGATATAATAAATGAAAAAAATCCAGACACAAAAAGGTATGTACTATATTATTTCATTTACATGACTCTTAAGAACAAACAAAACTAACCTATGGTATTAGATGTCAGAACAGTGTTTACCTTTGGGAAAGTATTGATAGGATGGCTGGCACACAACGGAACCCTCTGGGGCATTAGACATAATTTTATTTTATTTTTTTCATAGTTTTCTTGATGTAGGTGAATTGAACATATATGGTAAAATTTAAACACTTAAAATTTGATTTGTTTAAGTAAAATAAACAAATATAATAATGAGAGATGAGAGAAAATTTTCACAAATATGCTCTCAGTTCTATGTAAGGGGATCATTTAAGATGCTATGATTGGACAATAAGTACTAAAACATGCTTTTTTAAAAATATTTAGATTGGAACAGTGGTTTAGTTGGTTCTAAGACACACATGGCACAGCACAGAGTTGTGTTAAGAGATACGATTTATCACAGCAAAATGATACAAAGAAACATCAACAAAGATAGAAACCACAGAATCAAGTCCAAAGGAAATGAGACACAAGCGTCCAACAGTCTTGGCCCAGTGGAGTCATACAGGATGCACTTAATTCCTCCAACAGTGAGTTATAACAACAGAGTGAAAAATTGTCTACCAGGAAAGCTCAGAAGAGACTTAGTGGCTAGAGTTTTATTGGGGGATGTCATTTATAAACCTCCTAAATACACAGCAAAATTCCAGATTCCCCCCCCCCCCAAAGTGGGTATTCTACATAAACCAGATTGTTTGAACAAACAATTTAGCTCCAGTAAACCATTATTATCAGGGAATGGTGGGAACCTTCCTAAAAATCCAAGTTCCCAGGCACTAGCTGACCAAACTTGCAAGCAGGCCTTTCTAAGGAGAGTAGTCTCTGGCCTAAAAAAATTACTGCTTTCTACACAGCAACCAAATATGGGAAGATCCACTCCAGTTTTTGATTTAGTCTAATAAGTAAGAATCATGACCACCTGAACTGATGGATGAAGGGTAAGGACCCAAAACTTGTGGCATAAGATGAGAGATAAAATATCAATTATGGCCCCCTGATCAGTTTCTTTCACAAAGGAAGAAATTAATAATTGTGGACATTCTCTTCCCTCCATTATAATAAAGTTATTGTTGATTTAATGTATAGATAACTTTAAATTGTATCTTTATAAATGTGGATTATAACTAAATTGGAAGAGATAATTATCACACAGAAAATTGGACTTGAGGTCTCCTTTTGGAAAGAAAACACATTTTTATTTTAGAAGAGTTAATTACATTATGTTAGACAAAAGCCCATGTTTAGCTATTTTTGTTTGCAAGGATAATATAGTTAGAATATGGATGCTGAGTAGCCAAAGTAGAGAAATATGCTACTCTTTCCCTTGGTAACCTTATCCCTTTATAGATCTTCCCCTGTTTTGATGGGCTAAATCTTTGGGACCTATATTTCTCAGACTCTCTTATCTTCAAGGATCTGAATTGTGCCACACTTTTCCAAGGAGATGAACTTTCATGAGTACTGACAGGAAGACAGGAAACTGAAACCATTTTCTGAAAGTAATAACCAAGATTGGTGGGCTCTTGCATTTGTAAGGATTTGTTTCCCTGGAGTAACTTGTTCTACACTGTAGAAAATCTGTGATTTCAGAGGTAGTTTCCCATAATTCTAACTACTGTAGTAATAGCATTTTTTTTTCTCAACACCACAGTAGTGGTGGAAAACCTGAAAGTTAGCAGTGGTCTTCTCTGTCTATTGTTCCTCTAACACTTTCATTGGTAAACACCTAATGCCCTACGTTAAGTTCTTTCTGCTTACAAAGCCTAGCATGATTTCTGCTTTACCTGATTTTTCTGTGTTTTATTTGTTTATAAATTCTGCAATCTTGTGGCTTCTCTAGATAAACACAATATTTTCACATTTACCACAGAGAGAGAAAAAAAAAGACAAGATCATCCTGTAGGGCTTAGGAAAGACGTGACATCACTTTCATTCTCATTTCATTACCTATACCTAGTCACATGGTCCCAACTGCTGGGATTCTGGGAGGTGTGACTTTCCATACACTGAAGAAGGGATGAAGAACTAGAAGTTTATGAGGTTGACATGTGAATATGGGGTGGTAAATTCCAGACAAGGACAAAATTAATTACTGAGACCCTGAGGCAAGAAAATATTTGATATATTCAAGAACCAGTGAGGATGGCAGTATGGCTGGAGCTGAGTGACTGAGAGTGACAGCAGTTAACAGGATTAATCAATGGCTTCGATATGGTCTATGAGCAAAAGAAATGAATCAAAAATGACCTCAATATTTTGGCCTGAACAACAGCAAGAACAGAGTTTCTGTTAACTTAAATGGCATGCTTGTCATAAGAAACAATTTGGGAGGATATTAGGAGTTTGATTTTAGACATGTTGAGATGGAAATCCCAAATAGAAAGATTATTATGTGACTCTGATTTTCAGGACTAATATCTATTTTAAAGAGGTACACTTTGAAATCATCAAAATTAAGCAAAATTAAAAAGAAAATAAATGCATGAAAACAAGTAGGATCACTTGGAGAGTAAGCCCAGTCAAGGAAAAGTAAAAGAGCAGAGACTAAGCCCTAAGGTACCTCAACCTTAAGAGGTTTGGGAGATAAGGAGGAACAAGCAAGAGACTGACGAAGCAGAGGCCAGTGAAATTGCAAAACAAATATGGTGTCCGGGAAGCCACTTAGGGGAGATGTTTCATGGGGAGAGTGAATAGATGAGTTAACAGTCTTATAGGGGACCTAAAGATGGCAGCAGAGTAGGCAGACACACAGATTCCCATCTCAAACCATTGAACAGGATTACAAACTAAGTTATGAACAATCAGCGTGAAAAACCAACTCTGGACTACAAGAACAGCTCTCAAAAACCAAGGGGCAAAGAAGAAGCCACAAAAAGCCAGGTAGGGAGCACCTGAATCTCCCCTGCTTATAGGAACAGATGGGGGTGAGGCTGAGAGCCCAGAAGGGCTCTAACTCCAAGGAAAAGAGCAGAAAATACTGCTCACAGCCACTTGCCTGGCGACCAGGGAATGAGGTGTGTTGAAAGGGCCAGCTTGTCTTCCAAAAAGAAAGGGGAGAGAGAGAGACAGATGGTGAGGAGCAGAGGAATGCAGGGGATGACCTGAGAAGCTGACTCATCCAGTCTGGAGGTGGCCATAGCTAGGGGAGGGGCTTATCTTTCCACAAAACAAAAGACAAAGTGCTTCTGGGTCACAGATCTCCAGACATCTCTCCAGCTCCAATCAGTGCAACAAGACACAGCTGAAAACAAGAAGTGGGGAGGAGGGGCAGTAACTCAGGTCTTCACGGAGATCTGAGATACACCTCCCCCTTCTGAAGCTAAGCAAACACTCTGCCCCCAAAGAGAGTAACTAGAAGAAGAGGCCTTCAGAGTCTCAGGTTACAGCCACCACGTTCCTGGATACAGTTTCAAATGAGCCCCTTGCTGAGATCAGTAAACAAGACTATCAACTGTTAAGAAAACAAACAAATCAAGACTTCAAAGCGGCCCAAATCCTAAAGTGGATTACAAATAATAGCTGATGCCAACCAAGAAGACCTAGAAATAACAAAATTGAAAACTGGAGTCAGACAACACCAAGTCTAGACTCAACCAGCTCTACAAACAAAACACCCAAACACACAGACATAATGAGAAGACAGAGAAGTGCAATCCAAATGAAACCACAAGGAAAACCTCCAGGAAATGAACTGAGTGATATAGAAATAACCAAACTTCCGGATGCAGAGTTCAAAATAATGATTGTAAGGATGCTTAGGGATCTTAGAACAACAATGGATGGTCATTACGAACACCTAAATAAAGAAATAGCAAGTATAAAAAAGGATATTGAAATATTAAAAGAGAATCAGTCGGAGATGACAAATACAATATCAGAAACGAAGACCACAATGGAAGGAATTAAAAACAGGATGGATGGAGCTGAGGATTGAATCAGCGAGTTGGAGGACAAGTGGAATGAAGGCATGAAAGCAGAGAAGAAAAAAGAATAGAGACTTAAAAGTCTAAGAACACTCTTAGAGAGCTCTGTGACAATATGAAGAGACATAACATCCGCATCATAAGGTTCCTGAAGAAGAAGAGAAAGAACAAAGGATAGAAACTTTGTTCAATCATATCATAGCTGAAAACTTCCCTAAATTAATGCAAGAGAAACTCTCACAAGTTCAAGAAGCACAGAGAACTCCATTAAAGAGAAATCCAAAGAAACCTACACCAAGACACATCAAAATTAAAATACCAAAGCTAAGTAATAAAGATAAAATATTAAAAGCTGCTAGAGAAAAAAAGGCTATCACCTACAAAGGAGCCCCCATAAGGATGACATCAGACTTCACAATGGAAACAGAGGCCAGAAGGAAATGGCAAGAAATATTTAAAGTAATGCAGAGAGAGAACCTACAACCAAGACTACTTTATGCAGGAAGACTATCATTTAAAATTGAAGGAGAAATTAAAAGCTTCCCAGACAAAAAAAAAAACCTCAAGGAATTCATTACAACTAAACCAATACTGCAGGAAATGTTAAGGGGCCTGTTGTAAACAGATCAAAGTGGGAAAAGAATATAGTAAAAGACGAATACAGCTTTAAGAATAAAAAGGCAATAAACAACTACATATCAATAATAACCTTAAATGTAAATGGATTAAATGATCCAATCAAAAGACATAGGGTACCTGCGTGGATAAGAAAACAGGACTTGTACATATACTGTCTACAAGAGACACACCTTAAAACAAAAGATGCACATAGACTGAAGGCAAAAGAATGGAAAAAAAATATTTCATGCAAATGGAAATGAAAAAAAGCTAGGGTAACAATACTTATATCAGACAAAATGGACTTTAAAACAAAGGCTATAGTAAGAGATAAAGAAGGCCACTACATAATGATAAAGGGAGCAATCCAACAGGAAGATATAACTATTATAAATATCTATGCACCTAATATAGGAGCACCTAAATATATAAAGCAGACTTTGATGAATATAAAGAGTGAGATCAACAGCAATACTATGATAGTAGGGGATTTCAATAACTCACTAACATCACTAGATAGATCCTCAAAAAAAAAATTAACAAAGAATTAAGCAGACTTAAAGAACACACTAGATCAACTTGAATTAATAGATATCTTCAGAACCTTTCACCCTAAAGCAGCAGAATATACATTCTTTTCAAGTGCTCACTGTACATTCTCTAGGATAGACCACATGTTAGGGCACAAAAGTGGTCTCAAAAAATTTTAGAAGATTAAAATCATATCAAGCACTTTCTCTGATCACAGTGGCATGAAACTAGAAATCAACCACAACAGAAAAGCTAAAAAATTCTCAAACACATGGAAACTAAATAGCAGGTTGTTAATTAAATAACAAGTGGATTAAGAATGAGATCAAAGAAAAAATAAAAAAATTCCTAGAAAAAAATGATAATGAGCATACAACAACTTAAAACTTATGGGACACAGCAAAAGCAGTACTGAGAGGGAAGTTCTTAGCATTACAGGCACACTTTAAGAAGCTAGAAAAAGCTTAAATAAATAACTTAACCCTGCATCTAAAAGAACTAAAAAAGAACAGCAAGTAAAGCCCAAATGTAGTAGAAGGAAGGAAATAATAAAGATCAGAGCAGAAATAAATGACAGAGAGGCTAAAGAAATAATACAGAGGATCAATGAAACTAGGAGCTGGTTCTCTGAAAAGGTAAACAAGGTCGATGAACCTTTAACTAGACTCACCAAGAAAAAAAGAGAGAGGACTCAAATAAATAAATTTAAAAATGATAGTGGAGAAATAACAACTGATACAACAGAAATACAAAATATTGTAAGAAAATACTATGAAGAACTGTATGCCAAAAAACTAGACAACCTAGATGAAATGAACAAGTTCCTTGAAACATACAATCTTCCAAAAATCAATCTGGAAGAATCAGAAAACCTAAACAGACCAATTACAACAAATGAGATCAAAACAGTTATCAAAAACCTCCCAACAAAGAAAAGTCCTGGGCCTGATGCCTTCACAAGTGAATTCTACCAAATATTTAAAGAAGAACTAACTTTTATCCTTCTCAAGCTATTTCAAAAAATTCAAAAGGAAGGAAGACTTCCAAGCTCCTTTTATAAGGCAAGCATAATTCTGAATCCAAAACCAGGCAAAGACAACACAAAGAAAGAAAATTATAGGCAAATATCCCTGAGGAATATAGATGCTAAAATCCTCAACAAAATATTAGCAAACCAGATTCAACAATATATGGAAAAAATCATACACCATAATCAAGTGGGATTTATTCTGGGAAAGCAAGGCTGGTACAATATTTGCAAATCAATCAATGTGATTCATCACATAAACAAAAAGAAGGAGAAAAACCACATGATAATTTCAATAGATGCAGAAAAAGCATTTGATAAAATCCAGCACCCATTCATGATCAAAACTCTCAGCAAAGTGGGAATACAGGGAACATACCTCAACATGCTAAAGGCCATCTATGACAAACCCACAGCCAACATCATACTCAATGGGCAAAAATTAAAAGCAATCCCCCTAAGATCAGGAACAAGGCAGGGGTGCCCCCTTTCACCACTCTTATTCAACATAGTCCTGGAAGTCCTAGCCACAGCTATCAGACAAGAAGAAGAAATAAAAGGCATTCAAGTTGGAAAAGAAGTAATAAATCTAACATTTTCAGATGATATGATATTATATATAGAAAACCCTAAAGTCTCAGTCAAAAAACTACTGGACCTGATAAACGAATTCAGCAAAGTGACAGGATATAAAATTAATACTCAGAAATCAGAGGCATTTTTATACACCAGCAATGAGCAGTCAGAAAGAGAAGTTAAGGAAACAGTCCCCTTCACTATTACAACCAAAAAAATAAAGTACCTAGGAGTAAATTTAACCAAGGAGACAGAAGACTTGTATTCGGAAAATTATCAAACATTAATAAAAGAAATCAAGGAAGATACAAACAAGTGGAAGCATATACCGTGCTCATGGTTAGGAAGAATAAACATCATTAAAATGTCTATATTACCCAAAGCAATTTATAAATTCAATGCAATACCAATTAAATTACAAATGACATACTTTAAAGATATAGATTACATATTCCAAAAATTTATATGGATCCAAAAAAGAACACGAATAGCCTCAGCAATCTTAAAACAGAAGAATAAAGTGGGGGTTATCACACTTCCTGAAATCAAGTTATATTACAAGGCCATTGTACTCAAAACAGCCTGGTACTGGCATAAGAACAGGCATATAGATCAATGGAACAGAACAGAGAACCCTGAAATAAACCCTCCGCTCTATGGACAACTGATATTTGACAAAGGAGGTAAGGGTATACAATGGACTAAAGACAGCCTTTTTAATAAATGGTGTTGGGAAAATTGGACAGCTACCTGCAAAAAAATGAAACTAGACCACCAACTTACACTATTCACAAAAATAAACTCAAAATAGATAAAAGACTTAGATGTAGGCCGTGAAACCATAAGCATCTTAGAAGAAAACATAGGCAGTAAGCTCTCTGACATCTCTCGCAGCAATATATTTGCTGATTTAATTCCATGGGGAAGTGAAATAAAAGACAGGATAAACAAATGGGACTATATCAAACTAAAAAGCTTTTGCACAGCCAAAGACAATGAGAACAGAATAAAAAGACAAACTACACAAATGAAGAATATATTTGACAATACGTCTGATAAGGGGTTAATAACCAAAATTTATAAAGAACTTGTAAATCTTATCACCAGGAAGACAAACAATCCAATCAAAAAATGGGCAAAAGAAATGAATAGACACTTCTCCAAAGAGGACATACAGATAGCCAATAGGCATATGAAAAAATGCTCAACATCACTAATCATTAGAGAAATGCAAATTAAAACCACAATGAGATATCACTTCACACCAGCCAGAATGGCGCTCATCAACAAAACAACATAGAATAAGTGCTGGTGAGGATGTGGAGAAAAGGGAACCCTCCTGCACTGCTGGTGGAAATGCAGACTGGTGCAGCCTCTGTGGAAAACAGTATGGAGATTCCTCAAAAAATTAAAAATCAAACTGCCTTTTGACCCAGCTATCCCACTTTTAGGAATATACCCTAAGAATACCATAGAACTGCTCCAAAAGGAGAAATGCACCCTCATGTTTATGGCAGCATTGTTCACAATAACGAAGATCTGGAAACAGCCCAAGTGTCCATCACAGGACGAGTGGATTAAAAAGCAGTGGTGCATATATATATTATACTATGGAATACTACTCAGCCATAAGAAATGATGACATCAGATCATTTACAATAACATGGATGGACCTTGATAACATTATACGGAGTGAAATAAGTAAATTAGAAAAAACTAAGAACTATATGAATCCATACATAGATGGGACATAAAAGTGAGACTCAGAGATATGGACAAGAATGGGATGGTAATAAGGGGTGAGTTGAGGGGGGGGAAGGGGAGAGGAAGGAGAGGGAGGGGGTAAGGTGAGGGGAGGGGCACAAAGAAAACCAGATAGAAGGTGATGGAAGACAATTTGACTTTGGGTGAGGGGTATGCAACATAATCAAAGGTCAAAATAATCTGGAGGTGTTTTCTCGGAATATATGTACCCTGATTTATCAATGTCACTGCATTAAAATGAATAAAAATAAGATAAAAAAGTCTTATAAATTGTTAACTGCAACAATGTGAATCATCCTGATAATAGCAGTTTCTATAAAATGGTGTGAATTAAACAGGACAATCTATTTTCCATACTCCTTTTCTGCTTTGCAAATGCTTTGCCCTCTTTGTCTTTTAATCTTCATTAAAAAAAAATTATCTTAATTCTTTTAGGTTACTAACCCTACTTGTTTCTGTATCTCATTATTTCTTAATGGTATAAGTTTCATCTTTAATTTGCTTTATTTTTTTATGCTTATTTTATATTCTTTAGGTTCTTTTCCATTCCTAGAATTTATAAGCTTCATTTATGTACATTTTGTTTCTGTTTCCTAAGGGTGTCTATTTTTTTCTAGTACAGACTTTTCATCTTTCCTTTCTTTCTTTTCTTTCCTCAATTTTTTCTTTTCAACCCTTGTTGTCATTCTGCCCACCTTTCTTTCTTAATACTTTTGAAGAGTGGCTTTTCATTTTATTCAGCTTGTTTATAAATATCTCTAGTTAGAATTTCTATTTGCCTAAGTATTGGGTGATGAGATAGTGTTTATAATCTGTTTTGTCTTTGACCTTCTCGTCTGGTCTTTATTTATGTTTATACTTGTCAATCTGAGCTGAAAGTAGAATCAAAGTAATTGTGTCCTGCACTGCCTTTAGTGCCAACTACCAGAATAAAAGTTTGTAGACACAAGTATACATTTTGTTTAGCTGGAGACTATGTCAAACAATGGAGAAGACATGAATTGCACTGCTATGATGTAGCAGTGTAGTGACTTTGCCCCAGTGTCATCAGACTGAAATGAGGTATTAGATTTGAGTATCTCTAGAGACCATTCCAGATAGAAAATTCTATGTTTCTAATTACTTTAATGTATTTCTTGAAATATTAACATAAAATACTCTTTTTTCCAATTCCAAAAATGTTTCATTACATTTTTCAATATATTAGATCTTAGAAACACCAGGGCATTTCATTCTGGTTAAAAACTTAATATAAAGAGATGTTAATATAATAACAATTAAGAGGAAATAACTCACTTTTACATATAAGGCGCTATATTATTCAAAAGTTTTTTCTCAGCAACAAAATATTAAAACACAAATATCACTCCACAGTTTGACTCAGAGAAGACAATTTTTTAGTTCAATTACAAAAATTTATGTTTAAATGTTAAACTATTTGTAGGCAAATTAACTGTGATTTTTAAATTATTTTTTTTACTATTATATTTAACAAAAAGTAGCCATTCACTTGCTGGAGCACCATATTAATTTTATTATAATTTTCAATGCACAGTGAGTGGCATGAGTGTAATTTTCTCATTGAAAACACAATGCACTTCTCTCTCAATATACAAATGCACCTCATTTTTCAGTGCAGAAGCAGAATGTCTCTCTTTTTAAAGCTTTGGAGCTTATTGCAATTCTAATGAAATAGGCAAAGTGGCTTTTGTTTGAGTGTGCATGTGACTTTGGAAAACTGTTTTTGAAAGGAATATATTTCCTGCTTCTGAACAGCAGCTACCTCCTTTCTGCGATATGAATACCATCTGAACCAAAGGCTTATTCCCAATCAGATAGCAAATGTGGGCTGAAGTCTTGCAGGTAGTTTAATAGCAGCCCAAATATTTTCACACTGGTTAACAACATGAGGGATTTATTGCAATATGAGAACAGAGCATTTTCCCCTCAGTATTTATATTTTTAATGTAATATACAGATCCCAGAGAACTGCCACCAAATAAGGTCTTGGATGCACTCACATGTCCTAGGATAAACACTAACAGTAAAGCTAGAATCATGGGGGGAAATTCAATAATCTCATTTATATTGATAGAGTTAATTTTGAAATAGTCATGTCAACCACTGAACATTGCATACCTTAGCATTCTTTAAAGCAGCCAATATATTAGACTGTACTAAAAATTTTGCTGTGTGTAGCTTTAGTGGAAAATGTTGATTTGGTGCAGAAATTTGTTCTTGCCCCATATTAACTAACGCAGACATTGACAAATAGTAGGATCTGGAAAAGAGCACTGAATTGGGAGTTGAAAGTTGGTTTTGAATTTGACTCCACCCTGACTTGTCTTAGAAGAATCACTTGACTCTTTTCAGTCTCCGTTTTCTTCCTGTAAGGTAAAGATTAACTTCTATCTACCCTAACTAAATCATTAGGTTTGTTGATAAGACCCATGGCAGTACTTCCAAGAGATTTTATATAAAAATTTCTGCTTTTTAATGGAGGTACCACTATTTAACAAGATGACAAAGCAATTGCCACTGAAATCAAAGCCCCATAAAACTCAGTGATGTGCAAAAATACCCATTTCTTTCTCATTCATGAATCTACAGTTGGTGTCTGATCTAACTGGGTTTGTTGAGGTTCACTTCAAACTAGGGTGCAGGTATGTTACATATTTTCTCATTCTTCTCAGACCAACAGCTAGTTAAAACCTACTATTCTCAAGGGCAAAGGCAAACATACAAGATGATAAGCCCAAACACATTTCAAGCCTTTGATCCTGGCATAATTGCTACCATTACATTGTCTAAGCAAATCATGTGGCCAGTCCTGCATTAACAGGGCCTGGGAAATATCCTCTGCTTCTTGTAGCAGAAACTGTAGAGTAACATGGCAAAGTAAATGGATACAGAGGGGAGGAAAGAATTGAAAAGCATTTATAGACTACAACAACAGTCAGATTTTTTTTCTTAACACCTTTTTTCTTCAAATTTTTACATTAAAAATCTATTTAAAATGGAAGTTGTTAAAGTGTTTTTTCCTTCAATTAACTTTTATAAAATATACATGCTTCTTCTCAATGACTATATCATTTACTGCAATCATTTATTTAAATGTATCTCAAAAGTCTACTGTCCTAAATCTAGGACTACTAAAAGAATAATCTTAAAAATTAAAACCCACTACAAAACCTCCTGAAATTTAAACTGTGAGAATAATTTTCATCTAGAGATAAATTATTTAATTTAAATGTAAAATGCCTTTATTTTAACATTTAATGACCAAGTGAGATGGACAAAGTGGGCCCAGTCTTCCGTCGTTTTCATTAAATCATGTGTGTGTGCACATAAAAAACCACGATTGGGAACAGATTCAGCTGATTTCATCATGAAATAGATCTTCACATTCTGCAACATATATTTCATATCTTTCAAGCAGAATCCCTTTTTGCTCCCTTTCCCATCATTTTTACTTTCCTTATTTTTTATTTCCCTTTAAAAATGTAATCTGTGCTTCAGTGTTTGTTCTGTCCTAATATAGCATAAAGGAAAATAGGATGTATAAATATTATAGAATCAAGTTCTTTGGCATCTACTCTTTACTTGGCATTGAATAAACCTACCTAGACTGTATACATGCTTAACTATTTTTGTTATTGTCGAGATACAATTGACATGTCATTGTGTACCTTTAAGATGTACTACATTGTTGATTTGATGCATTTATATATTACATTAGCTAACATTTCTATTATGCCAAATAATTATCATCTCTCTTTTGTGGTGATAGCATTTAAGATCTAGTCTCTTAGCAACTTTGAAAAATGTAATACAGTATTGTTGACTATGATTTCTGTTTTACCTTAGCTATCAGGAACTTATTCATCTTCTAACTGCAAGTTTTTACCCTTTGATTTACATGTCTCCACTCTCCCAGCCCCTAGCTTTTCTTAACCATCCCTCTATTCTCTGTTTGTATGAATTAGGCTTTTTAAGATACCACTATAATTGTTATCATATAGTATTTTTATTTCTTCATCTAATCTCATTTATTATAATGCCTTCAAATTCCATCTGTGTTGTGGAAAATGGCAGGATTTTTCTTCTTTCTCATATGAATTAGTATTCCATGTGTATGTATAGATACTGCATATTCTTTGTTCATTCATCTATTGATGGGCACTTAGGCTGTTTCCATATATTGGCTGTTGTATAATGCTGCAAAAACATGAGAGTGCAAATATCTTTTTGGTGTCTTGTTTTTATTTGGGTAGGGTAAGTACCCAGAAGTGGAGTTGCTGGATCATATTGTAGATCTATTTTTAACTTTTTGAGGAACATCCATATAGTTTTCCTAGTGGCTGAACCAATTTACATTTCCACCAGCAGTGAAGTAGTGTTCTCTTTTCTCTGCATCCTCACCAATGCTTGTTCCCTCTTGTCTTTTTGATGATAGCCATTCTAACAGGTGTGAGGAAATAACGCATCATAATTTTGGTTTGCATTTCCTTGATGATGAGTAATATTAAGCACCTTTTCATGTACCCATTTTCCAATTGTATATCTTCTTTGAAAACAAAATGTCTATTCAATTGCCCATTTTTAATTGAATTGTTAGAATATTTTTTGTTCTTGTTAAATTGTATGAATTCCTCATATATTTTGTATGTTAACTCCTTATTTGATATATAGTTTGCAAATATTTTCTCTCATTCCATAGTTGCTGTTTTCTTATTGTTTCTTTTGCTGTGCAGAGGCTTTTTAGTTTGATGTGGCCCCACTTACTGATTTTTTTTGCTTTTGTTGTTCATGCATTTGGTGTCATATTCAAAAAACACTCTCTAGACCTCCTGAATCTTAGTGTTCTCATCCCTAAATTGAGAAAATAAGCTCTAAATTGTAGAATTTAAGAACAAATGTCTTGACTTTCCAACATTCTCATTGATCAAAAGCAAAAAGCCATATGCTTTATCATCCTTTGCATCATTCCTCATAAACTGAAGAAATCACATTAATCTTTAAGAATCTTCATAATATTATATATAGTTGCCATCGACATCCATATTTGGGGAAATACCCACATTTTAATTCACACCTCCAGAATTCTGTTTCCCAGCTTTCATTGATCATGGATGCAGGCATGTGACCTAAGTTCTATCCATCAGATGAAAGAACACAAGACCTCATTGCATTTGCCAGTGCATCAGAGCCTCCCTTGCCTCTTGACTATGGTGCTACTTTGCTTGAGACAGTTACTTTCAGAGGGAAACCAATTACCTTTAAGCTCCTCCTCTACCACCTCTCATTGCTGAGAGCCAAGCCTATTACTAGAGTCCTATGCCATCTTATTCTGTGTGACTAGTTACAAATTCAAACTTGTAAGAGAGGAGAACATATATGTGAGCAAAACTTGGTTTATATGTGTGAGTATGGAATCCATGAGTGTTAGAACAGGAGAAACATATGTTTAGATCTAGCCAAGGTTTGTGATTTGAATATAGTGCCAGAGGAGTTCTGGATCGAATATTTGAGCTCAGGCAAATGAGGATTGCTATAATTTCTTTTTGGTTGAGTAGACTGAAAGCTGAATTACCATTGCCTACATTAAATAATGTTAAGATGCCAGAAATTTTTAAGTATTATGAAGAGGAATGAATACATAGATATAGGAAGAATGACAGCATTAGAGTGGATTCAGTATGTTGAAACATTTCCCTACACAACTCACACCCCCAGCACATCCCTGGCTTCCAAAGAAGGAGCTCTGGTTCACTTTTATTTCCACATTTTCAATTTGTATATTTTGCTTAAGGCCCTCTTTAGACAATTTTTGATTTTAAAATGAAAAAAAAGTAACTGTCATTAGAAGAGTGGTGTAAACTAGAGGACAGAGGACTTCCTACAACAATTAGTGTTTGTTTGTTTTCTGTAGAATAAAGAAAACATCTGGATAATATCAGGATATGAATTTCATAATCTTCACAAGGACCTCAGAGTAGCTTCCCAGACAAATTACAGTGTGTGTGTGTGTGTGTGTGTGTGTGTGTGTGTGTCTGTAACTGGCTGTAAAATAAAACTACCATCTATCCCTAACTGCTGTACAGCACAGTGACAGTTATTCATTTGATTAAATATCTGTCAAATTAGCTTTATTTTATGTACAAGCAACTCAAAATGTATCATGTCATATAGTCCTTAAATTTATCATCACGCCTCATATAGCCTCTGGAAATTCCAAATACATTCAAAATGAAAGTGGGAAAGGAAAATAATATCTTGATATTATTATAAAAGTGTTTTGACCTTTGGAGCCCTTTAAAGGATTCAGTGACCTATAGGAGTTCCTGAACTGGATTTTGAGAACAACTGGTATAAATCATTTTGTCTCTTCTGAACCCTAGTACAATTATCATGTGAACTATACACATTAACCTTAAAAAAAAGGGAGGAATGTAGATTTTGAATTGTCAGTTAGAGTATAGCTCCCAGAAGGCCAGTCTTTGTTTTATGCTTTTTATCTACCATATAATATTAGGCATTCAGCTACCCAACAACCCAGGTTTATTTATTCCATGTGTAGTTCTCTGATACTATTATCAATTTATCAAAAAAATGATTATCATAGATATTGGGAACTGGGAACTGTTTAAGTGATATTGTTATGATAAATAAATATACTGACCACATTAACAAGCTCATACATTTTATTTGTTATTGCCTTTGTAAATTTGATTGTTTTTAAGAATCGAGTAGTGTCTGAGAGTACAAATTTTCCTAAGCAATGCCATCCTATGCTAAAGTCTTTTTTTCCTCTTAATCTGTTCCCTTTAATAATAAAAATCTTGGAAATTAAATTTGATATTATTAAAAAAATAAACAAGAAACACTTGTACCAAGTAAAAAAAAAAACTGCCTTTGAAACACTATAGTAAGGCCCCCCTTTTTTCTGAACTTTGCCATTGGAACTTTGTTGTACAATTACTCAGCTCTAAACTCAGTTCTCAAAACCATTTCCAGTCACTACCAAAGCCAAGTTTTTGAAGGACTCATTTATCAAAATTACTAAGCTCAGGATTCTAAAATGGATTCATAAAAATTGCTATTATAATTTGGCCTAAATCTGTAGCTTTACAACACACGTAGCATGCATGGGGTTACATTAGTGGGAACATTAACTGAAAATCTGGCCTCAAGTTAGAAACTGATGTCATTGTGAGTAACCTGAAATAGCTTACACTGTAGTCTTCTCTGGGAGATAATTATAATAAAAACTACCATATACTGTGCAGCTCAATGATATGCTAGGAACTATGTCCAGTCCTTTATATCTCTCTACTATAATTCATGCCACCTTGTGAAGTAGCTAGCTATCCTATTACCCCTTTCATAGATGAGTAGATGGAAGTTAAGGGAAGTTGAGAATCTTAGCAATGTCATCTAGCTGAAGGGTGGCAGAATCCAGATTTCAGCCCTGATTTGTTTGACATTAACCTATGAGTTTTGTTTTTTTTTTTTTTTTTTTTTTTAATAAATGCCCTAGGACAAAGAAGTTGAGTAATTATTTCAATCAAGAGAAATTCAGTTTGCAGTAGCAAATAAACCTAAATTTGGGATGGTATAATGCAACCAAGGTTTGTAGCTCACTAGTCCTTCATGTCTCTGCTCCATATTTTCCTTACTCAGACATGCAGGTTAGCAGGGGTCTATCCTTTTGATTATCATTGATTGGTGTGACTGGGAAAGGGGATATGGAGAATTGTGCACTGGCTGTTAAAGACTTCATTTTTATTAGTGTTTTGGGTTTCTTAGCATTTATACCCAGAAGTGGAATTACTGGGTCATAAGGCAGTTAGTTCCATTTCTAATTTTTTGAGGTAACTTCATAATGCTTTCCACAGTGGCTGCACCAATCTACATTCCAGCAACGTGTATGAGGGTTCCCTTTTCTCCGCACCCTCCCAATGCCGTGGACCAGCACGGCTAGTAACTGTTCAGGTCCTAAGTGAGAACGGTGCAGAATGAAGAAATAAACTCAGAGAGGAAAAGGATGGGATCAGGAGGTCTCTACACAGCGGATAGCTTGCAAGAGCAAAGCAAAGCCCCTGGTTTGCTTTATGATATATTTCAGAGCCATGTGCAAATAAGGAAGTCTCCGATACAAAGTCACACATTTGAGGCATAAACAGGAATTCTCTTAAGGCATAAATAGGAATTCATTTAAGAGGTAAACAGGAATCCCCCCATTATGCATAACTGAAATCAATCAACATCAGAACAAACAAAGGGTAAGAGGAAAGGCATGTAAATTGCCTCTAACAACTTAATCAAACAAGTGGGGATGGGACCAGTAGAAACACTCAGCTTCACCGCCAACATGGAGGTATGGGGAAAAGCTTAGCCTTTAGCAACTTAAGCAAGTGAGGTGGAGGTATGGACAGCAAGAACTCTATCAGCTTACTGCCTGTCCCTCACACCTCTGTCCCCAAAAATCTAAACTGCAGCTTGCAGTCTCCAACATCCCAATATTTGTTGTTTGTTGATTTGTTGATGATAGCCATTCTGACAGGTGTGAGGTAATATCTCATTGTGGTTATAATTTCATTGCTCTGATTATTAGTGACATTGAACATCTTTTAATTTGTCTATTGGCCATCTGTATGTGCTCTTTGGAGAAGTGTCTATTCAGGTCCTTTGCCCAGTTCTTAATGGGATTGTTGGGGGGGGGGGGGGTTGGTGTTTCTTATAAACATGGAATATTGAGCTCTTATCAGATGTATCAGAAAATATGTTCTCCAATTCAGTAAGTTGACTTTTCATTTTGAAAAATAATATGTACCTCCTATGTACATTGAAGCATTGTTTACAATAGCAAAGATTTGGAAGCAGCCCAAGTGCCCATCAGTAGATGAGTAGATAAAAAAAAATGTGGTACATTTATTTACACAATGGAATACTCCTCCGCCATAAAAAGAAAGTCTCACCTTTAGTGACAGTGTGGATGGACCTTGAAAGTATTATGCTAAGTAAAATAAGCCAGTTTTTAGAGTAAAACAGGTATTATATGATTTCAAGTATATGTGGAATCTCATGAACAAAATAAACTTACAAATAAAATAGAAACAGACTCATAGGTACAGAGAACAGACTGACAGCATCAGAGGGGAAGGGGTTGGGAGTTGGCTGAAAAAAGGTAGAGGGGAGTAAGCAAAGAAAAATAACCTCACAGAGACAAACAATAGAGTGGTGATTACTAGAGGGAAAGTGAAGTGAACGGAGGTAGGAGATGGTCAAGGGGAGACAAATGGTGATGGAAGAAGACTTGACTTGAATTGTTTCCACACAATATAGTACACAATTGATATATTATAGAATTGTACATCTGAAACCTATATAATTTTATTAATCAATGTTATCCCAATAAATTCATTAAAAAACTTCATTTTTATTTATATTTTATATGCCAAGGCAAGTGTCCACACCTAACTTCAAGGGATTGGGGATGGACAGTCATCCTATATACTGTGGAGAAAGAAAACTATAATCAAATGATCTTTTTGAAATTTTGAGTGAAAAGCAATTATCTCTTCAAACATCAATTCTTTTGATACACTAGAAATAAAGAATAAAATTCTTTGTTGGTTTGTGATTATGTTTGAAATGATAGGCAGTTGTAATATTTTTCTTCTTTAGAAACTTCAGGGGTAAAATAAAATATCTACAAAATTTCATAAGATCTTTAGAAAAATAATTGGCAAATTTATACCTCCAGTTCTTATTAACCAGCATAAAAACATACTTCAATTAGAAATCCAATATTTATATTATTTCAGTATGAAAGTTATTGTATTGCATATGACATTTGAGGAATTATGGCTTGCCTTTTGAAAGAAACTACCAATTTATTCATTCTTCAAAGAATTCTAAGATCTAATAAATTTATCTTTTTATGTCTCCTTCCTCAACACTTAAGAAAAATCACTAGTCTGTCTCCAGTCTTATCAAAGTCTTATCTGTCTCAGTTCTTATTAAAGCTCAAGAGTCACTATAACAGTATAGTGGGACAAGCTTTTCATCAACCAAAAAAAAAAAAAGCTTGTTAAATTTTTGGAGCTGTAGCTATGTTCATTTATTTATTGTAATTAGGGAATAAGCTATTGGTTGAAGAGAATAGGTAGAACATTGTCCTAGCATAGAAACTTTTGAGCTTTTGGCCTTGTGATTTGTGTTAAAACCTGTTCCTCTTGTTTTCACAATTGTGAGAAAAGACAGAGACTTGCCACCTCATCACATGATTATTTCTAAATGTGTTCACAGGTAACTTCAAGGTTTATATGCAACACTAAATGGAAACAGTCTTTTAAAAGTGGTACAAAGACTGCTTTAATCATGGCCATCTCTTCTAACATCCCTTATGGCAGTGGTCCCCCACCCCCGGGCCGTGGACCGATACCGGTCCGTGAGCCATTTGGTACCGGTCTGCAGAGAAAAAATAAATTACATTATTTCCATTTTATTTATATGATATTTAAGTCTGAATGATGTTTTATTTTTAAAAAATGACCAGATTCCCTCTGTTACATCCTTCTAAGACTCACTCTTGACGCTTGTCTCGGTCACGTGATACATTTATCCGTCCCACCCTAAAGGCTGGTCTGCGAAAATATTTTCTGACATTAAACCGGTCCATGGCTCCAAAAAGGCTGGGGATCACTGCCTTATGGAAACCATCATCAGTGACAGGTTATTGTTATCTAATTACTGAAGCTAACACCTAAGAGTCAGTCCACACAGAGCCCCCTGTCCTGCAGAGCTCAATACATATATTGGTCCACCAAAGGTAGCTACATCCTGCCCAACAGGAAAATACCAAAAAAGTAGATTCACTTCAGCCTTTTTGTAAAAAGAGTGTGAGGCTAACAAAATAAGCAGTCTGTGCTGTTGCAACTTATCCAACTGTATCAAAGCTACTACCTAGGCCAATATATAGATGAGTCACTTCAATATATATTTATGCCACTCTGTTAATGGCATAAATCAAGATTTATGGTGAGTAAAGAATTTAACCCTTTGAGTATTATGAACATTGATGTATGTTCTCATGCCTCCTGACTATCTAGAGTACGATCAATTTATTTTAAAAATGTGTAAGGCGACATTAAAAAAAAGTCAAATGTATGTTCTTCTTGTTCTCATATATTGGTTATCAAACAAACATGATTTTAAGTTACTAAAACTGTAAATGGACTGTAAAGGCAGTAGCCGTGGCCATCATCAAAGCAGCCCAGCCCATGCAAGTTCGCATTGGATTCGGACAGTCGGTAAAGAAACAGCGGAGCCAAACACTGATGGGCCATAGTCTTTAATTCTAGCTTGCACCCGGCGGGCAAGTAAAAATACACACTGGGCTCCAAAACCCACTCACATTCAGTGCTCACAAAGCTACTGACTTATCCGAGTTTCCTAGAATCAAAGGTTTCTAGCTCACCAGCCTTATTCTCCTCAGTTCCCCATTTCCTTCCTTATCCCAGATACAAACTCTGCACAAACTGGCATCTCACTCAGCACTCTGCCATCTTGGCTGCTTCTCCTGGCCTCCTCCACGTGGCCTTTCTCTGCTCTCTCATGCTAATCATCCCAGGAACCAAGAGCCCCAGCTCCCGTTCTGCCCCCATTTTATAGTGTAGCTTCACAACCTTTAATCCAATATAAAAAATAGGGAAGTCTCTAATACAAAGTCACTTCTCTGAGGCATGATTGGATTGTACCACCCCACATCAAAACGGGTGGGAAAGGCTTAATCCCAAAACCGAGCCCCAGGCTACAAACACATT